>NC_088239.1:30161742-30761742 GCF_036934945.1 Oncorhynchus masou masou
AGTGCATTTTACTGTAGTTTCGAATGAAAATATGTTTCAAAAAAATAGTGATGTGTTGGAGCCGTGTCTGTGAGATAACAGTGTCTCAGAGCACTGAATGCCCTGGCTAGAAGAAGATTCTGGCTAACTCCAAGAATCCTAATTTATTGGTCAGACTGTTATTACAGCATACAGCAAGAGAACAGGCAGCAAATTAAGCTCGTCTGGACTGTGAAAAGGTCTCAGAATGGCCATGCTACTTACAGATGGGCAACTTTAAAGTATGGTCCTAAGGCTATGTGGCACACAGATTTTTTTGGATACTGTCTATTTAGATTTTATCGTCAAAATATTTCATCATTAATTTAACTTTAATCCCCCAAAATATTTAGACTTTGTGTTTGCTCTTGAAATATTTCAATTTTATTTACAACATTTCATTTCCACCAAAAATGTTGAATACTTTAACTTTATACAAAAACGATTTGGACTTAATTCTCAAAATATATTCTCAAAATATCTACACTTTATTTTAGAAACATGATTTTGACTTTTCATGCTCTGAATTATAATCATTGTAATAATACTTAAATGTTTGTATTTTTTCTGCAAGGCCTCAAAGTGACTTTTTGTCTGTGTTTTAGAGAAACTATTTTCTGCCCTGAAAATGTATTATTTAAATTATGCCATTTAAAGGAAACCTATTTCTGTCCATGTCTATTTTTTTCTGCATGGCCCTAATACGCTTCCATAATATTGTACTAAAGCTTCTTCCAGAAAAGTACTTTTACCTCAAAAGTGACTTTTTGTCTGTGTTTTAGAAAATCAATTTTCTGCTCTGAAAATGCATTATTTAAATGTTGCCATTTAAAGGAAAACTATTTCTGTCCATGTCTCGCTCTGGTTAAGAATGAACCATGGGGAGCTTCCATGCTGCAAGAAGTGGGACAGCGATGTTGCTCATCTAAAGTACTTTCACTGATTGGTATGATAGAAAATTCCGCTTTGGTTCGTTCAACCTATTCTATTTAATTTGTCTGAAATCAAATGACAAATGTAGATTTTTTTTATTGAATGAAAGATTCTAAATTGCCTTCAATATCTCATGCTCAAGTGCATTGCAGCCTATCGGAGGAGTTGGGGCGTGGCTTATTGGTTGCATTGCTTTCAGTTTGTTATTTTTGGCCACCCCTGAGAGTGAATGTCATTCCAGCTCATTTGTTTTGTTGTATTCAACATAGAGAGTTTAATTTCAACACTACCAGCACTAAAACAGTGGTGAAACTTGCATATGTGCATGTGATACTTAATTTTATAACCAATTGTTGACCTTCTTAACAATAGAAGTCTTAACCAGGCACTTAATAGCTAATAAATGAGAAGGTCTTATACATAGTCATTATTTCATTTTATTGAGCCGTCATAATTTCTTGATTTGCAGGGAATTGATACAATTGCTTTTAACCCAATTTAAGACATTTGGATTAGTAATTCCAAAGTGAAAAATCAACTTGGAAAAAGATGAAAAAATTGGTTTTATGAAATATTAGTTTGGATTTATATATTAATCTAAGTGGAGGGTTGAAAGAAATAGGTTGCAACTTGAAATATAGGTTTGGTAGTATTCAAATATAACATTTGGCATTGAATCGTGTATTTGGTTTCAACAAATTTTGTTTTTTCAATTGCGAAAACTTAACTTATTTACTTGTAACCAGTTGAGGTCTTTGTTTTGTTTGATCCATAGAGTCATTTATTACAGTGAATTCAGTTGAACGTAATGATTATTCACTGAGCATCAGAGTACATGATTGTGATATTAATGAACACCAGAAAAAGAGTGACAAATGTGAATTTCCTTCTAGAGCTATGCAGTCATAAACAGAGAGAAATACTGCAGCTGGCAAAGCTATCATAAAAGCTGCATAACTTGCCAACAACGTGACATTTTTTTTAAATCAGAAATTGTGTCTCACCGACACTATGTTGAGTCTTCATTTCAATCAGGAGACAGGAAATGTGTGTTAAGATATTAGACTCAGGAAAACATCTGAAATAGGAAGTAACTTCTTGTAAAACAAAAAATGGCAAACCATACATGGACACCTGTGATACACAAAAGCATAACATAAGCATGAACGCATATGTCTGGATGGTCAGGGCCCTCCGCAAGGCTCACAAAATCATTTTAGACCCAAGCCACCCCTTGTATCCGGACTTTGAACTACTCCCCTCTGGATGCAGGTATAGGGCACCCCTCGGCAGGAAAAACAGAACTAGACAATCATTTGTGCCAGGTGTGATATCCCTCCTAAATAGCTACGGCTAATGTTCCTATCAACCCAGTAAGGTCAGCAGGCTAGTCTCTTTTTATTGGTGTGTAACTGTTATGAAAGTTGTATTTTTAATTTGTTTTGTATTTAACCACCACCTTAAATGTGTACATGACACTGCAACAACATTTCTTCATGGGGACAAAGTCAGTCAAGTATAAGCATTGATAACTAATCGACATACAGGTAACTGACAAAATAATGGAAACACTTGGGTAAATTTGGGAAACACAGTATATTGGAAGTAGGTGCTTCAAAACATGCGTGTTAACTAAGCAGTTAACATCCCATCATACTTAGGGTCATGTAAAGAATTCTGGAAAGGGGCCTCCCGGGTGGCGCAGTGGTTAAGGGTGCTGTACTGCAGCACTAGCTGTGCCATCAGAGACTCTGGGTTTGCGCCCGGGCTCTGTCGTAACCGGCCGCGATCGGGAGGTCTGTGGGGCGACGCACAATTGGCCCAGCGTCGTCCGGGTTAGGGAAGGCTTCGCCGGCAGGGATGTCCTTGCTTCATCGCACACCAGCGACTCCTGTGGCGGGCTGGGCGCAGTGCGCGCTAACCAAGGCTGCCAGGTGCACGGTGTTTCCTCCGACACATTGGTGCGGCTGGCTTCTGGGTTGGATGCACGCTGTGTTAAGAAGCAGTGCGGCTTGGCTTGGTTGGGTTGTGTATCGGAGGACGCCTGACTTTCAACCTTTGTCTCTCCCGAGCCCGTACGGGAGTTGTAGCGATGAGACAAGATAGTAGCTACTAAAAAAACAATTGGATACCACGAAATTGGGGAGAAAAAGGGGTCAAATTAAAAATATATATATAGTTTTTTTTTAATCTGGAAAGGCCATTATTTTGGCTACCTTGGCAATGCCCCATAGTATGACAATGAACCCAACCACAGGGCACAAGTGGTCACCGAATGGTTAGATAAGCATGAAAACGATGTAAACCATATGTCATGGCTGTCTCCGTCACCAGATCTCAACCCAAATTAACACTTATGGGACATTCTGGAGTGGCGTCTGAGACAGTGTTTTCCACCACCATCAACAAAACACCAACTTAAGGGATTTCTCGTGGAAGAATGGTGTCGCATCACTCCAACGGAGTTCCAGACACTTGTAGAATCTTTGCCAAGGTGCATTGAAGCTGTTCTGGCTCATGGTGGCCCAACACTTTATGTTGGTGTTTCCTTTATTTTGGCAGTTACCTGAACTTATCTGAAGCTGTACACACAGGTTGAGTTTTTGACATAAATATTATACTGTACCAAGACACAACTCTAAGATTCACAAATTAATCATTATCTCAGGTAGAAGTGTTTGTGTTCTCAAGTTTAAAAAAAAATCAAATAAACCATTATACCTTCTGCGTGTATGCTTTCTGGTTTTGAGGTCAGAGTGAATTCCACAGTGACATTGCTCTTACCACAGTTCCAGAGGTGTGGAGGAAAGATAACCTAAGATAGAATTAGTAAAAGACAATTGTCAGGCAGTAACTCATTGCACCTTGCTAAATTCCCATTATTCAATAGGGAAGATTCGACAGAGATTCAACAGAGAATACAAGTCTGTCTATACAACATCACTCATTATACTAAAATAATTAGGGAGAAACATAACTATTTATAACTATTAATCACTGGATAAGTAAGTGCAGACTCGACGACATCACAGATCTAAATCTCCAGGGTCATAAACATGTCATCAATGCTGAACATTATCACCTCATCAACAAGTCGTCTTGCATCCCTCCCCAAACTCAGAATATCACTGAATATACTGCACATATGCATTCAATTAAATAACAGCAATTTGTAACTGTAAGCTACTAGAACAAGTCTTTAACATTGTTCACATTGTTTCACATATCATTTCTCATTTCATTTGTCACGGAAGGCACGTAAAAACACACAAAGTAGTGCAGAACTAATCAAAATACACTTTCACCTCATAGTCATAAAGTTACTTTAGGAAACAGGTTGAAGATATGAACAAGAAAGTATAAAACTATCGCCTTGGGCAATCTAAAGCAATAATTTCCCAAATTGCTAGTCTTTTCTTTTCCTGTCTCACCATAGAAGTTCAAATCTCTCACCCAGACAGGTCTCTTATTACAACTTACTAAATGTAAGTTGAGTGCTAGAATGCTATTTTCCAAGTATAAGCAACTTAATCAAGCCACACTAGTGGTTCAGTGATTGTACATCACTATTGTGAGATGCTCAGTGACACTGTCATTCTAGGGGAGGGTATTCAATGAAATCTGAAGTGATGGGAATCTTTCACAAGTTATATTTAATTTTTCACAGGTTTTATTTAAATTAAAAAGTACTTTAGAACAATAATAGAACAGTATGACAAAAGCCTACTTGAATTTGTGTGATAAGTCTTTTATAACTTATTGATGTTGAAAGCTTCAGTGAAATACATGCACATCCGTCATTAAAATTACCAGACGGACCGACCGAGAGACAAAAAAGATAATCTTCCTGGAATTCCCGAAAGACCTCTTCTTGGTTTTAAGGAGAGAGGCGTCGGACAGTGGGGTTGAGAGGTCAACGGGACCAGTTTGCTGAGGACCAGCTGTCGACCTGTTCTGTTTACGCACCATCTCTGGAGTGAAAGGCAAGAGCCTCAAGAGCTGTCCTGTTCTCATAACACTACACCGCTTCATAATGGAGGAGGAGAGAGAGAGAGAGAGAGTCCTCACACTCTGAACCCAGCAGCCTACCAACCAGGTCCACACTCATTCAACATCTAACAGGGCCTCCCAACTAAGGCTCGGTAAAAGATAGAAGAAACTTCAATACAATCGATCATACATCTCAGCCGGTCCCTTCATTATGCTGTGTATTGCTTTGATTCGAGAACGGTGTGTATCTTATTGGTAAAATCATATTTTGAAGGCGGGGCTGAAGACGAGGCATTATTACTCTAGTACACACGTTCTAATCTGGAGGCTTTCCATAAGCATTTCCTAAATGATATTTTAACTCAACAGTGTGTAGTTTCATTCACAAAGTCTATGATTACAGATTTGAATGATATGATTCCAGGCCACGAGAGAAACGAGAGCTGGTGTACTTATTTTTGAAACTGTATATTAATAGGTAATATTTTAATTGAGAGAGTTTTTCCCAAAAATTTGAAATGCTGATACTGTGTTTAAAGCAAATTGTGCCTGCACCTGTGGGGGGGGGGGGGGATGACAGCGCTCACTATGTATTTAAGTCAAGCTGGATACAGTAAGAGAGCAATATGAGAATACCCCATGACCACATAAAACAGCAATTTAATATTGACTGACTTCAAAGGGACAAAGCCAGAGCACCAGGAGGAAGCACAGACAGCAAAAACAATCATTTAATACATCATTATAAATATTAGGTCAAATTGTTACTTCTGTCATCATCTTTAAAGCAGGATTTGATTATGTTTAATCGGTGTAATGAGAGATTATAGGATAATTAAGGTGTCAGTTAAGAGAGAGATCTTGAGGGGCGAGATTTGATGAAATGACTCACTTTTCACCTGTACACTTAACTTATTTACCGGTACGTGGTTACTTGGAGTAGCTAGCCTACCCGGTTCTGAATAATGTTGGGGTTTTATCGAACTTGGCAACACGAAACACAAGGAACGTTTGTTTGTACAGTTTTATATGATTGTTGAGGTTCACATCACAGAATTGACAATAAGCCATTTTCCTTTTGCACAAGACACTCGGAGAGGAAGTCATCGAAAGATAACTCTGGGACTTATCTTAACTCCTTTCAAATCCGTCAAGATAAGGTTGCCCAAGTGAATTGATAATGGACAGAGCTGCATTCACACTCTACAGTCACAGTGGCATATCCCTCTTTTAAACAGGATACAATGAGGCTGAATCTTCCGAGATAACCTCTCTGGCTGAACTGTGTAAACCAGGGAAATTCCTATTGTTGGCAGATGTACCAGCAGGCCTCATACGTCCTTAGGCACTTAACGTGCAAGTCTTGGCTGCACAAGACACTACACAGCCTGGGGAGCTCAGACAGAATATACTGTACGACAAAAAAAACTTGGATGCAAGTGAAAATAGAAACTGTCATTCCATCCGGCTGCAAAAGGGGCATGGTGGTGTAAAACTGTTAAATACTGTCGACCTCTACTCCTATCATGTTATTCAGAAGAAAATGACAGACTGTCAGACTAACGTGAACGTCATAAAAGCAAGGACCTGAAATATCTTCCTCAACATCTGGACTCGCTTTGTTTACAGGGCAGACGAACTAAGCAAGTCCACGCTTGTGCTTATGAACGGTTTAACAAAGCTGAAGCAGGCGAACCCTTAACACGACTGATTAACTGCTGACAGTTTTATGGCAAAATGACTATTGTTGCTCTTTGAGCACTCATCATTAGTTAAATCTATGATACGGTATGATCCTTTATACTTTTACCACACGTATATTGTGCCTGTTTCTTCCTTTTGATTTGGTCTCACTCTATCACCATGCCAGTGCATTGCAACATGCAGGCACTCATAATTGCCCCAAATATGACAAAAACATGAGTATGACACACAATAAGTAGCTTGCATCTCCGCAATGTGCAGTAGGGGACATATGCAGGTCCCAAACCAACTGGAAAGAACGGCTACAATCATAAGGAAGCTCGGAAGCATTGAAAATATTATATTTACGCCAAAGTGATTTTTTATCAATCATGCTTCCTAAAAGCTCACCTGTGTTGGCTGTGATCTTGTCCCATGGCAGCATAGGTCTACTCCCAACCTGGTCTCAGAACAGGGTTAGGGGGAGGGTTAGCTAAAAGGGTTAAGGTTAGGGTTAGGGGAAGGGTTAGCTAAAAGGGTTAAGGTTAGGGTTAGGGGGAGGGTTAGCTAAAAGGGTTAAGGTTAGGGTTAGGGGAAGGGTCAGCTAAAAGGGTTAAGGTTAGGGTTAGGGGAAGGGTTAGCTAAAAGGGTTAGGGTTAAGGTTAGGGGAAGGTTTGGCCTGGCACACAAATCGCCAATGACAACTACAACAACAGCCAACATAAAACAGCATTTCAGGTCGCAAAACATTCAAATACTCATAGGACACCTGTTCTACACACTAAAACAAGGAGCAGCTAAGCAACCTTCAGATACACTTCTCTGAACATGCAGCTGCAGAGAGAGGCTTTGACCATTGGAGAGTCTGGACCCAAACTTACAAGGTAGCAATTCTATGAGATTGCAGTGATTACCTCCCTCACTCCCCCACCTCCCTACCACCCTCTCGTCCTCACTCACTCACTCACTCACTCACTCACTCACTCACTCACTCACTCACTCACTCACTCACTCACTCACCACTCACTCACTCACTCACTCACTCACTCACTCACTCACACAGTGCTCACCAGCGTTAAACCATAAAAATGTCATCCTTTCTAGTGATTCTATTTCTAGGGTTCAAACCTTGCACAAACTCTCCAAGATTGACAGAAAGTCCACCTATCTCCATAGAAACTGTATTTCCTGTATTAATCCTGATTGAATGGACATGTATCCTAACTTTCCATTAAAGCAAATCAAGCGTCTTTATTTTAAATGAGTCAAACTGGTGGATAAAAAGTGTGTGTGTGTGTGTGTGGGGGGGGGGACAACAAAACAATAGCAAATTGTTTGAGTGAAATGATTAGCCTGGATCACACTTGGTTGGCTAAAGCAGATTTAAGCAAGGAACATTCATCACCAATAGGGTAATAACACGCTGACTGGAGAGGGGCTTATGCCAAAATACTGCAACAACCCGAACAATGGTCAAATGTCCACATTGTTTGTGTGCCACGGCATGGCACCACCAGAGTTGAGTTCTATCACGTTTAGACATTAGCATTAGGATGTTGAAATAGCTTACTAGAACATTTATTTTTAATTAATGGCAATAATCTTCATGTAGAGAATGCAAATCTCTCATGGTGAACTCAATGTTTAGGTGTCCAGGTTGGCTTAGGTATTTTGTAGTACCATGGTGATGGCCGACTATTTCCTCGTTGTTTTTGAGGTTGATAATTTACTCCAGGTCAGGTGAGAGCGGTTTCAGTAATCAATAACAAAGTGATCAATAACAAAGCCCATTCTCAAACGTCAGATACAAAGTTGGCCCCTCTATGGACATGTAAACAGACATGAGAAAAGACACCTTCAACGCGGACAAAGAAGTTCTTATCAAGTGACACATTGTCATTACTACCCTGGAGAGAACAATTAGGGAAGTGTGTGTGTGTGTGTGTGTGTGTGTGTGTGTGTGTGTGTGTGTGTGTGTGTGTGTGTGTGTGTGTGTGTGTGTGTGTGTGTGTGTGTGTGTGTGTGTGTGTGTGTGTGTGTGTGTGTGTGTGTGTATATATATATATACATGTGTGTGTACGTGTGCGCATGTGGTACATACGTGCCCACATGCAAGTGTGTATCCATGTGTGTGTACAGCTATGCCAGCTGAACCTTCTAAATTCACTCCACACATAAGCCTTTCAAAGGGCAATCTAATATGACCTCCGCCTCGGGTCATCCACTTTTTCCTCGTGTTATTTCAGCAACACAGACCGAGCTAAAGCAGTTAGTAACTTCATCTCTGGACATATTCTTTCACAAAAGGTGTGTCTGTTTACAAAACCCAGCAAACGCGACACTTACCCAGTCGGCGGGTACAAAGCCCCAGTCGAGTGAGTCGAGTGATCGCGGCACAGGGAGTGAAAGATGAAAGCCAGACTGAGGCTAGAGCTCCGCGCACGTGTCGGGTTGATGCTCTCATCGGCCTTCAATTAGACAGGTGGAAGAGTCTGCTGTCGAGAGGTCCGAGAGAGAGACTTGTGGTGGTGGTGGTGGGAAGTGAAGTGGGGGTTAAACCCAGGCCGGTGTTGGTCTAAACTAAATTTGTTGGGTTTGATACCCTTTGATATGTACACGTCACATGAGCAGCCCAGACTGTGTGCGGTGCAGGGCGATGAGCAGGGACTTGTTGGACGC
This sequence comes from Oncorhynchus masou masou, assembly GCF_036934945.1. Classification (NCBI taxonomy): domain Eukaryota; kingdom Metazoa; phylum Chordata; class Actinopteri; order Salmoniformes; family Salmonidae; genus Oncorhynchus; species Oncorhynchus masou. Next base: position 30,171,046 of record NC_088239.1, read on the forward strand.
TTTATGGGATGCGGCATTTGTTTATTAATCATTGGGTTCTGTGATGTGTCTCTCATCACTCCAACACGTATAATTAAGCTTTAAAGGGCATGGGAGGCTTGATGTGTCTGAGATTCATTTTTGTTTTATCTCCACGTCTCTTTTGAAGTCCGTGGTGCAGCTTGTGCGTGTGTGTGTGTGTGTGTGTGGGGGGGGGGTCAGGAATACTCAGCTGGGGTTGCCATGTTCTTTAAAATGTCTTGCGGCCACCTGCTTACATGACAACTTGTTTAGCCTCACATATCATATTCAGCCTAAATGAATGAATTGAGTTTGACAGCTCAAAAACCGTAAGTTCCTCAATGAACTGAACGACGAACAACTGTCCCCGTGGCGTCCTTGATACCCATCAGCCAGCTGTGACACTTTTTGTTCCCGGTCCAAGCGTCTGACAAACTCAACAGCATCACCGGAACCGTGCGGCTTGACTGGCATAGCCCTTATTCAACCCACCGAAAGGCCACGTGAATTGAAAGACAGGTCACCGAAGAGGTTCGGATTCCCTGACTTCCTCACCACTTAATCTGGTCTGATATTGATCTACGGTGTCAAGTGGGAGATGTTGAGTGGGACATCAGAGGAGAATGTAAAGGCACTGCACGCCGTGGCCTTGGGATTCAATGTCACCTCTCCAGCCCGGGGACAGGTCCTCTGCCTCACCGCAACGTGAGACCAATCTAGCAGGCAATCACAGCCCCCTTGGACTGAAGTGACATCTCCCTTATATATATATACAGTGCCTTGCGAAAGTATTCGGCCCCCTTGAACTTTGCGACCTTTTGCCACATTTCAGGCTTCAAACATAAAGATATAAAACTGTATTTTTTTGTGAAGAATCAACAACAAGTGGGACACAATCATGAAGTGGAACGACATTTATTGGATATTTCAAACTTTTTTAACAAATCAAAAACGGAAAAATTGGGCGTGCAGAATTATTCAGCCCCCTTTACTTTCAGTGCAGCAAACTCTCTCCAGAAGTTCAGTGAGGATCTCTGAATGATCCAATGTGGACCTAAATGACTAATGATGATAAATACAATCCACCTGTGTGTAATCAAGTCTCCGTATAAATGCACCTGCACTGTGATAGTCTCAGAGGTCCGTTAAAAGCGCAGAGAGCATCATGAAGAACAAGGAACACACCAGGCAGGTCCGAGATACTGTTGTGAAGATGTTTAAAGCCGGATTTGGATACAAAAATATTTCCCAAGCTTTAAACATCCCAAGGAGCACTGTGCAAGCGATAATATTGAAATGGAAGGAGTATCAGACCACTGCAAATCTACCAAGACCTGGCCGTCCCTCTAAACTTTCAGCTCATACAAGGAGAAGACTGATCAGAGATGCAGCCAAGAGGCCCATGATCACTCTGGATGAACTGCAGAGATCTACAGTTGAGGTGGGAGACTCTGTCCATAGGACAACTTTCAGTCGTATATTGCACAAATCTGGCCTTTATGGAAGAGTGGCAAGAAGAAAGCCATTTCTTAAAGATATCCATAAAAGTGTTGTTTAAAGTTTGCCACAAGCCACCTGGGAGACACACCAAACATGTGGAAGAAGGTGCTCTGGTCAGATGAAACCAAAATTGAACTTTTTGGCAACAATGCAAAACGTTATGTTTGGCGTAAAAACAACACAGCTCATCACCTTGAACACACCATCCCCACTGTCAAACATGGTGGTGGCAGCATCATGGTTTGGGCCTGCTTTTCTTCAGCAGGGACAGGGAAGATGGTTAAAATTGATGGGAAGATGGATGGAGCCAACCAAATACAGGACCATTCTGGAAGAAAACCTGATGGAGTCTGCAAAAGACCTGAGACTGGGACGGAGATTTGTCTTCCAACAAGATAATGATCCAAAACATAAAGCAAAATCTACAATGGAATGGTTCAAAAATAAACATATTCAGGTGTTAGAATGGCCAAGTCAAAGTCCAGACCTGAATCCAATCGAGAATCTGTGGAAAGAACTGAAAACTGCTGTTCACAAATGCTCTCCATCCAACCTCACTGAGCTCGAGCTGTTTTGCAAGGAGGAATGAGAAAAATTTCAGTCTCTCGATGTGCAAAACTGATAGAGACATACCCCAAGTGACTTACAGCTGTAATCGCAGCAAAAGGTGGCGCTACAAAGTATTAACTTAAGGGGGCTGAATAATTTTGCACGCCCAATTTTTCCGTTTTTGATTTGTTAAAAAAGTTTGAAATATCCAATAAATGTCGTTCCACTTCATGATTGTGTCCCACTTGTTGTTGATTCTTCACAAAAAAATACAGTTTTATGTCTTTATGTTTGAAGCCTGAAATGTGGCAAAAGGTCGCAAAGTTCAAGGGGGCCGAATACTTTCGCAAGGCACTGTATATATATATATATCACTTTCTCTGCTGGCTCTCTATCTACAATAGATAGATAGAGAGCCAGCAGAGAAAGTGAATGGGGGATCAAACCCCTGCCTCCAGGGGCAAGTGGAGTTTAGGAGCAACACCACTACTGCAGGACCTGCTCCCAGCATGATTCATTTACATTTTTGGGGGGAATATGCTTCAAACAGAAGTTATGATCTTTTTTAGGGGGACACCTGAAAGATGTCCAATCTGGTGATGTGCCTTGCTGCCGTAGCTAGCGTTTCAAGACGCTAGAACCAATGGGAGAACCAAGGGTGTCTAGCTATGCAAACTAATGCTAATGCTAAAATGTACTATGGCACATTGAATAAAATAGGTGTTACATGTGTGGAAGCAGGTGAGGAGGCAAACTTTCAATAGTAAAAAAAAAGAAGAAAAGTACATGGGCTTCCTTTTGGTTGTATTCCATGTACTGTCGTAGAGCTGGAGCTGGGGAGGTGTGAAGAGATGGGAAGTTCGTCTGTTTACTTTGGCAAGGAAGACTTTAGCAGGCAGACAGCCAATGAGATGTCATCTCTCCAATTTGATCACACAGTAATGTCCCTTCACGACACTTACAGAAAAGGCTATCTGACACGGCACATAATAACACTATAGTGGGGCATCCGTAGTCATAGTCGGAACATTTCAGGAACAGTAGAGTTCGAGGATGTCAGTGTATCCATGTCAATAAGGCGACAGGCTAATCAAACTGAACCATGTCATAAGCCTGGAATGGACTCCAGCCGTGCTCTCAAACGTAAACATATCCTCCATTAATGAACATGACGTTAGTTCGATAGTGGCATATTAAGAGTAACATCTTCTCTAATTCCCCTAGGCAGGCAGGGATGTTTTAGGGAGGAGGCTTTGTTGATGCAAGAGGCACATCCTAACACCTGAACAGTAATCAGAACGACATTAAGGAGTCTATTGAGTGTTTATGAATACTTATTTAATACTGTAGCTGGACAGTTACATGGCTACTCACAAAAGTGAAACATAATCACAGATTGAAACGAGTCCTGCAGAGACGGAGGCTGTCCTAATATGGACACCATACATGGTGGAACATATTGCAGTATACATTGTAGCTCAAAGACAGATGTGAACATAATCACATACCATATGTGCAACTGATTGGAGACCGAACTCAGATCTTTGATGTGACTAATGACTATGTTAGCTTGCTGAGCTAAAGCCTAGGCATTAGCTTAGGGAGCTAGCCCAAGTTCTAAGTCACTCATCCAAAAGTTACTCATCCATGTGACCATAACTGACCAATGAACTTCAAGCTCCTTTGACCTCCTAAACATAGCACAAATGTGACCAAAGAGGTTTCAAACAGGTTTGCTAGCACAAAGCAATATACGCATTACATTGTCAACCAGTGTCCTATTCGCAAGCTGACTCCAAAGTTATACATTACATATTACATTTAACGGTGCATGTAAGGCCTCCATTTGTCTCTGACACGGGACGATACGTCCCATGTCTGTATGTGTGTATTACTCATTCAAGTCAAGAGCTTTGTCTCTGCAACGTTAACAGCCGGCAACAGAGCAAATCAAACTCTCCTGCCTCCTCCTTGTCATCAAGCCGACGTTTCAAAGTATTTCGCCACGCAGCTGATGAATGCACCAATTATGAGGTGACAATCAAGGTGTCACAACATCATGCCTTACTAAACCACCCTGCACCACAGAAGAAGCCCTTAGCCAGAGAGTGATTTGCACTGACCTCATATTCATAGAAACACAGTGCACTTGTTGCACATTCATAACATGTCCCGAACCTTAGAAAAATAAATAAACTACTGGGGTATGAAAATAAACCTTCACTTGGCTGTGTAGTACGGCCCCAGACACTGGACTGTTCTTCACAAACTGGTGTCTTTGGTTTCTTCGGTGTTCTACGCAGCCTGGAGGGGTTTATTCCGCTTATACCACGGTTCCTTGCCACAGATAAAAGCAATAAAAGAATTGCCGGTTAGAAAATTGACCTGCGTTTTGTGTCTCACAGATGTCATGAACTTTGACTTGTGTAATGAGATGAATTGTTTAAAAAAAAGTATGTTTTTGAACATTCTCGATTCCTCGATGAGTTATTAGATCTAGGCCTCATTTCACCACAAACCCGAGGTTGAGGTTCATAGATTAACATTAGTCACGTGATAGAGGGGTGGGGGGGAGGGTTTGATCAGATAGAGAATGGAAACACAAACACAACTCGCTGTACCTTTGGCACATTGAAAAACAAGTAAATGTGTGATGCTACTTTACCTTTCATCGCCGTCTGGAATTACAACAAGAGGCCAAAAGACGACTTGCATTTGCACAACCTCAACATACTTTGAAGTATCAAAGCTGTGATTAATGACTTGCCTTCTGAACGGCCATTTAGACTGTTGGATTTATTTGTATTTTTATTCATTTGTATTCTTCTTGGCTTTTGACAATTAAACCATTAAAAAAAATGTAGTTAAGGAAATGTTTGAGAGAGGTTAATCCCGTGTGCTATACTGGCACGAAAGTGTAACCAATGCTAAAATATATGGTCATGTATAATGACAAATGTGGTGGTATTGAGTTCACTTGTGGTGGCAATGGCAACAAAGGTACACCTGCCGCAAAAAAACCTTTTAACTTTCAACATTATTTGCATTTTCAAGTAAGCACAGAAGACCAGTCAAAAAAATCAAGGAATGTGCAGAGATCTGTCAGTTTACTTGGAAATGTACATTTAACCACAAACCTCAAGTACCGTTGTAGTTGTTTTTGAGTAGTTCCGAAATCCTGTGTTTTGTTGTTTAACTCTTTGTGACTGGCACAAGGACATCTCGGCCATGTTGCCAGCTCTCATCACCTGAACATGGATTCATACAAGCAGAGGGGAGGAAACAGTGGGGTCCTGTACTGCAGACGCTGAAAGTCCCCAATTATGTGGTAATTCTAGAGAGTGGTTGTAATATTTATTCTTATTGCCCAAAGAACTTGGAATTTATGAGACTCACCACAAAACACATTCCACCAAGCACAGCAACGGCAAACTTAAGGCTGCCTTACTCACTCACTCATTCATTAATAAATCAGATGAAATAGCTACTGATTTATGGTGTATTTCGAAGGAAGTCTCCAGGCTTAGTTTTTCAATTCACTTTTTAAAATTAAATCAGTTAATTACCTTTTCTTTGGGAAGGGGTTGGCAAAATTAATGACTATGCTAATAAATCCATACTACAACAAACAACCTGCAGTATTTTCACCTCACACCTCCACCCTTCAATATGACCTCCTTAGGTAGGGTGTGAAAACCATAGCATTAAATATAGAAGCATGGGATCACTATGGTGAAAACATTGCTGTCAATAACATGATCTCTCTAAATTGTCATTGACTTTTGCACAAGACAATTTTCATCCAATATATTGATCAGAGTGAGATTCCATGTAGATTCCAATTGTTATTCTGTTTATTCAACAGGCTCAATGTAATTACGAACAGGGAAAAACCTGTTCACTGTGCTCACAATGTATTTTAGGCATGGACCCATGTACTGAGAAAGGTATCATTTGAATCCTTTCTATGTACCACGTATGTAATCTGCATGCAGTTGAGGATAAATACCAACCCCTCCATGGAAGTTTCACTGCTTTTCAGACACAGCGAGGTTGGTCAGATATCCTCAGATAATTCCAATGTATGACCATGATGTGAGTCTATTTTTAGCCACAGCGATGGATTCTGCTCGATTATTGTCCATTGTGGAGAGAGAAGGCCTAACATGCGTGACAAGAATTATTGGTTACGGCTGTGACATCCACTGTGAAATCCACTTTGCACATGTAGCTCAGCTCAGCAACGGGTACCGGTATGTATTTCTAATGCACTACTGTGCAATGGCTGGTGGCTGTGTTCCTGCTTTCTCCCTGCATTCTCATAATAGGTATCTGTAGTTGATCAATTCATTGGTAAATGCTCTACATACTCAACATAATTGCACTGACGATGAATAAGTACCCATCACTAACTGTATGCAAACTCTCCTAATAGTCCAGGTGATATGTACAAATATGAAAGCATGAAAGGTGGTTCACTTGGTTCAGTTTGAGGCAGTGCCTTCAGAACGTATTCACACCCTTTGACCTTTTTCTACATTTTGTTGTGCTACAAAATGCGATTAAAATGGATCTTTGAGAAATAAAACCCTAATATATCTTGACTAGATGCGTATTCAACCCTCTAAGTCAATACATGTTATAATCACCTTCTGCAGTGATTACAGCTGTGTGTCAATCTGGGTAAGACTCTAAGAGCTTTGCACACTTGAATTGTACAATATTTGCACACTTCTTTTTAAGATTCTTCAAGCTCTGTCAAGTTGGTTGTTGGTCATTGGTTTGACAGCCATTTACAAGTCTTGCCATAGATCTTCAAGCCAATTTAAGTCAAAACTTTAACTAGGCCACTCAGGAACTCCACCGTATATTTGGCCTTGTGTTTTAGGTTATTGTCCTGCTAAAAGGTGAATTTGTCTTCCAGTGTCTGTTGGAAACCAGACTGAACCAGGTTTTCCTCTAGGTCAGCTATTCCCAAACTGGGGTACGCATACCCCCAGGGGTACACCAGGCCGTCGGGCGTACGCCAAATAAAAATGTGATTCACATTTTCAAACAGTCAAATATTTTCCAACGAGGCTATACTTCAATGTAGTGTCCAAAACGTCTTTCAAGCTGTCAGGCATTCCCTAGGCAGCAAGAGCCTCTCGGTGGATGCTGCAGTGTGATGTTTTTTTCTCACCCGAATAGCCTCATTTCACTGGCAAAAATAAAATTTAACCATCTAGTGTTCAGCGAAATAACAACACAATGTCAAATACAGGTAGCCTAGTCAAATAATTAACATCAAATCACATGAACTGTTACTCTCTCGCGGGAAACCTTCTCTCTTGAGCAGATATTTAGAAACGAAACATGACAATTTGAAAACTAAGCCACGGGAGTTTTTTTGTTGCAAGAATTAAGATGACTTTCGAGTAGTAAGACATGTATAAAAGCAACAGATACCATTAATAAGAAGGGGCTAGAAGCATCTTATATGGTGAGCTACCGAGTGGCTAGGACAGGCAAGCCCAATACTATTGTGAAGGACTTAATTCTTCCTGCTGCCATGGATATGGCTGGGACAATGCTGAGGGAAAAGGCCCACAAAACTATACAGACATTCATCAAACAACAGTGTTTCACAACGCATCGGTGATATGGCAGGAGATGTTTTGAAACAATTACTGCTTCGCATACAAGCCAGTGAATTCTATGCGTTACAGCTGGATGAGTCAACAGACGTGACGGGCCTGGCACAGCTATTGGTACAGTATATGTCCGATATGTTTATGGGGGGTCAATTAAGGAAGACATCCTCTTCTGCAAACCACTGGAAACCAGGACAACAGGAGAATATATTTTTAAAGTACTGGACAGCTTTGGGACATCAAATGGACTTTGTTGGTCAAGATGTGTTGGTATCTGTACTGGTGGCACAAAAGCCATGACAGGAAGACGTAGTGGAGTGTTAACGCACGTGCAAGCAGTTGCTCCCGACGCCACTTGGGTACACTGCAGCATCCACCGAGAGGCTCTTGCTGCCTAGGGAATGCCTGACAGCTTGAAATATGTTTTGGACACTACAGTGAAAATGGTTAACTGTCTTAAAGCAAGGCGCCTGAACTCTTGTGTATTTTCTGCATTATGCAACGATATGGGCAACAACCATGTACCGTTTTTACAACATACAGACGTGCGCTGGTTATCAAGGGGCAAAGTATTGACACGTTTTTTTAAATTGAGAGACAGGCTTAAAGTTCTCTTTACTGATCATAACTTTCACTTGTCTGACCGCTTACATGATGACGAGTTTCTCACATGACTGGCCTATCTGGGTGATGTTTTTTCTCTCCTGAATGATCTGAATCTAGGATTACAGGGACTCTCCGCAACTGTAGTCAATGTGTGGGACAAAATTGAGGCTATGATTAAGAAGTTGGAGATCTTCTCTGTCTGCAACACACAGGTCTTTCCATCATCATATGAGCTTACGGACAATGTCAAATGTGGTATAGTGAAGCACCTGAGTGAGCTGGGTGCACAATTACGCAGGTACTTTCCCGAAACGGATGACACAAACAACTGGATTCGTTATCCCTTTCGTGCCCTGCCTCCAGTCCACATACCGATATCTGAACAAGAGTGCCTCATCGAAATTGCAACAAGCTCGGTTCTGTGAAAATTTTATTAAATCAGAAGCCACTGACAGATTTCTGGATTGGGCTGCGCTCAGAGTATCCCGCCTTGGCAAATCGAGCTGTTAAGACACTGATGCCCTTTGCAACCACGTACCAATGTGAGAGTGGATTCTCGGGCCTCACTAGCATGTAAACTAAATACAGGCACAGACTGTGTGTGGAAAATTATTTAAGACTGAGACTCTCTCCAATACAACCCGACATTGCAGAGTTATGTGCATCCTTTCAAGCACACCCTTCTCCTTAACCTGTGGTGAGTTATTCAATTTTTTTGATGAACAAATGAGATTATATATGTAAGATGGCTAAATAAAGAGCAAAATGATTGATTCATATTATATAATTATTTGTGCCCTGGTCCTATAAGAGCTCTTAGTCACTTCCCACGAGCAGGGTTGTGACAACAACTCACACTCATTCTTATGTTTAATAAATGTTCAATTAATTTTTAAATGGAATAGAAAAAAACTCCCTTGCAATGACAAGCATACCCTTAACATAATGCAGCCACCACCATGCTTGAACATATGAAGAGTGGTACTCAATGATGTGTTGTTTTGGATTTGCCACAAACATAACACTTTGTATAAAGTTAATAAAGTTCAAGTGAATTTCTTTGCCATATGTTGTGCATTTTTTACTTTAGAGCCTTATTGCAAACAGGATGCATGTTTTGGAATATTTGTATTCTGTACAGGCTTCCTTCTTTTCACTCTGTCATTTAGGTTAGTATTGTGGTGTAACTGCAATGATGTTGATCCATACTCAATTTTCTCCTATCACAGCCATTCTACTTTGTAATTGTTTTAAAGTCAACATTGGCCTCATGGTGAAATCCCTGAATGGTTTCCTTCCTCTCCGGCAACTGAGTTAGGAAGGATGCCTGTATCTTTGTAGTGACTGGGTGTATTGATACACCATACAAAGTGTAATTAATAACTTAACAATGCTCAAAAAGATATTCAACGTTTTACTCACCTAACAATAAGTCCCCTTCTTTGCAAGGTAGTCACTCAAAGTCCTTGCAACTTATTACGTGACTTTTTAAGCAACATTTTTCTCCTGAACTTATTTATCAATAGACATTAATACATGTCAGCTTTTCATTTTTAATTAATTTATAAAACATTATAAAAACATCCTTCCACTTTGAGGGTAATGTGTGTAGGCCAGTGACACAAAATCTCAATGTAATCCATTTTGAATTCAGGCACAGCACCATTTGTAACACAGCACCATTTGGAAAAAGTCAAGGGGTATGAATACTTTTTGAAGGCACAGTATAATGCTATTTGCATAACCTGCAGTGGTGCTTGTATAATCAAGACAAGTAGAACAGAAACAGGCAACAGAGGTTGAGTTAGTTCCTATAACTCTTCTCCTGGCACTGGGGCACTGCAGTGGACGTCCTCTTGCCAGGGTTCAGCCACAGCAGTCAGCACAAACTGAAGCTAATTGAGAAGAAGATGTGGAAGCCAGTCCTACTGGAGGGCCTGAGAATGACTCTGAGAGCCACCAAGGCCCCTGCCAGAGATTAATCAAAATGGTCAATCGATAACTTCTCAAGTGCTAATAAGCGCTGGCACATTTGGTAATATGTGAGCCCGTTCGTTATTTCAACTGTGCAGAGATTTATGGGAAATTGATTGTTAGGTCCAAAGTATGAGGTAATGTAGCACTTAGTAAATGAAGTAAAACCAAAAGCACTCAGTGATTTGTATTTCATTTACAAAGGACACGTCTAATCATTAGGAGTTCCATCTCTTTGAAACTCATAGAATATGCTGTAATGACGGCCATGTTTTTTTTAGTCAGCAATGAGCCTATGACGCAGGAGATTACAGCAAATAGTAGAACCTTTCTGTCTTCCATCTTTGATTGGTTCTTTCTCAGATAACCAGGGGAGGGAGTCCTATTCACCATAAGGTGATTAAAGTCATATTAGGAAACCTTTATGTGGGGGAGTCGTAAAATGATTTGATTTCTGTCCTCTCCACTGTCTCCTATCAAAGTGATTGGTCTACTAGGTCATCTGCAGTGGCTGACATAATTGTTAATGAACCATTATGGCTTGCCCTCTCTCCCCCAGAAATGTCATCTCTGGCCAATTATTCATTTGAAAACAATGCCATATATCACGTGTGATATTACCACAGACTGACACAGTGTCCTGAAATGGTTATATATTTACAATCCAGTCTAGACATTACGTTACATATTGATTTCCATATGAAAATGTAATCATAATATGACAAACATTGCAAGTCATTCCCAGTATATAAATAAACAAGTATTTGATAAACAAATATATTTCAGGCGTCAGTTTTTTTTATTTTACTGCATATTAAATAGTTCAGTCAACCTACTCATCAGATATAGTGCTATATCAAATCAAATCATTTTTTTTTTGGTCACATACACATGGTTAGCGGATGTTAATGTGAGGTTAGCCAAATGCTTTGTGCTTGTAGTTCCGACCGTGCAGCAATATATAACAAGTAATCTAACAATTTCACAACAACTACCTTATACACACAAGTGTAAAGGAATGAATAAGAATATATAAATAGAAATATATGGATTGATGGCCGTGCAGCTTAGGCAAGATGCAGTAGATGGTATAGAGTACAGTATATACAGTACATATGAGAGGAGTAATGTAGGGTATGTAAACATTATATAAAGTGGCATTGTTTAAAGTGACTAGTGATACATTTATTACATCCAATTATGAATTATTAAAGTGGATAGAGAAAGTGGATTGTGGAAAAGCGGATTGAGTCAGTATGTTGGCAGCAGCCACTCAATGTTAGTGATGGCTGTTTAACAGTCTGATGGCCTTGAGACAGAAGCTGTTTTTCAGTCTCTAGGTCCCAGCTTTGATGCACCGTTCAATGCCTTGTCCATCCAAGTAAACATAAGGCAGACCCAGTTCATAGAGAGAAAAATGGATGTTGGAAACAGGCTGTGTGACTTTGTGGATACTTACCAGTGATATTTTATTTTTAAAGATTTTTTTAAATTCACCTTTATTTAACCAGGTAGGCTAGTGGAGAACAAGTTCTCATTTACAACTGCGACCTGGCCAAGATAAAGCAAAGCAGTTCGACACATACAACAACACATAGTTACACATGGAATAAACAAACATACAGTCAATAATACAGTAGAAAAAGTATATATATAGTGTGTGCAAATGAGGTAAGATAAGGCAATAAATAGGCCACGGTGGCGAAGTATTTACAATATAGCAATTAAACACTGGAGTGATAGATGTGCAAAAGATGAATGTGCAAGTAGAGATATTGGGGTCCAAAGGATCAAGATAAATAAATAAATACAGTATGGGGATGAGGTAGTTGGATGGGATATTTACAAATGGGCTATGTACAGGTGCAGTGATCTGTGAGCTGCTCTAACAACTGGTGCTTAAAGTTAGTGAGGGAGATATGAGTCTCCAGCTTCAGTGATTTTTGCAGTTCGTTCCAGTCATTGGCAGCAGAGAACTGGAAGGAAATGCGGCCAAAGTAGGAATTGGCTTTGGACCCAGTGAAATATACCTGCTGGTGTGCGTGCTACGGGTCGGTGCTGCTATGGTGACCAGTGAGCTGAGATAAGGCGGGGCTTTACCTAGCAAAGCCTTGTAGATGACCTGGAGCCAGTGGGTTTGGCGACGTGTATGAAGCGAGGGCCAGCCAACGAGAGCGTACAGGTCGCAGTGGTGGGTAGTATATGGGGCTTTGGTGACAAAATGGATGGCACTGTGATAGACTGCATCCATTTTGTTGAGTAGAGTGTTGGAGGCTATTTTGTAAATGACATCGCCGAAATCGAGGATTGGTAGGATGGTCAGTTTTACGAGGGTATGTTTGGCAGCATGAGTGAAGGATGCTTTGTTGCGAAATAGGAAGCCGATTCTAGATTTAATTTTGGATTAGGTCAAGTCCAAACCTTATGGAAAAACCACATGAATTTCACATGTGATCTACTGTGAAGTTAATGCAATAACATGTGACAACATGTAAAAGCAACATGTGATAACATAAAACTACACGTGAAATAAATTGAGCTCATGTGACAAAAATGGTATGTGAAATAACTAGGGATGCAACATTTCAGCATGTGGTACTATGAAACTACACGTGACAACATTTTAATGTTTGTAAAAATGTAAAAATGAAAATTATATTTTCACATGTGAATGTTTTTTACATGTGGAACTACAATTTACATTTTCACGTGTTTGTTATCACATATGACCGTGCAATTTCTTTCACATGTGAAAATATTCTTTACATGTAAAACTGTCAATTTGATTTGCACATGGAATGTTTTTTACACGTGAAAATTATATTCTACATGTGAGAATTAGGAAAAGGTTTAACATGTAAAAATCTATATGAAATTGTAAATTCAAATTTCATGGGGTGGCAGGGTAACCTAGTGGTTAGAGTGTTGGACTAGTAACCGGAAGGTTGCAAGTTCAAATCCCTGAGCTGACAAGGTACAAATCTGTTGTTCTGCCCTTGAACAGGCAGTTAACCCACTGTTTAACCCACTGTTCTTAACTGACTTGCCTAGTTACATGAAGGTAAAATAAACATGTGAAAATCCAATTCCACATGTTAGATTTTCACATGTAAATGTTTCTTGCAAATGCAATTTTCACATGTGAAAAGGCAAATTTCACATTTCAAAAATGTGTTATTCTCCTCACATGTGAAAATGTGGTGTTAACATGCAAACTATGCATTTAATGCATGTGAACAACTGACCTCACCTGTGTGTCTTTTGTTTTCAAGTGAAAATTTCAGCTCAACATGTGAAAACAGATATTTTACTTATTCTGACTATTCTCTCATCATTGATTTAATTAGCTTCTTTCAGCAATTTGAGGGTTTTCTGTATAGTTGTCTAATGTTGGTGAGGCATATTATTCTGTTTTAATGTTACTCCTGAATCACTATGATAAATATAATAGTTTTTCTTGAGTGTATAGGAAGTCCAAAGTGTAGGAATAGAGGTGAAATCAGTTATTGACACAGAAATGGTGGTGTAGCAGGAAGATCAGAATGCTGTGAACCAAGAGGTTGTGAGTTCAAATCCCAGGTGAGAACATATTAAATAATAATTACTGTAAATTACTGTAAATAAACAAACATACTCATTTGTAATCATGTACAGTGGGGCAAAAAAGTATTTAGTCAGCCACCAATTTTGCAACTTCTCCCACTTAAAAAGATGAGAGAGGCCTGTAATTTTCATCATAGGTACACTTCAACTATGACAGACAAAATGAGAAAAAAAATCCAGGTAATCACTTTGTAGGATTTTTAATTTTTAGATCTGCATGGAGGAATGAGCCAAAATACCAGCAAGTGTGTGAAAACCTTGTGAAGACTTTGCCAACAAAGGGTATATAACAAAGTATTGAGATAAACTTTTGTTATTGACCAAATACTTATTTTCCACCATAATTTGCAAATAAATTCATAAAAAATCCTACAATGTGATTTTCTGGAGAATTATTTTTCTCATTTTGACTGTCATAGTTGAAGTGTACGTATGATGAAAATGACAGGCCTCTCTCATCTTTTTAAGTGGGAGAACTTGCACAATTGGTGGCTGACTAAATACTTTTTTGCCCCACTGTATGTCAAATATGTAAACTGAAAACACTGCGTGACGTTCTGGGGCCACCTAATGCCGGGCATGACCTATGAAATCTCACGTGAAAAATATTGACATGTGCAAATTTGAATCCACATGTGAAAGGTCACGTGAAAATAAACATTTGAAACTTCATGTGAAATATCATCACATGTAAAGTGTTCCAAAACCACATGATTTCACATGTGAAATAAAATGTTACATGTGCAAAACGTGGAGATTTCACATCTGAAAACATGTGGGTTTTTTTCGATAAGGCAGGGTCAAAAAATGAGAAAAGGAGAAGACTGTTTTCTTAAGAGAGACAATACAAGGATTGACAAGACTAAAATGAAAAGTTGATTTAAAAATCATGGGTCACCTTACTTTAAACAGCAATGTGAAAAGAATTGTATAAAACTGAATCATTTACAGTGGTATCTGAGAGAATTACTGTATAAAATGTTTGTCATTCTTGTCGTTAATAGTCGTATTAAAAAAAAAATACATCAGTGGTTTAATAAACATGTGATATCATATTAACCATTAGAACATCATTTTTTGTGTTCCTGGCGTCTGGACACTAATCACCTAACCTGCATGTGTTTTACAATATAGAAAAATTGTGGAGTTACTTTTCCTTTTCAAGTTGTTGTTCGCTGCAAAGGGTTCTCTTTCAAAGCTTTACCACTACAGACCACTTTTTTTTTATTTTAAATTTCCTTAAGTCGTCAGCTCTTTGCACAACAAGGTGAGTTTTTCTTTTCAAAATACCACAGAGCATGTAAAGAGGTTCGGGGGGAAGAAAGTTAAATAAAAAGCTCTTTAAAATGGTATTTATAAAGAAAAAGACAAACAGTGTCCCTGTTGAAAATAAAAGCATACTGAAATCCATTCTGATGACAGTTGGAAGAATGCATGGCTTTATGAAGGACTTGAGCTCCATTTTTGCTGTATCTTTTAACCACGATTATTTACTTAAAAACACAAACGAGGGCCCTAGTCTGGCATTGTGGATGGCAGTCCTTTGATTGGGGCTCTAAGGCTTGAATTCTTAACTAATAAATTGTTCCGCGCCTTTGTCTGAGGCATTAACGGCAGTGGTCTGCGTTTTTCTTTCTCTAATCTCAAGAATGTGCCAGCCTCTTGAGAAGCACAGGGCTTCCCTCCTCTCTGAGAGTGGGCTCCTCATTTTGTTTTCTTAGAGGGCTCCCCAGATTGACAGGCCTCATCGTTGGGCCCTCTCCTCAGCCATCTGTTTGCACTGATTCTGTCCCAGCACATCAAAGTCAATCAAAGCCGCAAAGCATTTTAAAAAGACACACACCCAACCATACAGTGTGAGAAATAAGGCTAACTTTCATCGACCCCACAGAAAAAGATTGTTAGGAACTCCAGCGTTTGTGTGTATGGTTTTCCATGTTGGGTGACCTGAGATGGATCCCTTAGCTCATAGCACAGGTATGAGCAGCTTCGCTATGTTCTGCTCCAGCTCTGACAACAGCTCGGTGAGTAATTTCACCCCAACATTGACTGACCTTTTTTGGTCATGTGGTCTAAGCCTTCAGTGCCATCTCTTGACATCAAAGGAATCACCTGTAGTGAATACAGAAATCGCAGTTCAATTTTTTTTTGCGGGGGAAGAAAAGATTATTCTGATTTAGGTCAAAAGGAAAACATCAACATGACTATACACTGTATAGTGACGTGAGAGATGAATCCAAGTTGACCATTGTGACGGGCTGGGTATTGTGCCACAAGAGTGTATTAGCCCAGTGAGCGAAAGCCTAGGAATTATTACAGGGAGCTAATACAAGACTTTGAGTTTCAGACAAGGTTACTCATGCAAGAGTTGTTCACAGAACCACATCTGTTCCAACTGCATCTATAGCTTACAGTGTGAAACTGTGCTTTTTACAGTCTCTGGTGTGAACCCATTAAATATCATAACAGAAATATTAGATGCTGTTGATACAATTCATCAATTAATATTGAATCGTGGAATAAACAGCATTTTAGGATGTGTGAATGTGATGATTGGAAAATAGGTGTGGTAGGCCTGCCTATTCAGGTTCAACTCCTGAAGGTAGCTAGACAGTCAGGGCTCAACAACAATAACATCCAAACATTATTATTATTATTATTATCATGCTATTAGATCCCTGAATACAAACATATTTTTATAAAAGCAGCCCTATAAAAAGCAGTCTCTTTTCATTAAACTTTTAGGCAGTAAAATCTGAGTAGCCTGGTTCAGACCAATGATGAGTATAAACCCTGGATTGCTGATGCTATTTATTGGTCATTGAGAGGTTTTTGGAGCCGCCAGTCGGCCATATTGGCACTCTTCATTAGGAGCAGTCCTCCACCGGAAAGAATGGAATTCCATTATATTTTAATTCAATGTTTCAAGGACAAAATTATGTGTATTTAAGTAAGTGTGGCTTCAATACAGCGCAACCGTCAGTCATCCAGGTTTTATATAGGCTACATTATTGATTAAGACACTTAAAAAAAAATGAACCGCTTACTTGGTAACAAATCACAATTTCAATAATGTAACCCCTTGACTTTTTCCACATTTTGTTACATTAGAGCCTTATTCTAAAATCAATTAAATAGTTGTTTTCACCAACAATCTACACAATACACCATAATGACAAAGCAAAAACAGGTTTTTATACATTTTTGCAAATGTATAAAAATAAATAAACTGAAATGTCACATTTACATTAGTATTCAGACCTTTCACTCAGTACTTTGTTGAAGCACCTTTGGCACTGACTACAGCCTTGAGTCTTCTTGGGTATGACGCTACAAGCTTGGCACACCTGTATTTGGGGAGTTTGTCCCATTCTTCTCTGCAGATCCTCTCAAGCTCTGTCAGTTCGGATGGTGAGTGTTGCTGCACAGCTATTTTCCAGTCTCTCCAGAGTCCTGAAGAGTTGGGGCTCTGGCTAGGCTACTCAAGGACATTCAGAGACTTGTCCCCGAAGCCACTCCTGCGTTGGCTTGGCTGTTGTCCTGTTGGAAGGTGGAACCTTCACCCCAGTCAGAGGTCCTGAGCACTCTGGGGCAGGTTTTGAAGGATCTCTGTACTTTGCTCCGTTCATCTTTCCGTCGATCATGACTAGTCTCCCAGTCCCTGCCACTGAAAAACATCCCCACAGCATGATGCTGCCACCCCCATGCTTCACAGTAGGGATGATGCCAGGTTTCATCCAGATGTGACGCTGGGTATTCAGGCCAAAGAGTTCAATCTTGTGTTCTTCAGACCAGAGAATCTTGTTTCTCATGGTCTGAGTCTTTAGGTGCCTTTTGGCAAACTCCAAGCGGTCTGTCATGTGCCTTTTACTGAGGAGTGGCTTCTGTCAGGCCACTCTACCATAAAGGCCTGACTGGTGGAGTGCTGCGGAGATGGTTGTCCTTCTGGAAGGTTTTCCCATCTCCACAGAGGAACATTGGAGCTCTGTCAGAGTGACCATCGGTTTCTTGGTCACATCCCTGACCAAGGCCCTTCTCCCCCGATTGCTCAGTTTGTTCGGGCGGGCAGCTCTAGGAAGAGTCTTGGTGGTTCCAAACTTCTTCCATTTAAGAATTATGGAGGCCACTGTGCTCTTGGGGACTTTCAATTCTTCAGAAATGTTTTGTTACCCTTCCCCAGGTCTGTGCCTCGACAGAATCCTGTCTCAGAGCTCTACGGACAATTCCTTCGACCTTATGGCTTGGTTTTTGCTCTGAAATGCACTTGTCAACTGTGGGACCTTATATACACAGGTGTGTGCCTTTCCAGATAATGTCCAATGAAATGAATTTACCCCAGGTGGACTCCAATCAACTTGTAAAAACATCTCAAGATGACCAATGGAAACAGGATGCACCTGAGCTAAATTTAGTCTCAGAGCAAAGGGTCTGAATACTTATGTAAATAAGGTATTTCTGTTTTCATTTGGAATAAATTAGCTAAAATGTAAAAAAAAAAAACGTTTTCGCTTAGTCATTATGGAGTATTTTGTGTTTTTTACCAATTCGACAGTGATGGATTTTTTATTTTGTTTATGCGACGTTCATGTGCTATTCGGAAGTAGGAAACTCTGAAATATACCATTTGTTAACTGGTTGTAGTTATACACGTGCTGCGTTTAACGAATCAGCAAGACGAACATTTCAGAATTTCCTAGTTCTGACTAGTATGTGAATGCGACAGAACGTTCTTTTTCGCGACAAATGGCAACGGCGTTTTTCGAATAAATTATGAAGGTACGCGGGGCACTTGATCACGTAACCATAACGTTCCACTCTACAATTAATTATATATGTCTACTGCTTGCTAAATCTATTTTTTAACTATAAAAATTATGTTACTTTGCAGAACTAGGATTGTCCTGACTTTCAAGATTCCCTGAATCTTGTCGCCTTGCTAATCTGGTTGGCTGGCAAGCGTCACCATCCATTTATTTCAGAACAGGAGTGCATGTTTCACCATGGCACGAAACATGGTGATAAATTGGCGCATGTAAATTATTAGAATATGGCAAATAGCCTATTAGTCAATGATTGCATTCTATCAATGCTGGCTTTCTCAGGCTACCTGAGACATTAAACAGATAGGTGGGAGGACATACAGGTCGCCAATGTATTAACGCGCAATTTGCCTAAATGGGTAATCGAAACACTTCAACCACTAGACTAGATTTCTATTATTCCATGCTATCCGGGATCCTTGGGACAGCACTACCCCATTGAAGTTGACATTTAGAATGATTGGTGTAAGGGTTAAGTTTAGGGTAGGGATGTTTAGGGTAGTATTTTTATTAGACACTAGTGGGTTTTTAGAGAAAATTAGATGTGTGTGTGTGTGTGTGACGTCATTTCGTCCAGCTGTTTTTTTTGTCGACAGAAGATAAACTATTCAAATGGAAACGCAGCCTAGCAGGCACTTGTCACATATGTTTTCTATGTGAACTTTGTAAATGTTGACAAAATATCTCTGGACAAGTTAATTGAAACAAACCAAGTTTTCATCAAGAGTTTTTATACTGTATAAAAAAAAGTATGACAGCTGTGATGGAAACAGCAAGTTTTGGTACAATTTGTTTAATGCCGACAAGATAAATTGTTCGTTTTACATTGAGGGATCTTTTTGTGCCTGTAAAATTAATTATGCAAGAAATGTCGATTGAATATTACACCAAATATTGATATAATAACCATCATATCGAAGTAAACTTGGGAGTTACGCGATGGTATGGTGTGTGGTCCTCCCTCTATGACTCGAGAAACCATGCAGTTTAGCCTATTAGGCCAGGGGTTCCCAAACTTGTTCACTAAAGGGCCAGGGGTTCCCAAACTTTTTCACTAAGGGGCCAGGGGTTCCCAAACTTTTTCACTAAAGGGCATTGGGGAACTTTTTCCAGCATTGGGGAACATCCCTGACAAATTATAAATAGCTCTCTAAAGTATGCAATGAGTGACATGACAAGAGGAACTAATGATGCACTACCCAATTTCGAAATTGCACCTTGTGCATTCTTCTATTACAACTTTCAAGAGTACGTTTAAAGCCGGAATTAGTTCATTAAAAAAATAATGGGGGAGAAGGGGGACCTTCGTGCCTCCCCTGACGATCCTTCGCGCCCCACAGTTCGGGAACCACTGTTAAGGCTACAGATGAAATAAATGATGTTGAACTTCACAGAGTGGTGAAAGTGCACGGTGAACTTGATGCTCCTTTCAAATAAATGTCGAGGGTCTTATTCTAGTGACATGACGACCGAAGCTTGATTTCCGTTTGACAAATACAAATATTCTCGCTCTTATCCATAATAATAATCTCATCACGTAGACTAGCCTACCAGCACAGTATCCGCGAGCAATTTGGCAAGAGTGCTCGTGCCAAAACCATAGTATGCACATTTGCTATTTTCCCAACGTTTTTTGTGACCAAACTATCGGTAGAGTTGAAAATGCGATGGAAACACATTGAACTTTAGATGTGTCTTCAGTAGAGAAACAGAAAAAATGTAAGCGAAAAATTAACCTACATTTGGTGTGAACTACGTCATCGCGCACTGATTTTTATCCACAAATCCGTTTAGTGGAAACACTCCGCTGGTGGGAAAATGCGCATAGTTTCTTTATGCCGATTCTAGAAAATTCGCATGAAAAACTGTCGCTAATTGGATGGAAACCTAGCTACTGATTCAATTGATTAAGGAACTTGTTGGGATGGAGGACTACCTCCTTGGTTACTAAGTAACGTAACCATACAAACACTACCTCCAACAGATCACAATGCGGAAGGTTTGAATTTTACTTGTTGGTATTTTTCCCCCCGAATCATTTCGCTCATGTAATAGTTTTTGCAACAATTGTAGCAAGTGTCCTTTCCCGACACTATTTCAGACGCATGCATATTTAGCAAGTCGTTTATGTTAATTTACTTGTAACGTTAGCAGTTGCTTAGCAAAATGTAACAATGTAACGTTAGCTCGCTAGATGGCTAACTAATAAGTTACGTGGGCATCTTTCAGAGTGAGTGACATAGTAACGTCTTCAGAAAAGTTGCGCGTTATGCTTGTGATCTGAGAAACAATGTTTGAAAATAAGAAAGTGCATTTCTCATAAACAGATAATGCATGGATTTAGATTTTTGGGTCCAACCATAGACATTGATATGGTTATGAGTCTTCGAAGGGGCCACACGTAGCCTATTTGATTGCCATAAAGCAACAGAACGGATGCATGTCCCATTTGGCTAAATACCTTTTTCAACGTGTGTACATTTCCACAATCGAAGGTCAGATTTACTAAGTCAAACGTTCCTCTCATTTTACAGGGCTTGAACTCAAAAGCAACCAGTGGAAAGTTGGCAATCACCTCAGTTGCTCTTCAAGACCATATCGCACGAAACTTGCTGCTTCAGAATTTGTCACTGTGTGACCCTGTGAAGACAAGATGGTGCCGAAGAGCCGCCACTGAGACACACTGCAAACGAAACCATGGAACTATGAAACAGAAAGGGCCCCAGCAACACGATGGAGAGGAGAAAGAGTACGTGCTTGACCCAGCAGCTCCACCACTGACATTAGGTAAGCTAGCAATCAATCAAATGTATTCTTATAAAGCCTTGTTACATCAGCAGTTGGGAACTAGTTCAACAACACTTTGGGAACGAGGAGGTCTCATTGTGAGACCTGAGCTATTATGCATGACTTTTTTCATTTGTTGTTTGATATTGGGTTGTTGTCTGCCTCTCCAGCCCAGAAACTGGGTTTGGTGCAGTCCCCGGCCAGAAAACTGACGGTAGATGAATGGAGTCAGGTCAAGTCGAGGTCTATTCATGAAGGGGACTCCAAGCAGCCCTGTGTGATCTGCAGGGAGGAGTTTCGCTTACAGACTCAGGTATTCCTCTGTTCACAATACCTGGTGTTTATTCTCAAGTCAGTCAGAGGACTATTAAAAAAAAAACAAGTTTTCACCCCTCTAGGGCAGCCCACTCCCCTTCCCAAACACACTCTCTCCCCCTCCCTTAGGTCCCTGTGTGTTCTAATCTGTGTAGACAACTGTACAAATTTACCCATACTGCCTTGGAACTCAACTGTGACATGATGATGTAGCAATCAGTGTGTTCCTGTGAGGGTCGTTCAGTCTTTTACACCTTTCTGATCCCCTTTTAAGATGCCAATCTCCTGAAGAATGCGGGGTAGAATAGACAGCCTTACAAAGCACAGTTTCCATAGATGCACGTGTAAATATTAATTTGACTCGAGGGAAAAATGTTAATTATAGCCTGCTAACAAGGGAAAGGGACAAATGTGAATCTTTGTGGATTTGTTGATCTGTTTGACAAAAACATGTTAAATGGGTTTGTTATTAGTGAAACTGCAATGATTTGAAATGGTATTTTAAGAGGTTTAAGCCATTTTTGCAGGCCTAAATCATTTCAACATCAATTATGGCTGACTATGATTTCAGCTATTTAACACTTTACGAACACCAACCACAGACCATCCTTCCGTGGCCTCCAACTGCTTTTAAATGCCAGTAAAAACTAACCGTATGCTCTTCAACCGATTGCTGCCCGCACCCTCCCGCCCAACTTGCATCACTACTCTGGACGGTTCTGACTTAGAATATGTGGACAACTACAAATACCTAGGTGTCTGGTTAGGAGTAAACTCTCCTTCCAGACTCACATTAAGCCTCTCCAATCCAAAATTCAATCTAGAATTGGCTTCCTATTATTTTGCAACAAAGCCTCCTTCACTCATGCTGCCAAACATACCCTCGTAAAACGGACTATCCTACCAATCCTTGACTTTAGCTATGTAATTTACAAAATAGCCTCCAACACTCTACTCAGCAAAATGGATGTAGTCTATCACAGTGCCATCCGCTTTGTCACCAAAGCCCCATATACTACCCACCACTGCGACCTGTATGCTTTCGTTGGCTGGTCCTCACTACATATTCGTCACCAAACCCACTGGCTCCAGGCCATGTATAAGTCTTTGCTAGGTAAAGCCATAGCAACACCCACCCGTAGCACGCACTCCAGCAGGTATATTTCACTGCTCATCCCCAAAGCCAACACTTCCTTTGGCCGCCTTTCCTTCCAGTTCTCTGCTGCCAATGACTGGAAACGAATTGCAAAAATCACTGAAGCTGGAGTCATATCTCCCTCACTAACTTTAAGCACCAGCTGTCAGAGCAGCTCACAGATCACTGCACCTGTACATAGCCCATCTGTAAATATCCCATCCAACTACCTCATCCCCATACTGTATTTATTTATTTCTTGCTCTTTTGCACCCCAGTATTTCTATTCTCTACTTGCACATCATCATCTGCACATCTGTCATTCTAGTGTTAATGCTAAATTGTAATTATCTCGCCTCTATGGCCTATTTATTGCCTTACCTCCCTACTCTACATTTGCACACATTGTACATAGATTTTTCTATTGTGTTATTGACTACGTTTGTTTGTAACTGTTGTTGTTTTGTCGCACTGCTTTGCTTTATCTTGGCCAGGTCACAGTTGTAAATGAGAACTTGTTCAACTGGCTGAACTGGTTAAATAAAGGTGAAATAATAAATCAATAAAAAAATACTATAAAACAGTACCATGTAAAAACATTCAGAAGTGTCTCAAAAACGGTCTCTCGGTTTCCCAGTCCTCCATATTCAGCCTCTCTCTGTGAAGCTTGTAGCCTGTGGGGTAAAGCAGACTTTGCTTGCAAGAGCTAAAATTCACTCCAGTCTAATGGCTTGTCGAGCTCCTAGATATAGATTGTGCACTGCAGGGGGGCCTTTCACTGGTGATGGAGTATGTTGGTTGGGCCAAAAACAATGGGAAATCAATATGGCTCCCCATGCCCTGCAGAGCTTTGAGTACACTGGTTTGTGTGTGCCAATCACCATAGCTGGGGCTGCTGTCTCCTCTCTCCTTGTGAGTGCAGACGACAAAAGAGTCTGTGGGAGGTGGAGGAGAGGAGACTGCAGCCCCAGGTCCCAGCCCTCCCAGCATGGGCTCGCTGACTCCCACTGGCTCCTGAGCAAATAGTACACCACACACACACACGTTATGTTCTTCTATCCTCATGGGGACCTCACATTTATTTCTATTCAAAATCCTATTTTCCCTAACCATAACCCTAAACCCCTTACCCTAATTCTAATTGTAACCCTAAGCTTAAAATAGTCTTTGTCCTCATAGGGATGTGGGGACTTTTGAATAGAAGACCCCCACACACACCTCTCACAGGACTCACCAAAAACACTTAAGAGATGTTGAAAACCAATACATACACACCAGCATACCCAGGAGGCTCTGCATGCCACAATCATTTCAAAATGACAAGTCATTCAGTGAAATGCCAAGGGAATTTCAGAAGTATAAGGGGGACCGATTTAAAAACAAAAATGAAAAATCTAGGTAAGACTAAAGCTGATTTAATTAAAATAACTATATTTATATAAGTGATTATATAATGCATAAGTATACTGTATAATATTCAACAATCAACACTAATAATGATATTCATATTGTGTCTAGGTTTTGCTCTCCTGCTCCCATGTGTTTCACAGAGCCTGTCTGCAGGCCTTTGAGAGGTTTTCAGGCAGGAAGTGCTGTCCTATGTGCAGGAAGGAGCAGTATGAGACCAGAGTGATCCACGATGGAGCTCGCCTCTTCAAAGAGAGGTGTGCCATCAGGTAAACCTCTCCAGAGATTGGACTGCATGTTTCCTGGAATCAGATTAAACCTCGGCATGGACTAAAAAGCATACTCAATGGAGATTCCCCACTGAGAATGATTTTTAATCCAAGACTAATTTTAGGCCTAATCTAGATCCAGGAAAACCATACCTTATTGATCAAGTTACCATGTTCACCCTGTGTTAGGCCTGTATCCTTGCTGTTTTACCTACTTAAATGTTTTTCATATGGTCAATGATAGAATTCAAGCGTGTTGGCGTGGCTATGTTGTTCGGAAGTGGTACGGTCATATGAGGAAAACAGTTCCCCCAAAAGACAAACAGCTACGACGAAAATTCTTTGAGACAAAGGTAATTTTAACAACTGTGTCATTTTAGGAGTAGGGTTGAGGTCAATTCCTTTTCGATTCAGTCAATTCAGGAAGTAAAATGAAATTCTCAGAGATACATTTTTTGGGGGAATTTCAGTTGATTTCCTGAATGGAAAAGCAATTCAACCCAACCCTGATGAGGAGGGACTGATATGTGTATTATGTACACTGATTATGAAAGATGTAAACATCAAACCCCTGAGAAGGTTCCACATCATGTACAGTTGAAGTCTGAAGTTTACATACACCTTAGTCAAATACATTTAAACTCCGTTTTTCCCCTGTCTTAGGTCAGTTAGAATGTGAAATGTCAGTATAATTGTAGAGAGAATTATTTCTTTCAGCTTTTATTTCTTTCATCACATTCCCAGTGGGTCAGAAGTTTACATACACTGAATTACTATTTGGTAGCGTTGTCTTTTAAATTGTTTAACTTGGATCAAACGTTTCAGGTAGCCTTCCACAAGCTTCCCACAATAAGTTGGGTGAATTTTGTAACTGAGTCAGGTTTGTAGGCCTCCTTGCTCACACACACCTTTTCAGTTCTGCCCACAAATGTTCTATAGGATTGAGGTCAGGGCTTTGTGATGGCCACTCCAGTACCTTGACTCTGTTGTCCTTAAGCAATTTTGCCACAACTTTGGAAGTATGGTTGGGGTCATTGTCCATTTGGAACCAAGCTTTAACTTCCTGACTGATGTTTTTAGATGTTGCTTCAAAATATCCACATAATTGACCTACCTCATGATGCCATCTATTTTGTGAAGTTCACCAGTCCCTCCTGCAGCAAAGCACCCCCACAACATGATGGAGCCACCGCCGTGCTTCACGGTTGGGATGGTCTTCTTCGACTTACAAGCCTCCCCCTTTTTCCTCCAGACATAACAATGGTCATTATGGCCAAACAGTTATATTTATGTTTCATCAGACCAGAGGACATTTCTCCAAAAAGTACGATCTTTGTCCCCATGTGTAGTTGCAAACTGTAGTCTGGCATTGTTATGGCGGTTTTGGAACAGTGGCTTCTTCCTTGTGGAGCAGCCTTTCAGGGTATGTCGATATAGGACTCGTTTTACTGTGGATATAGATACTTTTGTACCTGTTTCCTCCAGCATCTTCACAAGTTCCTTTGCTGTTGTTCTGGAATTTATTTGCACTTTTTGCACTAAAGTACGTTAATCTCTAGGAGACCGAATGCATTTCCTTCCTGAGCGGTTGGATGGCTGCGGGGTCCCATGGTGTTTATACTTACATACTATTGTTTGTACAGATGAACGTTTTACCTTCAGGCGTTTGGAAATTGCTCCCAAGGATGAACCAGACTTGTCTACAATTTTTTTCTCTGAGGCCTTGGCTGATTTCTTTAGATTTTCCTATGATGTCAAGCAAAGAGGCACTGAGTTTGAAGGTAGACCTTGAAATACATCCACAGGTACACCTCCAATTGACTCAAATGATGTA
This sequence comes from Oncorhynchus masou masou, assembly GCF_036934945.1. Taxonomy (NCBI): domain Eukaryota; kingdom Metazoa; phylum Chordata; class Actinopteri; order Salmoniformes; family Salmonidae; genus Oncorhynchus; species Oncorhynchus masou. Next base: position 30,197,478 of record NC_088239.1, read on the forward strand.
AATTAGCCTATCAGAAGCTTCTAAAGCCATGACATCATTTTTTGGAATTTTCCAAGCTGTATAAAGGCACAGTCAACTTAATGTATATAAACTTCTGACCCACTGGAATTGTGATACAGTGAAAATAATCTGAAATAATCTGTCTAAACAATTGTTGGAAAAATGACTTGTCCTAAGACTTTCCAAAATTAGTTTAACAATACATTTGTGGAATGGTTGAAAAACGAGTTAATGACTTCAACATAAGTGTATGTAAACTTCTGACTTTAACTGTAGTTCTTCTACTTACTATATACTGAACAATGTCATGTAGCGTCAAAACATGTGCTCTTATCTGGCGAGTCGGTCCACTGGTGACTACCAGGTCACATTGCCGAGGCTTTCCCCACTCCTATAAGCTTTTGTCCCAAATGGCGCCCTTTTCCCCATAGTGCACTGCTTTTGACCAGAGGTAATAGGGTGTCATTTGGGATGCAAGTCTCCATTCTTCCTGAAACTCACCCTGCCAGACATTCCTCACCTATTTAGCAGTGGTGGACTTTAGGTTGCCGTGATTGACGGATCGACAGCAGATCTGATCCCAGGTCAGTGTGGAGTGGACACGGGCATCGGTGGAGGTGCAGGGTAGGGGAACCCAACTCTCTAAGCAGCTTCAGAGGGCCTTTGATGCCATGTGAATCATACACTGTTTGTAAACTAATTACGAAGAGTGTGTGTTTTGGTCAAACAGTCTGGACATTCCAGGGTCAACACAAAAGCAAGGGCCCACTGTGTGTTTGTCTGTGTGCTTGCACCCCCCTCGGAAAGAGGGGGTTGAGGGAGGGTGCATATTTGTGGCAGGTTCCCTGGTTGTCATTTGCACTGGCTTTCTTCACTGTCCCACTTAAGAACTAAAATATTCCACAGGATTTGACTTTGATCTGAGGACAGAATACACATTATAAAGGGGTTAGTGCTTTCAGCTTTGGCTGGCTGTTGGTGGGTTCCAGCAACAGGCCCCCATCCAATCGACACTAAGGCCTCTGCCTTCTCTAGTCTGTGGCTCCCTGGAAAAGGATAGATTGCCACCTAGTGAGACTGAAATCTCCCCCTCCACGGTGCTGACTTACCTCGGACTGTAGTGGCGATTTGCAGAGACACAGCTGAATAGTAAACGCGCTTGAAGCACATATACTGATTTTACTGGTGAATTTGTGTGAGCCTTGGGATGTCTAACAAATGCAGCCGGTTCCCTATATAGTGCACTGCTTTTGCATTGGGCTCTGGTAAAAAGTAGTGCACTGTATGGGAATAGGGTTCCATTTGGGACTCATCCTTGGTTAGGGGTCCATTCCATCACTAGCCTTTCTGATAGCTAATTCAAGAGATGCCACTCATGTCGCTCTATCTAGAGCTCTTTGTAATCAATCAGAGTGCTTCAGTGGGTTCAGAGAGACCGATATTACGAGTGACACCTTGATTACGCCCAACTTGTAATGTGCTCGGAGAGGTCAATGTCCTACCCACAATCCTCTTCTCTCATCCTCCATCTATAAACACTGCTTTAGCATGTCACGTAAACACGAGCAGCAATTTTATTGGTCTAATTAACTCTGTTGGAAAACATTAGCCCCATCCTGGTGATGACAGAGTAGGACTTCCTCCATCACATAGAGACAAGTTGAGTCCCAATGGCATCCTATTCTCTATGTAGTGCACTACTTTTGACCAGAGCCCTGTGGGCCCTGGTCAAAAGTATTGCACTACTTTGGGAATATGGTGTAATTTGGGAGTGTCAACGTGTCTGTCATCCTCACGGTAAAGCCACAGTTGCCCCCAGGCAGCAAAGCCTTTAAGATATTCTAGTTTTCAGTCTTATCAGGTGATTCCGATGACCAGCTTTCCATTTTTAGCTTTTTGAGGTCCGACCCTAAGTCAACACATTAAGGAGGATAACTGCTGACATCAAGATGGATTGCGGTGAGACAACGCCATTCCATCCCCCCATTCCTTTGTTCCCCTTGCTCTGTCCCTTTTCCTTGTCCTCTGCAGTGAGACAAGGCAAAGTTCACCAGGGCCCGTGTTGTTTGCCTTCACTGTGGAAAAGTCAGCCCATAAAACTTCATCTGAATGGCTAACAGTTGTTTAATTAGTGATAAAAGCCCAGCAATAAAGTACTTGGGATGTCACTGTGACAGGAGCGAGCTCGGTGGGGCAGCCTGAGGGATGGCCTTTGTGTGTGTGTACGTTTCCCAGCACCGGCTATCTTTTCACTGGTTTCCATACATTTTCCTTGTAAGTCTGAGACGTGTCAGTATCGATCTGGCCTGTTAAACAACTTGACTTTGTCAGCAGGCTTCAAGCATTACAATATAGCACCAATTACATCTGATAAAGAAACGGAACTCTATTTGGTGTCCTATTGAATGATTCCCCTTTGTGTAACTAAATTGTTTCCAATTAGTTGCAGGAGTTGAATGACAGCTTTGTCCAATACTGTCATATGGACGTAGAGGCTTTCCTGAACGATATCGACCAGTCGGTGTCATCAAGCAGAAGAGTGTTCCATCAGTTTGAGAGAGAGCACGTCTCGGAGCCGCAGGAAGACGACTGGCAGAAAATACAGGAAAAGGTTTGGAATAGGGTTGCAAAATTCCTGTAACATTCTCAGGCTTTCCGGAAATCTCCACGTAGGATTTCTGGACAACCTGAACATTTTGGGAATTGTGCAACCCTACTGTGGGGAGAAAAAAAACTCACCATACAAATACCACGGTGCACTATCAAAAAGACTCTCATGAAGTCCTAATCCTGGTCTAATTCTCCCTGTAGCCATGCCATTCATTCAACATGCTAATGCTTGTCCAGGAGAGGCTGTGCTGCAGCTGCTACACAAAGTCAAATCTCCTAGAAATGATCATTCACTTTTTTCCAAATGAATGAAGGAAATAATCCTCTGTGTTTACAAGAAAACAGAGCCAGTCTAATAATGCACGCCAACCCTTTCATCGTCCCGTCTGAGCCATCTGTACTGTGGTTCAAATTGAAAAGAGATCTAGATTTGCTGTTCCATAGGCTCTGTTGTACAGTATATAGGGCCTTTCAATGCCAGCCAATGGAGTTTCCCACAATCCCACGGGTTGAAAAGGGTGTTTTAAATAAATAAAAAATGATCGTGTTAAAAAGGTTGTGCGCAGGGCAACAGGTGTTGCTCAACCTCGACTCGCACGGAGAGAATCAAACAGTGAACTTGCGTGTTTATCGCACACGGTGCACCTTCCTGGTGAAGGTAAACACCATAAATGCCGCAAAGCTCATTATCAAGCGTTTAAGCCTTGAGCGCGTTGACCGTTTTCTGAATAAAGGAAGGAAGTTAATTATTGGTGGAGCTGCAGTAGATACCTGCCCCACAACGGTATCTCAGAGACACACGGCCAAACAATCAAACTTGTGTGACACGCTAAACCAGATAATGTCCATTGAACTTAAGATAAAGGGGTGTGTATGGAAGCTATTGTGAGAGAAGATAGCCAGATAAATGTCTGGTTGCAGGGTTGGGGTAAATTCAAGTCAATTCGGGAAGTAGATTGATTTCTATTCAACATTTTTCTCCTAGAGGCATTGAGGAAAATTGGAATTTCAGTTTCCTTCCGGAATTGAAATGGTATTGACCCCAACCCGATGTGGTAGTGTGGCGGTATTTTATTGAAGACAGCTTTTAGTTTTTGGAATACTGGTCCATCCCTACAGCCCTGTCTGTATCCACTGTCACAGGTCATCCAGAGAGATACACAGGACTGTCCCATCTGTCTCACCGCTCTGTGCAGCGCCAGACTAGAGACGGAGGCAGGGAGGACACTCGCCCCACACCCCAGCAACAGACGCACTGTGCTCCTGTCCTGCTCACACCTCTTCCACCAGCCCTGCCTGGAAGCCTTCGAAGCCTTCTGTGTGGAGGGCCGACCTACATGTCCTCTGTGCAGGTCTCCCTACCACAAAATACTGGTCTGACCTCAGAATAGTTGATATAGAACTTCATAATATGAAAGATAGTTGGATGTAAGTAAAACATACGCACTCCCCTACGTATGTATTTGGACAATGAAGCGAAAACTTTTAATTTGGCTCTGTAAGCCAGTATTTTGAATAAGATCTCTTATTTTTGTATTTATATACATGTTTCACTGTTTAGAAATTGAAGTACTTTGTGTCTAGTCCCCCCATTTGAAGGTGTCATAACTATTTGGACAAATTCACTTAGTGCATTAAAATGTCAAACCTTTAGTATTTGGTCGCATATTTCTAGAACGCAATGACATCAAGCTTGTGACTCTACCAACTTGTTTCAGATTATGGAATGTTATGAGTCACTTTTTGTAAATAAGAATAGAATGTTTCTACACTTCTACATTAATGTGGATGCTACCATGATTACGAATTAATCGTAAATAATGAGAAAGTTAGATGCATATAGTGGCTTCGCAAAGTATTCAGATCCCTTGACTTTCAACATTTTGTTAGGTTACAGCCTTATTCTAAAATGTATTAAATAAATAATCCTCAGCAATCTACACACAACACCCCATAATGATGAAGCAAAAAGTTTTTTTTTTAAATGTTTGCAAATTAACAGAAATACCGTATGTAAATAAGTATTCATACAAATAGTATTCATATAAGTATTTATACCTACCAGGTACCTCCCCAAAGCCTTAAACACGGGCACCCTCATAGATATCATCCTAACCAACTTGCCCTCTAAATACACCTCTGCTGTCTTCAACCAAGATCTCAGCGATCACTGCCTCATTGCCTGCATCCGTAATGGTTCAGCGGTCAAACGACCTCCACTCATCACTGTAAAACGCTCCCTGAAACACTTCAGCGAGCAGGCCTTTCTAATCGACCTGGCCGGGGTATCCTGGAAGGATATTGATCTCATCCCGTCAGTAGAGGATGCCTGGATATTTTAAAAAAATGCCTTCCTAACCATCTTAAATAAACGCCCCATTCAAGAAATTTAGAACCAGGAATAGATATAGCCCTTGGTTCTCCCCAGACCTGACTGCCCTTAACCAACACAAAAACATCCTATGGCGTTCTGCATTAGCATCGAACAGCCCCTGTGAAATGCAGCTGTTCAGGGAAGCAAGAAACCATTATACACAGGCAGTTAGAAAAGCCAAGGCTAGCTTTTTCAAGCAGAAATTTGCTTCCTGCAACACTAACTCAAAAAAGTTCTGGGACACTGTAAAGTCCATGGAGAATAAGAGCAGCTGCCCACTGCACTGAAGATAGGAAACACTGTCACCACTGATAAATCCACCATAATTGAGAATTTCAATAAGCATTTTTCTACGGCTGGCCATGCTTTCCACCTGGCTACTCCTACCCCGGTCAACAGCACTGCACCGCCCACAGCAACTCGCCCAAGCCTTCCCCATTTCTTCTTCTCCCAAATCCGTTCAGCTGATGTTCTGAAAGAGCTGCAAAATCTGGACCCCTACAAATCAGCCGGGCTAGACAATCTGGACCCTTTCTTTCTAAAATGATCTGCCGAAATTGTTGCCACCCCTATTACAAGCCTGTTCAACCTCTTTCGTGTCATCTGAGATTCCCAAAGATTGGAAAGCAGCTGCGGTCATCCCCGTCTTCAAAGGGGGGGACATTCTTGACCCAAACTGCTACAGACCTATATCTATCCTACCATGCCTTTCTAAGGTCTTCGAAAGCCAAGTCAACAAACAGATTACCGACCATTTAGAATCTCACCCTACCTTCTCTGCTATGCAATCTGGTTTCAGAGCTGGTCATGGGTGCACCTCAGCCACGCTCAAGGTCCTAAACGATATCTTAACCGCCATCGATAAGAAACATTACTGTGCAGCCGTGTTCATTGATCTGGCCAAGGCTTTCAACTCTGTCAATCACCACATCCTCATCGGCAGACTCGACAGCCTTGGTTTTTCAAATGATTGCCTCGCCTGGTTCACCAACTACTTCTCTGATCGAGTTCAGTGTGTCAAATCGGAGGGTCTGCTGTCCGGACCTCTGGCAGTCTATGGGGGTGCCACAGGGTTCAATTCTTGGACTGACTCTCTTCTCTGTATACATCAATGAAGTCGCTCTTGCTGCTGGTGAGTCTCTGATCCACCTCTACGCAGCCAACACCATTCTGTATACTTCTGGCCCTTCTTTGGACACTGTGTTAACAACTCTCCAGGCAAGCTTCAATGCCATACAACTCTCCTTCCGTGGCCTCCAATTGCTCTTCAATACAAGTAAAACTAAATGCATGCTCTTCAACCGATCGCTACCCGCATCTGCCCGCCTGTCCAACATCACTACTCTGGACGGCTCGGACTTAGAATACGTGGACAACTACAAATACTTAGGTGTCTGGTTAGACTGTAAACTCTCCTTCCAGACCCATATCAAATATCTCCAATCCAAAGTTAAATCTAGAATTGGCTTCCTATTTCGCAACAAAGCATCCTTCACTCATGCTGCCAAACATACCCTTGTAAAACTGACCATCCTACCAATCCTCGACTTTGGCGACGTCATTTACAAAATAGCCTCCAAAACCCTACTCAACAAATTGGATGCAGTCTATCACAGTGCAATCCATTTTGTCACCAAAGCCCCATATACTACCCACCATTGCGACCTGTACGCTCTCGTTGGCTGGCCCTCGCTTCATACTCGTCGCCAAACCCACTGGCTCCATGTCATCTACAAGACCCTGCTAGGTAAAGTCCCCCCTTATCTCAGCTCGCTGGTCACCATAGCATCTCCCACCTGTAGCACACGCTCCAACAGGTATATCTCTAGTCACCCCCAAAACCAATTCTTTCTTTGGCCGCCTCTCCTTCCAGTTCTCTGCTGCCAATGACTGGAACGAACTACAAAAAGCACTGAAACTGGAAACACTTATCTCCCTCACTAGCTTTAAGCACCAACTGTCAGAGCAGCTCACAGATTATTGCACCTGTACATAGCCCACCTATATTTTAGCCCAAACAACTACCTCTTTCCCTACTGTATTTTATTTATTTATTTTGCTCCTTTGCACCCCATTTGCGGACGACACAACAGTGGTAGGCTTGATTACCAACAACGACGAGACGTCCTACAGGGAGGAGGTGAGGGCCCTCAGAGTGTGGTGTCAGGAAAATAACCTCACACTCAACGTCAACAAAACTAAGGAGATGATTGTGGACTTCAGGAAACAGCAGAGGGAACACCCCCCTATCCACATTGATGGAACAGTAGTGGAAAAGGTAGTGAGTTTTAAGTTCCTCGGCATACACATCACAGACAAACTGAATTGGTCCACTCACACAGACAGCATCGTGAAGAAGGCGCAGCAGCGCCTCTTCAACCTCAGGAGGCTGAAGAAATTCGGCTTGTCACCAAAAGCACACAAACTTCTACAGATGCACAATCGAGAGCATCCTGGCGGGCTGTATCACCGCCTGGTACGGCAACTGCTCCGCCCTCAACCGCAAGGCTCTCCAGAGGGTAGTGAGGTCTGCACAACGCATCACCGGGGGCAAACTACCTGCCCTCCAGGACACCTACACCACCCGATGTTACAGGAAGGCCATAAAGATCATCAAGGACATCAACCACCCGAGCCACTGCCTGTTCACCCCGCTATCATCCAGAAGGCGAGGTCAGTACAGGTGCATCAAAGCTGGGACCGAGAGACTGAAAAACAGCTTCTATCTCAAGGCCATCAGACTGTTAAACAGCCACCACTAACATTGAGTGGCTGCTGCCAACACACTGACACTGACTCAACTCCAGCCACTTTAATAATGGGAATTGATGGGAAATGTAAATATATCACTAGCCACTTTAAACAATGCTACCTTATATAATGTTACTTACCCTACATTATTCATCTCATATGCATACGTATATACTGTACTCTATATCATCGACTGCATCCTTATGTAATACATGTATCACTAGCCACTAACTATGCCACTTTGCTTACATACTCATCTCATATGTATATACTGTACTCGATACCATCTACTGTATCTTGCCTATGCTGCTCTGTACCATCACTCATTCATATATCCTTATGTACATATTCTTTATCCCCTTACACTGTGTATAAGACAGTTTTGGAATTGTTAGTTAGATTACTTGTTGGTTATTACTGCATTGTCGGAACTAGAAGCACAAGCATTTCGCTACACCCGCATTAACATCTGCTAACCATGTGTATGTGACAAATAAAATTTGATTTATTTCTACTTTGCACATTCTTCCATTGCAAATCTACCATTCCAGTGTTTTACTTGCTATATTCTATTTACTTTGCCACCATAGCCTTTTTTGCCTTTACCTCCCTTATCTCACCTCATTTGCTCACATCGTATATAGACTTGTTTATGCTGTATTATTGACTGTATGTTTGTTTTACTCCATGTGTAACTCTGTGTCGTTGTGTGTCGAACTGCTTTGCTTTATCCTGGCCAGGTCGCAATTGTAAATGAGAACTTGTTCAACTTGCCTACCTGGTTAAATAAATAAATAATAAAAAAATTCAGACCCTTTGTGACTCTAAATTGAGCTCAGGTGCATCTTGGTTTCCATTGATCATCCTTGAGGTGTTTCTACAACTTTATTGGAGTCCACCTGTGGTAAAATCAATTGACTGGACATGATTTGGAAAGACACACACCTGTCTAAGGTCCCGCAAAAACCAAGCCATGAGGTCAAAGGAATAGTCCGTAGGGCTCCGAGGCAGGATTGTGTCGATTGGGACAGCTCTGGGGAAGAGTCGCAAAACATTTCTGCAGCATTGATGGTTCCCAAGAACACAGTGGCCTCCATGTTTAAATGGAAGAAGTTTGGAACCACCAAGACTCTTCCTAGAGCTGGCCGCCCAGCCAAACTGAGCAATCGGGGGAGAAGGGCATTGGTCAGGGAGGTGACCAAGAACCCGATGGTCACTCTGACAGAGCTCCTCTGTGGGGATGGGAGAACCTTCCAGAAGGACAATCATCTCTGCAGCACTCCACCAATCAGGCCTTTATTGTAGACTGGCCAGATGGAAGCCACTCCTCAGTAACAGGCACATGACAGCCCGCTTGAAGTTTGCCAAAAGCACTTAAGACACTCAGACCATGAGAAACAAGATTCTCTGGTCTGATGAAACCAAGACAGAACACTTTTGCCTGAATACCAAGCGCCACGTATAGAGAACCTGGCACCATCCCTAGGGTTAAGCATGGTGGTGGCAGTATCATGCTGTGGGGGATGTTTTTCAGCAGCAGGGACTGGGAGACTAGTCAGGAACGAGGCAAAGTACAAAGAGATCCTTGATGAAAACCTGCTTCAGAGTGCTCAGGACCTCAGACTGGGGTGAAGGTTCACCTTCCAACAGGACAACGATCCTAAGCACACAGCCAAGACAACACAGTAGTTGCTTTGGGACAAGTCCCTGAATGTCATTGAGTGGCCCAGCCAGAGACCGAACATGAACCCAATCTAACATTTCTGGAGAGACCTGAAACTAGACGGGGAGCGTTGCTGCACATCCAACCTGACAGAGCTTGAGAGGATCTGCAGAGAAGACTCTGCTGTAATCGCTGCCAAAGGTGCTTCAACAAAGTACTAAGTAAAGGGTCTGAATACTTGTGATAATTTTTTTATAAATTATTTCAAATGTAAACTAACTTGTTCCTTTGTCATTGTGTAGATTGATGGGGGAAAAAACTATCAATTTTAGAATAAGGCTGTAACGTATCAAAATGTGGAAAACGTCAAGGGATCTGAATACTTTCGGAAGGCACTAGATATACTCTAGAAAATGCTAACCTCTTGTTATTGTAATGGTTTAACGTTAGCATGTTTTGGGGGCATGATCTTTCTGCATCTACCTTTCTCACTCATGATTATCCTTAATCATGGTAACATGTAGAAGTATTCAGAATCACACTATTCTTATTTAGAATATGGGACCAAATACTAAACTTGACAATTTAACACAAAAGTGAGTTTGTCAATACTTATGACACCTTCAAAATGGAGGGACTAGATACATAGTGCATCAATTTCTAAATGGTAAAACGGGTATGAAAACACCCTCAATGTAACATTCTGTACTGTAGTATCATAAAACGGGTCCAAAATGCTGGAGTATCGAGTCAAATAAATTATATTTAAACATTTGAGAAATCGTATATAAATTTGTCAATGTTTAGATTGAGCTCTTCCAGCAGGTCATGTGGTTTTGCAGGCTGTAAATTACAGAAGGAAGGAAGGTTAATTAAAACAGGAAGTTATTCCTGTTGTTTAATGAACAGACTTTAAATGCATTCATCAAAGGATAAAGGCACAAAACAATTATCACTTTCAGGCATCCATACCAATAAAGTGCAATTCTTCCTCAAGTCTCAGTCCTCCAGAATACGGTGACTTGTCAGAAGTTCATAGACATACTGCCATGGTAAAAGCAAGCAAACTTGTGCCAAGTGTGATCTTATGTAAAAAAGAAGCCTGTGATGTACACCACAAATGCTGTTGAAGTTACAGATGAAAAAGCAATGTCAACTTAAACATGAGTTGTAAATGAAAACTTGTTCTCAACTTGCCTACCTGGTTAAATAAAAGGTGAAATAAATAAATAAAAAGTTCATTGTTTTATTTGCAAACAAACCAACAAACACAAATAGCCAAGAACATGGTAAAAAAAAAACACATTCATGTTAATTTGCAGGAAATTATATGCAGAGACACAAACTATAGCTACATCCAAAAATGTGAGAGGGGGCACGAAGTATGTGAGAATGGCTGGGGGGGTGTAGGTTAGAGAATTTAGAATTTTTCAAACATCAGTTTTTACTGCATTCTAGAGCCATAATCATGCTTTTTCTATATATCTAAGCATACCTCGAGCGGTCTGTATCCTCCTGGTTCATTTTTAAATGCAAGTCTCATTCAGTACACTAAGTTATTGCTTGCTTTTCTAAAATTTGCCAGCAGGCATACCAGCTCAGATAGTTAGACGAGCTAGCTACTCGAACTTTACGGATCGCTTTAAAATGGCTTTTTGGTGGCTAGTTATGTTGGTAACCTACTTCATGACATTTCTAGGTCTAGCAGTATTACAGAGAAACAACTAAACAGGACAAATCTGAGGGGGCACATGCCCCTGTGGGTATAACGCTTCTGATTAGCTACTCCACCTACAGTACAGGTCACGCTTCAACATTTCAAACCCTCGGCAAGTGAGGGAAAACTAAGGCAACCAAAACTGTTCCCTTGGGCTGGAACAGGCCCAGACCGTGTGCACCTCAAACTCATTGGAAAAGTATGATTGTAATCTTGTGCTTATGGTGTGCTCCCTCAACCAATAATATGCAGCGACAGCATAATTCCGTCTGGTTATGTTTGTCCCAAATGGCACTCTATTCCCTACATATTGCACTACTTTTGGGGATAGGGTGCCATTTGGGATAATTTGCTATTGACGATAATATTGTGACATTCAGTTCGACTGCCCCCAGCCTCTGGAACGTTCTCCCGGACCACCTGAAGGCACCACAGACTCTGGGCTCCTTTAAAACGGGTCTAAAGACCTTTCTCTTTAGGAAGGCTTTCTGTTGACAGCTGTGCTTGTAGTGTCAGCTGGGATCTTTGTCTCAGTGACCCGGTCTAGTTGCATTAAAATATGTATTTCGATTTTTTTATATTATGCACTTTGAGATTATTCTTCATAATGAACTTTACAAAATGTACAATAAAAAGGAGGTTCAACAAAGCTTAGTGCCCCGTGAATTACATTTAAAAAAGATGTTAAAATAGCATAGTAGTTATTTGGGGAGATCAAGCTTACCAACACACAACATTTTCAGAACATCCACCCACAGTACCAAACTTTGAAAGCAAAAAATAGACGTGTGGAACACTATAGTTTTCCCATCTCGAGAGTTATCGCAATCAACAGCAACTAAACAAGAGTCATTCAAATTGAGACAAAATAATGAACGCACAGTACAGAGTGGGCGACGCAAAATAAAATGAGCACATTGTGACACATTCACAACTGGCCTGAGACCACCAGAAAGATGTAAGGATGGGCTAGTTCCTCCCCATTCAGTCTGTGTCAATGGAGGAGACTGACTGATCTCTGGTGTGAACGGGTACTAAATGCACCAGCAAGCTCTGCAAAGAGGGAAGACGTGGTGATACACAGACGCCTGTGAGGACATGTAAAACGGCTAAAAGTGATATGCAAAATGAATAAGAATAATCAGTACTATTTTTTTTTAATGCAGGAGAGTTCAACATCAAGTAAGTCTATCAAATAATGCCCTCGTCTTTTCAAAATGTGTGGATATTTAAAAAAAAAAAAAAAAATGTCCACTTATCAAACCAGAAGCCATCCATACCAAATACTATACACCAGGGCTCGCCAACCCTTTTCCTGGAGAGTTACTGTCCTGTAGGTTTGTCTCCAACTCTAATCCATCACACCTGGTTACAACTGGGGTTGGAGCGAAAACCTACAGGTTAGCTCTTCGTGACCAGGGTTGGCGAGCCCTGCTATACATACGAGATACTGAATAAGGTGACTATGGGAGACCACCAAGTCTTTACATATTATACAGATATTCTATTGTGAATGCCCCATGGGCCACTGATACACGTCACATTTACTTCCTGATTCTCAAAAAAAGGAATTATCTTCTCATTATACTTGTGAGAAGGTGCTGTTTTTTCTCTCTCTCCAAATAACACACTGAGGTGCATTTTATAACCAAAATGGGTTTTAAAATTGGTGAAATGCACTGCATGGGCTCAGTAACTGTGGTGGAAATAGAACAGGTTGGAAACAGACAGACATTGAAATAGGACATAAGTGTAAAAATGGCTACTAGTCAGCGAGCATCTCTTCAGCCTCTGCATCAAAAGGTTACATTGCACCTCCGAGCCAATAGGGCATAGTGCAATTACGGGGGGGTGGGGGAGATAACAGATAAAAAAGTGATCAGGGAAGCACGGAACGCAAGAGGTTAGAGTGAGATGGGTAGAGGGTAGAATTCGGATGTATGAAAAGATTGAGGGGGGGGGGGGAGAAGGACATTAGTGCTGAGAGAAAGTCCCCCAGACATCGGCTGAGTGGCCCATGGTCAGAGTCACTGTTGAGGTCAACATCAACTGTTGTGATGATGCCAGCCTGTCAGGGGGCTCAAATGTGTCCCTGTCCAAGTCCTGCATCCATCGATCCAGGAGGAAGAGGATGGAATGTCACAAAGCTAAATTACTCTTCCCCTCAGCTCGCAGTGCCGTCAGACACTGTCGGTGTATACTAAGTCTCTTGCACAGACTCAATCCCAGTACTCTCAAAATCTCCCTTTGGCTGCCATGAGGCGTGTGTGTGTGTGTCGGTTGTCTCTTTCACAGAGTCTTCTGATGCCCGTTGGCCGCGATCTTCCCAGACTCAGGGTCTGTGGGGCTGTTTGACAGTTGTAATTTATCCAGACCTGGCCAGGAGGAGATAAGGGGCAGAAATGTCATTACAAGACACACACAGATGATGAATATGTAGATATATATATTTTTTAAACACTGCCTCCGTCATTTGACATTTCCGACATCAGACATCCTGGGCCTGTCACAACAAGCTTTAGAGACTTTCCCCCTTTGCCTCGTCATCTTCACATCAGTCCAAAGGCACAGTGGATTTTGATATCTATCTACCTGGCTGCAGACCCAGGCAGCCTTGGAACAGGTTATGAGTTATGACAAAAGCCGCCATCTCTCTATGACATATGATGTCATTTGGATTGATTATTACTGAAATGACCAAAAACCAAAAGGTTAAAACGTCTCGTCAGTGCAAATAACTATGGTAAAAATGACAGAGCATGCAATCATACAGCACTAATTCTGTTCCGTCAATCTGAGCACAAAGTGTATAATAATAATACAACTTTATTCATTTGGCACAATTCATACAGAGGCAGCAACTCAATGTGCTGTACATATAAAATAATACAAAATAGAGAAAGAAATGACAAACCAGTAAAGCTGCAAAAAAATACAAATACAAAAGTACAAACAGGATAGGACACGAGAATATTAATAGGATATTAAAATAAGACAAAGTCAACTAAATCTAAAATATCCAGACTAATTCAAAGCATGCTAAAAGGGTGAGTCTTAAGCCCGGTACAGATACCGTCATGTCTTGTCCTGGTAGTTGTGTTACTTGGCTTTACAACGACGTTCGCTTGATCTGAACGGTCTAGTTTTAGAACGTCTCATGATGGCCGCTGAAGTTTCCAAGATTAAACCTGTCAAATCTTTTCGAAAGACGCGAAACGACACTTAGCATTTTTTTCTTTGATTGACTAAACTGACAAGACGCTCTGTGTTTAGCCAAGAAGACAGCAAGCTAGCTATTTGCTGTAGTTAATAGCTAGCTTAAATTGCTGATATTTTTCCTGACAGGTCAAAGTGTGCCCTGTTTCTGGCGTATGTATTCTATGATACTTGTCTGCTGAAACACTGATACAAAACGACCAAACAACTTGGTTTCAAAAGTTTTATCAAGTCATTGCACAGAGACATCGTTACCGTAGAAACAGTCAACCAACCATCTTATTATTTTTTTTATCTTTAGAAAGCTTAGAAAAAAATTATACGACTGTCTGGTTTTGTCTCATCTCTGCTTATGACGGTTGTTGTATCTGTACCAGGCCTTCAACCTCTGGACTCTAAGCCCTGTCTAAGCCGGGGGAGGGTTCTTAGCGAACATATGGAATTGTTTTTAAAAAATGGTCATACCAAGGATTATTTAGCCCTTTGATTTTGACATTTAAGACCCCTGGAGGTATCAACAAATATATATTGGATGAAACATAGAATTTGGAGTTACTGCTATTAGCCAATAGAAATGCGCAGAGTAACCGAGTGTCCAAAGAAAAGTCCCCCAAAAAATCTAAAGGAAGTTTATTCTATCTCAGCGATAGAAGAGCAGGATTTTTTTCATGTATTTATCCCCTTATTTTAGCCATTAAACTACCTCCATATATACTTCCATAAAAAAAAGTTAAACGGGTACTGGGGACCTTCAGATGAGTCCAAGTCCGGCTGGCCGACCAGCCAGACGGACCTAGACATTTTCATAATTTGTGAGACTCAGCTTTTTTGAGTTTTTTTGGCACCCTAGAGCAAAACGGAGAACACCACTGTGTTCTTGAGAGTCATCTTTCAATAGAGTTTGTAAGCCAAACTGGTCAGACGCAACATACGATTTTGTGAGAAAAACGATTTTCGGGATGTCTCATGGTCTGACAAACACCGCTGTAGCTCTGCCACCTTTCACTGCAGGAGGTATCGGCGGATGGAGTTGATTGAGACAGCCCACGCAAAAAAAAAATCATGTCTCCAGCTTAGACAGATTTTTATGGAGATTCTTGTGTTATGTTAATTATATTTAAATCTGGGCGCGACCACTGTAGGCTATGGGTTAAGTACGAGACACACCATGAGTCGAGGATGACCCCTAAGTTCCTAACCTCCTTTTTACTAGTGCAAGGTGACCAAGTTTTCTGTCCCCTCTGGACTCTTAAGCCAAATCACCAGATCCTCAGTCTTGTCTTCCTTCAAATGTACCAAGTTGTTGGACATTAAATGTATTAAGGCTCCCAAAAACAACTAACCTATCAGTTGATAGCATTAGGGTCATCTGGTGCTGCACATATATCTAGCTGCATGTCATCTGCATAGCTATGAAGGTGTAACATGTCTAGCGAGAACAAAAGAGTACCAAGAATAGATCCTTGAGGGACTCCACAGGTGATATCTGCTCTCCCTGATACATACTTCCCCAGGCAGATTGGGATCAAACCAGTTTAGCACAGTATCAGAAAGACCAAACCATTTCTCCAGACTACCAGTTCTATCAATATCTTATGGTCAAAAGTATCAAAAATGGCATTTAAATCAAAGACTCTGTACAGGTGGAGGATTTCAAATGCTCTTTCATTTATGGAAAACTAGCTCAACGGTGGGAGGCTGAGTTATGGGACAATCTGGTTCAGGACTGCACTGCAATGCCATAGCTTATGTTAACCATTTCTACAAGGAAATATAACGCAAACTCCTCACATTTAGACGATGAAGCCTGGCTGAGCAAGTCTGCCGCCGGGGCTGGATAAAGTAAGAAATTAACAACTGAAAACAATATCCTTGGATTTTTCTAGATGTCTGTAATAATCTTTGAGAAATGGGCTTGCCTTTCTTTTCATACAACTTTATTATAGATAGCAATATGTTCTTAAATAACACATAAATTAACCTGTAAGCAATCAATTGTTGAAAACAGTGTCCTCGGATTGTTCTCATTGCCTGTATTAATCTATGACTAGGCTTAATTATTGTAAAAAGCAATGCATTCTTTAAGAACACCGGTAACTCAATGAACCAGTCAGTTTGTAATTTCTGCTTTGTTTGACATGAACATGAGTATATGAATATAAAGATGTTACCTAATGCTTTCAAGAGTTCCTCTCTGATCGCTGAGGTGAACTTCCGGACTAGGCAGAGGGTAGTTACCACGGCAAACAGCAAGTTGTACGACAGGACGATATAGAAGTTTCCCAGCCAATTGAATCTCCCAAAGTCTCCAAGAAGGTCAAACCTGGTGATACCTGTGAAGTGTTAAGATATTAAATAAAAGACCACCAGATGCAATGTTCTTCCATTTGAGTGGATGGATTTCATGAACACAAAACAATCTACTATATCATGATGATTTTGAGATACTGGAACATAGGGGTTTCTCATGAAACGCAACATTATTTTGCACACTGATAATTCTACATCATTTGCTAGGTTTCCATCTAAATTGGCGACATATTTCATGTGAATATTCTCAAATCTGCACATTTTCACACCAGAGATGTTTCCATCAAACTGACTTGTTGTGGATAAAAGACTACATGCATGATGACGTAGTGCTCATTAAAATATATATTTTTTTGCGATTCAATTCCAATGTACCGAACAACAAATACAAAAGTTGTTATTCTGTTCATTGGTTTCCATCTCATTTTTCATCTCTACCGACGGTTTCATCGAACACTAAATAGCGAACTTAACCAATCTGGTTTTGGCGCATGCTCTCTAGACAAGAGTACACAGATAAGATGAGATACGCATAAGAGAAATATCATTTTACTTGATAATTGGAAGCCAAACACCGATCATCATGTCACCAGAATTCAAATAGCAGCATTCGCGCAATATTTAGCCTATTGGAAATGTCCATGGTCACCGTGCACTTGACCACCATATGAAGTGCATCATAACTTGTTTCATCTGCCTATAAAAACTTGTCCTGCTTTTCCACATCGTGGTTGTAGGCCTATACGTAATGATGGTTATTATATCAATATGTGCACGTAAAGGTGTTTCAACTGCCATTTCTTGCATAATACATTTTACAGACAAAAATATTTCCTATTTCCACCAGCCTTGGAAACCTGGTTACTGACACCAGCTCTTACCCCTGGTTGAGTTATCTGTCAAACTAATGTGTAATGTAGGCCTATCAATATTCTAGGATTCCCATTGAGATGTAGTGATGAGCAGCATTACATGATTGGACTTTATTGATGGACTGAAAACCAAGAGGAATCAATACAAACACAGGGCAAACATCTGGAGGGAAAAATATAGCTTGATTCTTTCCCAGAGACCGGCACTAAATATACAGTGGGGCAAAAAAGTATTTAGTCAGCCACCAATTGTGCAAGTTCTCCCACTTAAAAAGATGAGAGGCCTGTAATTTTCATCATTGGTACACTTCAACTATGACAGACAAAATGAGAAAAAAACCCAGAAAATCACATTGTAGGATTTTTAAGGAATTTATTTGTAAATTATGGTGGAAAATGAATATTTGGTCAATAACAAAAATTTCAATACTTTGTTATATACCCTTTGTTGGCAATGACAGAGGTCAAACATTTTCTGTAAGTCTTAACAAGGTTTTCACACACTGTTGCTGGTATTTTGGCCCATTCCTCCATGCAGATCTCCTCTAGAGCAGTGATGTTTTGGGGCTGTTGCTGGGCAACACGGACTTTCAACTCCCTCCAAAGATTTTCTATGGGGTTGAGATCTGGGGACTGGCTAGGCCACTCTCCAGGACCTTGAAATGCTTCTTACAAAGCCACTCCTTCGTTGCCCGGGCGGTGTGTTTGGGATCATGCTGAAAGACCCAGCCACGTTTCATCTTCAATGCCCTTGCTGATGGAAGGAGGTTTTCACTAAAAATCTCACGATACATGGCCCCATTCATTCTTTCCTTTACACGGATCAGTCGTCCTGGTCCATTTGCAGAAGAACAGCCCCAAAACATGATGTTTCCACCCCCATGCTTCACAGTAGGTATGGTGTTCTTTGGATGCAACTCAGCATTCTTTGTCCGCCAAACACGACGAGTTGAGTTTTTACCAAAAAGTTATATTTGGGTTTCATCTGACCATATGACATTCTCCCAATCTTTTTATTGGATCATCCAAATGCTCTCTAGCAAACTTCAGAAGGGCCTGGACATGTACTGGCTTAAGCAGGGGGACACGTCTGGCACTGCAGGATTTGAGTCCCTGGCGGCATAGTGTGTTACTGATGGTAGGCTTTGTTACTTTGGTCCCAGCTCTCTGCGGGTCATTCACTAGGTCCCCCCATGTGGTTCTGAGATTTTTGCTCACCGTTCTTGTGATCATTTGGACCCCACGGGGTGAGATCTTGCGTGGAGCCCCAGATCGAGGGAGATTATCAGTGGTCTTGTATGTCTTCCATTTCCTAATAATTGCTCCTACAGTTGATTTCTTCAAACCAAGCTGCTTACCTTTTGCAGATTCAGTCTTCCCAGCCTGGTGCAGGTCTACAATTTTGTTTCTAGTGTCCTTTGACAGCTCTTTGGTCTTGGCCATCGTGGAGTTTGGAGTGTGACTGTTTGAGGTTGTGGACAGGTGTCTTTTATACTGATAACAAGTTCAAACAGGTGCCATTAATACAGGTAACGAGTGGAGGACAGAGGAACCTCTTAAAGAAGAAGTTACAGGTCTGTGAGAGGCAGAAATCTTGCTTGTTTGTAGGTGACCAAATACTTATTTTCCACCATAATTTGCAAATAAATTCATTAAAAATCCTACAATGTGGTTTTCTGGATTTTTTTTCTCATTTTGTCTGTCATAGTTGAAGTGTACCTATGATGAAAATTACAGGCCTCATCTTTTTTAAGTGGGAGAACTTGCACAATTGGTGGCTGACTAAATACTTTTTTGCCCCACTGTACATGTTCTTTTTTCCCCAAACACCTTTGGCAAGACGATCACTGTGTTTATAAGCACAAACCCTTCCCTTTCCACGACTGCATGGGGTTTCAGTGAATTAACTATTTAAGAATGCCTGTTCTTTCGGCAGTTGAGGCACTTTGGAAAGTGTCTCTCTTCAATAAGCCAACTCTTTCAACAGGCAAGAAAGGCCAAATTGAAAGAAGGGCTTATACCCCAAAACCATTTGATGTACACTGCATATTAAGATACTCAGGCTATGACGGATCCAGGATAGACAAACCCTTTATGTAACGGATTTAGCAGCCAATGCCACTCTTCCTGAGAAAAGGTCATTTTCATTGTCTGACGGATTACATATTATTCCTTTCATAGGAAACGGTTTTGTTAGTTGGACCTTGGACAATTTGTTAGCGTGTAAAAACCGAGTGGGGGAAAAAAAGAAAGAAATGAGCAACACCCCAGGCATCATGGTTATCAATGAGACCACCGTCACCTGCACACATACACCTGAGTCAACTGCTCTGAAGTACACATATCTAATTCAAACAGTAAACAAGCAGAATCTTGTAGGTTTCCGCTGTAGCCAAGATTGTGCAACTCATGGCGGGCAGGTCTGACCCCCTGCCGAGAGGGAATCCTCCATTCAGGCCACTCGGAGACATTCACGCCATGTCTCATCTGAGTCCGTGGAAGCTGCTGAGGGGAGGACGGCTAATAATAATGGTTGGAATGGAGTCAATGGAATGGTATGAACCACATGGAAACCACAACTTTGATGTGTTTGATACCATTCCATTGAATCCATTCCAAACATTATTATGAGCCGTCCTCCCCTCAGCAGCCTCCACTGGTCTCAGTGTATGCTTAGTATGAATCATAAACAGAACAACGCCTAAACTTCATTAGAACTTCACAAAAACGACTTGTAGACTTCACAATGATATTATTGCTGGCAAAAATGCTCATCCCTGAGATAATAGGGCCAGGTAGCCACTTCCTCCTGTCCTCTATGTGGCTGTGCACACCTCTGGGTTATTCTGATGAGGAATTCATGTGAGACCTGCTGCAGACAGTGCCAGTGCATGGTGAGGTTGATTCTCTCCTTCATCTATCTCTTCAGCACTGACAGAGACAGAAGAGTGTCTGTTTATTTATCCCCCCCATATAGCACATTCTGTTGGTTGAAAGGATTTTATATAATAATTTCAATTGAAAAACTCATTTTGTGTATCAATTCATAAACCATGTGCTATTTTTCAACTTGTATAGCACAGCTGTCATTTTTTTGGTCCTTAAATAAAACTGGTATACTTTTTTTCTATAACCAATATGTCTTTAATGCAAGGACAACAAACAAGTTCCTTACCTTCTCCCCCCGTCTCTTCCATTTTTGCAGTAATGATGCAATTAGTTGGTTGTAATTTTGAATAGAGCATACATTTCCATGTATTCTTGTTAGCTGCATTTGTGAGACAACTCCACCAGTCCGATTTATGATATATTTACAAAGATTAAACCGATTTTAACCCCCCCCCAAAAAATATATTTTTTTTTTCATCAATTAGTATATTTCAGTTTAACCGTAATATTTGTTCGGTCTTTTCTGGTGGATTAATCTGAAATAGCAACCAACTTTCTATGGCTTGTTTTAAAAAGTGACATTTTGGAGATCATTTAATTTTCAAACAACCAAATGTGAGATGTTGTAATCTGAATAAAGGGAAAAAGTGCATTCTTGAACACCAGGTGAGCAATTCTTACTAATCTGATAGCGAACCAATTCTGATTTAAGTATAGTTTTGTATGACTGAAACCTTTAGTGACAGATCTAATGCTTTAATATTTAATAGTTTCTGACCTCCAAATTCATATTCATTAAATAAATAGGCCTGTTTAATTTTGTCTGGCTTGCCATTCCAAATTAAATGCAATATTTTTTATTCATATAATTAAAAAAAAACAAGCCGTTAGGTGTAGGCAGGGCCATAGACAAATAGGTAAACTGGGATATGACTAAAATGTTAAAATCAGGATGATTTTTCCACAAATAGACAGGTATTTTCCTTTTCCTTAACAAGATCTTATCTATTTTTGCTAACTTTCTATTAAAAATGTATTGTAAAGAGAATTTCTTTCTTTCGGAATATGAATACCTAGTATGTCCACTTCACCTTTGCTCTCGAGTGGCGCAGCGGTCGAAGGCACTGCATCTCAGTGCTTGAGGCGTCACTAAAGACACCCTGGTTCAAATCCAGGCTGTATCACAACCGGCTATGATTGGGAGTCCCATAGGGCAGTGCACAATTGGCCCAACGTCATCCAGGTTTGGCCGGTGTAGGCCGTCATTGTAAATAAGAATTTGTTCTCAACTGACTTGCCTAGTTAAATAAAGGTTAAATAAATAAATAAATAAAATAAAAACACCATTCTATTGGTAAACGACACGTGAATGTAAAAGTTCTATTTTTGTTGTGATCCAATAAGTAATATAGTAATTTGGTTGTAAGAAAAAATTTGGTTGTAAGAAAAATTATCAAGATCCTCTATTTTTAATTGTACCTTTATTTAACTAGGCAAGACAGTTAAGAACAAATTCTTATTTACCATGACCGCCTAGAGGCCTTGTTCAGGGGCAGAATAACAGATTTTTACATTGTCCAGTCTGGGATTCAATCTAACAACCTTTCATTTACTGGCCCAACGCTCTAACCACTAGGCTACCTGCCACATCTATGGGGCTGTGGAGGGATCCAAATTGTGGATTTAAAAGAAAACATGAATCATCAGCGTACAATGACACCTTTGTTTTTAAGCCCTGGATTTCTAGCCCCTTGATATTATTGTTGGAGCTGAATTTTATAGCTGACATTTCGGTGGCCATAATAAATAGATATACTGATAGTGGACAACCTTGTTTTACTCTGACAGTTTAATACTTTGAGAAATTGCCATTATTTACTATTTTACACCTAGGGTTATTGTACATGACTTTAACCCATTGTATACGAGATTCTCTAAAATGTTAATATTCCAGTCATTCATATATAAATTCCAGTTGTACTTTATCAAAAGCCTTTTCAAAGTCAGCTATGAATGCTAGGCCTGGTTTCCCCGATTTTTCAGTGTTCTATCGTTTCCAGTACTTGTGAAATCATACGGAAAAACCACATGACTTCATGTGGAGAATAGTAAGTGTTTTAGTGCTCTTTAAAAAATAAATAAATAAAAAATTAGTGACACTAACAGGAGGATAATTTACCCTGAGGTGGATTACAATTCTTCAGCGGTAAATATGCTAAACTTATCATTCATTCCTGTGCTTTCTTTCAATGTTCTGAGTGTGAACTAACTCACAGTGCATGCACATAAGTTGTGTGTGCATACATTTTTTATTAAAACACGACAAGCATACCCAATATAGATACATCAACCAACCATTCAATTCATCACATTTAGCTATTCCAAAACTGTCATAGCTCACTGAGGTAATATTTGTGGATTTTTTATTTATTTTTATTCGGTAATGCCTGTGAAACCGCTGCACAACAATTAGATTAGGAGATTGATTGAGTGTCTGTAAAGATGTATTTACAGCCTCTGCAAGCAGTTGGCGAGCATCGAGGGCCTTTAACCAAATTGCCTGTAAAGAGACAGGAAGAGGGGGTGGAGAGGGACCGCAGTCAATACACCATGCCAGTACGGTCAAGCTAAATTAATTTCTAATGCTAAAGGTTTAGATCTCGGGTTTGGTATTAGGAGAAAAGCTGATGGGAAGTAAAGGGGTTCTTGGCATTAGAGGAGACAACACTTACGTCCCAAATGGCACCCTGTTCCTTATATAGTGCACTACTTTTGACCACGACCCATAGGGCTATATGGCATATGTCTAGAGATGATGTAACCCCTCTTAGAAGAACCGGTCTTCCTCTGATCACTCGTTTCACATCAGTAGCATTGTGTGTGTGTGTGTGTGTGTGTGTGTGTGTGTGTGTGGGCCAAGTGGAATCCATCTCGTCTCACCATCCATTCCAAGTAAGATGGATGACGCCGTGGTGATTACATTAACGGATTCATTTTTAATAATACATCCACTAAAATCGGCGGAGAAAGGTGGCTTATGTATTCAATCGACAGATTAAGAATGATAAAAGGACAACTGGAATAGCATCTATGTAATAAATGGTGATTTTCTGAGATGGTTGTACTCCGTTTGATAGTGTGCGCACCAAATGGCACCCTGTTCCTTATATAGTGCGCTACTTTTGCCCAGCCACAGTGTATTATCCCAGGAACAGCAGCCAGGCTGACAGGAGTGACTAGAGTCCTCTTTGCTGCAGTCTCTCACTTTGCTTTTGGGGACACTGCAGATAAAGGTTACACAAACATACATGGGAAGAAAAGTAACTTCTCAATGGGGGCGGGGTTTCTAGTGCATGCCTTCGTCCTTAATGGCACCCAATTCACCATGGTTCAAGTAGTGCACTATGTTGGTAGTAATAGGGCTCGACACGGACCTTTTCACAAGTTGAAAAATGGAGGAGCACACAAAGAAATGGAGGAGCACAATGAAAAATATTTGAGGTAACAAGACGTTGTCTTTGTAGTAATCGTGCAATCATGACGGTCATGAATCTGCGCTCATTGTCCTCTCCATGGCACTCAGGGGCTGCGGTACAGTGAAGTAATCATTGCAACAATTATCATCAGGGCGATTTATTTATTTTCTTTTTCCATAGGCGCACTGGTGCTCCTAAATTACAATTCCTGGTCGCGCCGCAAATATTTAGGCGCATATGCAAGTAAAATATTCACACTTTTGAGCCTGGGAATAGGGTGCCATTTCGGGGGCAGGCTATATCACTCTGATGCTTTCAAACACACACACTTACATAACTGGTCGTTTTTATCCGTCCGTTTCCCCTCCCTGAAATAAAATGTGTTTATGGGACTTTTACCCTTGTCTGGACCCTGACTAACCCTGCCACGGGGGGGAAACAACAGTACAGAGCACTCCCATTTCAGCAGCGTCACATGTCCCAAGGCTCCCTTTCAAGAGAAGCTTAAATAAAACATGGCGTCCGTCCGACAGGAATTCTGTACAAGCAGCGGTTATCACAAAGGCATCAGACCCATTTTCTCCCACATCACCTCAATTCTTAGTGATGTTTGTGTTCATGTCAGTCCTGGGTTCAAATACTTGAAAAATGTCTTTCAAATACGTTGAGAGTTTGCTCGAGTCTGCCTGGAATGCCAGATGGGTAGTATTTACAATTTGGAGACTTTCCTATTGGTTTGTTAAGCCAGGAAAGGATTTTCCCAAACAGTTGAAACCCAAGTCATCGGACTTACTTTGCTTAAATTGACCATGCCCTCCGGTTTTCTCTCTCACAAACACGTTAATATCTTCACAAAATGGCAGAAGGTAACAATGAAGAGTTTCGATTTCCCATAACACACATATCCAAAACTCCATCTCCCCATGTCTTCCTCCGGAGGGCTTTGGATGAGGGTAGCCTTCATACGTTTAATCCATCTCATCTATTCAGCGTCACAGAGCAGAACCTGTTGGTATTTTGCAACGCTCCCTACGACTCACTGTACGCCAACACGCACACAGACGACGCTATTTAAACAGCTGTGGCCTGCTCACTGCGTGTCCATTAGTACCATTGTGAATGCGCTGCTAAACCTGTCATTTCTCCCTCTCTTGCTCCATTCTCTTCTCAAATCGCCATGGCAAACTGTGAAGGAATTGAACTTGTTAACCATAACGGTTTGAAGACGGCAGGGGATGGCTGAAGTTCTCTGACCGGCCCTCATGGTCGTTTACTTAAGACCGGGAATGGGATGGTCACCTCACCTCCCTCCATCACTGCCCTCCAATACGTTCGTCGTGAAATCGATCCAAAGCAGTCCACTAAACACGTACATCTGTGATCACCTAGCGGTTCCATCAACTATGCTGCAGTGAGCTACGTAGGGAACGGGGTGCCATCTGGGACCCCCCCCACCCCAAAATATAAAAAAAAGGTTGAATGAATGGCAGGCGAGACTCACCAAGTGTTCTGGACATGACTGGCAGGGCTGAACTCAGCACCAGGATGGACACACAGCAACCAATGATCTACATAAGGGTGACAGACAGGGTTAGAGTTTAGAACTTTAACTCGTGAACTCGGGTTAACAAATAGATAGGCCGCGATGAAACGCTTGAGTGTGAGAACTGGGAGGGCGAGAATAGCTTCGCAAGTCACACACACACACACACACACACACACACACACACACACACACACACACACACACACACACACACACACACACACACACACCTCTTCAGAGTAAATGGATTCCACATATTGTGCAATTAGTACCTCTGAAGATGCTCATTACCAGGTTCTGCTCCTTTGTGGCTTTCGAGTCCTTTCACCGAGTCGTCCTGGCTAGTTACAAAGCCTCACCGTTCCCCCTGCTCATTACCAAGTGAATGGCTGCCACCGTGGGCTAAACAGAGTACACACACACACACCCCCCCCCCCGATTCTCTCTCACTGAAAATAAGAGCTTGCACGGCGTCCGTGTTTACGCAACACACAAACAAATATTGGGGCGAGAGGTCAACTGAACTATTCAGGTTGAGGGCTGGTGAGGAAGATGCCAGAGGAGAGGAGTGAGAGAGAAAGAATGAAAGCAAGGAAGAGAGAGAGAGAGAAAGCAAGGGCTGAAGAGGATGAAACAAAAGGAGGCCTAAATATATCACCTTCTTCATGTGTGTGTATTTACCGTTGTCATGGTCGTGTCGTCTTTCCTGGGAGTGAGGCCTTCAAACACTCGCAAGCTGTAGAAGCCGACAACGGAGGACACCATCAAATAGCTGTTGCTGAATCAAGGACAAGACATCCTTACGCTTTCGAGACAAAACGCCGTAACATGGACATTTAATGACATTTCAAGTGGTAAGTTGGCACCTTTTCACCAAGGGTAAAGGTGAAAAGAGGTGACGAAACACAACAGAATGTCCCGGGAAGTGTCCGGCTAAGCTACGTCTTAAGTCAACACCACCAGTCCTAGGAATGTCACTGGGGTCACCACGGAGCAGGGGCCCATATGTATCAAGTGTCTTAAGAGTAGGACTGCTGATCTAGGATCAGTTTTGCCTTTACGATCACAATGAACACGATTACATGGCCAGAGAGGACCTGATCCTGGATCAGTACTCCTTACCTGGAGACACTTTATACAGATCTGGCCCCGGTGCAGAGGGGGTCATTAAAAGGATACAACATGAGGACGATCTCCACCACGGCCTGGACGACTCCGAACGTGGACAGTGAGGTGTTCCCAAGTCCCCGATCCTGGAACGACAGAGAGGGAGAGTGTGTTTTGTTAAGGACAACTTAGATAGGATAGAGATGAGGAAAGGAGAGATTGTGCTGAAATAGCAAATGGGCTGGATTCAAATCCCATGCTGCAGGTGGTAGTGACCAACAAGGCTAGACCATAAATCAAATCACCATTCAAAATTAGGATCTCTCATGTCGTTGCGTAGTCAGAAGAACACAAATAAATCATGAGTATAATAATTGTACGTGACAAAGTTAAAGTGAAGTACTTCGTGAGGTTCTATAATCTGTGGGCATGTGATTACAGAAGGAGAAGTTCCGACTTGGTACAAATCAAAGTTCTCTCTTCAACACAGACAGAATCAAAACCGGCTTAGTAATGGACGGAAAGTGATGAAAGAGAAAAATACTCCCTTTTTAAATCACTGTCGATCACACAGCATGTGAACAGGTGTTCAAACAAGCAAAAAAGGCATTGAAGTGCTGACGGTAAAAAAACGTGGAATATTGAAAAAAAACAAAAACAAATACTTTGGCAAACATATCGGATCTTTTCTGCCCTGCCCGTTTGAAGTTTGTGCCGGGAAAGAGATACATCTATATATACACACGCCACTAGCCTCGGCATCTGTGGGATATTTACTTTTGTCAGACTTGGCACCTTAACTGTTTACGTTAACCACTTTTTTACTTCAATCCAATGCTCAATGAGCCGCTTTCTCTGTGTTGGAGCGACACAGCAGAGGAAGACAACCCCTGAGTCCCAAATGGCACCCTATTCCCTTTACAGGGCACTTCACCACGGCCCAAGGGGCTCATTTTCAAAAGCAGTGCATATACCGAGTAGGGCGCCAATTTGGGACACAACCAAAGTCTTTGTCTGCTGTGGTGCACTACTTTGGACCAGGGCCCGTGGGGGCTATTCTCAAAAGTAGTGCATGGTTTACAGAAGATGGTGGCATTTGGGATGCTGGCCTGTCCATTGGAGAGATCTATGCTGTGGCGCACAGTAGCACAGGGACACGTCATTGTTCAGAGTGCTGCATTTCTATCAAGTTGAACACTTCACCAGCGTCACGACGAGGAGCTAGCCGCGACAGCATTCAAACCTTAAAAAATAAATAAAACACTTGTTCATACACTCTGCACACTTGCTCTAACACAAGCGATCACTGGAGCACGCAACACACACACACACACACACACACAAAGAGGAAAAAAAGGGAAGCCTGACAGGTCGTTTCACGCATTTTTATGCAAGTGGCATCTAAAGGAGCTTACTGTGGAGATGTGCTGCAGAGGCCCCCTCAGAGAATTAGCACACAGCATCTGGTGTCATCTATTAATAGTGGAGCGGGAGGGGTTGTGTGTGTGGGAGAGGGAGTGTGTTATGCTTGAGTGTGTCAACGCTATGGGAAAGGTAAACTCTTCAGTGTTACCGTTCTGCCATTTTGTAAAGATATTAACATGTCAAAGTGGCAGGTGTGTGTGTGTGTGTGTGTGTGTGTGTGTGTGTGTGTGTGTGTGTGTGTGTGTGTGTGTGTGTGTGTACGTGGCAGCTTTCTCATTCCGCCTCTCTCCAACCTGGTCTCCTTTGCATTCTAGTGGTGGGTTGGGGCGGGCTGGGGCAGAGGGTAAGGTCGGTGTCGGTCGCAGCCTGCCGCGGCTGGCTCATTCAGACACGCCTTGGTGTGTTTGTTGCTTCTGGGATTAGCGGTGAGCAGCACCTGTGTGCAGGTGAGGTCGTGAGCCCAAGTGCAGAGCGTGTACACACACAGCGGTCGGGGCCCGCTGGGCCCTTCAGGTGTGTCCCGTCCTCCTCCTCCACACTTTGATGTACTTCACATAGTTTTAATGACGGATAATAACAGAAAGAAAAATATATATATATTCTGTGGATTAAGATGTTTTTTTGTTGTTGTTGCAAAGCTGCAGACTGACAAGGAACTTACTGTCATCAGTAGGGTTTACAAAACTCTGGGAACTTTCAATACATTCCCTGGTTTTCTCAAAATCCCAGTTGGAGGATTTTGCGGAACAGGGAGGGAATAAGCAGGAAATCCCGAATCCTCCAACCCGGGATTTCTTGAAAACCAGGGAATTTATTGAAAGTTCCAGGAATTTTGCAACCCGAGTCATCAGTCAAACGTTCAGAGGTATGCGGTGGTGGGGATGTGGGGCTCTGGAGGAAGGTTTCCCTAGGTACAGATCTAGGATCAGCTTCCGCAATTGTAACCTTAAAAAAAATATATATTAAAAAAAAAAAAAAAAATGGGACAATCCACAGTTGCTACATCCATTTTTGGAATTTAGAAATGAATGAAATACACTCAATGAGTCGAACCTAAGAAACCTAAGAATGCCTCGTGAGCTTAGTTCAACTGTCAGACGCCAATCAGAACCCAAAATATGAGCCTGTTTTACTCCAATGAGACAAAAATACGTTTAAAACTATGAATGTGTTTATCTTGGATTGGTCAGTCATTTCATCAATAGCTCTAATGAATTTTAGAGTGGTTACATTTCTTCAGGCCCATCCCTCAGCTTTTTACTAAAACCGTGCGATGCTGTGACGGCCCTAATTTCACAGGGGATGATCCGGCAATAACACACAAAAAAAATAATAATGATTGGTCCTCTTAACACCTGTTCGCCAAGCTGTAAAAGGCCCTGGATCGGCCTCCTCTCCTCTCCTCCCAGGCTGTCTGAGTCAGAGAGAGGTGGAGGATGCTGGAGGTCGGAGCAGCCTGTGGTACTCAGTATGCCGAGTGCCACGCGGTGTTGTGAGGGAGCGAGAGAGGGGAGGGAGGGGTACGGACAAACATCCGCAGTGCCGTTCCATTGTGCTGCTGTGCTCTGCTCCTGGCCCTACGGCTCATTTGACTTTCCCACAGTCTGGAGGTCATGGGCCCTCTCCCCCCCCCCCTTCCATCTTCCTTTCTCCCTGTCCCTTCTCCATCTCTTTATCCCACCTGGCCCAGTCCTCCCGCTCTCCCCCTTTTCCCCCTCCTCCTTCCCCTCTCGCCCTCTTCTCTCTGAGCGCATAGGCGGCGTATGAGGGCATTGGGACGCAACCCCCCCCACCCCGTCGCCGTAGCGATGTGAGATCAGAGGCGTGGCATCCATCCAGCTCATCAAACTCGTAAACCATTTAGCAGTGCTGTGGCTGTCAGGGGGAGGGAGGGAGGACTCAAGCTGCATGACAAGCGTAATTTGGGGGATTTTCAGCGATGCGTCATGCCAAAGAAAATATCTCCTCGATAAAATAATTGGAATGTCGAGGAGGGCAGCCATTCGCCCGCAAGATGAGCCGAGAAATGAGGCAGAAATAAGATACATTTTGTTGCCTTTGTCAGACGAAAGGAAAAAACACACACACACGCACGACACTAGCGCACACGCACACCTCGGTCGTACCAGATGAAACGAGATAAAGAGATTAAGAAAGTACATTGCATGCAAGAGGAGATGCAATCTGGAGGGCCATTAAGCACTCCAGTCAGACAGACCGACTCATGAAAGGAGTTCACCTGGCCTGCCTGGTGCACACAGTACCACAGAGCTACTGACTGAATTCTCACACACACACACACACACACACACACACACACAGAGGAGAGGGTAAATGCAGCTTATTTCACCTGCCGTGGTCACACACACATCACACGTTTCGTCTGTATACCACTGTGAAATGACTTTCAATGAGGAGCAGCACAACAAAAAGGGGATCTGCTACGATAAACATCTGGCCCAGAGCTCTCTCTCCTTTCTTCCCAACATGCACCTGAGCATATCCGGAATTTGATTTATGTCCCCGGCGACTGCCGAGCAGCTTCGCAACGGTCTAGTTTAGTAGCGGCCTGGCTCTGAGTTTATCTGTGTTGTGTGTGTGTGTGTGTGTGTGTGTGTGTGTGTGTGTGTGTGTGTGTGTGTGTGTGTGTGTGTGTGTGTGTGTGTGTGTGTGTGTGTGTGTGTGTGTGTGTGTGAGAAAACGGGCTCCAGTGTGCATCTGTTTAAAAGGGGGGACCAGGAAGTACTCTAGCCAGGCCTACCGTTGATCCCTTTGGCATGGCCGTCTCATCCACCAGCAGATAAAGGATATTCAGCGCCACCAGCAGGACTGAGATGGTCTACGGAGGAAGGGAAGGAGCCGAGAAACAAGAGGGGTTTTAACATGATTAGGTCAAAGACAACACAGAACTAAATCAATAAGTGGTCGTTTTGTCCGTCCCCTGGAATGCGTGTGTTCTGTAAGCGGTTCCACACTTAGCTTGAAGAATCTCGGGCACTTGGGCTCAGCAAACGCACTGTCGCTGTACAACACTGAGCATGCTAAGAGAGGCAGATTACTCTGTGTGTGTTATGTGTGTGTGTGGTTCAATTGAAAGCCCAGCTGTCGCAGCGGTGACTATTTAGCCGAGCCTTTCCTTAAACACGGTCGACAAAAGACACCACACCCTGGGGCTTGATGCTCAGTGCTACAGACGGGGGTCGGGTGGCTCCCTGTTCCCGATACAGTGCACTATTTGGTCCAAAGCAGCGAACCATATTAGGAATATGGGGCCATTTGGGACGTAGACTGAGTTGACCCAGGAATACACCCCCAGCCATCACCAAGGTTTTCTACTTTATATACGCCATGGGTAAACAGGGGGGGGGCTTTAGTGGGACTGACTGGCTGAGGTAGTATCAATGTGAAGACTCACCGTCCCTGTGAGCAGTATTAACATCACAATGGGGTACAGCAGGTTCTTCTCCCATGCAGAGGCTTTCTTCCTCCTCTCTAGGGGAAGGAAGAAGGAAAGGCAGGGGAGAGAAAGAGGATGAGGAGGGGTAGAGAGAGACAGAGAGGAAGAGACAGCGTGCGGAGAGAGAGGTCAGTGTTGAAAAACCACCACATTTGCAGAATTTCTACCTTATATGCAAATACGAGCAACGCCTCAAATCAATCAAGAGCACCCCTCCGCGCCGGTCTGGTAGAAACCGGAAGCATCCGGTTTTCAGGGGGAAAGGAGAGGGGAGGCGGAAGCAAAAACAGACACTTCTGGGGGTTCTTTTGCCAACCCGCTCAGGAGTTTCATCTACGCCTGGTTAAGTTAAATCAAGAGCGAATCACCTCCGATATTATTAGACTGTTTTCCTAAATTGGCTCATTAATATATCAAAGATATTAAAAGGTGAGTAGTAACACCTCATGGCCTCAGGGTTTATTTAGAGTTAGTTGGTTTGGTTCAACATCTGGTGAAGGCGTATTAACACCATCTCTTCTCTCAGGGCCCAGAGGGGCTGAAAGTAAAATGGCCTTCACAACGAACCAGAAAAATCACAGTCTTCCTTGTTAATTAGTCAGACAAATCTTCATTATAGAAATAGATTAAACAAAAGCTGAGATTCTGATGAACAACTTGATTTTTAAGTCTACCTGTTAAAAATCAAGAGGTCGTGCTGAGAGGTCGTGCTGCTGCTGCTGATATGCCTTCTTGTTCAGATATAAACAGATGGTTGCAGAGATGAGGTCTCAATCGTTTTAAATCACTCTACACATTGAGAACCTGCCTGACCATAGTAACACGTCAGCATTGATGGCTTCTGAAGATGGACTGATGGGCCATGGACAGTAAAGGACTTGTGATGTAATGACCGTTTTGAAATCACTTTATAACACTGTGGTCCACCTCTCTCTCTCTCCCCCTGACTCCACCTCTCTCTCTCTCCCCCTGACTCCACCTCTCTCTCTCTCCTCACCTCTCTCTCTCTCCTCACCTCTCCCTCCCCGACTCCACCCCTCCACCCCTCCCCGACTCCACCCCTCCCCGACTCCACCCCTCCCCGACTCCACCCCTCCCCGACTCCACCCCTCCCCGACTCCACCCCTCCCCGACTCCACCTCTCCCTGACTCCACCTCTCCCCGACTCCACCTCTCCCCGACTCCACCTCTCCCCGACTCCACCTCTCCCCGACTCCACCTCTCCCCGACTCCACCTCTCCGACTCCACCTCTCCGACTCCACCTCTCCCTCCCTCCCTCCTGCCACCCCTCCTACTTCGCCAAGGTTTTTTTAAGCTTTTGACCAGTAAAAATGGTCAAATAGTTGTGCCTGTTTCTCAATAAGCACTGTAGTTTTATTTTGACTGTGATTGGATGTTCTTGTCCTGAGGCTTCAGTGTGTTGGTAGAACAGGTTTGTGAACTCAGCCCCAGGACCAGCTAGATGAGGGGACTCAATTCTTTGTTCAGCTCTTGGCATTGCAGGGCTTGTTCATGATATGAGGGGGGGGGGGGGGTCACTATATTGTAGATGTTTCCAAAACTCAATTGCTCATCTGCATCTTCTCTGAAAAATCATATTTTTTTGTTGTATTTTTGGGTTTATTTTCTCTCTCTCCCTCTGTGCCAGCCTGGGCGGCCTGTGAAGTTTGCCAAGGCGCACTCTATATGCACCATTCTGCTAAATTAATGACATCACTAAAAGGCTGGGCACAAGATAAAAGTTTGCATCTTGTCTAATATCGTAAGTGCCTTTGTGGCCTCCTCTCCCCCTCCTAACCCCCACCAAAAAGCCTCGGCGTGCACCCACTGTACCTCATTTATAATATCCTAAAAAGCACAGGAAAGAATAATTATTAAGCAGAAATGCTTTGGAAGTTGTCCAAATTAAGAAACAAGACCGAGGAGGGAGGAGAAAGGGGTCGCCGACTCTTAGCAATATCCGAAAAGCCTACTTTTCTTTTTTTACACGTGTTTCAATGGGAAATTGAACAGGAAGTCCTGAAAGACAGCATCTGTCCATACATACTATCATTCGAGTGAAGCGTAAAAACGCGGCAGCGGAACTCACCCAGTTTATTCCTCTGATCTCGGACGATGTCCAGTTCTTTGTTGAGTCGGTGAGCGTTTCCGTGGGAACGAGAGTGAGATGATGTTGACCCTGCGGAACAAGGAAACAACCACGTCAAAACGAGGGTTTTGTCAAAGCTTTTGACTGGTTGTCATCCATCGTTATTCTTTTACGCTTCACTCACCCAGGCGCCACTTAAGTCATTGTGATTAAACTGCCAAGTATCGGGCAAAGTTTGTTCATTTGATAGAAATAGGAAGGCTAAACGGACTGTTCGACTAGCTACACGTGATCAATGTCAAAGACGTGCTCATAGTCGGAGAGCAAGTAGTGTCCCTTTAACGGTTAGATGAATCATTTGTCACTGCTCACGTAAGTACAGTTATTTCTCCAGAAAAGGTTGAAGTGGGTTTGCACTAAATGCCATAATTAAGAGCGTGTCAACTTCACATATGTATTTTCCTACCTCAACCTTTATGGCATTTCACTTATTTTATCGGAATGGGTAATCCTGCTTAGTACATAACAACGTGATCTCTCAAACAAAGTTTAAAATATATATATATATATATATATAATCTTGTGTGTCAGTGCTGTCTAGCGAGCGAATGGGTGCATGCTCCAACTAGTCCCGGGACTCGGGATAAGACAGCAAGGGATTCTCCATGAAAACCGCAAGGGCAGCTCATTTAAGGCTAATTTATTTGGTTTTACTTCCAGCCATGACATACAGTTTGGAGGCCTCAAAGCCAAGTGGAAAGAGTAACCATTTGCATCCCCTGGGGTGATTGGCAGATCAAGACCAATTAGTTCAATGTTACACTGTTACTAGCGTGCAATAAAATATGATCCTTCATCTTTGTTACAGGGGTGAAGAACCAATCACTTCTATCAAATCTTTTTTCCACCCAACTATTATGACACACCCTGTCTGGATGGGCTTTGGGATCCAAAAAGAGAGAAAAAAAAACTTTTAAAAACAACAGAGTAAATGGAGAGAGAGAAAAAAAAGAAGAGTGGATCCTGTCTGTGCCCTGTCTAATACATGTCCCAGGAACACAATTTGGAAACATTGAATCCTCAACCCAAATGCAGTCACGGTGCAACAGGAAATGACACTAGTAGTTCAACAGGACGTGATTTGAGTCGGACACAACATTGAGCCCTGAGGGGCGCCGTGGCTGTTCAGCCACAACATACCTTATCTAAAATCGCTCATCTATCTGGGAGAACGGATCCAAACAAACTCTGCACCCTCACCTTACCACAGTAATCCTTTTATTACACCGACTCCAAATACATTTCAGGCTCCAACTAGACGTGACTATTATTAGGAACATCAATTCATCTGAAAACCAACCAAGAACAACATCATTACATGATAAAAAAATCTAACGCAGGAGATAAAGGAAATGTGCATAATAGCATTTTAAGAAGAGACATCGCTCAAGCAAAAGTAAGCAGAGTAGACAGCGCACCCCCCCTCCCCCCAAAAAAAGAAAAGATTTCCAGAGTTAGTGCACGTACAGCCGCTGCTACATGTTTCGAAAAATAATTTCACTTTCCAACCTTCACCATAGCTTAGCGATTACGTCACCTAGCATTATGCTAAGCAGGATGCTGAGGTGCCGGACGGAGGCACCGGCAAGGTCGTCGTGTTGCATAGCATCTGGACCAGAGTACACGGCTGCTGCCTCGCAACACACCGCGTGAACCAGAGAGGCTAGCGAGCCTCGGACACATACTTCCCATTGTAGTCATTTAGCAGACACTCTTTTCCAGAGCGACTTACAGGCGCAATTAGGGTTAAGTGCCTTGCTCAAGGGCACAGGCAGATTTTTCCCACCTCGTCGGCTCGGGATTCAAACCAGCGACCTTTCAGTGAACCGCCGACAACCCTTCTTCACCGCTAGGCTGCCTGCCTCCTATTGTTACGTCGCCCTCTCGCCGAATTGGGAACTGCGTCAGAGGATGTGGCATGAGGTACAAAATGAAACCAATCCTTGTTACCCTCAACGGAACGCCGTAAAACTACATGGACCGAAGCATTGACAGCAAAGTACGGGAAGTAAAGCTATGAAAAAGGGAGAATTTGATATCTTAATCCATTGTCAAGATATTATTGTGCCATATCATTTGTAGCCTAACGTGCATAATCAATTTCCTCAAAATGACCAAACACACTTTATTAATCCCAATGCCCCAAACTGCAATAACTTAATGAAAGATGCGTCCAAATTTGATCTCCTTTCTCCTGAAGTGTAAACTCGTTCACTACTTCCCACAAATCAAAAATCATTGCCTAGAGGGAGTTTCTGCCTTATTTCTTATACTCATTTCGAATCAGTAAAGGGAAGTGAACAAGTGCATACTTTGGAAGCAGAGATAAATTGGGACGTAGCTAGACTCTCTCAATAAAAATAGGCTATAGCATAGCAAACAGGGACACCTGGTGGAGGGGTTGTACCAAATCAGATTGCACCATTTTGTCAGGCCAGTAAACTATGCATACGTAAACGATCTTGACATGAATGACAGGCAGTTCAACCTTACACATACGCAAGACATAATTTATTTTTTTTAAAGGACAAGCTTGCTTTCCCATGACTGGCCAGGAAGCCAGATCTGATATTTTAATGAGCGTGCCACTGCATGTCTACCGGCGGTTCGTATGGTCCTATCAAACCTCTCGCAGAGTAAACACACACACACACACACACACACAGCCGGAATAACACACCACTCTTTTCCATCTAGAGCAAACAAACAAATCCTAAATGTAATTTGGGATGTAATTGCACAAAGAGATGCAAACTTAACCCCCCGAAGAGTAAATATACATCAACACAATCCCTTGACTCCACTCAATAATCCCAAACAGCAAACATAAACAAAGTTTAACGAGAGAGGTCTAATCTACGGGATGTCGGGCGAGAGATGCGGAGGACACAGGCCAAGCGAGGAGAGGACATTGGGCGCTTGTGGAGTGTGTCCTGTGAACTATCCCTGAACCTCTTCCTTCTTCTCCCCTTCTCGGGAAAGATCAGAGGGAACCTTAGCCTCCACTCGTACCCTCCGAGTTTCACCCGAGTATGTGTGTGGCGACCCCCTCCCCCAAAAATCCTGGGATTCCCGATAAGGCGACACGGATCTCACTACTCAACGCCTGAGCGAGAGCTCTTTTCCCATCCTGCTCGGCCCGACGATAAAGGAACAGATTATACTTATTTAATCAGGTGTTCAAAGCACCAGCGTTTGGCGTAAGCCCTAGGACACCAAGCAGCTAAAGAGAAGGCCTATTGAGAGGAGGAGCGGCGGAGCGTTTGAAAACAGCGTTATCAGCCCAAGCCATCTCCCGTACCTCCCTGGTTTGTAAAGACACTCATCCTCTTTATTTACTTGCATCTGTACACTTGGTTGCGTGCTTCACTTGATGTTAAAGTAAGTTTGGCGGTACTCTCAAATACTTCCTGCTTTGAGGGATTCCTCAACACTAAAGGAAGGAATCTGGGAACAGTGGCGGTAGATAAAAAGGCAATGCAGGCAGGTTTACAAATTGTGTATTTTACTGAGCTACTTCCCTAAACCAGAGCCTTTCCAGGTTGAATCAGAGTCCACCGTACTTAAACTATAGCCTAGTTAGTTGTAGTTTATCAACATCTAATACACCACCATCAGAATCACAAATGGCACCCTATTCCCTACACAGTGTGCCATTTGAGACAACCATTGTCCAGGATGATTTACATTCCCTCATAATGAGGGGCCGGTAATTACCCGTCTGGGGGCTTGAGATCAAATGAGGAAATCACCTGGCCAGTAGTGAGTGTGGCGTGTGCTCAGACTTCTTAAATTGACTCTAAAACTCTCCACCAACGCAATTTATGGTCTCCGACCATGGCAGCTGCAGTATGTCCTTGAGAGAGAAAACGCGAGAGACAAGGAGCGCGAGAGAGAGAACGAGAGAGAACGAGAACGAACGAGAGAACGAGAACGACGGAGAGCGAGAATGAGAGAGAGGGCGAGAACGAGAGAGAGGGCGAGAACGAGAGAGAGGGCGAGAATGAGAGAGAGGGCGAGAACGAGAGAGAGAACGAGAGAGAGGGCGAGAACGAGAGAGAGGGCGAGAACGAGAGAGAGGGCGAGAACGAGAGAGAGGGCGAGAACGAGAGAAGGCGAGAGAAAGCGAGAGGATGCGAGAACGAGAGAAAGTGAGCGAGGACAAGAGAGAGCGAGAAGAGAGAAAGCGACAGAGTGGGGAGGCTGATTTGTCAATGCTAATCGATTTCAGTGCGGCAGTGCTCCATCACACCTAATGGGGTAGTCATCTCCCTGTAATGAGCCATCACATTTCCTGGCCTACGTCCCAAAATGCCACTCCACTCCCTATATAGTGCACTACATTTGACTAGGGCCCCATATGGCTCCGGTCAATTTAGTTGACCATTTCGCTCACCAAATAGGGCGTAGGGTGTTATTTGGGACACGGACGTACGAACAACCTACCGTTCAATCTCCTTTGAAGGGCTTCTTCTTGCAAAGTGACGCAGTAAATCTGCTCATCCAGGTCCTCCAGGATCTGAGGAAGGGAGGATATGGCCCAGAGTGGGGCCGGGAAGAAACAGATGGGTGAATTGGTTGGTTACATATTTGTAGTCATCGTGTCCTCAAGTCGAGTGCGTTAACAACTCAAAAAAGTACCCGTTTTCCAGAGTCTGACAGAGGAAAGCTAGACATCCAATATGTCTGTCAAACTTATAAACAGTCACTCATGTTGTATTACAGTACACATTAATAAATTAAGCAGTGTGTGGGGGGGGACCTGCTACCACCCAATTTGTTGAAGTCAATTAGGTAGACAGCTATTTGGCTGCCATCTGACACTTATAAAACACACTGATTAAGGCATTTTTAAGATAGTGAATGGAAATTACTACTCACGGTTGGTTTGACTAGTAACTGGCCCATGACTGTGAACATCCTGGACAGGCCCACAGGAGTACACACTGGGTACGAAGCAAGTTACAAGTGGTGAGACACAATCAAAACACTTCTAGGACTTAGGGATGATTACAGAAATGGTATTTTAGTCCAAGCGATGTGTGATCCCCAACCAACCACCACACAATTTTCCCTAAAAGCATGAAACTTGGTACACTTTGGGGACCTCTTCAAAACGTGTTACATGAACTTGCCGCACATCGATCGTCAACTGAGATAATATTCCTTTTAAAATCTTACGACCCAACACCAACAC
Organism: Oncorhynchus masou masou; assembly: GCF_036934945.1. Taxonomy (NCBI): domain Eukaryota; kingdom Metazoa; phylum Chordata; class Actinopteri; order Salmoniformes; family Salmonidae; genus Oncorhynchus; species Oncorhynchus masou. The sequence goes on from NC_088239.1 coordinate 30,236,238, forward strand.
TCACTCAGGAGGAGCAGTCCCCCCATCAGAGAGATACAGGAGTAGAGGTACGGTAAATAGTACTCCCAGAGATCTGAAGGAAAGGAGAGGAAACATTATCCAGACCTGAACAAACACATTCAACCACAGCTTGACAAATACAGACCAGCCGCGTTCCCAAATGACACCCTTTTCCCTGGGCAGTGCACTACTTTCGACCAGGGTCCATAGAGGTCTTGGTCCAAAGTAGTGCACTGGGGAGGGAATAGGGTGTCATCTGAGACAACACGTCAGAATCCCCATAGCCTTACCATAGAGCGACTCCATACTGGCTGCGTCATTGTCGATGAGCGCCGACGCCACCCAGACTATTCCTAGGATGAGCAGTCCGAGGAGGAAGAGCATCACAAAGGTCTCTAGAACCCGTGACTTAATGCCCTGCGAAGAAACACAGACAGGGGTGGGGGGGAGACGTGAGGAACAGAAAGAGCCACGTCACCGTTTTTATTCATAACAAGCTGGGATTTTCCCCCAGTTCTCCCGAGGCCATTCGCCTTGCAAGGAAGGGACGGCAAAACAAATTGTGCCCTATTCCCTACATAGTGCACGACTTTGGACCACAGCCCTATGGTAAGTGTTGTCCGAGCCGGAACAGCCCATAGGGCAGGAGCCCATCTACTGTTTCTGGACAGGAAGCTAGTCTATTGCAGGGATTTACCCTGAACCCTTCTCCTGAACACTGAGCAGAGGCATCAGGTCCAATTTTTGATTATTTTGTAGGACTCCACTCAACCCCACCTCTATATAGTACTACAGGGTTTTGACCGGATTTATTAGGATCCCCATTAGCGACGGCTTGTCTTACTGGCGGCCGACACATGACGAAAAAGACATTACAGACAAAATGACAATTGACGTACATTTAAAAACATGAACGTGCAGTGTGCATGTAGATCGATCCGTTACACATCCATGTCAGCACATACACCCGGTGGTCACATAGGGGGAGAGGCTATGGTCAATAATATCAAAGGCTGGACTGAAATCGAACAGTACAGCTCCCACAATCGTCTCATTATCAATTTCTTTCAATCACCAGTCATTTGTGTCAGTGCAGTGCATGTAGAGTACCCTTCTCTATAAGCAGGCCGAAAGTCCGTTGTTCATTTGTTTATAGAGAAATTGCATTGTATTTGGTCAAACACCATTTGTCATTTGTTTGTAATTATTGATCGATAACAATCTTTTTTTTTTAACACCTCTCCCACGCTAACTTGACAAAATTCAAACTTACACAAGGCTTTTCTTTCATTTTTTAATGATTTTTTATGTACGAGTACGATGACTCACTGTTGGCATATCCTGCCTAAGTTTACTTCATTGGCAAAGTGGGCAATCATTAAAAATTAAATAGTCATTGGAAAGTCAGCCAGTCAGAGGTGCAGTCAGACTTATTAGCTGCTCCTTTTGCCCCTCCTTTTTTATCATCATCCACATAAGAGTCACTGCAAAATCTTTAGTATGATCCCTTACACACTATTTTAGGCACAGTTTTTTTGTATTTATTGTGGCTTCCTGGACATAGCCACTATATTGTGATCACTGCATCCAATGGGTACGGATACAGCTTCAGAACAAAGTTCTACAGTATTATTAAAAATATGATCGATACATGTGGATGATCTAGTTCCTGTAATGTTTGTTAACACCCTGGTAGGTTGATTAATAACCTGAGCCAGATTACAGGCACTGGTTACAGTGAGAAGCTTCCTCTTGAGTGGACAGATTGATGAAAACCAGTCAATATTCAGATCCCCAAGAAAGTAGACCTCTCTGTTTACATCACATACACTGTGAAGCATTTATACCTTCTCTATAAAATCACCCGCAATAATCTTGCGCTCTCATATTAAAAACGGCATTGTTTTACATTCATGCTGCGTCCCAAACGGCAGCCTATTCCGTATGTAGTACCTCATAGGGGCCTGGTCAAAAGTAGTGCACCGTGTAGGGAATAGGATGCTGTTTTGCAACGCAGCCAAGTTCCAGATTGCAGCCCCACACTTACTTAACTGATCCCGGTGAAGTCCACGTTAAAGCACCTTTTCTAACAGTATATTGGGCCTATAAAAAGGGTCTAACCAGACTCCCAGCCGGGGCTCGGAGCAGACTGGAGGTTAAAGCATAAAAACGAGCTGAAGTGAAGCCTCACTACTGTCTGCAGATTAAGAGCAGGCCTCCCGTTACATCTGGGGGTGATTAGGGGGGCTCTTAACGCGCCCATTGCCCGGCGGCCCAACGCAGACAGGAGTTGGGGTAATTTGGGTTTTCCGGGTCACAGACCGCTGAGTGGTTAATAAAGTCCTCTCTACCTGTTCAAACAGAGACCACCCCCCCCCCCCACCCACCGGTGGAGGTGGACAGGCTCTGTCTGTGTCCCAAATGGCCCCCTATTTCCTGTATTTCACACTACTTTTGACCAAGGCCCATATGGCTCTGGTCAAAACAAGTGTACTATAAAGGGGTAGGGTGCCATTTGAGACACACCCTCTGCCTACAACACTGTAGAGGAGATACCGTCTGGCACTTACAGGAATGGGCTGCAAAGAATGACTTACACATGGCTTGCGGATAGCCTCAAATTGGGCATCTAATCAATTTGTTACTAGGTAGCTGATGATGTGCTAACTGATGTGTGGCGTATTTATGATCAGGTACTATACATAGTGCAGTGATCCTCTGTTTGAAAGCGTCCTTTCATGTCACTTAACAGTTGTTGATCCCCTGTCTGAACTCTAAGGTTACCTATGACCATCGCCACTAGTACCACTGTCATTCCAACCATTCTGATAATCAAATCACGTTCGGCAAATGGGTCTCATCTACACAGCTGTAAAATCTTCATCTGCGTCCCAAATGGCACCCTGTTCCCTATATAGTGCACTACTTTCGAGCCCTGGTCAAATGCAGTGCACCATATAGGGAATAGGGTGCCGTTTGGGACACGTCCAAGACTTCTCATTCTCTCTACCTCACAGCATCATGAAGGCTCGATGGAAGGGACAACTGTAGAAAGTTCTAGCACAGCCGTGGGTGTCGAGTCTAGAGCGCCCCAGTGTGGCCACGTCTGATACAGCCGCAAATTCGCAGGTTGAGCAGGCCGCCCCGAGTCTCTAAAGTGCGTCCCAAATTACACCCTATTCTCCATTTAACCATCCGGGCCCTGGTAAAAAAAAAGTAGTACACTACATAGTGAATAGGGTGCCATTTTAGACGCAAAATAATTCCCCCGGTAGCCGTTATTAAAACCTATCTAGACTAGCGTCTCATGTTCAAGATATGGAAAGGTCTAAAATGGTATAATGACAGGCCCTTCATCTGACCTGCTCACTGAAACCCCTAGTGAAACCCCTAGTGAAACCCCTAGTGAAACCCCTAGTGAAACCCCTACCCTCCCATGTGCTCAGTTCTTCCTACTGGACATAGGCTACATAACTACTGTGATGCTGACTGCAGTCTAGCAGCTCACATCAGACCTGAACTGGCCAGTGAGGAGATCTCAACGTCGGAGAAGAGGAGATGAGAGAGAAAGAAGGGGAGGGAGAGATATAGATAGATGGGGGAGGAGGAGAGAGAGAAGAACGTCTGCGAGCATCTCGTCCCCAGAGGTGAGAGAGGAATGCTTTCAGAGACTTCTGTCACGTCCCACACGCGCTCTCTTAAGGAGGCCTTGGGACAGATAGGACCGTGCACGGGCTTGCTGCAGGAGGCGGCTCCACTCAGGTACCTCGGTCCACCTTAACCAGCAGCCCATGCCATGCTGAAGGTGTATCTCCTCTAGTCCGGGCCTCTCAATCATTTATAAGCCTAAAATCATTACCCATTCAGATCATTTAGGGCAAAGGCAATGCCTGTCACTTCCCCAAATGTTATTCCTGGTTTCAGGTGTATTGGAGGGCCAAGTGGAGTGTCAGAAAAAAGTGTTTGGAAACAGAGGGTCTAAATTGTAAGCCCTTGAATTAATCACTTAACATATGGCATATTGCATTACTTATACTCTGAATTGTCCTTGTTTCTCTTTCATAAATAAGCGTTGATTTTATTCTTAAATAGATGTATTTTTTCATGCCGATTGTAAGCAATGCAGACAGTTGCCACAATCATCGAAATGTGGAAAACGTAGACAACGCTCGTTTAAAAACAGGCAAATCAAATCCCCGCTGATCACGTCGCAGCGACTGTCTCCCGGGAAAAAGAAAGGGAGAAACATGGAAAAGGATCTGCGCCATCCAGAGCCCAGCCATCCGCCATCCAGAGCCATCCAGAGCCATCCAGAGCCCAGCGTCATCCAGAGCCATCCAGAGCCCAGCGTCATCCAGAGCCATCCAGAGCCCAGCGCCATCCAGAGCCACCCAGAGCCATCCAGAGCCCAGCGCCACCCAGAGCCATCCAGAGCCACCCAGAGCCACCCAGAGCCACCCAGAGCCGAGAGTTTCTATTCTTGCCATTCTAAAATGTGTACACCACCTCTATATATAGCAGCTCTGAAATATTCAGCATCCCCCCCCTCGATCCTCACTCCGCCGAGCATGGGGATAGCTGCCTGCTCTGCCTAGTGCAGCTCCACTGGAATACCAGGGAATCAGAGACTTCGAAGAAATGCGTGTGAGACACTGCACTGTGTGTGTGTATGCTCATCCAGACCCATCCCAAACCACCAGCAACCCAGGGGATACTGAATCAGAGGTCTTCACAGGTCCACCGCAACTCAAAAAACCTGAGACCCGGCCCGAACTCCGAAACAGGTCAGAGTGCAAACGGGGCCTTGGATCTATGCAATTATAGCTGATATACCGGAGTGGACCAGACCACAGCTCTGCATAAAGCCTATTGCTTTTAGGTTAATAAGGGGAAGTTGTTGACTTATATTAAGCCTCTCCAACTACATATTAACCTGAATAACTTAGCTGACAACAAATAAATCAAGTTGTTATCGGGTCCGTTCGGGTTTGTGAAGGAAATCGAGGGGTCCAGTCCTGGTTGGATCCAACTTTTTGGGACCCGTGAAGACCTCTACAGAGAATCACTGGATCGCTTAATACCAAAACTGAACATCCTTTTACTCCGTAGGATCAGGAATTACATATCTGGGAACTGCAATGGCTACATGCATCCCTGTAACATGTCCTTGGAGAAGCATAGCTAGGCAGTGCCTGTGTCCCAAATGGCGGCCTAATTCCCTATTGAGTGCGCTACTTTGGGGGTCAGGTCAAAAGCAATCCACTATATAGGGAACAGGGTGCCATTCGGGATGCAGACACACGGTGTTTCATCAAATAGAGAGCCAGTTCTCTGGGAGCTGAATGTCATTGTGCCATGGTGTGCTATTCCCTCCACTTCCCCAGGGCAGAGAAAGGCAGAGAGAAGAGAGAGCGAAATACAGACAGAGACAGCGAGAGAGAAAGAGAAAGAGAAGAGAAAGAGAGAGGAGGAGATGGTACAGAGAGAGGGATAAAACGGGGAGTGGGGGAGAAAACAGAAAAGAAAGGGCGGGGCCACGCTGCAGAGAGACAGAGAGAGGGGGACAGGAGAATAAGGAAAGAGGAGAGGGACTACAGTAAATCTCACAACGATAGAATAAAGAAGAGGATGCATAGGAAACGCGGAGAGCCACAGAGAGAGATACTGATAAGAGAGGAGCTTCCAGCCCACCCATTAATCTGCAGCGGGTCAGCACAGCGGCAGAGATCATCCCACTGCCCATCACTCCTCTTCCTGACAGGGCCGTGTGGGATGGAGGGAGGGAGCCGAAACCCATCCCACCACTCCCAGCCAGTCCACTTCTCTACCTCTGCCGCGCCAGATGCCAAGGGCCCTTATTAGTGTACCCTTCAGCCCCGGCCTTCAGCTCTGGCCGTGTCAGAGACAGAAAACAGAGAGGGAGCCGCTGGACTGGAGAGCCTCCCCTGTAAAGCCGTCGCAAACTAAAACTTCTAAAGACACGGCAGTAGGCGCATGGGGAAACCGTTTGCTTCCCGTTGTAGCTCCATCGTTTGTTTTCCCCCTACAGTGACTCCATCTTGTTGTCATTACCAAGAGGTGTCAGGCTGATAAGTCTCCAAAGAATAAATGACTGTCACCTGGGTTTTGTCAAGACAAGAGGACGGTTATATCGACGAGCACAGAGTGGCTCAATAGAGAAGGCCTGCCAACAAGCAACCTCAATAACATAACTGAAAATCATCCTTAAATCGTGAATACAACATTTTTCCCCTTTGACAAAACCCGGGATCAAACCAATGAATAAGACTTTTTCTTGTGATCCAAGTAAACAAATAACATTTGATGTGAATCTCAGGCTTGTATGTCAAGCACTATAATTTTAGACAGAAATATGTGTAAACACTACCACCAGCTAGCTAGAAAATAAACAGACAATTTCATCCAACAATTCAAACGCAGTCCCTCTCTAGGAGCTGATCATTTTGTTTGAAAGACAGAGAAGAAGAAAATCCTGAACAGTGCACTTTTCAAATGCTCTGCTCAAGCAATGTGTTGCCATGGTGACGGACATTGTAAAGGAGGGGCTTTTCGCAAGACATTCTGACCTTAAAGGAAGGTACGTAAACATCACTTGCCAGAGCGAAGGCCTGGGAAAAATGTCTACATGTGCAGGGAGATTTGAAATAAATATCCAGGCTCCATTGTGGAGCACCAACAAAGAAGAGTATCTTAGTAACTAGCACAAGGCGGTTTGCCTCCGTAATAAAACACTTTTTTATTTTTAAATCACAGGCTTTAGCCTTGGCCTGCAGATTAATGAGGAGCTTCTTTAAGCAACAGATGAAAACCGCTGGCCCATAGCTGGGACATTTTCCCAGTCAGACTAAGTCTCTGTACCAAATGGAACCCTATGCCCTATATAGTTGGGCCGGGACTATACCAGCATCGTCACAGCCCTACTGTATAGTGCTGTGAACGTAACCTAAGTCGGCGTGGTCCATCATACAAATATTGACCGACCATTCTAACAATGCTATTTACTGGTGGTGCATACTAGGGCTTGTAACCGGTTCAGGGAACAGAACCGAACAATTACATTTTTCGAGGAACAGAATCCGAACCGGGAACGAAAGTGATCTACACTGTTCCAGAACAGAACCGTTATTTTAAAAGCATGGGAAGCAGTTAAAACCTCTTAGAGATCGGGCTACTTTTTTCAACATTCTGTTAAAAATCACGCAACATTTCAACGTCCTGCTACTCATGCCAAGAATATAGTATATGCATATGATTAGTATGTGTGCATAGAACACACTCTGAAGTTTCTAGAACTGGTTCAATGGTGTCTGTGACTATAACAGAACGAATTCCGTGGTCAAAATCGCCAGAAAACCTGGTCACTAAATCGACAAAGAAAAAAATCAATCCGCCAGCCCATGTATTGTCTATTGGAAGGAAAAATACTTAAGGGTGAGATTACAGTTCCTACAGCTTCCACACGATGTCGCCAGTGTTGTGATTTCGATTCAACTAAATCGTTGGTCATCTGAGTAATAGCCACATCCGGTTGTCAAGTCCACAGCTGTAAACAATGGAACCGGAAAAGTTAGTTATGTTTCCCAAACTCGTGCTTATTGAATACAGATCGCTCCGTGATCAATTTGATCGTTTATTAACGTTTAGTAATACCTAAAGTTGGATTACAGAAGTAGTTCGAAGTGTTTTGTCAAAGTTTATAGGCAACTTTTTTAATTTAAAAAAATAACGTCGCGTTTAAAAAATGTGTTTTTACTGGATCTGACGGTGTTCATAAATTGACATTTTGGGTACACAAGGACCGATTTAATCGAAAAAAAGACCCAATTGTGATGTTTATGGGACATATAGGAGTGCCAACAAAGAATCTTGTCAAAGGTAATGAATGTTTTATATTTTATTTCTGCGTTTTGTGTAGCGCCGGCTACGCTAATTCCTTTGTTTACGTCCCTTCTGGTATTTCGGCGTGTTGCCTGCTATCAGATAATAGCTACTCATGCTTTTGCCGAAAAGCATTTTACAAATCTGACTCGTTGGCTTGATTCACAACGAGTGTAGCTTGAATTGACAACCCTGCATGTGAATTTTAATGAACGTTTGAGTTTTAACGAGTGCTATTAGCATTTGGCGTAGCGCGTTTGCATTTATTGTTGGCAGGGGGTGCGGTTGAGTCCCGGGTGGGCCAGAGAGGTTAATAACGTTATTTTACAATACGCCTATGCAAAGCCCTCACTCTGTCACTCAGAAATGTATTCCAGTGTCTGCCTGCCAGCTGAAAACATTTGCCAGTGTTTGTGAGCGTGTGTGTTGCCCCTCCAAAGCGTGCAACCGACTGATATTACAAGCGTTATTCAGAAATTTTTAGGGAGAGATTTCTCGGATGCTATAGTTCTCACGTTTCACATTGGATTAATTAAGTACAAAAAGGTAAGACGTTTTTAATTCTGGTGCCGCTCTGCGCACACTCAAGCATGTTAGCTAGCTAGCTCTGGTCCAACATTAAGCCGACTCTCGGAAGTTCAAAGACATTCAAAGCCGGTCATTGCTCAAAGGGATCACCGATTTGAATGAATTTACTTTTTGTAGCAGGTTTAGAAGAACTTTGGCAACAGGTTAGGAGAATTAACTTGGCAGATAAGGATAATTTTGTTAAGGTTAGGAAAAGGGTTAGAGTTAACAAAAAATAAACTTGACAAAGGCTGGATTTCTTCTATACATGACCATATAAGCCTCTCCTACGTAGGAAAAATTCTGTGGTCCTAATTCAGATAACGCAGCGCTACTAGCTAAACCTCCTCCAAGGAACAAAGTAATGATAAACCTGTACTTTGTTGGGGTATGAATCGGTTCAGGACTTTATTTTGCGGAATAGTGTAACGAAACTATTTTTAAACATTAAAATGGTTCTGTTTAGGACTGTTGCGGTGACCTATTACCGTCACACTGGAGGTCACTAGTCATGAAGGCAGTCAAATTCCATGTGACCGTTTAGTCATGGTAATTAGGCTTCTCCAAGCTTTGATGCTGCTGATGGTCATTAGTAGCCAACCAAACTTGGTACTCAGCACTCTATTGTCCTTCTAAGCACTCTGACACCAATGAAAAACGAATCAAACACTGAATGAGAGCCCATGAGCTCATGTTGCACAACATTTCTATAGGCTATGCAATCGCGTGAGAAAACAGAGTGATGGCCTCTACTAAAAACAGGAGGATCCCATCAGCTTTCTATAGGCTAGGCCTACTATATTTATTTCTCAACTTTCCTCATTTTAAGCACATTGTTTATCTTTACAACAGGAGTATAGCCAACCTGGCTGGCATGAAAATGAACCACGGGAAAAGCGTCCTCCATTCGCTATTTAAGCTCATAGATGCCATGTATTTTTCCCCGTTTCTCCTGCTTCAAGACAGGTGCATGAAAATGGTCCATTCTAAATCAAAACAAATTTCACACATATTATTTAGTATATGTAAAGAAAAGATTCAATCAAGAATAGGCTGACGGGTGACAATATTAGCCTATCACTTGTAAATTATATATTTAGTAGTGATGCAAACCTTATCAAAAACATGTAGGCCTATGGGCCCAGCATTTTTTCTAATCATAGCCGCACACATCATGTAGCCTAGCCCATAGGCCTATATGTTTTTTCAGATAACTAAAGTGGCCAAATATCTTTTAAAAATTAAGCACATTAAGCAACTTTACAAGGGGTTTAGAGCCTAACTGGCATACATAAACAGTGTGAGAGTTTCAAGTTTGGGGAAGAAAATGTTCACCATAAAAATGCACCTTCATAATAAAAGCATTACATGCATAATCACATTTGCGGTCACTTTTGATAAATGGTGTTTTCCCGCTAATGGAACATTTGCGCTTATAGCCTACTGCTATGGGTACATTGCTGCGCTTATAATGTGAAGAAATGGCCTAAAGGTTTATCGTCAACATTATAAGCGAAATGTTCTGTTCCGAAAAAAAGTAAATGTGGACAGTTCTTCCAATATCTTCAACATGCACCTCGAAATTGGATAAGGACGCGTCCAGTTGCGTCCCCGATGTGTCTGTCTTCACTTGCAGCCTGTGAGAAAGACCTGCTCATGTGATGGGAGAGCCGTGTGAGTGAGAGGCGCTTAGGAGCACGCTCAACACAGAATAGCCGCATGTGCGCACTCCCTCAAATCGCTTGGAGAAAAAATTTATATTATATTCAGCTGTGTTCAATTGTATTCTTCATACTATAAAATAATGCCACGGAATTCCAAGCAAATCTTGTCTGCTAAATTAACTAGTGTAACCCACAGTCATATGGCATAGCCAGATCAGGACCTAACATAAGGACAACTCAAGAGTATGCTATTCTGTTCTTCTGAAATAGACTACATTTTCTTCATATCATGCTTCTTTAGACCAGTCTAAAATAAAAACAGATTTATTGTGAAGGTGTAGGCTATATTAACATGGATTTATTTGACTTTTTAACATTTTAAATGTAGATGTTCCAAAGGTCTGCATCAGTGGCTTGTAGGTGTAGGAGCAAGGAGATGCTAAATGTGTTTATGTTAATTAACGGTCGTGAGACAGTTATTTGCTTGACAATCACCGGCGGATGAAACGATTGGGGAAAAAGACATTCAGTTCCAACCCCTGGTGCATACACAACAGTCCCTTTTCCCTCCATGCCAGAGGGATCATTGACCAAAAGATAATGTTGTTAATATCTTCAACAACAAAAAAATTACTTAATATGCGGGAATCATAGCCAAAATGTGAAGGGGGGGACGGTTTGATTTAAAGTCTAAATGATCTGGCCCTTCATCACAAAATAGAGCTGGTCTAATATCTCTTTATAAGCGTGAGGTGATAGCGGGTTGGCACACGGGCTGCAGCGTAAATGGGTTTCTTGAGCCAAAACGCTCAACTATAAGATGACATTTAAAAATCTGCCACTTCTCTGCAATGTATTTAAAAAGCATTTTGCAACCATTAGTAATTAATAATTGCAGGTAAGATTTGAGAGTCAGTCCGAGAGAGTACAAGAGGTAATATGGTTAGTATTGGGTATTTCATGTTGGTGAATAAAGTTTGTTCATACCCACATTTTGACAGTAAGTCAATCCGATTCATCCACAATTTAGACAATTTGAAAGACTGGTAAATCACCTGGGCAGCAGAACCTTTGAAGAGTAAGCTAATAATTATTTTTTTTAAAGCAGAGATTTCAATCTCGATTCAACTCGGAGAACTTTAGTGCCCTCATCAAAACTAAAACAAAGCCACTTGAAAAGCCTGACTTAAACCGTTACCAGTTCAATTCATCGTTCACTTCATTTCCGCAGTCAAAGGGACTTTTTCAGTGGCGTCCCATTATGGCCACATAAACCCCTGAGATGTAATACTCAGTCTCTAATACTCTTATCGGGAGAGGGCTAATATCACATTATAAAAACGGAAATACGCCTTTCATGTCATCCTGTGGTCAGTTTGTTGAGTGACTCAGCGGGGTGCTTTATTTGGCCAAATGAGAGCAGTTGGGTCCCGGCCCTTTTCTCTGTTCACACACACAATATACCTGGATGTGTAGCCAACATTAAGCAGTGCTTCCTCTCAGAAAACGTATGGACGATCAGTAGCAAGAAACAGTCATAGAAGTTCAAAATGAAAGAGTACAAAACCATAAAGTGGCAGAGGCTGGTGTGTTCCACTTCCTAGCCATCGTGGACTTCATTACAAGAAATCCAACCGAAACAAATTAGCAGCCGGGCCCCAAACAAACGGGGCCGTAAACTACAGTAAGAGACAAATTTTTATGTAAGTTTGCCAGGAGGGACATAAACCAGAGGGGTTTCAAACTGTGACATAGAATAGAGGTGCATTTAAAAGTAACCACCCCCCTCTCTATTTGGGCTCTATTGTGCTGTCATGTTGTTCCGTCTTTATGGACTCGCAGAACACGGGCCACTGACTTTTTTTTTTTTCGGGATAATTAATTCAAACGAGGAAGTTCGCGGAGCCTTACAACTCGATTATTAGGCTGTCCTTTTGAAGTTTTATTTCAGGGCGGAGGAGGGAGGCCCGAATCAGGCCCTAAATCACGGGGGCCGATGTCGTGGTGTTGAACTGTTTGCAGCGTCTGGCTTATTGGAACGGCTTGTCAGGATGTGGCGGCCGTCGAAGACCAGATTGTCGCCGTTTCATGGTTAATGAGGTTTTTGCGGCCGCAGTTTTACGGTCAACTGATGAGAGTCAGAGAAAGAGTAATGACCAGGCACCTGCTGCTGCCACTAGACATCCTCTCAAATCAGACAGAGACAGACAGAACGTAAACAGGAATAGATAGAGATTCTTAAACAATGAAAGGCAGGCAAACAGAACAATCTACTCTGAAACCTGCTCTGCTTAAGCCAGTCAACTCAACAGCCATTGGTCATAATCAAAAGGATTAATGACCGATGAAAACGGTGCTGTTTTGATAAGGCACAGCGGAAAAATTCAAACAGTTGTGTGACAACGGAGAAATCAATCACAAAAGATCACCAGTTCACCAATACTACAAAAACCAAAATACACAGGTTTTAGCAGGTTGTTAGCAACCGTGCATTTTGTACCTTTTTTGATCCAGCAAATCCCTCGGACTCCAGAAAGAAATAGGCAAAGGGCATCAGGACGAAGAGGCAGAGATTGGAGAAGAGCGACACCAGATTCCACAGGCCTGTATGGGCAACATTTTATATACTTAACAATCAGTCTTTCAAGATTGTCACCAAGCCAAATACAACATGACAGAAATCACAACTTACAATAAAACACCTCCTCCTCAGACCTCAGCTGCATACTAAATGCCACCATATTCTCCACAGTGCATTACTTTTGACCAGGGCCTATAAGGCTCTGGTCAAAAGTTGTGCACTATGTAGTGCAATATACAGGGAATAGGGCGCCATTTGTGACACATCTCTTGAGTCATGAGAAAGAGTTGCTTTGGATAGATAGAAAGCACTGCTGCGTCCACTGGACACAATTCATTCCTGCAGTCATCTGCTAAACCGTGGACTCTGATGACCCCTTGTGGCTGGAAAGCAAGATGTTTTTACTACCCTGGTCTTGTAGATGTATGGGTGTGCAGACCTTTGTTCTAGGAAACAACTAATCACACCTGTTTCAGCTAATGATATGTTAATGACTGAGTCAGGTGTGTAGAATGTGGCACCCTGCAGGCCACCGGGACTGTGGTTGGTGACTATTGCCGTTGGGGTCATGTTTTAGGCAAACTTTGCAGTCATGCACAAATATAAATCAAGTCTTGACAAATGTAATTTTCTCTGATAGACCACTGGGTTCTGTCCAAAATGGCACCCTATTCCCTTTGAAGTGCACTTATTTTGATGAGGGCCCACAGGGCTCTGGTCAAAAGTAGTGCACTTAACAGGGAATAGGGTGTCATTTAGGACACATTCCCGCCAGTTTCTGTGGGAAACAGATCTTTGTGACACAATGTATAAAAGGAGCGATTCTGTTATGTTACATGTGGTTAAGTGAGCGAAAAGCACTCAAAACAAGGAAGTCAGTCCACATTGAACCACCATCCTAAATGGCACCCTATTCCCTACACAGTGCAATACTTTTGACCAGAACCCTATGGGTCCGGGTCAAAAGTAGTGTACTATATTGGGTGCCATTCAGGACGCAGACAAAAAATGAATGACAGTACTGACCATGGATGAGGGAGCCATTGAGCCACTGAATGTAGTAGTTTCTGGGGAAGGAGAGCAGGATCTCATTGCTGATGATTGAGAAAGGCAGGAGGAGAACAGCCCCACCCGACATGGCCAGGGTGAAGGTGCACATGTACAGTCTGTGGGGAGGAGCCACACACACACACACACACACACACACACAGTGAATGAGAGGAATTAGTAAGAAAGTCTAGTTTGCTGTGGTATCAGTTGTTAAAAATAGAATCCTTACTTGCTTTAGCAATTTTCATATATGCCCATTGATTCTTGAAGAATATAACTAATGAGTTGTTAGTTTTACGCCAATGTTTGTAAACAAACACTGTACAGCCTCAAAACATGGTTAAAACTATAAAACTTGTTTGTAATTAAGAATTCTAGGTTTAAGAAATTGTTAAATGACATGTATCGTAGTATTTATTCATATAAAATTGTCAGTGTCAAAGCTCTGCACATCAGCATTCAAATACATACAATGGCGACATTCACGCAGCGGGCTATGAATCATTTGACAAAATTGTATTACTCAAGTATAACTATAGGCCGGCCAACTGTCATTTAAGGATTAGTGTTAGATTACACGTCGCATTAATAGCGACTCTGCCGGTGAATACAGTGTGACAGGGATTAACAATAAGGGAATGAAGTTGTTGAGTGTCCCAGGGAGCCTCCCAAATGGCCCCCTATTCCCTATATAGTGCACTACTTTTGACCAGAGCCCTATAAACCCTGGTCAAAAGTAGTGCACAGCACTACATAGGGAATAGGGATCAATTTGGGACGCATCGCAGTCGACAACTTAACTTAAATACTAGTGGTGCGGATGGCCACTTCAGTATCTATGAGCTAAATGTCAATATGACCCTCTCCACCCCGACAACCTGGCATCCCAGCCGAGCAGGGCCCTGGGCTGCAGCCTGCACGTGGAGGTTGCCAGATTCTGCTGCCCAGAGGACGACACCACACCATCTGCTCTGGTTCTCCGCGGGAAGCGGGCAAGGTCGCCGCTTTGATATATGGCTTGAGAACCTAATTCATTTAAAATGTTGAACCATTTACTTGGCTCAGCCGTTTCCCCTTGCAATATCACCGTCAGCTGGACCAAAGAGGACAAATGACAAAGGGGGCGGCAAACACATGGCCACGTAAAGGCCATTGTTATTGCTTCATTACCAGAGTTGTGTCAGGCCCTGCGTGCAGTGGTGATGCAACGGGGGTGACAAGTCACATCAGCCATTCAAACCGAGACAGGCTATGCTGTTGTTTCTCCAAAACCTGACTGCCTGACCCTCAGCCATTCCACATATCTGGTCTATTCCAACATTAGCACACCTGATTCATCAAAACAGGACTGGCTGATTAGTTGGCTCGTTGAATCAAATATGTGGAATGGCTGAGGGTCACGAGGATCGGTTCAGGAAACACTGAGATACTAAAAGTAAAGCGATTGCTCAACCGCTTTATCGAAAGTAGTTCCACTCACGATATTCTGTTGACGACAGCATCTTCATCCTCCTGGTCATCTGAGGGAGGGGAAACCACTTAGTCACAGCAGGTACAGCAAGTGAACCTTACAGAGACAGCCAATGGGCCTCTTGGGATTACAAACCCCATGTTGCCTGGTTCAAATCCCAGATGGTACGACAATTAATGCATCAATGAAACTTAGGGAGTCCCTTTTTCCTACAGTCCTAGTCTACGGACCAGTACCAAATGACTTAATATTCACTATATAGTACACTACTTTTGACCAGTGTCCACGAGGCCTATGTAGGGAATATGGTGCCATTTGGGATGGTTTAGCTACTGTACTGGGTGCAGAGAAAAGAACAACCTAGCTTTTGTGGGCACAACAATCCCCAGAGGATCTTTGACGTGGTCTACTTTTAAAGGAGCTTTCGAGAAACCAGGGCGACCTAGGCATCCCACATTTGTCCAAGAACAACGAGTGTAGAACAGACTTCATGACGCCTCGTTAGAGTGATTCTTCTTTGATTCTACATATTGTCCAACTTGCAGTTAGGCTGGCTATAGGACCCTTTTTTCACATGATTATGGACCATCTGTCTATAATATCAACACACTTCAATGTGGGTGTGGGGTCATTATTTGCATCGTATGGAACATAATATGGAAAGCCATATGCGTTCATCTTGAGAGAATTGCTTCCCTCCGAATGAATATCAAAAGGGTGATTGCATATGCTGTCCACTACTGGAAATGCATCAGATGTACATGCATTTTCACCAGGTACAAATCTCATAGTATAATATGCTGGGTTGGGGATATGTCTTTCTGCCAGTCAGACACAGGTCAGCTCCTCGTCACTCATTTACCATGAGGTGTGTCTAATGTACTTAACATAGTCATATACAGTCTTTACACATGTGAGGGTCTATGTGCAAACACAGCATGAACAAAAGACAGAGCGTTGCAATATTTGCTGTGGAAACAAATGGGACTGTGTGTACAAGTATTAGGTGTGCGAGTACTACATAGACTTTTTTTATTGATAGATGTGAAGTTGGTACCACCGCATATTTTGCTATTTTAAGTACAATATTCACCATAAAAACAGAACATGACCACTAACCTGTTTTCCTCTTGTACCTGGTGATGATGCAATACGACACAATGTAGAGTACCGCAAACAGTAGGAAACAAATCTGAAAAGACAAACAAAAAACAATTATGAACACTTAGAAAACTGCCCTAGTGTACATACATGATCAAGGTTTACAATATCCGGCATGGCGCTGACGTGAACGCGTAGCACAACTTGACACACTATTAGCCTCCCCTACAAGCATGGGCGCCATCCCAAATGGCTCCCTATTCCCTACTGAGTGCACGACTTTTGACCAGGGCCCATGGGGCTCCATTTCGGGAACCTGATATGGTACTACTACATTTACTATACTAATATAATAAACAGGCGACACGTGGTCTATGACAGCTAGTGTGCTAGGATATGCATCATTGGCATCATGTACCGTATACATGGAGTTAGTTCCTTAGGACAGCTATGATTGACGGAAGTTGGGATGGTTGCCTGGATGAATACCAATCATGCATGTAGCCTTGATCAGGTTACAGACATGTAGCCTTGATCAGGTTACCCCCCCCCCGAAAGGCCTCTCTCAAGTCTAGGTAATTCACTCATACAGGGAACGAATAGCCTGGGTGGGAGGGTGCCGAAACTGTTGCTGCCCATTATTCAACAGCACCTTGTCTTGTTTAATGAATACATACATGCCCAGTCTACGTCTCAGAGTAGGACCGCCGATGTCGGATCAGGTCCCTTGTGTCCGTGTGATCTTATTCATGATGATCCAAAAGTTGAAACTGATCCTAGGTCAGCGCTCCTAGTCTGAGAGACTTTATGAATCAGGTTACAGGCCACACCACATCCAAAGCAAATTGTGTAAACAGAATAGTTGCATTTGATGTCGAAGGCAGATCTTACTTCACATATACTGTTCATGTAAAAAGGCCATAAGACTGGGTTAAACCACAAGTCATCATAGTTTGACACGAGATAGGCCAACATTTCCAATTTGAACGAACGCCACAAACTAGGCTAATTCATTAATTAGTCGACATGCAGCATGATCTGGAATTAGGCCTTCTAACAACGACTGAATGAAATGTTCAGAGTGCCATTCCCAAACCCTGGTCCTCAGAGACCCAGCATTGACAGAAATATCCCACATTCCCCTTCGGACAGTGGGACAGACAGCAACTAGGCCTAACGTTAGAATCATCCTCCTCTGCAGCAGCGGCACTATCAGCACCATCTCCCGTCTCCACATTACACAACACGACAAGAGTCAGCAAGAGTGCAGGCAGACAAGACACATTCAACCTGGCTAAAGTACGCATAGATAAAGAATGGATCAAAAAATATATATAGTAATAATAATAATAATACACACACACACACATACATACATGCATGCATTCATACATACACATACATATACAGTGAGTGAATAAAGTATTTGATCCCCTGCTGATTTGTACGTTTGCCCACTGACAAAGAAATTACCAGTCTATAATTTTAATGGTAGGTTTATTTGAACAGCGAGAGACAGAAAAACAAAACAAAATCCAGAAAAACGCATGCGATTTTTGTTTTGTTTTTCTGTCTCTCACTGTTCAAATAAACCTACCATTAAAATTATAGACTAGTCATTTCTTTGTATACCTTTATTTAACTAGGCAGGTCAGTTAAGAACACATTCTTATTTTCAATGACGGCCTAGGAACGGTGGGTTAACTGCCTTGTTCAGGGGCAGAACGATAGATGTTCACCTTGTCAGCTCAGGGGATCCAATCTTGCAACCTTACATTTAACTAGTCCAGTGCAATAACGACCTGCCTCTCTCTCGTGGCACTCCACAAGGAGACAGCCTGTTACGTGAATGCAGTAAGCAAAGGTAAGTTGCTAGCTAGCATTAAACTTATCTTATAAAAAACAATCAATCATAATCACTAGTTAACTACACATGGTTGATGATATTACTAGATATTATCTAGCGTGTCCTGCGTTGCATATAATCTGGCTGAGCATACAAGTATCTGACTGAGTGGTGGTAGGTAGAAGCAGGCGCGTAAACATTCATTCAAACAGCACTTTCGTGCGTTTTGCCAGCAGCTCTTTGTTGTGTGTCAAGCATTGTGCTGTTTATGACTTCAAGCCTATCAACTCCTGAGATGAGGCTGGTGTAACCAGAGTGAAATGGCTAGCTAGTTAGCGTGTGCTAACTAGAGGGATGGAAGCTATACTGTTACACTGGCAATACTAAAGTGCCTGAAAGAACATCCAATAGTCAAAGGTTAATGAAATACAAATGGTATAGAGGGAAATAGTCCTGTAATTCCTACAACCTAAAACTTCTTACCTGGGAATATTGAAGACTCATGTTAAAAGGAACCACCAGCTTTCATATGTTCTCATGTTCTGAACAAGGAACTGAAACGTTAGCTTTCTTACATAGCACATATTGCACTTTTACTTTCTTCTCCAACACAATTTTTTGCATTATTTAAACCAAATTGAACATGTTTCATTATTTACTTGAGGCTAAATTGACTTTATTGATGTATTATATTAAGTTAAAATAAGTGTTCATTCAGTATTGTTGTAATTGTCATTATTACAAATAAAAAAGTTTTTTTTTAGTTATTTATTTATTTTTAAATTGGCCGATTAATCGGTATCGGCTTTTTTGGTCTTCCAATAATCGGTATCGGCGTTGAAAAATCATAATCGGTCGACCTCTACTTGAGATGTTGCTTCAATACATCCACAAACTTTTCCTCCCTCATGATGCCATCTATTTTGTGAAGTGCACCAGTCCCTCCTGCAGCAATGCACTCCGACAACATGATGCTGCCATCCCTGTGCTTCACGGTTGGGTTGGTGTTCTTCGGCTTGCAAGCCTCCCCCTTTTCCTCCAAACATAACGATGGTCATTATGGCCAAACAGTTCTATTTTTTGTTTCATCAGACCAGAGGACATTTCTCCAAAAAGTACAATCTTTGTCCCCATGTGCAGTTGCAAACCGTAGTCTGGCTTTTTTTATGGCAGTTTTGGAGCACTGGCTTCTTCCTTGCTGAGCGGCCTTTCAGGTTATGTCGATATGACTTGTTTTACTGTGGATATAGATACGTTTGCACCTGTTTCCTCCAACATCTTCACAAGGTCCTTTGCTGTTGTTCTGGGACTGATTTGCACTTTTCTCAACAAAGTACGTTCATCTCAAGGAGACAGAACGCGTCTTCTTCCTGAGCAGTAGGATGGCTGCGTGGTCCCATGGTGTTCATACTTGCGTACTATTGTTTGTACAGATGAACGTGGTACCCTAAGGCGTTTGGAAATTGTTCCCAAGGATGAATCAGACTTTTGGAGGTCTACAATTGTTTTCTGAGGTCTTGGATTTCTTTTGATTTTCCCATGATGTCAAGCAAAGAGGCATTAAGTTTGAAGGAAGGCCTTGAAATATATCCACAGGTACTCCTCCAAATGACTCAAATGATGTAAATTAGCCTATCAGAAGCTTCTAAAGCCATGACATCATTTTCTGTAATTTTCCAAGCTGTTTAAAGGCACAGTCAACTTAGTGTATGTAAACTTCTGACCCACTGGAATTGTGATACAGTGAATTATAAGTGAAATAATCTGTCTGTAAACAATTGTTGGAAAAATTACTTGTGTCATGCACAAAGTAGATGTCCTAAACGACTTGCCAGAACTATAGTTGGTTAACAAGAAATGTGTGGAGTGGTTGAAAAACAATTTTTAATGACTCCAACCTAAGTGTATGCAAACTTCCGACTTCAACTGTAAATCTTCACACAAAAAAAACTGTCGGTTTACAGATTAACAAAGCTTGTCCCTGACAATTCACAGCCCTATAATTTATAAATAACGCAAGTAACTTCAACAGGTAAGTTATCTGAACAGGGGAAAAAACAACAATCAGATTCACAGCATTACATAAGATGAAGATGGTATAGTCCAAGCCGCAGCTCCATAGATGGCAGCATGCGTACAAAACAAAGCGCGAACCACCGCTTTTAATCATGGCAAGGTGACCGGAAACATGACAGAAAACAAACAGTGTAGCTACTCCCTTCGCAAGACAATCAAGCAAGCTAAGCGTCACTATAGAGACGAAGTAGAGTCGCAATTCTAAGGCTCAAAACACGAGACGTATGTGGCAGGGTCTACAGTCAATCACGGATGACAAAAAGAAACCCAGCCTCGTCACAGACACCGACGTCTTGCTCCCAGACAAATTAAACAACTTTTTGCTCGCTTTGAGGACAATACAGTGCCACTGACATGGTCCATGCTACCCGTGGGCTCTCCTTCACCGTGGCCAACATGAGTAAAACCTTTAAACGTGTTAACCCTCGCAGGGCTGCTGGCCCAGATGGTATCCCTAGCCTCATCCTCAGAGCATGCGCAGACCAGCTGGCTGGTGTGTTTACGGACATATACAATCAATCCCTATCCCAGTCTGCTGTGCCCACATGCTTCAAGAGGGCCACCATTGTTCATGTTCCAAGAAAGCGAAGGTAACTGAGCTAAACGACTATCGCCTCGTAGCACTCATTTTTGTCACAATGAAGTGCTTTGAGAGACTAGTCAAGGATCATATCACCTCCACCCTACCTGATAACCTAGACCCACTCCAATTTGCCTACCACCCCAATAGGCCCACAGACGACGCAATCACAATGACACTGCCCTAACCAATCTGGACAAGTGGAATACCTATGTAAGAATGCTGTTCATTGACTTCAGCTCGGCATTTAACACCATATTACCCTCCTGGGTCTCGACCCCGCCCTGTGCAACTGGGTCCTAGACTGCCTGACGGGCCGACCCCAGGTGGTGAAGGTAGGAAACAACATCTCCACCAAGCTTGATTTCCAACAATGACGAGACGGCCTACAGGGAGGAGGTGAGTGCCCTCAGAGTGTGGTGTCAGTTAACCTCTTTCAGCTAGGGGGACACTATTTTTATTTTTTGAAAAATAACGTTCCCAAATTAAACGTATTTCTCAGGCCCATATGCTAGAATATGCATGTAATTGACAGATTAGGATAGAAAATGCTCTAAAGTTTCCAAAACTGTCAAAATATTGTCTGTGAGTATAACAGAACTGATATTGCAGGTGAAAACCTGAGGAAAATCAAACCAGGATGTGGCTTCTATTTTGAAAGCTCCATAGCCTGCCTTCGCTCCATTTAAAGAGATATCAAGGTGTCAAGTCTTTAGACATAGTTTCAGGCTTTTATTTTGAAAAATGAGCGAGAAAGATAACATCGCATCAGGTGTTCACATGAGTTTTGCTTGCGCAACAGAGCTTGGGCAGCCATCGTATTATCGATTAAATATTTTAAAGGACTGATTATAAAAAGCATTTGACATGTTTCTGTGGACATTACAAATACTATTTGGAATTTCCATCTGCGTTGTCGTGACCGCTCGAGCCTGTGGATTTCTGAACATAACATGTTTATTCTAAAAATGTAAAGGGACTATTTGGGTACAATCAATTAGCTTCATTTCTACAGAGATCAAATACAATTTTAACAAGATAATTTTACAGGAATACTAATCTGTTTCTAAGTGCAGAATTGATTTCAGAACCATCTGAGACGGTGGGTGTCATAGCTTGCTGAAATGACATGGAATGACTCTGAAGGTAGGGGGGCATTGAAGTGCCATCCTGCAGTTCATGTCATTATTACTTCACACATATCAATAACACACTCTGGCCTGTCTGGTGCAAGAAACCCTATACACCCTGGTTTAGCTGCAAATACACTTTATAGTCATATACACGTGAAAGTCAAATGTGTGATGCCAGTGACATAAGTAGGCTAAACAAGTTATAATTAGGACAGCGGTTACGAAACTCGGTCCTGGGGACCCCAATGGGTTCCCGTTTAGTTTTTGCCCTAACACTACACAGCTGATTCACATAACCAATGCTTGATGATTAGTTGATTACTTGCATCAGCAGTGTAGTGCTAGGGCAACAACAAATACTTAGCATCTCCTGGGGTCTGCAGGGCCGAGTTTGGGTAACCAAGTATTAACACATCCATAGGACAGCATAGTCAAGCAGTTTCAGTTTTACATAGTTAGAATATGAGACAGATGAGAGCTTGATTTGAACAACAACGTTACGCCCAAGAGAGCACCATGTAAGAGGCAGCTCTATCAGAACCAGTTTAGTGTGTTTAACTGTTACTGTCCTAGCTCTTAGCAAGCAAGATAATAATCCTAATGGATTAAGGCAAGCGATGTGGAAAGCTAATTGGGTAGCCGCTACCATCATATTGAACAATGACAAGTTAATTAACTAGCTAACTTACTTAACCTCCATCGATAAGAGACAATACTGTGCAGCTGTATTCATCGACCTGGCCAAGGCTTTCGACTGTCAATCACCACATTCTTATCGGCAGACTCAACAGCCTTGGTTTCTCAAATGACTGCCTCGCCTGGTTCACCAACTACTTCTCAGACAGAGTTCAGTGTGTCTAATTGGAAGGCCTGTTGTCCGGACCTCTGGCAGTCTCTATGGGGGTGCCACAGGGTTCAATTCTCGGGCCGACTCTTTTCTCTGTATACATCAATGATGTCGCTCTTGCTGCTGGTGATTCTCTGATCCACCTCTACGCAGACGATACCATTCTGTATACTTCTGGCCCTTCTTTGGACACTGTGTTAACTAACCCCCAGATGAGCTTCAATGCCATACAACTCTCCTTCCGTGGCCTCCAACTGCAAGTCAAACTAAATGCATGCTCTTCAACCGATCACTACCAGCACCTGCCCTGATTTAGAATATGTTGACATCTACAAATACCTAGGTGTCTGGTTAGAGTGTAAACTCTCCTTCCAGACTCACATTAATCATCTCCAATCCAAAATGTAATATAGTATCGGCTTCCTATTTCACAGCAAAGCATCCTTCATTCATGCTGCCAAACACACCCTCGTAAAACTGACTATCCTACAGATCCTTGACTTCGGCGATGTAATTTACAAAATAGCCTCCAACACTCTACTCAGCAAATTGGATGCAGTCTATCACAGTGCCATCCATTTTGTCACCAAAGCCCCATATACTACCCACCACTGTGACCTATATGCACTCGGTGGCTAGCCCTCGCTTCATATTCGTCACCAGACTTATAGATGGCTCCAGGCCATCTATAAGTCTTTGCTCGGTAAAGCCCCGCCTAATCTCAGCTCACTGGTCACCATAGCAGCACCCACCCGTAGCACACGCTCCAACAGGTATATTTCACTGGTCTCCCCCAAAGCCAACTCCTCCTTTGGTCGCCTTTCCTTCCAGTTCTCTGCTGCCAATGACTGGAACTTATTGCAAAAATCACTGAAGCTGGAGACTAATATCTCCCTCACTAACTTTAAGCACCAGCTGTCAGAGCAGCTCACTGCACCTGTAAATAGCCTATTTTTGAATAGCCCATCCAACTACCTTATCCCCATACTGTTATTATTTTTTTGTTGCTCCTATGCACCCCAGTATCTCAACTGGCACATTTATCTTCTGCACATCTATCACACCAGTGTTTTATTGCTAAATTGTAATTATTTTGCCACTGTGACCTAGTTTATTTCCTTACCTCCCTTATCCTACCTCATTTGCACACAGTTTATAGGCTTTTTATCTATTGTGTTATTGACTGTATGTTTTGTCTATTCCATTTGTAACTCTGTGTTGTTGTTTGTGTCGCACTGCCTTGCTTTATCTTGGCCAGGTCGCAGTTATAAATGAGAACTTGTTCTCAACTAGCCTAACTGGCTAAATAAAGGTGAAATAAAAAAATACAAAACTTGGAGATTCAACGTAGCTAACCATCGTTGTGGAGCTCAAATAAAAGCGAGCTAACCAGCTAGCTAGTTAACTACTCTTATACATTTTGAACGCATAGTCAACCGTTTACATTGTGGGTAACCTTAGACTATTGGCACTGGTAGCTAGTTACGTGCAACTTGCTATCTAACAAGCCAAAGTTAGCTTAGCTGGTTTTGACCTGTCAGCTGTAAGCAGCATCGCCACATATCAAACGTTAGCAAGCTGGAGAGACGAACTTACAATGTATTCTCGAACTTGGCTGTGGAAATTCTGTTCTCTGATAGTAACATCGTCTTCTTCCATTCTTCATATTGCAAATGCAAGTAAATTGCCTCACTACACACTAGTCGTACAACTAACGTCCATAAAAACCTGTCTATGGTCAAAAGAAAAACAGCTCAGGTAACAGCCAAAGCTCACTGTTGCCGTTCCAACGAAGTCCGCTCATTTTCCACCGCCCAAAAAAACGCCCCAAAATAAATTACATCATCATTCCTCGACGAAAAATAATGACCCGGAAGCTGTTTTTCCCCCCGGTGTGTGTGTTTCCTGGGTCGATTGTCAACAACAATGGCTGCCGTCATGAATATACACGTGTCTATAATTTGACGTTTTAAGATAGTGTTGTTTATATATTTCATGTGTTCCAAGGTAACGACTGGTAGGTTTTATATTTTTATTTATTTGAAACTTTTTGGTACCTCTTTGCTTCATAAACAAGCTTTTCTTGCTTCATAATCATAAACGAGCTTGTTTGCTTCTCGCCACGCTTTAAACTCGGTGAGACACAGAAAATAATTTAATTATAAAAGTCAGTGTCTTTCGCCAAGTAATAATAATAGCATAGCTAGGTAGTTATCGATAGTTAGTTATATCTGTTGCAGAGATGAAAGGCAAGGGGAAAGCAAAGAGGAAAGGAAAGAAAGACACTGGTAAATTGCAAAAGTATATGATGACAGTTAACGACTTTGTAAAAAGTAAGGTAGGCTGTGGTGAAACTGAAGAAACGGAAGATGGCAGTGGCTTGAGATTTGTTAAGAAGAAAAATAGAAAAGAAATGCGTAAGGAGCAAAGAAAGATGAAAAAGGCTAAAATTAAGAATCACTATGAAGGCTACAAGGCTCTCAAAGCCTCCACTGGTGACAGTGAGGAAGTTGCAACCCTATCTGATAAACAACAAACAAAGAAGGTTAATGGAAAAGTCAAGAAAGACGAGCCGGTATCTCAACAACCCAAGTCAACTCCTGTTGAGACTGCCGCAGGAGAGAAGGCTGAGAAAAAAGGACCTAAGAAACCTTCTAAGAAAGAAAAGAAAAGAAACAAACTTGAGGAATCAAGAAAAAAAGCCCTTTTGGAAGCAAATATTGCTGAGGACAGAGAAATTAAGAGGTTGGAGCGATCTCTTGGGTATAACAAAAGGAAAAACAAACAAAAACTTCCCCAGTCATTCGCTGATGATGGACTGGATTACATTTTGGGGGTGCTGGATGCTGGATCGGCAGCTTCGGGGATAATGCATGACAGTGATGATGACATGGACATTGCCAAAGAGAAATTAAGGAAATTGGAAGACAGTGAATCTGAAATGTCCGGCGAAGAGGAGGAAGAACAAGGAGATGACTCTGAAGAGGAGGGCAGTGAACTAGGCAGAGATGGAGACCTGGATACCATCGAGGAAGATGAGATAGATGAGGAGGAGGAAGAAGATGGAATGGATGAGGATAGCGAAAGTGAGATGGATGAGAGTGGTGGAATAGCTTCGGAAGAAGAGAATGTAAAGGATGAGGGAGATGAGAGTGGAGACTCGATGCTTGCAGGGCCGAAAGCTGACACTGTAAGTTGCCCAATTAGAATCTAATTTGTGAATTTCAGCTAAATTTAAGGACCTGTTTCCCAAGACATCGATTAAGCCTTGTCCTGGACAAAAAAAATCAAGCTCAGTGGGAGAATCTCTGCTGAAAACACTTTTTAGTCCAGCATTAGATTTAATCTGTGTCTGGGAAACCGGACCTAAATGTATAGACTGAGAATGAAACACTACTCTGTATGTATAGGCTGTCCCGTCAGCAGGAAAATACGTGCCCCCTCACCTACGGGACACCGGGGATGATAAGCGCAGAGCTGAGTTGGAGAGACTGAAGAGACAAGTCAAAGGACTTGTGAACAGGTAATGGTGTGATGATCTTGACTACTAAATGCTCTTTCATCTTAATGTACTGTGGCACTGTTTTATCTGATGTCACACTGGATTTGTCTCAATTCATATTTTGGTGCAAGTGGTGCTCAAGGTCCATATGTATCAAGCGTCTCAGAGAAGGAGTGCTGATCTGGGCCTGTATCCACAAAGCATCTCAGAGTAGGAATGCTGATCTAAGATCAGATTGAGCTTTTAGATCATAATGAATGCTATTATATGGACAGATCCTATATCAGCACACTTACTCTGGGATGCTTTGTGGATACGGGTCCAGGTCCCCCTTGTCCGTGTAATCGACTGAAAATGATAAACTCATCCTAAATCAGCACTCCTACTCTGAGATGCCTGTGTAGCTCAGTTGGTAGAGCATGGAGCTTGCAATGCCAGGGTTCGGTTCCCACAGGGGACCAGTACGAAAATGTATGCAGTTGCTACTGTAAGTCGCTCTGAGTAAGAGCGTCCGCTAAATGACTAAAATGTCACATGTAAACATACAACCCCTGTTTTGGTGTCCATCTTGGTTCAAACATTGTCGTCCTGTGCTGCATTCTCCTCCGTAGGCTCAGTGAGGCCAACATGGCGTCCATCAGTGGCCAGCTGGAAGAGCTGTACATGAGCTCCAGCCGGAAGGACATGAACGACACCCTGACGGAGATCCTCCTGGCAGCCTGTGTCACCCCAGCCCTGATGCCTGACAGACTGCTCATGGAACACGTCCTGCTTGTCAGCATCCTGCATCACACAGTGGGACTTGAGGTAGGTTTGAACCGCATTAACACAATTACCTGTCATTCAACACACACACACAGCTGTGTCTCAAATGGCACCCTATTCCCTATATAGTGCAGGCCTCTGGTCAAAAGTAGCACTCTATAGGGAATATGTTGCTCTTTGGGACATAGGCATAGTTTTATAAGTGAGGGGGTTAGTCACAATCAGCTATAAATGACAGTTGAATCCTAATGGATTGGTAACAGGTATAAATGTTTTGACCTCTGTTCTCTCTTGGTGACCTTTAGTTCACCCCTGTATGCTCTTCTGATAAGAGCACGAAAAGAAGAAAATAGTATTTTGTAACAGTCGGTGTGAGAAAAGGAGTAACCATTTAACCTGTGAAAGATCGTTAGCTTGTGGTTTGTTTGATATACGTCGTCAGTGTGACTTGTCTCCAGTTCCTTTATAACCTAATTCCTCCCCTTTTGATGAATGGTGAAGTAGCAATTCACACCTTCCTATTAGCATTATCTCTTTCAGTCTTGTTTACTCCCCACCCATCAGTAAATAGCCACATACACACATTCACAGCGCCCCCAGCATTCTGGGTTCCATTGACTTCTTTGCTCTATTTTCTGACCTTTGACATGATGTACCATTTTGCAGGTGGGGGCTAATTTCTTGGAGACGGTGGTGCGGCAGTTCGCTGAGTTGTACAAGAGCCCCGGCGAAGGCAAGGAGTGTGACAACCTGGTGGCCATGGTGGCACATCTCTACAACTTCCAGGTGGTGCACGCCCTCCTTATCTTTGACATCCTGAAGATGCTGTTGGGGGCCTTCGCCGAGAAGGACATTGAGCTGGTCCTGTTCGTGCTGAAGAACGTAGGATTCGCCCTGCGGAAGGATGATGCCCTTGCGCTGAAAGAACTCATCTCTGAGGCCCAGAGCAAGGCCAGTGGTGTGGGCACCAAGTTCCAGGACGAAAATAGGGTATGGTTTGTCACAGCAACACCACTCTCAACATCACCCACTGTCTATACGCACCTCATTGTTGGTAACATTATTCAACCAGGGTCATTTTACACTTTGATTTTGGTCATTTGACAGAGACTCCTGTCCAGAGCAACTTGCAAGTCAAATGTATTAGCAAGCCAACTGTCTTCTGAATATCTTCTCAATCTTTAGGTGCGCTTCATGCTGGAGACCATGTTGGCTCTGAAGAACAACGATATGAGGAAGATCCCTGGCTACGACCCAGAGCCTGTTGAGAGACTCAGAAAGCTGCAGAGAACTCTGGTGGGTTACGGATCTGATTGACTTACACCTTTACAACTGTCATACCATATCCTCAAAACCATTCTTTGCTCAGCCATGAAATATTCTTCCATTGTTGACGTTTCCCCTGGTATCTTTTAGCTAAAACCGCCAGGGGGCGCTATAATCTCATTTAGCAGTTTATGTGATAGGTTTGAGCACCCAGATTAGGGGAGCATGAAGAAGTAAGGTGGGGTTGCCACTAGACACTGATTTTAGGTCAGTTTTGCATTTCCCCCGCTAACATTGAAGGTTGGGATTGGGTAAGGATAAATTTATCCTAGATCTCTATTCAGGGGAAACTTCACCCCAGAGCATTACGTGAATGAGTTGTAACTGTTGAGTTCAGATCCACCAGAGTTCGGGGGGCAGTGATGTGAAGCTGAGGGTCTCCCTGGAAAACCTCCTGGCTGCAGAGCAGGTGGGTCGCTGGTGGATCGTGGGCTCATCGTGGTCCGGACTCCCCATGATGGGTGGCCAGGGCAACAAGACCTCAAAACAGACTACTGCAGAAGGAAAGGTACAAAAAAACTAAAAGATCTGGAGCCGTATGCATCATGTGTCTCAGAGTAGGCGTGCTGGTTTAGGATCATTTTAGTCTTTTTGATCAAAATGAGTAAGATTATATTGACAGGGGCAGACCTGATCCTACATCAGCACGACCACTCTGAGCTGTTTTATACACATGGCCCCTGTTGCTCCACTAAATCATTACTGCAGCTCTTTCATATTAACATTTGAGTGGCCATTCTGAACTGGACAGCAGTTTCAATGTATTTTACTGATCATAATGGCAATTTCCCTTCATCCGTCTCCTCAGTTCAGCGCCAAGGTCTTAGACCTGGCCCGGAAACAGCGGATGAACACGGACATCAGGAGAAATATATTCTGCGTGATCATGACCAGCGAGGATTACCTCGATGCCTTTGAGAAGCTGATACGGTGTGTTTTGTTTCCCTACCCTTTTGCAACATTGAAATGCTTGCATACCAAGCTAGCCACTGCCACATGTTTTAATATCTGGCACTATGTTGTTTTCTGTGCGCAGGCTGGGGCTGAAGGACCAGCAGGAGAGGGAGATCGTCCACGTGCTGATGGACTGCTGCCTCCAGGAGAAGAGCTTCAATGCCTTCTATGCTGTACTGGGAGAGAAGTTCTGTGAGCACGACAGGCGGTTCCAGGTAAGAGAACAGTGCCCGTAATTAGAAAGCCTCTCAGAGTGCCGATCTACAATCAGTTTAGCCTTTTAGATCATACTGAGTAAGATAACATGGACAGTCTCCTACTCTGAGCTTAATGATTGCTCAGGCATTCTGGTGGTTCTTAATTGCTCCAATGCGTTGTGATTGGGACATTCACTCTATAGCCACCCAACTATGACCCTCAGTTCACCTCAACGGTGTGGGGAAAACAAGGGAGTGTCTCTACTCCCTCTCGCACCTTTCTGATGTTTCATTTCATGCTGTGCAAGTAGACAATGGTCATAACCCCTCACTTCCCCTTAAGCTTCCCTTTCGATTACTACCCCATCTATGATAGTGATAACCAGTGTCCCATTAAAGAGCTTTCATCTGAAGCGGTGCAAATGTTTGGTGTTCACAAGCAGATTAGATCAGGATTATGCGTTTGCTTGCTGTATTTAATGGGTTGGAATCACAGGAGGTTGGTGTCACCTTTAACTGGGGAGAACGTGGTAAGGACCGGAGCGGAGCTCATGGAATGGTATCAAATATATCAAACGCATGGTTTCCAGGTGTTTGATGCCATTCCAGTCACTATGTTCCGGCCATTATTATGAGTAGTTCTCCCTTCAGAAACCTCCTGTGGTTGGAATGGGTCATGGATTGTAATACTGGGCCCGTATTCATAAAGCGTCTCAGAGTAGGTATGCTGAACTGGGATCTGTTATTTTTTTTCTCTCTTGGATCTTAGTGAACATGATTGCACATGCACTGGTACTCTGAGACGGCCCCAGGCTTTTGAATTGATTAGGGGAACTAGGATAGACTGTTGGAATTCTTCCATATCCTCCAAACCCCCAGTAGTCCCACAGATCCTCTGTTGTATGTTTCCCCAGATGACATTTCAGTTCAGTCTGTGGGACAAATTCAAGGACCTGTCCAGCCTATCCACCAGCACCTTCAGCAACCTGGTCCAGCTGGTCACACGCTTCCTCCGGAGAAAGTGCCTCTCCCTCTCCATACTCAAGGTCTGACACACCATGTTATAGAGATGAAATCTGGTCATAGGGAAGTGATTTAATGAATGTTAAAGGGGAAGTTCAGTATTTTACAACCTAATGTTAGGTTTTCTTCTGACCCTGAAAGTAGTCTATGGGCCAGGAGAAACAAATCCGTGGTTTGGGTTTCTTTAAACTGCCACTACAAACGTCAGCTCGCTAACTTACCTTCAAATTAACTTTTGGTCTCTTTGTAGGTGATAGAGTTTGGTGAGTTGGACAAGCCTAAAGTCAAGTTCCTGCGTCAGGTATTGACTAAGCTGTTAAAAGACACAGAGATGGAGGATCTTACAAACATATTTGGAAGGTGAGTGACGTAATGCATCACATTCCAGTCCAAACTGAGTTTAGACTGAGTTTCTCAGTTTCCGTTAATGACATTTTGCATACGGGCCAGGGTATATCAATGATAAACACGTGTTTTCATCACGTATACATTTTCTGAGTCATTCTATAATTTGTTGAGAAGAAATTCTATCAGGGCCAGATTGCTCTTCTCTCCCAGTCATGAAAACTTCTCCTCCTTGTACTTTGGCTATCCTGTAAAACCGCCCCGCTGACGTTTGACTATGTGAAACGTCTGGTATCAATGTCTTTCATTGTGTTCGGTCTCCTCAGGATTTCGGGAATTCCCAAGCTAGGAATGCTGCGGGAGGGCTTGAAGCTGTTCATCAGTCACTTCCTACTGAAGAATGCCCAGTCGCAGGGACCAGCTGAGCAAGCAGACCTTCTGTCAGAGCGAGCCGAGGTTGCCACCAAGGCCATGGAGGCCAAAGAGACTAAACTCAAACTGTAAAACACAAACACACACTGAGACCCTGGGAGAACACCAGGAGAACAAAGGAGCCCTGTTGGGGGAACATGCTCGTTTTTTTTACAGACAACAAACCCAAGAGATGTTTGTCTCTGCGTGCAGTATGAAGGTGGTTAAGAGGTAGTTTTGCGAGCCAATGTGGCATGCTAGCGTACCTGTAGACTTCCAGTCATTACGCTAACGCTCGTTAGCATTGGTTCGAGAAACTACCTCTAACATCCTTCATACTGCGCACGGAGACACAAAAATGGTAACCCACGAGTTCATCTGACTCTGGCTAAGTTGCACTATTCCTTTAAAGATTTCTCCAATTTGTGTTTGTGTGAGTTTGAGGATTGCCCCAAATAAGGACAGACCTCATTTGAATGATCTCCGTTTCGTAAACAACAGAGATGACTTCTGATGACATTGTAAATATCCAAATGAAGTAGGGGCTTCATCAAGTGGCACTGCTAATGAACATGACAGTGGAAAATATTTCCAGAGTGCAGTTAACGGCATTGAGGATTTGATACCAGCAACCCTCCAGTTGTGAGCAGTTCCCAACCGATTTTGTAGTGTACTAAAATGTATTTTACAGATGAATACAGGATTAACCCAGTAAAATGTTTCCAAACTGTTTATAAACATTTGATGTCGGTGCATGAGGCAATAATAAGCCTTTTTTTCACGTTGATTAAACTGGTTAACTGGGTCGCAATGCATTTGTGTTTTTTTCATGGCAGTGCATTAATTAACTTTATTTGCATAATGTCAATAGCAGTCAAACTGGGGTCATATTCATTAATGTACACAGTAGCAAAATGGAAAATATTTTGCTATGGAAAATGAAAACGGGGGTTTCTTATTTGACAACTAAAGGCAGTTCTTCCCAGTTACGGTGTGTATTCTTCAATTTAGTGTCTAGTGAAGAGCTCTCCAACAGGTGGATAGCGAGCTGCCAAGCATTTCTGAAAGTAAATGCATTTTTTCCCCACGTGTCCCATCTCAATCTTTCAGAAACATAAAGTTCCCGTCTACTATCCAATCAAAGCCTGACATTATCCCACTACTAGTTAGCAAATATTGTGTTAAAAAGCCCAACGTAATATAAACTCAGCAAAAAAAGAAACGTCCTCTCACTGTCAACTGCGTTTATTTTCAGCAAACTTAGCATGTGTAAATATTTGTATGAACATAACATGATTCAACAACTGAGACATAAACTGAACAAGTTCCATTGTCATGTGACTAAAAGAAATGGAATAATGTGTCCCTGAACCAAGGTGGGGTCAAAATCAAAAGTAACAGTCAGTATCTGGTATGGCCACCAGCTGCATTAAGTACTGCAGTGCATCTCCTGGACTGCACCAGGTTTTCCAGTTCTTGCTGTGAGAGGTTACCCCACTCTTCCACCAAGGCACCTGCAAGTTCCCGGACATTTCTGGGGGAATGGCCCTAGCCCTCACCCTCGAATCCAACAGGTCCCAGACGTGCTTAATGGGATTGAGAT
Source organism: Oncorhynchus masou masou (assembly GCF_036934945.1). Lineage (NCBI taxonomy): Eukaryota > Metazoa > Chordata > Actinopteri > Salmoniformes > Salmonidae > Oncorhynchus > Oncorhynchus masou. The sequence continues at coordinate 30,269,179 of NC_088239.1, forward strand.
CCGGGCTCTTCGCTGGCCATAGCAGAACACTGACATTCCTGTCTTGCAGGAAATCACGCACAGAACGAGCAGTGTGGCTGGTGGAATTGTCATGCTGGAGGGTCATGTCAGGATGAGCCTGCAGGAAGGGTACCACACGAGGGAGGAGGATGTCTTCCCTGTAATGCACAGCGTTGAGATTGCCTGCAATGACAACAAACTCAGTCCGATGATGCTGTGACACACCTCCCCAGACCATGACGGAACCTCCACCTCCAAATCGATCCCGCTCCAGAGTACAGGCCTCTGTAACACTCATTCCCTCGACTATAAATGTGAATCCGACCATCACCCATAGTGAGACAAAACCGCGACTCGTCAGTGAAGAGTACTTTTTGCCAGTCCTGTCTGGTCCAGCGACGGTGGGTTTGTGCCCATAGGCGGCATTGTTGCCGGTGATGTCTCGTGAGGACCTGCCTTACAACAGGCCTACAAGCCCTCAGTCGAGCCTCTCTCAGCCTATTGCGGACAGTCTGAGCACTGATGGAGGGATTGTGCGTTCCTGGTGTAACTCGGGCAGTTGTTGCCATCCTGTACATGTCCCGCAGGTGTGATGTTAGGATGTACTGATCCTGTGCAGGTGTTGTTACACATAGTCTGCCACAGCGAGGACAATCAGCTGCCCTTCCTGTCTCCCTGTAGCGCTGTCTTAGACGTCTCACAGTACGGACATTGCAATTTATTGCCCTGGCCACATCTGCAGTCCTCATGCCTCCTTGCAGCATGCCTAAGGCATGTTCACGCAGATGAGCAGGGACCCTGGGAATCTTTCTTTTGGTGTTTTTCAGAGTCAGTAGAAATGCCTCTTTAGTGTCCTAAGTTTTAATTAATTGCCTACCGTCTGTAAGCTGTTAGTGTCTTAATGACCGTTCCACAGGTGCATGTTCATTAATTGTTTATGGTTCATTGAACAAGCATGGGAAAGATCTGTGAAGTTATTTGGATGTTTACGAATTATCTTTGAAAGACAGGGTCCTGAAAGTCATAAAGTTTACTGAGTTTATATGCCAATTAATTTCCAGCAAAATTACCCTCTGTCTGTTTCACACATTTGTCTATTATTCCGTATGTAACCAGCTAGCGTTACTAATGATAACCTTCTTGTGGATAGAAGTTAGCAGTGTGGTTAGGTTTAGAAACAGATTTTAATTAGAGACATTGTGGAAATAGGTGGAGTTTATGACTTTGTGGCTGTAGTAACTCGTGACGACTCAGAAACATCGCTTGACAGACAAATTCCTCTTTTGCTTTATTATCTAGTGATGACCCAGTAACATGCTTGACCGACAAATTCCTCTCTTGCTTTATTAACTATTGATGACCCAGTAACATTGCTAAACTGATACATTATTCTCTTTTGTTTTATTAATGCTCAATTGAAGGAGAATTACTTATTTTTTTAATCACTTTTATTAAAAAATTTTCAGACCTCAAAATTGGTCTTCTGATGTGATTTCATCATTGACATAGACTCACAACATACATTTTTGTTGTTTCTCTAAGAAGAATTGTAATACTGAGAGTAAAACAAACAGAATTACAGAAAATACTAAATATAATTTTATGGGGCTCTAAGAGTTGTTTATTAACCATTATTTTATCAAGTACAGTACCAGTCAAAAGTTTGGACACACCTACTCATTTCAGGGTTTTTCATTATTTTTGCTATTTTCTACATTGTAAAATAATAGTGAAGACACCAACATTATGAAATAACACATGGAATCATGTAGTTAACAAAAAAGTGTTAAAAAAAATCTAAGTATATTTGGGATTCTTCAAAGTAGCCACCCTTTGCCTTGATGACAGCTTTGCACACTCTTGGCATTCTCTCAGGCAGCTTCATGAGGTAGTCGCCTGGAATGCATTTCAATTAGCAGGTGTGCCTTGTTAAAAGTTAATTTGCGGAATTTCTTTCCTTCCTAATGCATTTGAGCCAATCAGTTGTGTTGTGACAAGGTAGGAGAGGTATACAGATGATAGCCCTATTTGGTAAAATACTAAATTCATATTATGGCAAGAACAACTCAAATAAGCAAAGAGAAACGACAGTCCATCATTACATTAAGACATGAAAGTTTGAACATTTTTTCAAGTGCAGTCACAAAAACTATCAAGCGCTATGATGAAACTGGTTCTCATGAGAGCCGCCACAGGAAAGGAAGACCCAGAGCCACCTCTGCTGCAGAGGATAATTTCATTAGAGTTATCAGCCTCAGATTGCAGCCCAAATAAATGCTTTGCAGAGTTCAAGTAAAAGACTAATTTCAACATCTGTTCAGAGGAGACTGCGTGAATCAGGCCTTCATGGTCGAATAGCTGCAAAGAAACCACTACTAAAGGACACCAATAAGAAGAAGAGACTTGCTTGGACCAAGAATCACGAGTAATGGACATTAGACCGGTGGAATTCTGGAATTCCAAATTTGACATTTTTGGTTCCAACTGACGTCTTCGTGAGATGCAGAGTAAGTGAACGGATGATCTCTGCATGTGTGGTTCCCACGATGAAGCATGGAGGAGGAGATGAGATGGTGTGTGGGTGCTTTGCTGGTGACAATGTCAGTAATTTAGAATTTAAGGCACACTTAACCAGCATGGCTACCACAGCATTCTGCAAAGATACACCATCCCATCTGGTTTGCACTTAGTGGGACTGTCATTTATTTTTTAACAGGACAATGACCCAAAACACACCTCCAGGCTGTGTAAAGGCTATTTGACCAAGAGGGAGAGTGGTCGGGTGCTGTATCAGATGACCTGGCCTCCACAATCACCCGACCTCAACCCAATTGAGATGGTTTGGGATGAGTTAGACCTAAGAGTGAAGGAATGCAGCCAGCAAGTGCTCAGTATATGTGGAAACTCCATCAAGATTGTTGGAAAAGCATTCCTCATGAAGCTGGTTGAGAGAATGCCAAGACTGTGCAAAGCTGTCATCAAAGCAAACGGTGTTTACTTTGAATAATCTCAAATATAAAATGCATTTAGATTTGTTTAACACATTTTTGGTTACATGATTCCATGTGTTATTTCCTAGTTTTCATGTCTTCACTATTATTCTACAATGTAGAAAATAGTAAAAAATAATGAAAAACCCTTGAATGAGTAGGTGTGTCCAAACGTTTGACTGGTACTGTATATTGACAGAAAACACACCTCTTGTGCACCAAAGACCCGGGGAAGAGTTGCAGGGTAGAGGATAAGAGAAGAATGTGCCTATGTGAAAGCTATGAAAAAAAATTAGTAGCTTGCCACATGTTTTGATTTTTTTGGGAAGTAGCTCTCATGCTAGAAAAGGTTGGAGACCCGTGGTCATACAATCTAGGAGCCTGTTTTGAGCAGACACCATAGTTATAAGAAATAATCCTCTCGGGGGCAGTGTGAAACAATGTCTGAGCATTCATATAGAATTTACGGGACCATCATCACTACTTGTATGTTTTTATAGGTACTGTATATTAATATTACATTGTACTAAAGCAGTCTATTGAAGCCTGTTTTAAGCTTGAATCTCTAGTTGATTAATCATCTTTCTGAATAACAAGGGGTTGTGCACTCCCTATATTCAATTATAAATTCTACACAGTTACATTTCCTTGGTGTACAACCTTAACCATGACTTGCGGCTGAGGAGGAGGTGGTTGAGGAGAAAATGAATGGCTTTATGTATGCCAGTGGCATCTGCTTGTCCATAGCCAACTTTATAGGTCACTTTCTAATCTGTTGTCAACGCCATTAGCGTTCCTCTGTGAAATGATTGACCTCTTCCAATGCGCAAGCGTCCATGTTTACGCCTTCTTCTAGATGTGCCAACTGAATCACTATTCAATCTTTTGGTGTTTTTCCCCCCTTGAATGTATCAACATTTCGTTAATGAGTATTTGTGATGTCTAATCTCATGTTCATTCATATTCTGTGTAGACTACCCATCAGAATGAAAGGACACTGGGTTTTTATTCCGTCTCTGACAACAGTGGCTGCATGCGTCGCATAGCAGAGTCATTGCGTTACATTTGATGCCTGCTACTATTAATTAGCTCCATTAATAACGTTTGCATTCATCTGTGTGTGGGCCTGAGTGGCCAGAGGGTGAGACAGGGCCACAGGGGTCACTCAGAGGAAACATCTCTCTCTCAGACCTTACAATGGCTTCTTTGGGAGGGTGGCAGTGCCTTCGTCCTCAAAGCCTTTGTGATGTCTAATATTTATGTATTTTGATGAATGCGAAAGTTGAATCATATGCATTTTCTGAACTGCTACATGAAGAGACTCCCATGATAATATTGCTGGTCTGAATGAGTCAGTCTCTGTGGTTTACAACGAGAAAACCCAGTGAGTCAACTAGAGGCAGATTGGGACTGCAAGATAAATAGACAGACGAGTCAGTGAAGATCACACAGGCTATTGTATGCAGGTGGGAGTCATCAGGTTGGTATTGACCCCTGGGTGACCCTGCTGTAATAGGTCTGCTAAGATGTTCTACTGAAACCTGTCCAGATAGCAAACACAACCAGCCAGTTAGGTGTCTGTAATCCCATCATCTGTAGTACGTACTACTTAATCAACACTATACAGTACTAACATAGTCACACAGGAATAAACTAAATATGGAGAAGCTAGGCCTATTATTAGCCTAAGAGCTCAATATTTTACAACGCTTACACTGTAGTACAGTGACTGTAATTGCCTATTTCTGTGTGTTGATTGCAACTATCAATGGTTGGCTGTGTGTGTTCCATTCAGACTAACTCTGGTAAATCACAAAAGGCAACTTATTCCCTATATAGTGTACTACTTTTGACGAGAGCCCTGTGGGCCCTGGTCAAGAGGAGTGCACTTTAAAAGGAATAGGGTGCCATTTGGGACACGTAACGACTCTTGTCTACTGTTCAAAGCTATGTTTCCTCAAGCTTTGCTCCCTGTCATGCCCTCCCAACAAGTTTTCCCATCCAATACCTGGCTGGGAGGTGTTGATGAGCTGATAAAGGAGCTCGCTCTCTATATACCCACACAGCTGGGCAAACTCAGCTGTGAGGAATTACTCCTCAATCAATAACCAATACTAACACAGCAGGAACTCCAAACTTTTGTAACAAATTTTGGAACACTTGTTTTCTCAGTAAAAAAAAATGCATAATGCATTTGGCCGAACTTGAATGAGAAGCATGGTACACTGTTAAACACTTCACACTTTATAAATGTATAGCTGCAACGTAACACGTCTGTGTTTCCTGAACAAAAAGACACTGCATGTGAATGTGAACAGGCAACCAAAACATGTGGATCATAGGAGAGCTATTGGATATAGAGAGATATTAGAAAAGGCATTATGGCTAATAGAAGTGGAATATATCTGACATAGAACTTCTTAGGTGCTATGTAGGCCTAATTAGTATATATATATATAGCATGACTACTAACCTGGACTGAATTACATCGCCACAAATGCCATTGCAATTACTAAGTGCTCTACTTTCTTCCCATAGTGACCTCAGTAGCCTTTAATGTTGTTGCCTTTTATACATTTGACGCATAAAGGCATACATGTTGTTGAGTTGCATATAACATAGTCTAATCCAGAAAGACCTGCATTATAGTATGTGGTTCATGTAATCTACACATGTTAAGTAGGCTATTATACACTTTTGAAGATTCTGTCTTCCTCCTTGGTCTGACAGGTCGGGTCATGGGAATCGCAATAGCACTATTGGATCTGTGCAAACGTGCTGGGAGAGCAAACAAACCAACAAGGGGATCGTATTCATAAACCTTTGAAACCGCGCGTTAATCAGTATAGGCAGATACACAACACAAGCATTATTTTCAAAGGCTTGAACTCATCCGATTGCCATTCGATCTGCTAAATATAGACATGACATCGTGACTAATTAAAATAACCTGCTTGTTCGCACAATGTACGTTATGCACCACAATATGCATTTAGTCATCAACATTATTGCATCCTGTGCAAAATGACAGACTTCCCGGACTATGTGTTGATCAAACAAAATCAACAGTCTTTATCAATCAAAGTTATACTGAGACCTGAAGGGAAATGATGGGGCGGCAGGGTAGCCTAGTGGTTAAACCGTTGGAATAGGAACCGAAATGTTGCGAAATCGAATCCCCGAGCTGACGAGGTAAAAATGTGTTGTACTACCCCTGAACAAGGCAGTTAACCCACTGTTCCTAGGCCGTCATTGAAAATAAGAATGTGTTCTTAACTGACTTGCCTAGTTAAGTAAAAAATAATGACCTCTAAACTAAGACCAAAATGGGATCATAGTTGGAAAAGTGTGTTTTATAGATTCACATTCGTCAGCATTGAAAAACACATTTATTTAATGTCGTCTGTACCATGGGAGACGGTAAACAATAATTTAGCATGCAGACATGTAGACATTTTATAAACACAGTGTACAAAAATAAACGCATAACATTTTTCTGCACGTAAATGGTAGGCCTATATGACGCAATGACATAAGTGTAAAACCACACAATGTTCAAAAACATGAAACAAAAGAAAATGCAAAATGTGGCATGTCTGAATTTACAGTTGGTCGCCATATCAAAATATTATGATAATAACCCCTATAGTGGAGAACCCATATGATTGTAGTGGACATTAGGGTCCTAAAACAACTGAGTGAAAACATGACATTGTCACATAAAACCATGCAATGTTACAAATAATGTACCTCAATACTACCTTCTAAAACGTCAATCTGACCTTGCTTGCTAGAGCCATTCTGCACTCACTGAATCTCAGTCAGGCATGGATCCTTTAGTGTTTTCCAAATTATTCTCATTTAATTTCTGAATTTCCGGGTAGGTTTTAATGTTTTTATTACTGTAGGCCTACATGCATCTGTAGTTTAAGGAGTGTATAGTTTTTCAAAAATGCACGTTTCCTTGTCCCTGTCTCAAGGTTGTGGACTTATATCACTGGTGTGGTTTCTCTCGTCGTCTGTAGAGCAATCCGAGGAGTTGTACAGGAAGTTGCCACCGTCATCATCGTCACTGTCCCTGAAGTCTCTTATTCTGTTACTTTTTGCAGAACCAGTCTTTTGATAATCCGTTTGTTCCTGTCCGTCAGATTTCTCCTGGCCGTTTTTGTTGTTTTTCTTATTCTCTGCCTCCTGCGCGGCTTGCTCTTTGGCCTTCTTGCTCCGTTTCCACTTCATCCGCCTGTTCTGGAACCAAATTTTCACCTGAAAATGAAAATAACAAATATTACGTTATTCAATTATTAATTGGTCGTTTTTGAATACGCGTAAGCGCCGTGCATAATGGGCACCTCCAGCACCACCTGACTTGACTATATAACACACAACTAAATAACAGTGTAAAACTGATTGAATAGCCTAATAGTGGTATGTTTTACAATGTCTCTCAAACAATCATGTATTTGTTAGAAATGTAGCTCTTTATATACCTGCGTTTCCGTCAGCATCAAGGATGTAGCCACTTCAAAGCGCTTTGGTCGCGACAGATACTTATTCAGTTTGAATTGATGCTCCAGCTCCAGGAGCTGCTGACTTGTGAATGCAGTCCTTGGTCTTCTGCATTTTCCAAGCAAGTTTGATTGGGCCTGAGCTAGAAAACAAAATATAAGTCAATTTCTAGTAATAAGGTCAAGAAAAAAGCATGACAACGGGCGTGCATGTTTTGACATTAGGAATATTCACGCATTTGGATGCATTATTCGATAGGCAGTATATAGCAGACCTAGGCTATATTAATAACCCTTATATGCCTGCAAAACGGAGGAATAATAGGCATATGGGTCCTAATTGAGATAGCAATTTCATTTAAACCTATGATATTGGCTTGCAAGATACAATTTTGAAAAACAAACGGTAATACTTTTAGGTTAAAATGGGGAATTTGTTGCTGAATATTAAATGGCGAAAAGCTTGAACTGAAACCGATTTAAATTGAACATATATAGAGACCACATAGCCTTTGAAAAATGTCTGCGTTTATGCACTGCCTCCTCAAGAAACAGTACGAGTTCCGGTTCAAAATTGCCAAAATATTGTTGGAGCCAACATCTAACATTGCCATAGAATAAGTACTCAATGAGACCTAAGCTATTTGCCACCTCATTTTGAACAAATCTGTTAAAACGAACAGGGACAAAAAGGCAGTATCTGGTGAGCAAACAGTGTGTCGGCTGTGGGTTTCACACTCTTCTGTCACTTTCCCACTGTCCATTATCTGTCCATTTTAGTTCCTCTCTGAAAACCTATCACCCTCTCTCCTCTCACTCAAACAGCCTTTTTGGCTGGGAACATTTCTTCAAGTCACAGGGCCATAATGTAAAGGCATCACTGGATCAATAATGTAAAATGCATGAATTTACTCGCCACGTGTAAAGCAAAAACAATTATTTATTAGAAGTCCAAAAATAATGTAAAAGCATAGACGACAAAACGATGAAAAATAAACAGGTATACTCACAATACTCACAGTTAAAATCGGGCATTTTGGGTAGCATCATTCCCGCTGTGGAGACTCGCAGCCAGTGGTCGAGCTGAAAGGTCCCGGCAGACAGTTTGAGGGAGTCACTGGGATGGTGGTGATGGGACCCATGAGGATATGAATAGGACAGGGCAGGGTGCTGCCCGAGGGAGTAGGTATACATGGGGTGGCCGTAGAGAGCCTGGGGAGGGATCCCTGCGCTACTCTGTGGATGTAATCCAACAATACTGTGGGGACTGTTCAAGAAGCCCGGTTTAGGAATCAAACCACAGGAGGAAATCCTCGGTGGAGACGGAGTCTCAGTCCTTAAAGAGTCGGCATTCAATTCTGAGGCGTGTACACTTCCGGACGATGAAATTGAAGAGGAGGATAAAGAAGTCACAAGCGCAAGCGGAGATGTCTGCACCTTCGGCGGGTCAACAGCGAGAAGCGCATCGATGCGGAAATTTGTAGATTTCTCCATTTGAACCAGTGTCCCCGTCGTTTGCAGACGTTGAACAGTTAGTTGCCTATCAAAACGATGTTGAAGTGTCGTTGTTGTTCCACCTCTCAAAGTTTTGATCTCGGTTAAAGTGTGAACGGTGAAACTCCACATGACACTTAATTCCTATTCGGTAGGGGATTGGTTCCACCCGTTTGGCATGGAGTTGTCCCATTGGTCAATTCAAGACATGTTCACGGTGCGTTTTTTCGGCACATTGCATACCTCTCCAATAAATGAACCGCCCCACTTTGGTTGTTGTTTTTAAATAAGTTTAAAAAAATCATATTTTCATTTTACAAGGAAAATGATCGAAATGATGCATAAAACGGATACATTTAATAAAAAATGTTTGAGAGCTTGTATTGACATGATTTCGAGTTACATTATGTAACTTTAATTTAATTCCACTGTGAAGACTTCAACGCCTGGTGATTGCAACCATGGGAAACTATTAAAATGTTTTGTTTTGTTTACATCTTTGTGAAGAGAATCGTTTGCCATTCACCGTAGTGACAGGGATAGTTATTGTAGACTACAATATATATTTATTTATTTCTGCAATGTAAGACAATGGGTGGGCATCGAGGGGCTAGGGGAATCCTAACTTCAGATCCGCGCGCATTTCCAATTTTCGATATTGTCGCATGCATTTCATTAGGCCTACTTTTTGCCCCACAACCATGTAGGCCTATTCAATATTTTGGATTTTCATGGTTTATCTAGCCTACGTTTTCGTCATTTTGGTAATGACATACATATTCCCCAAAATATTTTGGATGAGGCCTATACAGTAGCATAATAGTAGCATTTTGTTATGTCTGAAAACGTATGCCTTCATCGCGCCATGCAATACATTTTCCTCCCCCCGAAAGTTTAACGTCACAAATGAAAAACTGTGTCTATGCATGACCCGGAGATCTTACGAGCCCAACTGGGAAATCTAGCTAAGAGCCTGCCTTATGCCACTACCCAAACCCGAGAGATCGAAAAGGCCTACATTTTTTGCTCTGTCCCACAATATAAATGTGAAATGTAGGCCTAACTGTCTTGATATCATGGAGTGCATAGCCTCCCGGAACCCTGAAAAAATAAAGGTTATATGATGACTGGAGTTTTTTTTGTGTGTTCTGGGATGAACTCAATGCAACACATTTTCATTTTTTAACTCCTTTAATTATATTTGACTTTTCAAAGTGTATTAAATTATAAAATATTTCTAATTAGGGTAAGACCATATATATTTGAAGATTCTGAACTCACCTAGCTGCCCCCTGGATCTATTCCTTTATGTCTCGGCTTGCAGCTGCTAAATACACACCCCGCCTCATGCTGTAGACTTCGTTTTCCAAGAAAACATGCAAAACCACGACACATTTTTGAGATTTTAGGCTCCAATGTATGGCAATTATGGAAACGCAATTATGAAAGTGCACTAATTGTCATCAATTGAGACAAAAATGTGTGAAAAATCCGTAGTAGCCGGATACAATTGAGCGCACAAAATATGAAGCATAGATTAGTTAGTTATTTGAGCTATAGGCTCCGTGTAGGCCTATAGCTCTGGGGTGGTTGCCTTTTGGTCTAATAAGCCACTTAAAGTTAATGGAAGAAGAGGTCAAGATGAGAATTATTGACACCCTGTTGCCCTTAACTTGTCTCCCAATAAAGCTGATTAGTTTTTGTCAATTCATCAGCTAACCACTCTCTTGGGAACGGCGCAGACGTTTATTTGCTCTGGGGAAATCAACAAGTCACTGGGTAGTTCCAAGTAAAGGATCACCATTTAATTGGAAACCTTGATAATATCATGACCGATTACGGAATAATAGCTGAGTCTTAGATTGATGTGTGGCATCATGTAAAGTGAATCCATGTATGCACCACAAAATTAGAAGGCTTAAACCTGAACCTAAAAGTTAATCAAATAATGGCATTGGGGTTATCTTGATATGACTTTTATCTCGCTCAGGCCTCAGATAATTTTCTCCTTTCGACGTTTCGAACATGGATTAATTTGTATTTTTTTATGATGAGCTTTGAGATCCATTAAGAAAACGTTTTGACAGTCCAATTTCGGTAGTTTTGGAATTTATGAACAGCATCTGTGCCTTCTGAATCACTAAAACATCTCGCTTTCATTATTTTCTTAATATCTTAACAGTGCCACACCGTTAGATCTGTGCTTTGTCCCCACCCCCGTTTTAATTTCATTAAGGGGCCACATGAATATTTCTATTAAAGCACCAGTGAAATATGAAGCCATTTACTATTGGCCTGCACCAATCACGGAGATTTATTCCCCTTTTTCATCACATCAACAGGAGGTAAAATTAATATGGCACCCTGAGATGGAAGAGGACCCTAAAACCCCAGTCTTTCCTGAAAGGTGTTCATTTGCACCGTAATTACTTTCACAATTAACTAAAATACAAATCAAAGTGACAAATCGAGATAGTTTATATATTAATTACCCTCGGTAAATGTGTTCATTGTGCAAATGCAATTTAAAGGGGACCTGCACTGTCTCTTCTATTGCAATAAACACATTCAATTAAATTGGCACAAATGACCACTGGCTTGAAATGTATAGGATTGTTTTTAAGCACATTTGTGGCACATAATCATTTTCTCAATGTCATTTGTTGAGGAAGCAGAGCAGGCCTATTTCTTTCCATATAAGACCTTGGAGGATAGACTCCATTACTGAATATCATTAGTGGGAATATTACATTCTGCAAGACCTGTGCATATGCTTTTTGTAGACTGTTGGACCTGAGTAGAGATCTAATTTCTCTGCAACACACGCAATATGTCTAAACGTCCTTCTTGAAATTCAGTATTGCTGGCTAATTTGTTGGAGACGTGCCATCAATTTTGTTTGGCTGCAGAGAACTATTGATCATTTATCTCAATGTCCTTCAGCATGGTGACATGAACCACTCAATAGAATGTAACTTGTGCTATAGGCCTATTATAATGCAGATCTTGTTTTATTTTGGAGGAAAATAGCAGTCGTTTTTAAGGATCTCATAAAAAAGTGACCAATTGCAATGGCCTAATAATTTATTTTGAGTAAACATCCAATGAATGAAAATTATTCAAAACTTAAAAAGTTTTATTCAAAATTGTTGATAATTTTCTTTCTAAGATAAATATCCATTATTGTTAATAGTGCAACATTGTTAAAAAATAAATTATTATTAATATTATTATCCATATTGGTGTTATTGTTGTTTAGGCCAATCACATCGTCATAAACAACAAGTAGCCTAGGCCAATCATCAACACCACCATCCACCTATAGTCTGCTGGAATTATACCCTTAAAAAGTTATAGGTTTACCTTTCTGTAATCCAACGTGTTTACGGTGAAACTATTTTATTTCATGAACCCAACGGACATTTTCAATTACATGGAGTGACGGTCAAATCAGTCTGCTTTAGTGTTTTCAACCAAACGAGATGACGCGAGATAGGCCATTCATTCCGCCATGACACGAGACACGGTGATTGACGACCTGAAATGTTGTCGAGGGAATCTTCGAAAGTTTGTTTCCAACTGACAATGGAATTGATTCATTGTGCACCTGTCAAAGTGTAAAGCAACCATGTTTATTATTTAATAGAATTACTTTACAGATCTTCGAACCTGGCTATTTTAAGTTATTAGGCCGACGTTTTCTTTTTTTCTGAAGGAGGGCTATTTGTTTATTTGGTTTTGCAGAAGCAGCAGCTGGTCAACCTGCATGCTAATAAGAAATCTCGCTGTGATTTGTTATTTAATTAATATATTGCCTTCATGGATTTTTAAACACAAGCAAAGAAAATCACAACTAATGGATGTGACAAAACAGGGCGCTATTTAAATATAATAAAGAATAAAGTGCACTTGTGTTCAGCACAATGAATGTTCAATGCCTTCTGCTCAAAAGCAATACATTGATGATGACGCAGTTGAGTATGATTAACACTATCACTGTTTAGACTTTTACATCAAGTGTTTTTAAGAAAACAATATACTAACATTTGCACCCCCTAAAGCGTCTTTTTATCCATTAGCAAACTGCAATGCATTTCCTTGAGGAGCATCCATCACCCAAAAACCCGTTTCTCCTTATTTTCTGTCAAGCCTTTCCATTTCGTATTCAGGGGAAATGTAGTGTAGTGACATCCCACAGACAGTACATTATGATGATTTATTTTATAAAAAGACACTTCAAACCTGTGTGCTTAAATTGATTAGATGTAGCTACAACACCATGCAGTCCTTCCTTTTTTCAATGCTGAATTAATCTTTGACAGGCCAGAGGTTTATGGTATCTTGAAATGTGTACCTATAGTCCCGATCTTGATGTCTTGACTTTGTCCTGAGACAAAAACAAGTTAACATGTATAAGCACAAAATGTGAGGCCATAATGGGTGCCTTTATCCTTTGTCCATTACTGTGGCAACTCTAAACAGCTAACTTACCACTTGTGATTTGTCCACGTTAAGAGATTGTTCAGCTGTGCAGTGCGAATGTGTTGATAAGTTTTCACGGAAGTGTTTTTAAGACAGAAATGATTGTGGGGGTGAGCAGGCAAACTGAAAACTTGATGTCTGAAATTTCTGCAGATCACTGTAACAATAAAATAATGAAAATATCTTGACAATGATATACTGTATGACTTCTAATTGCACATAAAATGGCACAAATGATTGACCTTCTTTGACTTAACGGAGGGTGGAAAGTGGCTTAAGTATCTCAGGAGAGTTACTGGATTAGCTCTTTATATCTCTTTTCACACAGAAAAAGGATTACATCAATCAATCCTTCTGAACAGAAATGGGAGATCGAGGGAACAGTAGTATTGGTAATCAAAATTATTAAACAATTCTAATAACTGCAACAGTTGGACAATGGATCCGAACTTTTAGAATTGTAAAAATCCTTCTGATATTGACTGAATTATAGCACAGACAAATAATGAATGGAGGTTAGGGATTCAATTTAATGTAAAACGTCACCTTCTTTCTTAGAATACACTCATATATATTGTGTTTATATTTTGTGTTAAAAGAAAGACAATTATTTGCATAAATAAATCCGTGGTCGTGGTCAGTTTTTGGAAAAGCTGACCACGACTCCATTTTGTTGATCCCTGCCTACATACACAAACTAAAACAAGAAGCTCCCACGCTGAGGTCTGTCCATTCCACACTCCAAGACTGCTTCCATCACGTGGACTGGCATATGTTTCGTATTGTGTCAGACAACAACATTGACGAATACGCTGATTCGGTGTGCGAGTTCATTAGAACGTGCGTTGAAGATGTCGTTCCCATAGCAACAATTAAAACTTTTCCAAACCAGAAACCGTGGATTGATGGCAGCATTCGCGTGAAACTGAAAGCGCGAACCACTGCTTTTAATCAGGGCAAGGTGACTGGAAACATGACCGAATACAAACAGTGCAGCTATTCCCTCCGCAAGGCAATCAAACAAGCTAAGCGTCAGTATAGAGACAAAGTAGAATCTCAATTCAACGGCTCAGACACAAGAGGTATGTGGCAGGGTCTACAGTCAATCACGGATTACAAAAAGAAAACCAGCCCAGTCACGGACCAGGATGTCTTGCGCCCAGGCAGACTAAATAACTTTTTTGCCCGCTTTGAGGACAATACAGTGCCACTGACACGGCCTGCAACGAAAAACATGCAGACTCTCCTTCACTGCAGCCAAGGTGAGTAAAACATTTAAACGTGTTAACCCTCGCAAAGCTGCAGGCCCAGACGGCATCCCCAGCCGCGCCCTCAGAGCATGCGCAGACCAGCTGGCTGGTGTGTTTACGGACATATTCAATCAATCCCTGTCTCAGTCTGCTGTTCCCACATGCTTCAAGAGGGCCACCATTGTTCCTGTTCCCAAGAAAGCTAAGGTAACTGAGCTAAACGACTACCGCCCCGTAGCACTCACTTCCGTGATCATGAAGTGCTTTGAGAGACTAGTCAAGGACCATATCACCTCCACCGCCCAAATAGGTCCACAGACGATGCAATCTCAACCACACTGCACACTGCCCTAACCCATCTGGACAAGAGGAATACCTATGTGAGAATGCTGTTCATCGACTACAGCTCGGCATTTAACACCATAGTACCCTCCAAGCTCGTCATCATGCTCGAGACCCTGGGTCTCGACCCCGCCCTCTACAACTGGGTACTGGACTTCCTGACGGGCCGTCCCCAGGTGGTGAGGGTAGGCAACAACATCTCCAACACATCTCCAACACTGGGGCCACACAAGGGTGCGTTCTGAGCCCTCTCCTGTACTCCCTGTTCACCCACGACTGCGTGGCCATGCACGCCTCCAACTCAATCATCAAAACATGCTCTATTTAGGAAAATGACTGTAGTATATATGAGGCTAGCCCTTGATCATGACTCTCAGTTCCATTACACATAAGAGTCATTGGATGAAAGCACAACCTGTATGGGGGAGTTTTGTTTAGAGCCCCAACCCTCAATCTGAATATTAACATGCGTTGCTTGAGGTATGGTTTTGGAAGCATAAGGACCGTCGTATCTTTCATATCAGCAAGAAATTATTGTCAAAAAACAAAAGGTTCAATTGATACACACCTTGTTAGGCTTAGTGTTTCCATATATCCATGTTACAGCGATTGTTTACAGAAAACAGAAGGAAGACCAGCGCTAATTAGCTTTCTAGCATGCTCCAAACACATGTGGGTAAGAATACCTTGGGAAGTGTAACAGAAGTGTAGTCTAGTTGGATGGAGGCACCCATAGCTGTATGGATCTATGCAAAACTACTACAGTAAGTGAATATTTTTTATTGGAAGGATTCTTTCTCGCTGATGAAAGATAAGGGCCATAAGCTTCCAAAGACATATCACACAAGATCAATCAAATGGTATGTTTGCGGATATATTCAATCACTCCCTATCCCAGTCTGCTGTCCCTACATACTTCAAGATGGCCATCATTGTTCCTGTACCCAAGAAGGCAAAGATAACTGAACTAAATTACTACCGCCCCGTAGTACTCACTTCTATCATCATGAAGTGCTTTGAGAGACTAGTCAAGGATCATATCACCTCCACCTTACCGGCCACCCTAGACCCACTTCAGTTTGTATATACCGCCCCAACAGGTCCACAGACGATGCAATCACCATCACACTGCACACTGCCCTGTGCAATTGGGTCATGGACTTTCTGTTGGGCCTCCCCCAGGTGGTGAAGGTAGGAAACAACATCTCCACTTCGCTGATCCTCAACACTGGGGCCCCACAAGGGTGCGTGCTCAACCCCCTCCTGTATTCCCTGTTCACCCACGACTGTGTGGCCATTACCAACAACAACGAGACAGCCTACAGGGAGGAGGTTAGGGCAATCGGAGTGTGGTGTCAGGAAAACAACCTCTCACTCAATGTCAACAAAACAAAGGAGAAGATCATGGACTTCAGGAAACAGCAGAAGGAGCTGTTGAGTTAGTGACTGGCCACTTTAAAAAATGGATCACTAGTCACTTTAAACAATGTCACTTTAATAATGTTTACATATCTTACATTACTCATATCAAATGTATATACTGTTTTTATACCATCTGTTGCACCTTGCATATGCCGCTTGGCCATCGCTCATCCATATATTTCTATGTACATATTCTCATTCACCCCTTCAGATTTGTGTGTATTAGGTAGTTGTTGGGAAATTGTTAGATTACTTGTTCGATATTACTGCACTGTCAGAAATTACTTGTTCGATATTACTGTACTGTCAGAAACTCGAAGCATAAGCATTTTGCTACACTCGCATTAACATCTGCTAACCATGTGCATGTGACCAATAACATTTGATTTGATGACATGATTATTAACACGGTTAAACTTTAAAAACAGCATTGGGATTGTAGTTCACGTGAGGTAGTAGCGGGCAAAGCTAATGGCTGAAAATGGCAGAATGCCACCTAGAGTTTGAGAGCTAATATGACGCCTACCTACACCTGCGCTGTTGAGACTGCCTCATTAATTTTGTTGTCAAATTATGTTGCATAATTCAACAAGTGTGTCAATAGCAGGATAATCCAGGTGTCATTTTCGTTAGTTGCTTACATTTCAGTGCATCTAATTTGTAAACATTTCAACTGTATTAAATTAAACTTTTTCAATTCCACAAAAAAATGAAAACTCATTAAAATAAAGTTATTTATTATCTTTCTTGTGATGTAAGTACATTTACATTTACATTTAAGTCATTTAGCAGACGCTCTTATCCAGAGCGACTTACAAAGCGACTTACAAAGTGCCCTGACTAAGCATTCTTATAGATGAGTATTTCAAACATTACCAGAGTTTTTGGACAGGTCATTAAAACGTTTCGGTGGTCAAAACGTTAACGAAAAAACGACAGGCACAAGCAAGAGGAAGAATGAGTCGCAGGAGTAAAATACAAGCAATCAATCCAGCGAGATTGAAGTGCCAAGTAGATTTTGGACCCCTCCAACACAGGAAATACTATAGATGGGTGAAACATACAGATAGTCAGGTGGGCGGGGCATGCATGTTACTGATGAACAGCAGCAGTTTCAAGTCCACTCCTAAATAAGACAGCCAGGGTCATATGCACAAGTAATTTACATAAACCTGTATAATAAAACAATATGTTTTAAGGTTTGGATATCTTGACATATTGTCTTCTTTCCATTCATAAATGTACACTATTAATGCATCCTACATTGTATTCATATTGCATATCACAGAGCTATATATATTTTCTCTCTCTTCTTTAGAGATAGCTGAAGTTGAACTAGGCCTATTGTATACTCTAATGTCTATTGCAGTATAAATAATATTAGCATACTGTATGTCAGTGGTTCCCAACCTTTTTCAATTACTGTACCACCAACTGAATTTTGCTCGGCTCGGGGACCGCCTCTTGTGCATTTTACCTCATGCATCTCATAAATGTTCTCAAGTACCCCCTGTGGATTGTCGAAGTACCCACAGGGGTCCTAGTACCCCTGGTTAAGAACCACTGCTGTATGTTGATTTGAATTCGTAGCAAATCCATTGAAAATCCACTCTGCTTCCTGTTGCTCCCGGGACCAAGGCACAATTGCACGAGCTGAAGAGGATCCAATGAGAGGATCAAGAATGCCAAACGGAGTTTTGTTGACATTGCATTCAGCTAATAGCATTTGAGCATTGAAATGAGCGTCCAATCGGATTTCATTATTCTGAAGAGGCGGATGTATTCGTTTATGTTGTGTTTCTGGAAAGAAGGGGAGAAGGAGAAAACAATACATGTTTGTTTAAGTTAGTATCGCACAAAAGGCTTATGTACTTTTTAATGTGTTGGTCATTTCATAAATCAAAGGTAATCAACATACAGTTTCTGCATTTTTTTTGTCCAAACTATGTATTGTGTTATAACAAAGATGTCTAAAGAGGATAGACATGATTAGCTAGATAGCTAACGTTAGTAGCTAGAAAGGCGACCTTCCCCCGTAAAGTTAGCCAGCTAACGTTTGCTAACTGGCTAGCTATAATGTCAAAAGAGTCATGTACATGTACGCACAAATAAAGTAACTTGGGTCTGTATGTCTGGTGTGATTGAATTTCTGAAGCAGTGGCAGACAGACCACCAACAGCGACGTAGACACAAGCTGCTGACTCATTAACGTTAGCTAACCTATCTAGCTAAGTTAGCTATTTTGGGGAATTGTAGCTACAGTAGCTAGGCAGTTCCACAACCAGTGAAAAGTATAAATTTTTTCACGTCTCTTCCACTAATATTGTCGATGTGGGAAGTGTAGCTAACAATTTCACGTGTCTAACTACACGTTGATAATTTAGCTAGTTAGTTCTGTATGGCGTCAAATTGTCAGACCGCCAGCCAGCAAATTAATGGCATGTTTTACATTCTTTTTCAGATTGCTGTAATACCCACTTTGTAAAGTCCTGAATTGAACCAAGTCAAGGATCTTTCATTGATGGTTCGAAAAATCTAACCATGAGCTTCAGCTTTGAGGGAGATTTCAAAACAAGACCCAAGGTGTCTCTTGGGGGAGCGAGTAAAAAGGTAAGACCACTATGAGATTGACCTTACCTTCTGTATAGAAATGGCTACTGTGCTATTTCTATAGCTAGCTCGCTTCTTCACTTAATTTTTCTACTAGTCGTGTCAAGCACAGGAGGTTGGTGGCACCTTAATTGGGGAGAATGGGTTTGTGGTAAAGACTGGAGCGGAATCAGTGGAATCGTATCAAACGCATTAGTGTCCAGGTATTTGATGCCATTCCATTTGCTCCGTTCCGCCCATTATTAGCAGCCTCCACTGGTGTCAAGCTATGTTAATATACTTTGGCTTTCAGGAGGAAAAAGCATCTCTCTTACACCGGACACAAGAGGAAAGGCGAAAAAGAGAGGTAGTCCTTTGTGTGAAACACACTTGTGATGTAAAATCGTCCTACATGAACTTTAAATACAAAGTTGGATTGTAAACCAAACATGATTTAATTTCACTGTGTATTTATTTACTCTGTTTTTCAACTTCAATAAGGATGAAAGACGAAGATTGAAGAACGCTATTGTCATTCAGTCCTATATACGAGGATACCATGACCGAAAACAGCAAGTATGTCTACTAACATGAACTAGCTCATTCTTGGGTGTCTATGCCTTACCCTACCACTCTCACTTATCTTGCCAGCAATCCCATTTCCACAGCCTCGTATTGCTGATGGCAATGTGGATAGATACTTCATTGTGTACACTATCAAGTGATCATCCCTATAACTGTCAATGAACTTTGACCCTGCTTTTTTCCAGTATGCCATCCAGAGGGGCAACTTTGACCGCTGTGTCTGCCAGGCACAGTCAGAAGGTGGACCGCCAATGTCCGACGCTGCCAGTCTCAGTCTCCTAACGAGGCAACTCCTTTTTTTCTACAGACAGAGTGAGGATTCACGGAGATTGGTGAGGACCAACATTTTTTGGAAGTGTTGTTACAACTAATTCAAAACTTGTGTAAAATGTGATGTCTTGCGTGTGGGAACCTGACGCAACATCTCTGTCTGTGTCTCTGTAGATATGGATTTGTCAGAACCTAGTGAAACACAATGGGCAGTTTTTGAAGCTGCTGGCAGGGCCCGAGAGACAGACGTGTGTGTTTCAGATCAAGAGGGTCCTGGGCTCCTGCTGCAGGTAATGGGGCTTACACCTATTCTTCAGGAATGCGTTCTGGGGGGAAGTTTCCCCTAGGTATAGATCTTGAATCAACTTCCCCTCCTCCAATGCTAACCTTAACCATTAGTGGGGAAGAAATGTTAAACTGACCCAATATCCAAGTATGGTATGGCTGTTGAACAAGTTGAGGGGACTAAATGACTTGGTGTTACCTTAGATTGTGAACTGTCATGGTCAAAACACATAGATTCAATGGTTGCAAGGATGCTGAGATATCTGTCCGTAATAAAGAGATGCGCCGCTTTTTTGACACCCCACTCCACAAAGCAAGTTCTGCAGTCTCTAGATTTATCTTATCTTGATTATTGTCCAGTCATATGGTCAAGCGCTGCAAAAGAAAGACCTAGTTAAGCTGCAGGTGACCCAGAATAGAGCGGCACGTCTTGCTCTTCATTGTAATCAGAGGGCTCATATTAATACTATAAATGACAGTCTTTCTTGGCTAAGAGCTGAGGAAAGACTGACTGCGTCACTTCTTGTTTTTATAAGAAACATGAATGTTACAGGAAATACCAAATGGTTTGCATATTCAAATTACAGACAGCACTGACCCACACTCTTACCCCACCAGACATGCCACCTGGGGTCTTTTCGAGTCCCCAGGTCCAGAACAAATTCAAGGAAATGTACAGTATTATACAGAGCCTAGAGTGCATGGAACTCCGTTCCATCTTATATATCGCAAGGGACCAGCAAACCTGCTTTCAAAAAACAAATAAAGCAACCCCTCATGGCACAACGCCTCTCCCCCATGTGACCTATTTGTTGTGTGTATGTACTGACATGTATGTGTATTTGATAGATGCGCACACACACACACTACATGTATTAGTTTTATGTATGCAAATTATAAAGTCTTATGTCTGTAATGTCTTTTTCATTATGTGTCAGACCCCAGTAAGACTAGCTGTTGCCATTGGCGTCGGCTGATGGGGATACTAATTAATCTAATCAAGATCAGCTTCTATGGGCAACTTCACCCTACCGCCATGAATGCATTGAACAATGAAATATGGGGTTATTACACCCCTATAACAGTGTTTCTCCATCTTTCCTAGACTTCTGCAGACCTGTAAGGATGACAGTTTGAATGTTGCCGTCCCCATGAGGATGCTGGAGATCTTTTCTTCAGAGAGAACATATCTTCCTGTCCTTGAAGACATGAATTGTGTAGCGTCGTTAATCGAGCAGATTTTGCACTATATGGTACAGAAAGGTAAGTGTCCTGATGGTTTCACTGCTGTTACAGTGCAAAATAAGTTTTTTGTTTGTTGTTAATGCTCACTTTCAAGCCCCATTGAATTTGACCTCTTGCATCTCTCTCTCTCTCTCTCTCTCTCTCTCTCTCTCTCTCAATCTCTCACTCACTCACTCACTCACTCACTCACTCACTCACTCACTCACTCACTCACTCACTCACACAGGATACTACAGGTCACTTTATATTCTAGTGAATCACAAGCTCCCTTCCAGTCTGGAGTACAGCGATGCTCCCTATGGTGCACACGCTATCCCCTTGGCAAGCACACTGCTGGAGCACACGCTGAAGCCCCTGCACTTTACCTACTCCTCCTGCAATACAGGCGCAAGGTATGTTGAGGTCTCCCCTAGGTACAGATCTAGGATCAGCTTCCCCTCTTCCAATCAATCCTAACCGTAATCATTAAGGCACGGACAGACCAGTAGGATTGCCGAGTGTCTCCCTACCGAGAGTACTTACCTCTGAACAGAGTACCGTCCCTGTACACTTTCAAACCGATTCTACATGTAGAAATGGGCGAAATTGACAGCTGTCAGTTGTCCACCGGCGGGTGGTCCCTGTAGCACACTGCGCCGAAGGCAAGCAGGAAA
Organism: Oncorhynchus masou masou; assembly: GCF_036934945.1. NCBI lineage: Eukaryota > Metazoa > Chordata > Actinopteri > Salmoniformes > Salmonidae > Oncorhynchus > Oncorhynchus masou. Next base: position 30,291,291 of record NC_088239.1, read on the forward strand.
ACAGCGAATGTGCGGCCCCTGACTACAGAACGACAATCGGTCTGGTGAGTTTTCTCTTTTATTGCGAAAAATGCTAAACTGACCCAAGATCAGCGTCTTTGGGTAACTTTACCCTACTCCAAGTATAACAGCAGGAGTAGCGTCTGTAAAACCACAACAGTCACACCAGAACAGTCAAACGCACACACAAATGAACTGAAGCTGAAGTTAACTAGAACACACACACACACACACACACACACACACACACACACACACACACACACACACACACACACACACACACACACACACACACACACACACACACACACACACACACACACACACACACAGAGTGTCCTGAAGTCTGACCCTCTCAAAGTTGAACCTTCAACATATGAAATCCCCCTCGCACACAAAGCATCCCTGCATCAGCGACTACTGAGCACGTGGGAAAGAGCAGAGCGAGGGGCTAGGAGCGGAATGCCTTTGTCTGTGGCGTATGCTGTTAAAATTGTCCAGTAAACCGATAATGTAAACTTGGGGCATTTGTTTGTCCTTCGAGTCGGCGGGGACACTGTAATTGATTCACCAACCTGTTTACAACGAGCAATAAAACTGACCCAGAGTCTGAGTACAGAATATCGACTATTTGCTCTCAATTATAAACATTCTTAATGACAAACGAGGGGGGAGGGCATTCTTTTCTTTTTGAAGAATAGCAGGGGACAGGGTGTGAGAAACTTGGGTACACACTCACTCCAACAGCTAATTATCTGACTGGGACCACCAGATGTGAGAGTTACTCGGGTCAAAACAGCTCTGTTTGACAAGACAATATTGGGGCACTCAGAGCTGAAACGAGACACCCACTCTATCAGTCAAACTCTATTGTCCTTGTTTGGGTAGCCTAATGAGTTTAAAGGATCACCTTTCTTTACAAACTGACTTTTGGCTCTGTACTGAAAGTGCTCAATCTTCAAGTTGACTGCTGACATTTGTATGGGATTGTATAAACAGTGTGAACATAATTTTCTGTTGTAAATACATTTTCATATTTTTGATATCTGACCTAGTATTTGAACACTGTGTTGTTGAGGAAGAGCTTGTAGATAATCATTTCGCTGTTGTGTCCTGTATACGGCTCATTCCATGAAATGAGTCCCTTTTGTGGCCATTTGATATTTTAAGTAGAAATGGAAAATTCAATACATTTTAAAAAAAGAAATAAAATAAAGACTTGTTAAAGTGCTCACCTTCTGTGACTTCTAGGAACCTACTTATCTTTCTGAAGATTGTTATTAATTCCATGTGATTAGTGATTCATTTTAAGGTAAAAAAAACAAACAACCTGTCTCATTTTAAGGTCAACCCTGTTACTTAAACTGAACCCTCGTTTTAAGATGATGAAACTATTCCTTCAAATTATTATATATATATATTTTTTTAAATCTTAAGAAATATTGAACATCTAATAGTCAAGTCATAGTGTTAGCAGTTGAGCTCGTTCTACTATTAATGGAAATGTTCTGGTCCTGAGCGAGTTGAGCGTAACACGACAACTCTGTTACTAATAGATAGACAGGCTAGAAATGTTTGAACAATTTAAACGTTTTTGTGAAGCTTGCATTCAATTGCTCCTTCCTGTTGCACACGATAAGCTTCCATTCCCCCCGTCACGAGAGGATTCATGGCTAATTTAAGGTGATATCGTCAACCCTGTTATGGTCAACCCTTTTCAACCCTTTCCATGTTCCGTGTGCTCTTTACACCAGAATGTTCAGTCTGCTCTTTACGACAGAACATTCAATCTGCTCTTTACAGCAGAATGTTCCAGGTGCTCTTTACGACAGAATGCTCCATGTGCTCTTTACGACAGAATGTAAAAATTAGGAGAAAATAAATAATCTAGACAGTTCATGTTTATTTATTTATTTATTAACATATTTGTAAATATTGATTTGTGATCAATTGGCTTAATCTAATGTCATTATCATGAGGTGAACATTTAAAACCAACTTTCCCATTCTACAATGTGGGGAATGTACACAGCTCTACTCCAGGCATTTGTGTAGTGACATTTCTCTCCCTCTCTCTCTTTGGTTCCACAGGCAGTTTGTGTTTGCGGCCTTCACTGAGGAGTTCACCTCTGTGCCTTTCACGGAGCAGATCTTTCATTTCTTTATTCCGGCGCTGTCCGATCCGCGCCTCCACTTCCCCTTCGAGGCCTTCCTGGGCTCCCTGCAGGCCACCGTAGTCTCCTCCGCAGCGGCACTGAAACGTGCGCCATGGCTCTTCTACTTTGTCCTCTCGGTCGGGGAGACCTGCCTGGGTAAGTGTCTGCGTCCAAAACGGTACTTCTATTCCCATAGGGCTCTGGTGAAATGTACTGCACTATGTAGATGTATATTTTTTTATTTAACCTTTATTTAACTAGGCAAGTCAGTTAAGAACAAATTCTTATTTACAATGACGGTCAAACCCGGACGACGCTGGGCCAGTTGTGTGCCGCCCTATGGGACTCCCAATCACGGCCGGATGTGATATAGCCCGGATTCGAACCAGGGACTGTGGTGACACCTCTTGCACTGAGATGCAGTGGCCTTAGACCGCTGTGCTACTCGGGAGCAACAATAGGGTGCCATTTGGGACACAAGCTTATTGTCCAGCATGTGAGGAATTGTACTCTCGTGTGCCAGCAGGCACATTGACACGTGGAGTTGGAGGGAATGGCCCTGAAAAAAAAAAAATCTATAGAGATAGGGAGAGGGGTTGTAATGTTGTCTGTGTGCGCAGGTTCATTGTCAGAGGAGGGCCTCCAGCTGTACCTGCGAGCTCTGCAGGCCCTCCTGCCTCTCCTCCCCGTGTCAGAGAGCACCAGCAGGCCGGAGGTCATCAGTGACTCTGAGGACGAGGAGGACACCAACACCCAGGCTCCGTCCACACAGGTTGCTAGCTCACACACACACACACACACACACACACACACACACACACACACACACACACACACACACACACACACACACACACACACACACACACACACACACACACACACACACACACACACACACACACACACACCACTAATGTGTTAATACAGGTAACACCAAAATTCAGGAATGGCACACTGCAGGTCACAGGTAATGCGTATCGTTCAGAATGCCCAGTTAATTTACAGGCAACGTTTTCCAATGAAAATGGCTTACATCTGACCACAGGTATTGCACACACTACAAGCAGACCATAGCCCTATCGACACTACCCCTAGGCACTTCACGATAAACACCCTGGGCCGTATTCATAAAGCGTGTAAGCGTAGGCGTGCTGATCTGGGATTAGGTCTGCCACTGGCCATACAATCTTATTAATTGATTGATTGAAATGGGAAAACTGATCCCAGATCCCGCTGACGCTTTATGAATTCAGGCCCAGCTATAGCCTACTTACTGCAACAACTCCCTCACCTATTGCGTGTGAACTCGATGGTTGCAGGACGACAGCTATCGGATATCGGTGCAGCTGATCACGGAGGAGTGCGTCCACAAGCTGGACACAAAGCAGCAGACGAACGCGCTGCTCAACCTGGTGTGGAGGGACTCGGCCAGCGAGGAGGTCTTCACCATGATGGCCTCCATCTGCCACACACTCATGGTGCAGCACCGCATGATGGTGCCCAAAGTCAGGTCCGTGTTCTACATCGGATCCAGTTACGTTATTTTTTGTCCCAAATGGTACCCTATTCCCTATCTAGTGCAAAATTATTGCACCATAAGGGGAATAGGGTGCCATTTGGGATTCACACACCTAAAGGTTGTTACATGTCTTTTCAGTGCTAGAATATCCGCTTATGTTTTGTTTGAATCCTACCCTGAAGTCGTTTTGAGAACCGTCCTCTCGCTGCGATTGTAGTGAATTTTTCCAATATTTTGTCTTTGTATATATTATTCCCCCGTTTTAATTGTCATTTTTAACTTCATCATGAAACTGGTGATGAATCAGCGTTTCCGTGTTGTTAGCAACTAATGTGAATAACGATGAAGAAGCTCAGCCGTTATTGGCGTATACAACCGGCGGAGGAAGCACTCGGGAGGTCAGGTAGGCTCTGAAGCTGTCACTCCTCGATTAGGGTAATGACTCCTGGGATGGCTGATTTTGGGTTGATTGCATTCGGGCAGGATGTGGATGTGAGAGGGGGAGATGGTCACTGTTGTGGCTGAACGAGGGGGCCACCTTCCTGGGCTTTACGGCACACCCTGCGTGGTCTCTCAACCCTTCTGGTTAATGATTAGTAGAGCCAATGGAAGACACTACCTGTCTGTAATGTGTGGGGATGAGAGAGTGAATGTGTATCCCAGCGTATTGTCATTACTGACGCGTTGCTTTCACCTTTACAGGGTGTTTAGGGCAAGAGAGTGCTATCTGGGTCGTATCAACTAGAAACCAAACGGAAGCAAACAGGCCAGAACGAGGAGGGACTATCTGAATTTGTCCAGTGAGAAAACCCAAGTTTTCGTTGCAAAACGTTCTAAATTACTAAAAAGGAATAGGACCCTGTCCGATCTCATGCGAAACCTGATTCAGACATCTTTCAAACTCGCACAAAACACAAAATCCCCCCCAAAACTCTACCAGAGAAGATGTGTTGATTTGCTTACCAAATCATTTCGTGGAATAGGCATAGAATCCTCCTCCCTAAGTATTTTCTATAATTTTTACAGCTTCCTTTGGTCCAAACGCTTTTACCATAAATCCTGCCTCTCGTCCTCCATCATTATCGGATATCTGTGCAAAATAATTAGCTCACTGAGGAAGATTAATTAGTGACCAAGTAGACGGGATAGCTTTACAAGAGGCTTAGGGGAGCAAATTGCATCCCAGGGCTGATTTACTGCGTTTGAAAAAGAGCTAGTCTGCCTAGCCGGCCCTCCTGCCTCCCGCCCGACGGCCAGCCCAGCGCAATGCCTCGAATAAATGTGTATCTTGTCAAAATGCTCTTACCTCCTTTCTTGCTTTCTTCTGTTCATAAGAGCTCGATTCAGGCCCTGTATGTTCTGTAAGATTTGAGATATAATCTTAAATTTAAGGCTTTTCAATTCAGGCCTGAATGTTCTGTAAGATTTTTAAAGAAAAAAAAAGATGTAACTTTTTTTTTTAGATTAGGTTTGTTTTTTGTTGCTATAATCTTTGTCTTTATGGTTGGTAGGCGAAATGGGTGTATTTTCACTTTTCACTGTTTAGTGTTAGGTATTTGGTGTAATTTTACTTTGATTGTTGTTTAGCCCCTGTGGTGGCACTCTGTCACTAACTGATGGTCCCTGCAACTGTAAGTGTTAGCAAGCCTCTGTCCTTCATTTGTTTTTGTGCGCTTGCTGTGATTGTGGAGTTTACATGAGATATTGACACTCGGGCAATGAGAACAAAGTCTTTCTGCCACTGGCACTGACTCACAGGCCCTTATGAATTAGGCCTAAGCTAGTTTTACATAAATAAAGCAGAATTTGAAGCAAATTACTACTTTAGCTCGATTCAATCCGTACTGTAGCGTGATTCGCTTAATTTCAGATTGGGCTGACATACAGTGCCTTGCGAAAGTATTCGGCCCCCTTGAACTTTGCGACCTTTTGCCACATTTCAGGCTTCAAACATAAAGATATAAAACTGTATTTTTTTGTGAAGAATCAACAACAAGTGGGACACAATCATGAAGTGGAACGACATTTATTGGATATTTCAAACATTTTTAACAAATCAAAAACTGAAAAATTGGGCGTGCAAAATTATTCAGCGCCTTTACTTTCAGTGCAGCAAACTCTCTCCAGACGTTCAGTGAGGATCTCTGAATGATCCAATGTTGACGTAAATGACTAATGATGATAAATACAATCCACCTGTGTGTAATCAAGTCTCCGTATAAATGCACTATGATAGTCTCAGAGGTCTGTTAAAAGCGCAGAGAGCATCATGAAGAACAAGGAACACACCAGGCAGGTCCGAGATACTGTTGTGAAGAAGTTTAAAGCCGGATTTGGATACAAAAAGATTTCCCAAGCTTTAAACATCCCAAGGAGCACTGTGCAAGCGATAATATTGAAATGGAAGGAGTATCAGACCACTGCAAATCTACCAAGACCTGGTCGTCCCTCTAAACTTTCAGCTCATACAAGGAGAAGACTGATCAGAAATGCAGCCAAGAGGCCCATGATCACTCTGGATGAACTGCAGAGATCTACAGCTGAGGTGGGAGACTCTGTCCATAGGACAACAATCAGTCGTATATTGCACAAATCTGGCCTTTATGGAAGAGTGTCAAGAAGAAAGCCATTTCTTAAAGATATCCATAAAAAGTGTCGTTTAAAGTTTGCCACAAGCCACCTGGGAGACACACCAAACATGTGGAAGAAGGTGCTCTGGTCAGATGAAACCAAAATTGAACTTTTTGGCAACAATGCAAAACGTTATGTTTGGCGTAAAAGCAACATAGCGCATCACCCTGAACACACCATACCCACTGTCAAATATGGTGGTGGCAGCATCATGGTTTGGGCCTGCTTTTCTTCAGCAGGGACAGGGAAGGTGGTTAAAATTGATGGGAAGATGGATGGAGCCAAATACAGGACCATTCTGGAAGAAAACCTGATGGAGTCTGCAAAAGACCTGAGACTGGGACGGAGATTTGTCTTCCAACAAGACAATGATCCAAAACATAAAGCAAAATCTACAATGGAATGGTTCAAAAATAAACATATCCAGGTGTTAGAATGGCCAAGTCAAAGTCCAGACCTGAATCCAATTGAGGATCTGTGGAAAGAACTGAAAACTGCTGTTCACAAATGCTCTCCATCCAATCTCACAGAGCTCGAGCTGTTTTGCAAGGAGGAATGGGAAAAAATTTCAGTCTCTCGATGTGCAAAACTGATAAGAGACATACCCCAAGCGACTAACAGCTGTAATCGCAGCAAAAGGTGGCGCTACAAAGTATTAACTTAAGGGGGCTGAATAATTTTGCACGCCCAATTTTTCAGTTTTTGATTTGTTAAAAATGTTTGAAATATCGAATAAATGTTGTTCCACTTCATGATTGTGTCCCACTTGTTGTTGATTCTTCACAAAAAAATACAGTTTTATATCTTTATGTTTGAAGCCTGAAATGTGGCAAAAGGTCACAAAGTTCAAGGGGGCCGAATACTTTCGCAAGGCACTGTATGTAGCGTTTGCCGTGAATGCATTCTCCACCAACGTGGGAACATTGCCTTAAAATGTATATTGCGCTGTAGCGCAGCTCTTCAGCTCTACGGATTGAATCGAGCCCTTCCTCTTTTGTTTTTCCTAGTTTTGTCTTTTTCTGCGAACATACGTACATTCTTGCATTATGTCAAAATAAAATAATCTGTGTTTTGTCCATCAAGGTCATTTCTATGGACACACACACACACACACACACACACACATGACCCCTTTTGATGCCTGTGACTTTGTGTATTAGTGCCTTCATTCCGTGATTGAAATGGAGCCCTGGTTTCTAGCAGGCTGTATATCAGGCTGTCAGTCAGCATTTTAGTGCTTTGTTTCCCATTTCAATCAAACACCCGGCCGCGCACTGTAAAGGCCCAGAGCACTATGCTATACCCGGCTCCCCTCCTCTCTTGTACTGACAGATGGGAGGGGCACGGCAGAAACTATTTCTCAAACATAGTAAGAGGTGTCACTCACCCCCCCCCCCACTCTGAAGGCTCATTTTAATTTTCAGATATCCTCCACTGCGCAATGGTGGCCGAGGTAATGTTTGTCCCAAATGGCACCCTATTCCCTTTGTAGTGCTCTACTTTTGACCAGAGCCCATAGGGAATAGGGTGACATTTGGGACGCACATTGAGAGATTGGAGGCCGACATCAACGTGTTTTCACGTGAGATTCCATCCACCTCCCGGTCTCCCTCTCTCTGTTCTGTCAATCCTTTACCTTTCATAATGTGAATAGAAGGCAATAGCTTGTTAAATGGCAGGCATCCTTATAGGTGACAATACCTTTGCCCCTTAGATAGAAGCCCATTATATGCAAGGAGCATTTATTTAGTTTTCAGCTTAATTACCGCATTAATGTTACCTGACATTAACGCTCGGTGTGAAGGACACACAATCTAGCCGGAGCGATTTAAAGGAGGGTACACACACTTTGAACAAAGAGCAGCTTCACACCCAGGTGCCGTAAGCCGTTTTAGTTCGACCGGCCGGCCGGGGTGTCGGGATGAGGGCCCAGTGGCTGCGTCTCAAATGGCACCCTGTTCCCTACATAGTGCACAACGTTTGACCAGGGCCCATCGGAGGCCGACAGGAGGGAATCGGTTGCCATTGGGACGCAGCCAGTGGCTCATTCCCTCTCTCCTTCCCTCCTCAGTGTTATCATGTAATTCAGGGGGGCGGCAGGGTAGCCTAGTGGTTAGAGCGTTGGACTAGTAACCAGAAGGTTGCGAGTTCAAACCCCCGAGCTGACAAGGTACAAATCTGTCGTTCTGCACTTGAACAGGCAGTTAACCCACTGTTCCCAGGCCGTCATTGAAAATAAGAATTTGTTCTTAACTGACTTGGTTAAATAAAGGTAAAAAAAAAAAGGGAGAGTATGGAACCATGCTTGCACTCTGGGGTCATTGTGAGGGCCATGCCCCCCCTTCTATTGTGTCCCCCCGTGGCCATTAAGTTAAATGGGGCTCCTCCAGGAAGCCAGAGGGCCTGTTTATGACCCTGGGCCGATCTCCTCCTTGCCAGCAACTAGTTTACTAATGGAAGGTGCCTCGCCTAAATAAAGCTTAATGGGTCGTTTAATCTTTTTTTCGTTACTGAGAAGGGAGAGACGGGAATAAAGAGGGAGAGGAAGGGCCAAGAAAGAAAATTCCTGCGGGATACGCTATGCTGCTGTTCAACGGCTTTTATTTGATATTTTTCCCTCTTTATGTGCGTCCTCTGGTTACTTGGGCAATGTTAACGATATCTGACTTAGAGGGCATCGAGGCAGAGAGCAATGTATATGTTCAGACGTACAAATTGTGTCAACTCTTTTGTCCCATGACTTTGAGACATGCATCTTTATAGATATTTTGTAAATGTTTGTTTACTTTCTGTCTTTCTATTTTGTCCCCTCCAGGCTTCTGTACAGTTTAGCGTTTAATGCACGTTTCCTGAGACATCTCTGGCACCTGATACAGTCCATGACCACCAAAATGATCACGGGGTGAGTTGATTTGAATGTCGGTCAGGGGCCCTATGTATCAAGCATCTCAGAGCAGGAGTGCTGATCTTTGATCAGGTCTCCTCCCCCTGTCCATGTAATCTTATTCAATGTGGTCTAAAAGGGCAAACTGATCCTAAATCAGAACTCCTGCTTTGAGACACTTGATATAAATATGCGACCCTGAACAAAGTGACGGTCCTCGAATGGTTCTCGGCGTCTGTAAGTCACCTCAACGTGCTTTTTTGACATAAATAAACAGGTCAATATAGTGAGTCTCTCTCTTCTTCTCTCCTCCCAGGTCCATGGTTCCGCTGTTGCAGGTCATTTCGCGGGGGTCTCCCATGTCCTTGGAAGACTCCAATCGCATCATTCCCCTCTTCTATCTCTTCAGTTCCCTCTTCAGCCACTCGCTCATCTCCGTGCACGACAGCGAGTTCTTTGGCTACCCTATGGAGGGCCATGGTAGGCCACTCCCTCAGTGTTTCCTCTAGGACTTTTTTGGGCCGTGGTGGCAAAGTTAGCGTGGTTGGGGGGCGAATGTGGGTCCAACAGCACCGTCTCCAACGTAATATTTTAGAGGCTCTCATCTTGGCCACAGAGACAACATTTTTCTGTTTTAAAGAGTTTTCTGTTATTCTACACATAGGGCAGAGTGAAAAACTTCAGCAATTCTACACATTTTGCCATGGCTTATGCCATGTTTTTATGCTATCTCAGTGACTCAAACATTATAACAAAATCAATGGGGGCCCTATGCTATGAATTATTTAAAATGTATTCTCCTGACTGTCTACTTTTTATTCTGGTGATTGTTTGGCCAGTTCTCAAAGATTATCTTGTTAAAAAATTTAATAAAAAGCTCCATTATCTTTGCTACATACTTTATATCTGGTTTTAATCGTTTAGGGTTTACTCTGAAAACATTTAAAAATCCCCCAAAATTATCATATTTTTGGAAGTGGCGGCAACAATTTACCAGTGGCGCCGCGCCGCTGCTAAATGAATATGGAGGAAACACTGCTTCCTACAAACTCTGGTCTCCAAGGTGGCATCCCAAATGGCAACGGATTCCCTATGCACTACTTCTGACCAGGGAATGTAGGGTGCCATTAAGGACGCAAGACCAAGTCTCAAAATCACCTGCCTCTTGTTTTGAATCGGTGTGATGCTGACATTTTGTTTTACTTTGAATTGAAATGTATCCAGATGAATAGTTTCACACATTCTTTACACTACACTGCACAACATCCTTCACCTTGCTTGATATTCAGTGGGTAAGATATGGAGGGCGATATTTTCTCCTTGCAAAGACAGCTATGCTGGCAACCTTCTGAATAACGGGAGCTCTGATACAGTACCTCACGATTGCGTTGCGTGTGGCGTGTGTATCACGTTGTTTACTAAATCCCTGGTTTAACTAGAGATCTTCCTCACGGAAATTGTCAAAGAAAAGTGTAAATTGCGCTGCAAAATGATCATTCCGCTTACAGTGCAGGTGTCTTGGCGATAGGAAAATGTTGCCTTGTACTGTGTTCAATGGCTGAGTAACAGTGAACAACCGTCCATTCCTTCTGTCCACCCCCTTCTCAGGCCACAGCAATACCACCATGATGCCGTTCACATTGTCCGAGCTGGTGAACCTGTCTCAGTTGCTGAGGGACGCGTGTCTGGGCATCATCAAGCTGGCCTACCCCGAGACCAAGACGGAGCACCGCGAGGAGTACATGGCCGCCTTCCGCAGCGTGGGGGTCAAAACCAACACAGAGGTGCAGCAGCGCATCCAGGCCGAGCAGAAACGCTGGGTTCAGCTCTTCAAGGTGATTACACCCCCCCAGCACCTATCGCCCTAGCATGATAATGGCCTCAAATCTGATTCAAAGCATGTAGAAACTGTGAGTGTAGCTTTAGTGTGTAACACCGGCACAACTCTTGTCTGCATGTTGTCCCCTGCCAAAGTCCGGAGTTCTGCCTCTCCTCCCTTCTCAGTCTCCCCTTACATATATTCAACTGTCTAAATATATACCAAATAAGGAAAATGGGATTTCATTCTAAAAAACAAAATGCTTCCCGAGTCCCAACTGGCGTCTGTCCTCACTCTGAGGCACCTGTAGCAGATTTTGAAAATGGTTGCATGTTGAATGTATCTTTTAAAGGGTCTTCTTTGACTTCTGTTGCTCTCATAGCAAACATAATTGTAAATAACAAAAATGTGTTTATCAGCAACCGTTGAAACTCAAATTGGGCCAGTTAGGAGAAACCGAGTATGCGTGGCTAGACTTGGCTGAGTGAGGACGTTCATTGGCTGTTTACTGAAAGGAAATGAGGCAGATGACAACATTAGGTTAATTATTTCTCTCTCCCTCGCTCACTCACTCTCACTCTCGTCCTTACCCCCCCCCCCTTCTATCCTTCTCCTCTCCCACTTACTTTCCCTGCAACAGTAATTAAGCAACTCTGGCTGCGAGTCTTTGAGAGAGGGACTCGAAAGTGAGCAACACTTTCTTTCAGCAGAGGTGGTGGCGGGGTACGAATGCGGCAAGAATTTCATAACAGTTCAAGGCGAGCAAACACCTCCGTCAGCTAAAATGACCCATTAAAGAAGTGGGAGAGCAGTGGAAATGCATTTTCCAAATTGAACGGGGGGGGTTGGGGGGCTGGATTTACAGTCACTTTAACGCCCGCTGACCCCGTAACACGCTAATGTTTGGTTCGAGTCATCAGCCGTCCTTCGCCCATCTTTTATCACCCCCATTGTCGAGCTATCTATTTAATTGAAAGAAGTTAATTGAATGAAAATGATCAACTAAGCTTATATTAATATTGCTAATGGAACTTCTCTTCTTGGCCATGTTTGGAGAGAGATGTCACCGCAGAGTTTGGGAAAGCCCATTAAGTCGTGCACTTAACCCGGTGTGCTAATTAAGGAATGCTTATTCATTCCTCCGAGTCGGGGGTAAGTCTCTCTCCTAACCCATCGCCGGCGGCGCGAACAGCGTTTTGCACTCCCCGTTATTACCGAGAATACCGACTCTGGTCGTCGCTGATGACGGCCCGAGATTGATTGCGTCCTGTATGGAAAAACGCTGTGCGTTTTTAAAAATAACACTTCCATTCAAACTATGTTGCCTGGTTATTGTATTGAAGATTGTTTCAGGGTAATTATGTGTCTGAATACTCCCAGCTAGTGCCGGTAATGACTGTGGAGTAGGATTTTGGAAATGATCAATATAGATGTGACAAGTTCAGTCGCTACAGTGGAGTCTTCTCTCCGCTAATCATCTGAAGTTGTGAACTCCACAAATATGACCTACACAGCTGACAAAAGTGATGATCAACTTCTATCTAACATTCCTATCCAAAGGCTGCACAGAGTAAGACATGGGATGGGATGCAAAATGGCATGTTTTCCACTGGACCGGACTGGACGGTACAAAAAAATGATTAGGACAGTACAAGACAGACCATATTTTTGTTATTAACAAGGACAGGAATGAATATTCACTCTTGTTTCACCCTCTACTGCACAGTAAGACAATGGCTATCGCAACAAGTCTCAACCCTGACCCTATCTCACAGAACAACGCGGAGTTACACTGGTCGTTACCACAGTTTATCTTTTGCCCTCAGTCCCGCGGCTGATGTCAGCAGACTGGACAGACTAGCCCATAATTAACCCCGGTGCTGGATGTGGAGGGACGACCCCCCCCCACCATTTCTCTTTTATACTATCGTTAAATACCACACTAATGGCTCAGCTCGCAAATTGCTTTTTTAAGAGAAAGCATCTTATTGTCGAGCCTCCACCCAAATAAATTTGTTTGTTAACAAATTAAAGGATGTATGCTTTAAAATGACGTCCGTATATCACGCATCGTTAACTTTTTGTACTTTTACGTCATTTAAGCAGACGCTCTTATCCAGAACGACATAAAGTAGCGAGTGCATACATTTTTCGTACTGCTCCCCCATGGGGAATCAAACCCACAACCCTGGCGTTGCAAGTACCATGCTTCACTGACCGAGCCCCACAGGACCTGAAAATGACAAAATGGTGCAAATGACATCTTTATCACTTGTGTGACGTTTGGTGTCATGCAATTTGTTTGACTTACGTATTACAGCCGAAACCGTTTAAGCCATTTAAAAAAATGTGTTTTTATATTCTACGAAGAGAGTGAGTGGCATGTTCTCTTAAGAGTCCAGTGTGTGACTTTTATTTGGATTGTTTATTGTTCTGCGTTTCACAGGTGATCACTAACTTGGTGAAGATGGTGAAGGCTCGTGACATCAGACGTCCCTTCTGTCCGGCAGGTCATTGGCTCTCTGAAGAGGTCAACATCAGAGCAGATAAGGTAACCGTGCTCTCAGCCCTTAGATTGTTACCCTTAATGAGGTTATCAGGCAAATCATTCATCTGGTTTACTCAATAACGCTTCACTAACACTTCCTTTTATCAATCCACCGTTATGACTGCATACAGTGGTCAGGAACACAACTTCGAGCTCTTGGCATTACATGTAATTAGAGTTGATAAACAACTTTGTGACATCTACGGCGGCGATGCACGCTATGTTTTCACGAACTGTGCCACTGACCTGCCTTTTGAGGAGTATCTGCATAAATGTACATGGATACATTACGATCACTTTATTGTTCCGTGTACATGGGGCATTCAGTTTGTGAGGCCAGCATACAAAATACACTACAACAATACACCGTAATACATGCAATGCACACTGTAAATACTGGAAAGTGAGCATTAAACATAGTCCCTGTGGCATACTGTTAGGCCATTGTGTTAGACCCACGTTATTTCCTATGTAGGATGTTGTTAGCACAGTCACGCTGACTGGAGCCCTGCTCTTCCCTCTCCAGGTGACCCAGCTGTACGTCCCCTCGGCCAGACACGTGTGGAGGACGCGGAGGATGGGACGCATCGGGCCCCTGCAGTCCACACTGGATGGTACGACACAATATAGATCCCACAAGAAAAAGTAGTCCCAGTTAGGTTTGTTCACGATACCAGTATCACGATAACACAATTTTCCATGTAAAAAAAAAGGAAACAGGAAGCAGACTTAACTCTATGATAATTGGAACTAGTGAGACAACCCTAGTTCCTTCTATACGTGAACCGACCACTTACTGTCGTCACAGATTTTAGAAGTGCAATGGAACACCCTAGTTGCCGCACCATAATTGGGGTACAGGGAACACTGTGCCATCTCTGGTAAATTAAGCTCTTAGGTCAGCTCAGGTGTAATCTCAGGTATGTTATTTTCCTTCGATTCACTCCCGATGCCTTAGCAGCGAGACAACCAAGATCATATGTTGTTTAATTTAGAGCTGCATCAAAGGGCCTCCGGCAGCGGGCAGGTGTGAAAACAAACGGATAACAATGCGTGTATGATCTGCCTAATGCCACTCCAGCCAGCCCCGATACAGGATCAATTAAATTAGCCTGAGAGTCCTGATGAGCTCAGACACATCTGGCTGTATGTTTGTCTTCCCTTTTTTCATTTCCTTAAATGGACAGGCCCTCGGGTGATGAATGGCTAACGTATTGACCACCCCCGGGCCATATTTCTCCTCACCGATGGAAACCTGATGGCCGAAATGCAGATAGGATTGACTAATTGAGCAGAATAATTGCGCTCGAACAGGGACAATGAAGGGGAAGGGGGTGGTGGGGTGGTGGTGGTTTAACTCTGCTGTTGTGGCAGTTTTAGGTTCTAAACGGTTACGAACGCTGAGTTGAATACAAAACAAACGTCTGCTTAATGGAAACGGCCAGTCAGGTGGACGGGCAGCTCACCGTTGAGTTAATTAAAAGTGTGTGTTAGTGAGAGAGGGGTTGAGGCAGGATTGAGCACTCTGACGGGCTGCCTGTAAACAGTCAGCTGGGTGGGGAGAGGGCCTAGTGGGTTAGCAGTTGGGGAGGGAGTAAGGTAGCAGGCAGGTAGGATGGGGGGGCTAACTGTGGAAAAATGGGGTCTGGGTGTTATCTGGGTTTAACCTCTTCCATAAAGAAGTGTCTGGGTTTTCTGGGAGACTGCAGGGAAGGAGTTTGGGTTTAGGTTCTGGTAAAGGAACCCCTGGGCTCCGTGCAGGCTGGTTAAACATTTACCACACGGTGCTGTCTCAGCATCTATCCACACACTGTGTCGTCATGGAAACGCTTCATGGCGCTGCATTGGGCATTTATAGATTGATGGATGGATGAATTAGAGCCGGATGGATAGATACCTAGATGGAGGATCAGATCGATGAATGTTAGGATAGTGTGGTTAGATGGGTTAATTGATGGAGGGATGGATAAATTAATAGATAAATAGATTAATGGGTAGAAGACAGACAGATTGACTGTTGTAGAGCAGTTTAAGCATTGTTGTTGTACTGTATTTCTGTTGAAGAAGTTCCCTTACAGGACAAACACAGGTTCTATTCTATTCTAGTGGGGATGGAGCCTCCACAGCTGTCTGTGTCTGAGGAGAGACACTTGGCCATTCTAACCGAGCTGCCCTTCGTCGTGCCCTTTGAGGAACGAGTCAAGGTACTCTACATCTCATCTCGGCATATTGCTCCATACAGATGCGTTCAAATATATTGGCACCCTTGCATGATTCACACTTTCTTCTAAAATAAGTTGAAATGGAAAGAGCTTTTGGTGTTTTCACATGTATTTGTTTGATTTACAACTGCAAAGGACCAAGAAGAATAACAAATAAATAATTAAATGGATAAAAAAAAGAAAAAAAATGGCCTGGACTAATGTATTCAAAATCCGAATGAATTTGGTCGGAGGCGAAGATTCTCTTTACTGTGTAATTTCTCACCTGTGGTAAGTTGCCGGTGCCTTCAGGGTAAAAATAGCATTCAATCATTTTTTAGAAGAAAAAACAGAACATTCTGCTCCATTGCACTCCATTATAAAGTGCAAGGGTGCCAATATATTTGAAAGCGTATGTATGCTTGTAAGAAAACCAAAACCCTTGTGTAATATGTATGACTGAATATTTATTTTCACCTCAGTTAAATTAGTTTCAAATAAAATTGCCTTTTATGGTTGACTACATCCATTAGAAATAGTCCATGTAGTCAATAGAGGTCCTTTAAAACCTGGCTGGCTGTAGGTAGTCTGTCTTAAAACTGCTTGGCATATTATCTCTGTCTGTCCCTGTGGCAAAGATCTTCCAGAGATTGATCTACGCGGACAAGCGGGACGTACAGGGAGATGGGCCGTTTCTGGACGGGATCATCGTCACCATCAGACGGAACTACATCTACGAGGACGCCTACGACAAGCTCTCCCCAGATAACGGTACGTGGTTAGGCTGAGGAGGGATACGGCTCGATGAGGAGGGATACAGTGCCTTCGGAAAGTATTCAGACCCCTTGACTTTTTCCACATTTTGTTAGGTTACAGCCTTATTCTAAAATTGATTCTAGTTTTTTCCCCCCTTATCAGTCTACACACAATGCCCCATAATAATAAAGCAAAAACAGGTTTTTAGAAATGTTTGCTAATTTATTAAAAATCCAAAATGTAAATATCACATTTGCGTAAGCATTCAGACCCTTTACTCAGTACTTTGTTGAAGTAACTTTGGCAGCAATTACAGCCTCAAGTCTTCTGGATATGACACTACAAGCTTGGCACACCTATATTTGGGGAGTTTCTTCCATTCTTCTCTGCAGATCCTCTCAAGCTCTGTCAAGTTGGATGGGAGCGTTGCTGCACAGCTTTTATCAGGTCTCTCCAGAGATGTTAGATCGGGTTCAAGTCTGGGCTCTGGCTGAGCCACTCAAGGACATTCAGAGACTTGTCCGGAAGCCACTGCTGCGTTGTCTTGGCTGTGTGCTTAGGGTCGTTGTCCTGTTGGAAGTTGAACCTTCGCCCCAGTATGAGGTCCTGAGCTCTCTGGAGCAGGTTTTCATCAAGGATCTCTCTGCATCTTTGCCTCGATTCTGACTAGTCTCGCAGTCCCTGCCGCTGAAAAACATCTCCACAGCATGGTGCTGCCACCACCATGCTTCACCGAAGGGTTGGTGCAAGGTTTCCTCCAGATGTGACTCTTGGCATTCAGGCCAAAGAGTTGAATCTTCATTTCATCAGACCATAACATCTTGTTTCTCATGGTCAGAGTCTTTAGGAGCCTTTTGGCAAACTCCCAAGTGAGCTGTCATGTGCCTTTTACAGAGAAGTGGCTTCCGTCTGGCCACTCTACCATAAAGGCCTGATTGGTGGAGTGCTGCAGAGATGGTTGTCCTTCTGGAAGGTGCTCCCATCTCCACAGAGGAACTCTAGAGCTCTGTCAGAGTGACCATCAGGATCTTGGTCACCTCCCTGACCAAGGCCCTTCTCCCCCGATTACTCAGTTTGGCCGGGCGGACAGCTCTAGGAAGCGTCTTGGTGGTTCATAACTTCTTCCATTTAAGATTGATGGAGGCCACTGTGTTCTTGAGGTCCTTATTTGCTGCAGAAATGTTTTAGTACCCTTCCCCAGATCTGTGCCTCAACACAATCCTGTCTTGGGAACTCTACGGACAATTCCTTTGACCTCATGGCTTGGTTTTTGCTATGACAGGAACTGTCAACTTGGGGACATTATATAGACAAGTGTGTGTCCTTCCAAATCATGACCAATCAATTGAATGTGGACTCCAAGTTGTAGAAACATCTCAAGGATGATCAATGGAAACAGGATGTACCTGAGCTCAATTTCAAGTCTCATAGCAAAGGGTTTGAATACTTATGTAAATAAGGTGTTTTTTTATTTGTATTAAATTTTAATAATTGTTTTAAAAAAGCTATTTTTGCTTTGTCATTATGGGTTATTGTGTGTAGATTGCTGAGGATTATATTTATTTAATACATTTTAGAATAAGGCCGTAACGTAACAAAATGTGGAAAAAGCTAGGGTTTTGAATACTTTCCTCCGTAGGCGCTGTACGTATCGGGAGGCATCCTAATAATCTCTCCTTTCTCCTAAAGTGTGCACTTGTTCACTTCTCTTCACGGGTTTGGATGGAATTGACTGGTATAATAAATATGGTGTGTAGTCCCACAAGCCCATACCTCCACCAATCCAATGCTTTTAGATTTGTGGGAAGTAGTGAACGAGTGCACACTAGAAAGGAGATATTATTGAGACGCAGCCCAAGACGGTATTTGTCTTCTGTTTGCGGTCCATAAAAATCCAGATATTCTAGCCGAGGTTGCAGATCCCATTAGAAATGAAGGTTAGCTTTCCCATCGGTCTCTGAAGTATTGGATTTCACTAAAGCATAATTGTGATCGTGGTTATTCTAATGGCTCGCATAAAAGCGTGGAAATCAATTATTTTAAGTCACCTCTTTTTGTGTTTGAATTTCGAAGAGCACTTTTGTTGGGTCACGTGATTAAAAACTGTAGTAGTAGGTGGCCCTGCCTTCGAGGGGCTGGAAAGGTGAGCTATATCATTCATGTGTCTTTATAAGTTATAGCTGCTCTGATTTATCACCGTACATTCATTATTCTGAAATGTGACCTCTTTCATACGGTTTGATTTGATTATTCCTCAGGTCAAAGAAATCATGCCTCTTGACATGTGGAAATGGGGAGAAATATAAACTCTAAAATAGATACACTATATATACAAAAGTATGTGGACACCCCTTCAATAGAGTGGATTTGGCTATTTCAGCCACACCCGTTGCTGAAGGTGTATAAAATCGAGCACACAGCCATTAAATCTCCATTGACAAACATTGGCTTTCAACGTGCAGTCCAACGGACAAATCTGGGTTTGGTACCCCAATGCATAGTGCCAACAGTAAAGTTTGTTGGAGGTAGAATAATGGTCTGGGGCTGTTTTTCATGGTTCGGCCTAGGCCCCTTAGTTCCATTGATGGGAAATCTTACCGCTACAGCATACAATGTCATTCTAGACAATTCTGTGCTTCCAACTTTGTGGCAACAGTTTGGGGAAGGCCCTTTCCTGTTTCAGCATGACAATACCTGTAACGGTTGTCGTTGGTGGAAGAAGGAGAGGACCAAGGTGCAGCGTGGTACGTGTTCATGATCTTTTAATTACACTGAACACTAGAACAAAAATAACAAAACGGAACAAACGAAACAGTCCTGTCTGGTACAGAGACAGAGACAGAAAACAAAGTATGGTTCTCAATCAGAGACAACAATTGACAGCTGCCTCTGATTGGGAACCATACCATACCAGGCCAAACAAATAGAAATACAAACATAGAACAAAACAGAATGCCCACCCCAACTCACGCCTTGACCAACTTAAGATAGAGACCTAAAAAAGGAACTACGGTCAGGACGTGACGGTACCGCCCCAAAGTTGCGGAATCCGGCCGCAAAACCTCAACCCATAGGGAAGGGTCTGGGTGGGCATCTGTCCGCGGTGGCGGCTCTGGCGCGGGACGTAGACCCCACTCCACCTTCGTCTGGGCCCACTTAGGTGGCTCGTTTTGGCGGCTCCTGACTGACGGGCGGCTCTGGCGGCTCCTGACTGACGGGCGGCTCTGGCGGCTCCTGACTGACGGGCGGCTCTGGCGGCTCCTGACTGGCGGGAGAACCTGGAGGGAGGAGACGGAGAGACAGCCTGGTCCTCGGAGGAGGCACAGGATAGACCGGGCCGTGGACTGGAGGTCTCGAACTAAGGGCCTGCACAACCCATCCTGGCTGGATGGCGACTTTGTCCCTGCACGTGTGGGGCGCAGGCACAGGACGCACTGGGCTGTGCAGATGCACTGGAGACACAGTGCGCAGAGCTGGCGCAGCATAACCCGGGCTGAGGAGACGCACCGGAGACCAGATGCGCTGAGCCGGCTTCATCCCTCGATGCCCACTCTAGCCCGGCTGATTCGAGGAGCTAGGAAGTAATGTACCGGGCTGTGAACGTGCACTGGAGACACCGTGCGCTCCACCGCATAACCCGGTGCCTGACCAGTACGATGCCCCACCCGGTAAGCACGGGGAGTTGGCTCAGGTCTCCTACCTGAATCCGCCAAACTCCCCGTGTGCCACCCCCCAAGAAAGGGCTGCCTCTCGGGTTTCCTTGCCAGCCGTGTTCACTCAAATCGCTGGCTCCCTTTTCCTGCTGCCTCCACTCTCCTGGCTGCCTCCACCTGTTCCCATGGGAGGCGATCCCTTCCAGCCAGGATCTCCTCCCATGTGTAGGATCTCTTGCCGTCCAGAATGTCCTCCCATGTTCATTCCTCCTTATAGCTCTGCTCCTCCTTACCACGCTGCTTGGTCCTTTGGTGGCGGGTAGGTATGTAACGGTTGTCGTTGGTGGAAGAAGGAGAGGACCAAGGTGCAGCATGGTACGTGTTCATGATCTTTTAATTACACTGAACACTAGAACAAAATAACAAAACGGAACAAACGAAACAGTCCTGTCTGGTACAGAGACAGAAAACAACTCAAGGGCGAAACCAGGCTGCCTGGTATGGTTCTCAATCAGAGACAACGATTGACATCTGCCTCTGATTGGGAACCATAACCAGGCCAAACACATAGAAATACAAACATAGAACAAAACCCCAACTCAATGACAATACCCCTGTGCACAAAGTGAGGTCCATACAGAAATGGTTTGTCAAGACAATTGGTAGTTACATTCTTTTCCTACTATGGACCAATTGGTAGTTACATTCTTGTGCTCCTTAAACCGTAAGCCAGCCGCACCGTTGTGTTGGAGGAAACACCGTCCAGCTGTCAACCAAAGTCAACTTACAGGTGCTAGAGTGCGATGGGACAAGGGAATCCCGGCCGGGCCAAACCCTCCCCTAACCCAGACGACGGGAGACCCATGTGTGCCACCTCATGGATTTCCCGATCACTGCCGGTTGTGACACAGCATGGGATTGAACCCAGGTCTGTAGTGACGCCTCAAGCACTGCGATGCAGTGCTTTAGAAAGCTGCGCCACTCGGGAGGCCCTCTGTGCCCTAGGTGTGGAAGATCTTTACTGACCTGCACAGAGCCTCAGCCCCTGACCTCAACCCCTTCCAACACCCTTTGGATGAATTTGAACGTCGATTGCAAGCCGGGCCTAATCGTCCCAACATCAATGCCTGACCTAACTAGAGTGGAGAAGAGTGGAGGCTGTTATAGCAGCAAAGTGGTGACCAACTCCATATTAATTGCCATGATTTTGGAATGAGATGTTCGACTAGCAGGTGTTCACATACTTTTGGTAATGTCGTGTATTTTCCCTATTCCTACACATAATGTAGATTTTTTTAATTGTAAATTACATTTTAATTATTACATGCATGTACACTGAGTGTACAAAACATTAAGAACACCTTCCTAATATTGAGTTGCACCCCTTTTGATCTCAGAATAGCCTAAATTCGTTGGGGCATTGACTCTACAAGGTGTTAAGCGTTCCACAGCGATGCTGGTCCTTGTTGAATCCAGTGCTTCCCACAGTTGTCAAGTTGTCTGGATGTCCTTTGGGTGGTGGACCATTCTGGATACACACGGGAAACTGTTGAGCGTGAAAAGCAGCTTTGCAGTTCTTGACATACTCAAACCGGTGCGCATGGCACCTACTACCATTCCCTGTTCAAAGGCACTTAAATCTTTTGTCTTGCCCATTCACCCTTTGAATGGCACACACACATAATCCATGTCTAGATTGGCTCAAGGCTTAAAAATCATTTAATCGGTCTCCTCCCCTTCACCTACAATAATTGTAGTGGATTTAATAGAGGTCATCAATAAGGGATCATAACTTTCACCTGGGCTGTCTTCGTCTTGTTTTATACACTTAGTGTATATTTTCTCTACTAACTTGATTTCCCTTCGTGTCCCGTGTATCCAGAGCCGGACCTGAAGAAACGTGTCCGGGTGCACCTACTCAACGCCCACGGTCTGGACGAGGCGGGTATCGACGGCGGGGGCATCTTCCGCGAGTTCCTCAACGAGCTGCTGAAGTCGGGCTTCAACCCCAACCAGGGCTTTTTCAAGACCACCAACGAGGGCCTGCTTTATCCTAGCCCCACCGCCCAGATGCTAGTGGGGGACTCCTTTGCCAGACATTACTACTTCCTGGGACGGATACTGGGGAAGGTAAAGTTTTAAATAGAAACATTTTATTGTGCATTTTTATATAATAGAGGAGAGACGACAGAGGAAAGATAGATATATAGTGTGTCACAAAGGCAGTGGGTTGGATTCAAACCCATAGCGACACGGGAAAACGTGCGGTAGCCGGGCGCCACTGACCACTGGACCATCCAGGCCCACGGGAAAGCTGTCTTAGCTGACAGACAGACCGCTCTCATTCCAGGTCTCTGTTAAAGTCAACAGAAATCAATGTGTGTGATCAGTGTTCTTGTGTAGCCAATACAGTGTAGAGTGGGGACCATGTCAATTAGAGGTCGACCGATTAATCGGAATGGCCGATTATTAAGGGGCAGAAATCAGTATTTTTGGACACCGATTTTGCCGATTAAAAAAGAATGGTTTTAATTTTTATATATATATATTTTTTACACACCTTTATTTAACTAGGCAAGTCAGTTAAGAACACATTCTTATTTTCAATGACGGCCTAGAAACGGTGGGTTAACTGCCTTGTTCAGGGGCAGAACGACAGATTTTTCCTTGTCAGCTCGGGGGATTCAATCTTGCAACCTTACAGTTAGTCCAATGCTCTAACCACCTGCCTCTCATTGCACTCCACGAGGAGCCTGCGTGTTACACGAATGCAGTAGAAGCCAAGGTAAGTTGCTAGCTGGCATTAAACTTATAAAAAACAATAAATCAATCATAATCACTAATTAACTACACATGGTTGATGATATTACCAGTTTATCTAGCGTGTCCTGCGTTGCATATAATCGATGCAACGCAGGGGGATGATTTAACAAAAGCGCATTTGCGAAAAAAGCACAATCGTTGCACGACTGTACCTAACCATAAACACCAATGCTTTCTTAAAATCAATACACAGAAGTATATATTTTTAAACCTGCATATTTAGCTAAAAGAAATCCAGGTTAGCAGGCAATATTAACCAGGTGAAATTGTGGTCACTTCTCTTGCGTTCATTTCACACAGAGTCAGGGTATATGCAACAGTTTGGGCAGCCTGGCTCATTGCAAACTAATTTGCCAGAATTTTACATAATTGTTACATAACATTGAAGGTTGTACAATGTAACAGGAATATTTAGACTTAGGGATGCCACCCGTTAGATAAAATACCGAACGGTTCCGTATTTCACTGAAATAATAAACATTTTGTTTTTAGAACTGATAGTTTCCGGATTCAACCATATTAATGACCAAAGGCTCGTATTTATGTGTGTTATTATGTTATAACTAAGTCTATGATTTGATAGAGCAGTCTGACTGAGCGATGGTAGGCAGCAGCAGGCTCTTAAGCATTCATTCAAACAGCACTTTTGTGCGTTTTGCCAGCAGTTCTTCGCAAGCACATCGCTGTTTATGGTTTCAAGCCTGTCAGCCTAATGATTGGTTATAACCGATATGAAATTGCTAGCTAGTTAGCGGGGTGCGCGCTAATAGCGTTTCAAACGTCACTCGCTCTGAGACTTGGAGTAGTTATTCCCCTTGCTCTGCATGGGTAATGCTGCTTCAAGTGTGGCTGTTGTAGATGTGTTCCTGGTTCGAGTGCAGGTAGGAGCGAGGAGAGGGACGAAAGCTATACTGTTACACTGGCAATGCTAAAGTGTCTATAAGAACATCCAGTAGTCAAAGCTATATGAAAAACAAATGGTTTCGAGAGAAATAGTCCTATAATTACTATATTAACTACAACCTAAAACCTCTTACCTTGGAATATTGAAGTCTCGTGTTAAAAGGAACCACCAACTTTCATATGTTCTCATGTTTGGTGCAAGGAACTCAAACGTTAGCTTTTTTACACGGCACATATTGCACTTTTACTTTCTTCTCCAACACTTTGTTTTTGCATTATTTAAACCAAATTGAACATGTTTAATTATTTATTTTAGGCTAAATAGATTTTATTCATGTATAATATTAAGTTAAAGTAAGTGTTCATTCAGTATTGTTGTAATTATCATTATTACAAATAAAAAAATAAAAAAATTGGCCGATTTAATCGGTGTCGACCTTTTTTAGACCTCTAATAATCGGTATCTGCGTTGAAAAATCATCATAGACAATGGAAGAATGGGATGTGTTGCTAAAAAACTTGCAGCAGGAACTGACCAATTGAAAGCTGCAGTATGTAACTTTTTGGGGCGACCTGACCAAATTCACATAGAAATGTGTGTTATGGAACTGTCATTCTCATTGAAAGCATTTACTAAGAAGCGGTAGATCTGTTCTTTGTGCGCTATTTCTAAGCTTCCCGTTCTTGGGTTCCGATTTTTGCATCTTTTGGTTTTGTACACCAGCTTCAAACAGCTAAAAATACAATATTTTTGGTTATGGTAAAGATATTCCACAGCTGTTTGGATGGTAGAATGATTCTCTACATTATACTTGCATGTTTTGTCACATAAACTGAAATTAAGCAAACTATTTGAATTTTAGCATCCAGGAAATGGCGGAGTGATTTCTGCATAGTGCACCTTTTTTAAATAGTTAACAAGCACCCAAGGGTGAAGTTATTAAGCAATACAAGGTGTTTGTGTGCATATCTGTATGTTGGCTCCAAATGATCACCAGGTGTCTTCAAGCATTAACTGAAACAACAAGCACCTCCTAATGTGGTAATTAGATGGAAAACCAACCAATGTGTGATGAACGTCTAATCAGTTAATGAGATGTGAAATGTAGTCAGCAGCAGTGTGCTCCGCTAACTCTTGCAGGGGGGTTTGCCATGCCCCCTTGTGTTCCCTCTGAGGGTCACACTGTGCCTCAGACACCAGCAGGTCATCTGGGAGTCAACCCACCCTATGTCATTGAATAATAGAGGTACAGTAAAGAGATAAGGCTGATTCATTATAAGATCTAATGGCTGCTAGTATTTTAACTTGACTGCATATCAAACAACTGTGTTCATTGTCCTTGATTTTGTGTTCGATGTCCAAGAAAGTGACAATTTTGAATGAAATAAGACAGAACTTGGACCCGATTCTTGTACAAAGCATAGTTTGGTTCATTAGTCCTATGCGTAATCTGTTGAAGGCATTGTTTTCCCTGCCCCCTCCTCCCCCTTTGACTGCACTATTTATTATAGCCGAATGTTTTTAAATCTTATTTAATGCATGTGCCGGCAGATTGTTTATCGAGATGCTGTGGGAGTGTGTGTGTGTGTGTGTGTGTGTGTCTGGGAGGGGTCATCTCATTCTCAACGGGAGAAGAATTACCTCATGACAACCAACCGCCTCTCAATTAGGCATTCCATTAGCCTATGATTCCTGCCTCGTTGTTTGTGTAGCGATTGCATTTGCCCGGGCGCTAAATCAGTGCTAGCCCCCCGCCGACATGGACATAAATAAGCGGTCAAAGAATGTGGTAATAGCATTTTGATCTGTTTTACAGTCCGGAGCGTCTAAAGTCCTCTCTCTCTCTCTCTCTCTCTCTCTCTCTCTCGCTATGCTCTTGCTCTCTCTCTCTCTTTGCATGACGGTCCAGTCCACTCATCAGGGCACCATAACTCCTCCTGGGCGTTGTCCCAAATGGCACCTTATTCCCTATATATCGTGCACTACTTGTTAAAAGTAGTGCACCACAGAGGGAATTAGGGTACCATTTGGGACGCGACCCCTGGTGTCTCCACGTTTTCCATCCCCACGGTGAGAAATGGCTAGTCAGCTGATAGAAACGCGCTCTGCTCCCCCTTCCCCGATCACTACAGCTAATGGCTCAGGCAATTAAGGCAGGGGAAATTAATTTGAATTTGACTTTCAATTAACCCTACCTTAAGTTCCCTTTTTTTCTTCTCCATAAATACGACGTGTGAGTGCTCGTTTGAGTGGTGTATTGATATTTGTTTAGTGCCGTTATTACCTGCGCCCGGGTGGGGGGTGGGGCGTTATAGATTAGGATTGCATCACTGCTGCGTGGAGAGTGCGTGGAGAGATGCGCGGTACACACACTAAGACCTATGGGACACAGGAGATTAATATAGTTCAATAATGACCTCCCGGCCTGCCATTGTCGTAGAGGTAATGTATTAACATCAGGAGTGGGCCAGTCTGGGGTACTCACTGAAATGGGATTGGACATCACAATATGGGACGCCGATCATCCCTCTTCCTCACTTGTCCTCCCAACTGACACGTATAAGATTTGACGCCACAAACGGAAACCACTTAACAACACGTGTGTATGATTTACATTTTTTACAGACCTCATTGGTATACAATTCCACTGAGCATAAAAGCATATTGAATTCTCAAGTCTTCAGTATTATTATCTGTGCTCTCAAGCATCTAGAGTCCAAGGTTGCTGGTGTCTCTCACTGTTCTTACTAGTTTCTACAAGCCATTGGAGGCGTCGGGCAGTGCTTGACTTGGACAGGCGCTCTGCTGAGCCGAGTACTGGCACCTCAAATGTTCTACTGCTTGTGCTCCAGTTCCTCTTGTGGAATATTAGCTCAAAAGTGTTGTGGAGCTCCTGCATCTGAATATAAACAGTCCGTTCACCTATTTCAGTCCAAGTCAAGCACTGATTTGGGGCAAATGTGTAATGTAATTTTTTAATTTTTAAATCACCTCAAGTTAACTTCAAACCAAATAATTGTATTGATTTGATTGTGAAATAAAAAAATGCACGGTTGCTAAAGTTAGGCTAGCTGTAGTTTGTAGTGACTGTTTAAAGAAAACTAAATGGATTCCAGTTTCTTCTGCCCCATAGACTACTTTCAGGGCGAGGAACTGACGAACATCAAGTTGTAAAATACGGAACTTCCCCTTTTAAGCTGTTTTCGGTGCCTCTCTTCTTCCGGACAATTTTGTCGGGGTAGTAAAGAGAGAGGTCTCCTGATGCCAGTCTCACTGCCCCACATCACTGTCACCGTCCAGCCAAGATCCAGTAAACTTCAGTAGGACATGTGGAGCAACCCCCCCACCCCTCCTCGCTATGCCTCACCCATCTGGAACACCCACAGCATGCCTCTTCATGATAGTACAAAGCCCGGCATTAGCCCTGGCATAGCCTCCAAACTCTTTCAGCAGGTGGCTGAAGTTTTGTGTGTGTTTGTACCATCCACCCTCCCTCCCACTTCCCCAGTGCCTTTCCTCATTAATCTCCCCGGTCGGACTAAAAGTTCCCCTTTAGAGGTGCGTTGGGTTGCACCCCTGATTGATAGCGATGCGTTTGAAAGGCATTATATTTTTATTGATTCTTAATGTTGTAAATTAAGGAATTTATTTGGCAGCTAACAGAAGGCAACCTGCGATGTTGTTGGGCGTTTATTCTCCCTGATGGCGCTGCGATCTGCTTTAATTGCGTTGCCACTGCACTCACTTATATTAAAAGGGGCTGGGCCATAATTAATCCGTTTTATCCCGAGTCATTTTGGCACAATTTCTGGCAATAAACACCCATAAATAAAGTGGCTGTTAAAAAAAAAAAAGAAAGAAAATGCCACAGGTTTTTTTTCCTTCTCCCTCCATATACTTAGTGCCACCTCTTCCCGGCACTGTGTTATTGTTATTGATAGGTTTCAAGTGGGTATGCAGCGCATATGGTCAAGGAATTCAGAAGGAGCCACCTGAGAAATGCTAAGTGGATTAATTTGCATTAAAAAAATCGAATGTGTTTAAAGTTGCGCAATTAACCTGTGTTTAGAAAATAGACCCTGATTTATACCTGCCTGTATGTTTAAGATGCATGCATTATGGAAATGGCCTAGATTTATAATCCATTTAGCTGATGTGGTCAGGGTTTTTAGTGCAATCATTTATAAGGACCTCTATATTTTAATGCCTGGAACGGGCTCTTTTTTTTAGGACTATTCCAGTACATTAGCTCCCGGTTTTATGAGTCACCTGCTCGGCCAAGGTTCTTAATGGCAGCCCAGGTCAAGGTGAGAATTGACATTTATAAAGTTTGAGGCAGGCGGATTTTAAGGCCGGTGTGTTTTAGACAGATTGTGTTCTTGTTTTGTGCTCTTGCACCGATGTGAACTGATTTACTGTCTTATCGCATCTTTATCTGATGTTCCGGTCAGTCTTTTAACCTCAGTTTATAATTGCAAACAGCAAAGATGGCTCTCTCACCGATATCCATTGTTGTTATTGATTGATTATTCTGTTCACTGTTCTGTTGAGGTTTTTATGCTAGTCTGATTTGTATGACTTTATCATTACCTAATTTTTATCATAACACATAATATATAAACTCAGCAAAAAAAGAAACGCCCCTTTTTCAGGACCCTGTCTTTCAAAGATAATTAGTAAAAATCCAAATAACTTCACAGACCTTCATTGTAAAGGGTTTCACATGCTTGTGCAATGAACCATAAACAATTAATGAACATGCACCTGTGGAAGGGTCGTTAAGACACTAACAGCTTACAGACGGTAGGCAATTATGGTCACAGTTATGAAAACTTAGGACACGAAAGAGGCCTTTCTACTGACTCTGAAAAACACCAAAAGAAAGATGCCCAGGGTCCCTGCTCATCTGCGTGAACGTGCCTTAGGCATGCTGCAAGGAGGCACGAGGACTGCAGATGTGGCCAGGGAAATAAATTGCAATGTCCATACTGTGAGACGACTAAGACAGCGCTACAGGGAGACAGGAAGGACAGCTGATTGTCCTCGCAGTGGCAGACCACGTGTAACAACACCTGCGGGACATGTACAGGATGGCAAAAACAACTGCCTGAGTTACACCAGGAACGCACAATCCCTGCATCAGTGCTCAGACTGTCCGCAATAGGCTGACAGAGGCTGGACTGAGGTAGGCTGGACTGAGGTAGGCAACAACGTCGTCTATGGGCACAAACCCACCGTCGCTGGACCAGACAGGACTGGCAAAAAGTAATCTTCACTGATGAGTCGCGTTTTTGTCTCACCAGGGGTGATGGTCGGATTTGCGTTTCTCATCGAAGGAATGAGCGTTACATCGAGGCCTGTACTCTGAAGCGGGATCGATTTGGAGGTGGAGGTTCCGTCATGGTCTGGTGCGGTGTGACACAGCATCATCGGACTGAGCTTGTTGTCATTGCAGGCAATGCTGTGCATTACAGGGAAGACATCCTCCTCCCTCATGTGGTACCTTTCCTGCAGGCTCATCCTGACATGACCCTCCAGCATGACAATGCCACCAGCCACACTGCTCGTCCTGTGCGTGATTTCCTGCAAGACAGGAATGTCAGTGTTCTGCCATGGCCAGCGAAGAGCCCAGATCTCAATCCCATTGAGCACGTCTGGGACCTGTTGGATCGGAGGGTGAGGGCTAGGGCCATTCCCCCCCAGAAATGTTTGGGAATTTGCAGGTGCCTTGGTGGAAGAGTGGGGTAACATCGCACAGCAAGAACTGGCAAATCTGGTGCAGTCCATGAGGAGGAGATACACTGCAATACTTAATGCAGCTGGTGGCCACAACTGATACTGACTGTTACATTTGATTTGTAACCCCCCCCCCCCTTTGTTCAGGGACACATTTCAATTTCTGATAGTCACATGTCTGTGGAACTTGTTCAGCTTATGTCTCAGTTGAATCTTGTTATGTTCATACAAATATTTGCAAGTTCACAAATATTTACAAGTTTAAGTTTGCTGAAAATAAAAACAGTTGACAGTGAGAGGGCATCTCTTTTTTTGCTGAGTTTATATTTATATATAGACTACTGTTCAAAAGTTTGGGGTCACTTAGAAATGTCCTTGTTTTTGAAAGAAAAGCACATTTTTTGTCCATTAAAATAACATCAAATTGATCAGAAATACAGTGTAGACATTGTTAATGTTGTAAATGACTATTGTAGCTGGAAATTTTGAATGATGATTTTGAATGGAATATCTACATAAGCGTACAGAGGCCCATTATCACCAACCAGCACTCCTGTGTTCCAATGGCTGTGTTAGCTAATCCAAGGTTATCATTTTAAAAGGCGAATTGATCATTAGAAAACCCTTTTGCAATTATGTTAGCACAGCTGAAAACTGTTGTGCTGATTAAATAACCAATAAAACTGGCCTTTAGACTAGTTGATTATCTGGCGCATCAGCATTTGTGGGTTCGATTACAGGCTCAAAATGGCCAAAAACAAAGAACTTGTTCTGAGAAATTAAGGCTATTCGATGTGAGAAATTTCCAAGAAACTGAAGATCTCGTACAACGCTGTGTACTACTCCCTTCACAGAACAGCACAAACTGGCTCTAACAAGAATAGAAAGAGGAGTGTGATGCACCGGTGCACAACTGACCAAGAGGACAAGTACATTAAATCGCCATTAAAAAAAGCCAGACTGCACATGGGGACAAAGATTGTACTTTTTGGAGAAATTTCTGCTCTCTGGTCTGATGAAACAAAAATAGAACTGTTTGACCATAATGACCATCGTTATTTTGGAGGAAAAAGAGGGAGGCTTGCAAGCCGAAGAACACCATCCCAACCGTGAAGCACGGGGGTGGCAGCATCATGTTGTGGGGGTGCTTTGCTGCAGAAGGGACTGGTGCACTTCACAAAATAGATCACAAGGGAGGAAAAGTATGGGGATATATTGAAACAACATGTCAAGACATCAGTCAGGAAATTAAGGCTTGGTCGCAAATGGGTCTTCAAATGGAAAATGACCCCAAGCATACTTCCAAAGTTGTGGCAAAATGGCTTAAGGACAACAAAGTCAAATTATTGGAGTGGCCATCACAAAGCTCTGACCTCAATCCTATAGAAAATCTGTGGGCAGAACTGAAAAAGCGTGTGCGAGCAAGGAGGCCAACAAACCTGACTCAATTACACCAGCTCTGTCAGGAGGAATGGGCCACAATTCACACAACTTATTTTGGGAAGCTTGTGGGAGGCTACCTGAAATGTTTGACCCAAGTTAACCAATTTAAAGGCAATGCTACCAAATACTAATTGAGTGTATGTAAACTTCTGACCCACTGGGAATGTGATGAAATAAATAAAAGCTGAAATAAATCACTTTCTACTATTATTCTGACATTTCACATTCTTAAAATAAAGTGGTGATCCTAACTGACCGAAGACAGGGAATTTTTACTCGGATTCAATGTCATGAATTGTGAAAAACTTTGTTTAAATGTATTTGGCTAAGATGAATGTAAACTTCCGACTTCAACTGTATATGTGTGGACACCCCTTCAACAAATTAGTGGATTTGGCTATTTTAGCCACATCCGTGTATAAAATTGAGGACACAGCCATGCATTCTCCGTACACCAACATTGGCAGTAGGATGGCCTTACTGAAGAGCTCAGTGACTTTCAACGTGGCACCGAATGACACCTTTCCAACAAGTCAGTTCGTCAAATGTATGCCCTGTTAGAGCTGGCCCTGTCAATTGTAAGTGCTGTTATTGTGGAATGAAAACATCTAGGGCCAACAACAGCTCCAACTTTGTGGAAACAGTTTGGGGAAGGCCTTTTCCTGTTTCAGCATGACAATGCCCCGTGCCAAAGCTAGGTCCGTACAGAAATGGTTTGTCGAGATCAGTGTGGAAGAACTTGCCTTGCCTGCACAGAGCCCTGATCTCAACCCGATAGAACACCTTTGGGATGAATTGGAACGCCGACTGCGAACCAGGCCTAAATGCCCAACAGTGCCCAACCTCACTAATGATCTTGTGGCTAAATGGAAGCAAGTCTCTGCTACAATGTTCCAACATTTAGTGGAAAGCCTTCCCAGAAGAGTGGAGGCTGTTATAGCAGCAAAGGGGGGACCTACTCCATATTAATGCCCATAATTTTGGAATGAGATGTTCGATGAGCAGATGTCCACGTACCTTTGGTCATGCCATTTAGCAGATGCTTTTATCCAAAGTAACTTACAATCATGCGTGCATACATTTTCGTATGTGCAACCCCAGCGGGAATCGAACCCACGATCCCGGCACTGAAAGCTCCAAGCTCTAAAAACTGAGCCACACAGGATCATGTTATCGTGACCTTTGACCTGAGTGCATCTATGATGACCTATGACCTTTTTATTTCTCCCTATAGGCCCTGTATGAGAACATGCTGGTGGAGCTGCCGTTTGCCAGCTTTTTCCTGTCCAAGCTGCTGGGCACCAGTGCTGATGTGGACATCCACCACCTGGCCTCGCTGGACCCCGAGATGTACCGCAACCTGCTCTTCCTCAAGAGCTACGAGGACGACGTGGAGGACCTGGGACTCAACTTCACCATCGTCAACAATGACCTGGGAGAGGCACAGGTGGGTGGGGCTTGTGTGTGTGTGTGTGTCGATGGAGGGACGTAGGGGTTATCACAGCATCGCCGCCTTTGATTGCCTGTGACTCCATCCCTCTTTCCTGCCTGTGTCTCTGGCCTTGTCATTCTGTCCCTCTCGCCATTCCCTTTTCCCTCCCTGCAGTGTTAATAATTAATTTCCCTCACGTTGTCTGTATTGAGAGGCACTGAGAGAGATAAAGCACGTCGTCAGCTCTCGCCCTGAGTGGTGCCGTGCCGCGGGGAATAGGAGGCTCTCTGTTGACCATTCTAACAAGCCGGCCATCAAGCAATTTTCTCAGAACACGCCTGAGAGGCATGACTTTTACTTCTTTGGCACGTCCAACATGTCTGAGCCTGTTTTTTTAGACAGAGAGGGGTCTATTCACTGCCCTCTAGTCACCCTTACCAGTCACCCCGGGCTGGGCTAAGCACTCTACCCGCTCTCCCTGTTTGCTCAGGGCCTTACCTTCTCTTATTAGCTCCTCTTTAAACAGGCTTGAACAGTCGCGCTACAGTGTAGCCCGCAGTCGCAAATAGGGCATCCCAAACACGATTCGGAAAACAATTTGCGGGAGATAAGGCACACACTCGGAGGCAGACTGGCCCGTATATGCCCTCGGAAGATAGCCAAAGCAAGCAAGATAAAGACAATCATTCTCAGACATTAGCACATAATCAGAAACACAAAATGAAACTCAGATAGTGGGCCTGCTGGCTACTAACCCTTATGTGGTTAGCTACTTAATGTACATTTTAATCGATTTTGTCGGGTGACTGGCTACCCCCTGACTGGCTACTTTTTTCATGAAGGTGGCTACTTCAGATTTTTGGGAACATATTGATCTTAAGAGTATTAGAAAAGTTCCTTAGTGATCTGGATTATTTTACTGTGATTATGTGGTATGTGTCCTTACTCCTCCAAGACCATTCAACCAAAATGCAAAACCCTCCAGGAAGGAGATAGATCAGGTTTTGTGACCCAAAACCCAACACTATAGCCGATCATAGAAAACAACTCAAGTAAAAGTGAAAGTCACCCAGTAAAATACTACTTGAGTAAAATTCTAAAAGTGTTTTTAATTATACTTCAGTGTCAAAAGTAAATGTAATTTCTAAAATATACTTAAGTACAAAAGTCAAATTATAAATCATTTCAAATTCCCAAACCAGACAACACCATTTTCTTTGTTTGTTTTTTAATTTACGTATAGCCTGCGGCACACTCCAAAACTCAGACATCATTTAATAAAACTAAGCATGTGTGTTTAGTGAGTCCGCCAGATCAGAGGCAGTAGGGATGACCAGGGATGTTGTCTTGAGAAGTGTGGGAATTGGACCATTTTCCTGTCCTGCTAAGCATTCAAAATGTAACGAGTACTTTTAGTAAAAAGGACATGATTTTCTTAAGGAATGTAGTGAAGTATAAGTTGTCCAAAATTATAATTAGTTAAGATAGCCCCAGAAAACTACACAAGTCGTACTTGAAAGTATTTTACACCACTGCCCCTGGGCCCCTTGATCAGTGACTTCTCCCTTTGCTCCACTGGTAACTTCAATCACGCTCTCTGGGTTGACACACCCTAAAAAGCTTATCTTGACGCAATAATATTACATGCTCCACTATGAAATGTATATTTTACATGGAGTGACACTTTCTGGTGAACACATTTCTTGACTTTTGAAGTTTCGAGCATTGAGAAAGTAATACCCGAAGTAAAGTGTGAGGGTGACATATGGTGGTTTTTGCCTGGTTGCCCTCTACGTGGATTTGAGATAAATGCCTGTATGTCTGACAGGGCCTTTCTTCCAGGTGGTTGAGCTGAAGCCTGGAGGGAAGGACATCCCTGTGTCCACGGCCAACAGGATAGCGTATATCCATTTAGTGGCAGATTACCGACTCAACAAACAGATCAGGCCCCACTGCCTGGCCTTCAGACAGGGCCTGGCCAACGTTGTCAACCTGGAGTGGCTGCGTATGTTTGACCAGCAGGAGATCCAGGTAACGTCAAGGATATTCACTAGGTTTGCAAAATCCAGAGGATTTCTGGAAAACGTCTAATTTTGGGAAAGTTACCAGAATGTTGCAAGTCGATTCACATTACTTTTACAAACATGCACACGTAAATATACACTTCAACATTTTCTTCATCGATCTTTGCTTTCCCACTACAGGTGTTGATATCTGGAGCTCATGTACCCATTTGTCTTGACGACCTGAAGACGTTTACAAACTACTCAGGTATGATCACATTAATGGATGGTTTGTACAATTTTATTTAAAGAAACAAAACTACTCGGGTATGATCACATTATGGATGGTTTGTATTAGTTTCTTTTAAGAAACAAAATTATTTAGGCTCTGCCATAATGGTGAAAATGATATTGAAGTTGTACTCATTAATACTCTGTGATAGTCCGTTTCTAGTAGTAGTGATTACTTTGACCATTTTAATGTGCTGTAAAGTCAGGAGGATTTCCATAGAGCTAACTGTCAAGCTCTCCTGCCAACTTCATGGGACAGGTGGCCTAGTCACGGCATACGGTTGCGCTCTGGAGTAATGTGTTTGCTGAATGGGGGGTAGTCGAGATGGCATGGCTGCATCATGAGTCTTAAACAACACAAACAATGTGACAGCTACGTCTGTCAGACAGTGGATTCACTCGGTTTACAGGTGTTTTTTTTGTGTGTTTTTTTATTTTAAGACTAAAAACCCAAGTGTGTCAGATTATCATGTCTCTCTCTCTTCACCAGGTGGTTACACTGCCACTCACCCTGTCATTACCATCTTCTGGGAGGTGGTGGAAAGCTTCACCGATGAAGAGAAACGCAAGCTGCTCAAGTTTGTCACCAGTTGCTCGCGGCCTCCCCTCCTGGGCTTCAAGGTGAGGGTTGACCGAAAGTTCATTACGTCTGCTTTTTTTTCTTTCCTGCCCCTCTTTTCTACCCTCCGTCTGGTATTATAGACTGTGTTGATTGTAGCCGGCGCCATCAGGAGTTCAACCAAAGACTGAGAGTCCAAATTACACCCTATATTTTTTACTAAAAGTGGTGCACTATATATTATAGGTAATAGGGTGCCATTTAGGACGCAACCCAAGACTAAATCCAGCGCTAGGGAGTGTTCACTGTTGTAATGGGCATGTAATGAAAATGCCTGGCCTGATAACTCCCTCCGATGATCCTTTTCAAATTAGGCTCGGTGATAAGACTCATAATGCTCCTGAGCTCGTGCTTATCTCCTATACCTGCTCACTGCGGTTCACAACCCTCCTCTGGATTATAAGTCAATTTGAGCCCTTTGCCCGACCGTTTGGGCGTGAGCTCGGTTGGCAGGTATCACCCGCCGGACAAATATTGACGTTGGTGTCAGACTAAGCCGGCGGCACGGTGAACGTTTGCACTGTTGGCTCCTGTTTGACCTCGATGAGAAATGGGGAGACGTTAGTTTCACACACAAAATAAAGGCATACAGTGCATTCAGAAAGTATTCAGAAACCTTGACTTTTTCCACATTTTGTTATGTTGCAGCCTTATTCTAAAATTGATTTTAAAAGAAAAAATGCTTCTCATCAATCTACACACAATACCCCATAATGACAAAGCAAAAACAGATTTTTATACGTTTTTGTAAATGTATTAATATTGAAAACCATATACCTTATTTACATAAGTATACAGACCCTTTGCTATGAGACTCCAAATTGAGCTCAGTTGCATCCTGTTTCCATTGATTTTCCTTGAGATGTTTCTAAAACTTGATTGGAGTCCACCTGTAAATTCAATTGGTTGGACATAATTTGAAAAGACCTGTCTATACCTGTCTATATAAGGTCAAATCAAATCAAATTTTATTGGTCACATACACATATTTAGCAGATGTTATTGCGGGTGTAGCTAAATGCTTGTGTTTCTAGCTCCGACAGTACAGTAATATCTAACAAGTAATATCTAACAATTTCATAACAATACACACATCTAAGTAAAGGAATGGAATTAGGAATATATAAATATATGGACGCGCAATGTCAGAGCGGCATAGACTAAGATACAGTAGAATAGAATACAGTTTATACATATGAGATGAGTAATGCAAAATATGTAAACATTATTAAAGACTAGTGATCCATTTATTAAAGTGGCCAGTGATTTCAAGTCTATGTATATAGGCAGCAGCCTCTAATGTGCTAGTGATGACTATTTAACAGTCTGATGGCCTTGAGATAGAAGCTGTTTTTCAGTCTCTCGGTCCCAGCTTTAATGCACCTGTACTGATCTCGCCTTCTGGATGATAGCGGGGTGAACAGACAGTGGCTTGGGTGGTTGATGTCCTTGATGATCATTTTGGCCTTCAAGTGACATCGGGTGCTGTAGGTGTCCTGGAGGGCATGTCAGAGCATAAACCAAGCCATGAGGTCGATGGAATTGTCCATACAGCTCCGAGGCACAGATCTGGGGAAGGGTACCAAAACAATTCTGCAACATTGAAGGTCTCCAAGAACACAGTGGCCTCCATCATTCTTAAATGGAAGAATTTTGGAACCATCAAGACTGAACAATCAGTGGAAAGTGTTCAGCCTTGGTCATGGAGGTGACCATGAACAAGATGGTCACTCTGACAGAGCTCCCGAGTTCCTCTGTGGAGATGGGAGATCCTTCCAGAAGAACAAGCATCTCTGCAGCACTCTACCAATCAGGCCTTTATGGTAGAGTGCTCCTCAGTAAAAGGCACATGATGGCCCACTTGGAGTTTGCCAAAAGGCACCTAAAGGACCCAGACCATGAGAAACAAGATTCTCTGGTCTGATGAAACCAATATTGAACTCTTTAGCCTGAATGCCAAGTGTCACGTCTGGAGGAAACCTGGCACCATCCTGGTGACAGCATCAGTGCTGTCACACCCTCCACCCTCCAACAGGACAATGACCCTAAGCACACAGCCAAGATAACACAGGAGACACTCTGGGGAAAAGTCTCCAGCCAGAGCCCAGACTTGAACCCGATCTAACATCTCTGGAGAGACCTGAAAATAGCTGTGCAGCGACGCTCCGCATCCAACCTGACAGAGCTTGAGAGGATCTGCAGAGATGAATGGGAGAAACTCCCCAAATACAGGTTGGCCATGCTTGTAGCGTCATGCCCAAGAATACTCGAGGCTGTATTCGCAGCCAAATGTGCTTCAGCAAAGTACTGAGTAAAGGGTCTGAATACTTATTTAAATGTTATATTTCTATTTTTTATTCTTAATAAATTTGCAAAATGTCATAAAATCCTGTTTTTGCTTTGTCATTAGGTATTGTGGGTAAATTAAGGAGGGGAAAAAACGATTTAATCGATTTTAGAGTAATGCTGTAATGTAACAAAATGTGAATAAAGTCAAGAGGTCTGAATACTTTCCTGAGGCACTGTATATTTTATGTTGTTAGATGTCTTTATTTGTGCAAAGGGTATAACCTCAGAAGCATATACTTGTTTTGAATCACTACCCCCCAAAAACTAGCACCAAAACATTGCTGCAACATCATCGAAAGCTGTTTGTTTCCAAAATGACTTCAGCCAAGAGCTGAAACTTGTGCTGAAATGGTGGAATTGTGTTTACCGGAATTACCATTGCTGTGTCATCAGCTGATGATTCCTCCAATCGAGAGCCGTTTCACTTTCCTAATGTCTTGATTTAGAGAGACACTAAAACAGTTGGAAATAGAAAGGAGAAGAGCGCTGCTGAAATCCATTAGAATTTTTTATACGCCTTACTTAGGATTACCAGAAGCTGTAATTGTCATATGATTGGTTTTATTACTGTTTATTGCCATCGTTAGTTAAGAATACTTAAGTGCTCCCACAGCGGGGTGAGGAGGGTACAGTTGGGAACGCTCCTAAAAATCTCCCTCGGTGGCTCAGGCTGGAGAGTCCCCCGCCCCAGTTTAATGAATTTGACTTTGGGGAGTGTGTGGATGTGCCGTCCCCTCCCGGTCTCCTTCCCCCCACCCTGTCTCCTCCCCAGGCCAGAGGGGGAGGGGGGGGGTTCATGGTGATTGGTGGAGCGGAGAGCGGCCCCTGACCCTAACCCTGCGCCCGTGCTAGCCCAGCCTTAATTAGCTGCCGTAAATGTCCAAGGATTCATTAGCTGAGAAATAGCTCTGTCAGGAGAAGCCATTTAAAAAAGATGATGGAGAGCCTTTTTTCCAGAATGATCGTTCCCGTAATGACACTTTCTCAATAAGCAACGATAGTTTAATACAGTAATTGTCCGAAAAATTGGGTCGTTACCGCAGAGCCCCCCAGAACCATTTAACCGGGCTGGTACAGGCGCTGAACCCCACACGCCACACTCCTAATCTTTAAATAGCCTGACAAATGAATTGCTGTAGAGCGGCGGGACGTTAGAAACAGAGAGGATGTTTCCTGTGGATTCTGATGGAAAACGTCAGTGGTTGCGCTCCAAATGGCACCCTATTCCCTATATAGTGCACTACTTTTGACCAGGGACCATAGGGAAACACATAGGGCCCTCTTCAAAAGTAGTGCACTATATAGGGAATAGCGTTCCATTTGGGACACAGGCAGTGTCTTGGCCTTGATGATGTGGGTGGAGATGAGGTGACCTGGCCTCATCACCAGAAAGCATAATTTGAAAAGTGCCAGATAGACAACATGAAGTGACCATTCGCTGCTCTTGCTCAGTACCCAATCCAAAAGGCTACCAGTGGGGAAGTGTCTCCTTCAAACATCGACAGCCTATTTTTAATTTATATCCACGCTGAATTAGCTAAACACTTAACGTCACGTCCTATCACATTTATTCCCTGATGTCGCTCGACATTTACGGCTTAATTAGAATTGCCCGGGATATGATGATCATCATCGGTGACATCAGATGATCCATGTCTTTCTGTCTGGTTGGGCCGGGACGATACCAGTAACGCGATACTCGTTAGTATCGTGGCAAGGAAACGAAACAAGAAGCTGATTTGAACTTCTTTAGGAAAACAAAACCGTCCGGAAACAAACATCGTTACGTTGTCGTCTAGAGTCGCATGTGTTTATTTTCCCAAGCAATAGCAACACAATAATTGACATGCAGTGTTTGGTCTGCTTCGTGGTTTCGTTTTTGCCATGGACAAAATATCACAGGGAGAAAATATATATCTCGATGCTGGTATCGCACTGTTGGTCTTCAATTATCCTTATGTACCTCTGTTAAGCTTGTTGTATTTCAGTCTGTCTTTCTGTAACTGAATGATTGTCACGCCTTGGTCTTAGTATTTTGTGTTTTAGTTAATTAGTTGGTCAGGCCAGGGTGTGACATGGGTTTATGTTATTGTGTTGTCGTATTGGGGTTTTTGTAGGCATTGGGATTGTGGTTGATTAGGGGTGTGTTTAGTTTAGGTTTGGCTGCCTGAGGCGGTTCTCAATCAGAGTCAGGTGATTCTTGTTGTCTCTGATAGGGAACCGTATTTAGGTAGCCTGGGTTTCACTGTGTATTTCTTGGGTGATTGTTCCTGTCTCTGTGTAGTGTTCACCAGATAGGCTGTAATAGGTTTCACGTTCCGTTTGTTGTTTTTGTATTTATTAGTTATTTCATGTATCGTTCCGTTTTTCTTCATTAAAGACATGAGTAACCACCACGCTGCATTTCGGTCCGACTCTCATTCAACAAACGAAGAATGCCGTTACAATGATGCTGTCATTCTTTGGGGTGCCCCGTACACACTTAGGTTCTACAACTAAAACAATGGTTGTAATACAACAGATATTTTTGATAACAGCAAGTCTGTCGGCATTAAAAGTGTCCACAACTGTTGTAATTATTTTTGTCAAGAAAAACTCTTGTTATATAAGAAGTGTTGTGCCAAATGTGTTGTTCGTCAATTGGATAAACTGAATGTATCGTGAGCTTTCGTGGCACAGATAGAACAATGAGACCGTTGTTTCACCGGATGTATGAATCTAAAACATCCGGTTAGCATTTCCACTCGCCACCAAAAATGGTGATGAGAGGAGCCCCAGTGGCTGGCGGTGGGAGATGGTGGAGCGAGATGGATTTTGGCCGACATTCTGCTAATTCTGTAATGGATGAAACATTTGATCTCAATACAGTTTTCTGTTCCCCAAACTAGAACCTTGTTATGAATAGCCGGTACTAAGTTTTGTAGACGTATCCCTTTGCCAAAGTTTCTAAACTGCGTGTTGTTTAGGAGTACAAGGGTGAATTGAGTTATTGCACACGCGCACTTCAACGAGTAGGCGTTCCCTAACGGAAATATGCAAATACATGCTAGAACACTCTAATTGAATCTCGTTAGCTTGTGCTTGACTCTGCTCAACTCCTTGTTCTGCCTTCTATAATTAATTTGCTTCCATTGGAAACGATAGGCCGCGGCCTATCTTAGGTTATTCATAAAAACTTTGTCCGTGACCCTCTGAATCTCATTTGACAAGGTTCTCCCCACTGTGTTTCCAGGAGCTGTACCCAGCCTTCTGCATCCATAATGGGGGGAACGACCTGGAGCGCCTGCCCACGGCCTCCACCTGTATGAACCTGCTCAAGCTGCCCGAGTTCTGCGACCAGCACCTGATGAGGAACAAGTTGCTTTACGCCATCGAGTCCTCCGCAGGCTTCGAGCTCAGTTGAGGGGGGGGGGTCTGTCTCTGAGTCCCTGAAAACCACTGACTCAATGGACATGGATGGGCCAGAGAAGACTGTCTGTTGAGAGTGCGTGAAACAAATACTTAGGGGAAAGATGTATTGGTATCTCTCTGACTGGGTGGAAAACAAACAGGGGTGAAAGGATTGTCTCCCAAATCGGATGAGGAAGAGGGGGACGAGGGACGAATGGAGGGGAAGGGAAAAGTGCAGTGATTTTGTTTTTGTTTTAATATAACTTAAATGCAAAAAAGAGCAGCAACAATAGAATCTCGAGGCTGTTTTATTTGAAAGACTTTGTGCAAAAGTAAACGAACAGACGAGATCTACTGTGAGTGTGTCCATGGCGATACATTTGACCCTTAAGCACAGCGAGTTGTGAAATTATCAACAGAAATAAACATCAACAACAACGGAGTGTTCACCAAAGATTGATCCGTGCTGTGTTGTTGGAAAATGGGTAGAAGAGAGGCACAGGAAATAAGAGGACAGAGGTGGGAGATGGGGTGACATACAGGACTGCAACACTCCTAACACCCCTGTGTCAAGGGTTTTAAGAGGGTCTAATAGCGCCTGTTCCAAATGGCACCCTATTCCCTATATCGTTCACTACTTTTGACCTGATCCCTATGGGCCCTGGTTAAAAGTAGTGCACTATTACGGGAATAGGGTGCCATTAGGGACATTTTCAACTATAGGTCATGTTTTGTGATTACTGTAATGGTTATTATCGTTTTCAGAACATAAAAATGCTAATTGTTTGGGCAGGCTACTGTGTTGGTTTTTCAAGGCAAAGACTAGTATTGTTGATAAGAGATTGGACAAAACTATTGAGTATGATGATCATGGAATATTTGTTAATATGTATATGTGTTTACACCACTCTTGTACAATTCCTTCACTCATTATTTGTACAGGCTGCTTTTCTCTGTTTCTTTTTCCTTGTGTGTTTCGAATGAAGGCCTGGTGTTCTCACACACAGATTAAAGTGAACAATCTATTCTACAGTACTTGCCCTGGCTGTAATGCGTATCCACCAGAGCATGTGAGCAGAG
Source organism: Oncorhynchus masou masou (assembly GCF_036934945.1). Lineage (NCBI taxonomy): Eukaryota > Metazoa > Chordata > Actinopteri > Salmoniformes > Salmonidae > Oncorhynchus > Oncorhynchus masou. Next base: position 30,333,533 of record NC_088239.1, read on the forward strand.
TTGAGCGGTTGGAAAATCCCGCACATCGTTCCAGCACTCCATGTCCTTTCCTGCAGTTCCGCTAGAACCTATCCGCACTCAAAGGGGGGGAAAACTGTCACTCCAAATTCACTCCATTCATGTAAATGACAATTTAACCAGCACCCATCTGTTTTTGTGACTGCCTGGACCTACCGTTTTGTTTGAAGTATTTAAACCAAGCCATATGGATTTGAATGAACATGAAAAGGTGAATGTAAGAAGCGAATCATTTCAAATAGACTACATGTCATATTAAACAGCATATAAATACTCTAAATAGAATCAGGAGCCAGACAGAGCCTAAGAAGGAACGAACATTTCTGAATTATTTCAAGGCTATAGCCTACAAAAAAATACATTGTGAAGCATTTGCGAGTGAGACACAATAGGCTGGTATGGACATTAAGCGCTTAAAGCATTTAAACAACATATTGTATGAAACCATTATAGTCTAAAATGAGCATATAGGCTGTGACTTAGAATTAAATACAAATTAAATGAAAAAAAAATCTTATTAGTGCCTTTTTAATTCCTTTTTAGAAACACGAGTTTGGCCAGTCTGTGGCTTCAGGCTTATGCGATGGTGTCTGGGGAGCAGGTCAGCAGCGGAGAGTATCCTCTCCACACTTACAGAGCCACTGGGGATGTTAAACACCCTTTTGACAACTCCTACAGGCTGGGCAGAGATGCAGAGGTTTTTTTTCTTCTTTCTTTCTATAAATAGGCCTAAATGTTTCTAGCCAAAATACCCCAATCGTAACGGAAAGCTCAATGAACGTGGGAATATGTCCACTGAGGGCCAAAATCAATTATGGCCTATTGTGTAGATAATAGAATGAAAATGAACAAAAAGTTTAAGAGATTGAATGTTTAGTTGATAAATGCTTTGCTACAATCTACCCATCTCTTTCCTTTTTCTTTTTAGCATGTGCACGTAGTAGAAGTACGCCATCGTGCTTTTGGGATACGTATCTTTTCAGATTCCACAATGATTCACCTCACTACCTCGCATGCTCTTGGTCCTTATCTTTTTGCAAGTCACCCCGATTTAGCACCTGTGTGTTTTAGCAGTTTCTTTATGAAAATATTTAGCGAACTCCATGACAGTAGCTAAATCAAGGGGCTATAGCAGCACACAAGTAGATTACAAATGCATGCCGGGGCGGGCATGCCCTGAGCTCATGAAGTGAGCGCCACTGGAGCCAAGTTGGAACGGCTGATGAGCCCTAGGCACCAGCCTTTGGGAATCTCGCTCCACGCTCCAGTCAAATTAGGTACATTCCGCTCACACACTCTGATATCCACCTTATGGAGCAGCAACTGTGATTTTGTCTGAAATGTCACCCTATTCCCTATATAGTGTACTACTTTTGACCAGAGCCCTATAGGCCCTGGTCGTAAGTTGTGCACTACCTAGGGAATAGGGTGCCATTTACTAATGAGAATGTTAAGTTGATAAGGCTCGTGAAACCTGACTATCCATGTATCAAAAGGGTGGTGAAAAGTGTCTGAATATGATTAAATACGATTTTTATTTTTATTGAAGTGTATTTTTTGTTGCCGGGTAATTTAGAGTAAAGGACTCGGGCATAAAACAAGGTGCTTTGTGGGATATCTCCTCTGGAGTTGTATTGCCCTCTGACATATAATGAAAGAAACATCCAGTTAAGAAACACGGAGCAGAAACTATTCTGGCCTTGAGATGCATTATCGTCCCGGGCACAAATTAAGATTGTGGGGCTTTGTCATAAATCTACCTGAGCCCTATGCAGTTGGGCTGAGGGGATTTTTGTATCCCTCTTTGAACCGTTTCCATCCATCCCTCCTCTCCTGGGGATGTATCCTAAATAGCACCATATTCCCTATATAGTGCTCTACTTTTGACCCTTAGAGCTCTGATAGTAGTGCCATTTGGGACGTAGCCATGGAATAGCCAAGCAGTCTCCCCTGGTCCCGAACAGAAATCACATGCATCCTACAGGCCAGGGGGGAACTCAAAGTGGTAATTGGGTCTTAAAAAGCTGACTTGTCGAGCTGAAATTAGGGATTCATCTCAATTACGTAAAGATTTATTTAGGCCTATTACCTTTGTGATGGATTATAACTGACAAACTTAATGCTAGTGGCCATGAATCATTTCATATTGCAAGATATACTTAAGATTACTCAAACCCTTTTAAAAGGGTCATTTAAGTTTTTGAAGTAGTTCATTTTATGCAAAAATCATTCATTTAGAAGGGATCTCCTTTCTAGGGAGTTTTTCCTAACCACCGTGCTTCTACACCTGCATTGCGTGCTGTTTGGGTTTTAGGCTGGGTTTCTGTACAGCACTTTGAGATATCAGCTGATGTACGAAGGGCTATATAAATAAATTTGATTTGATTTGATTTGGATGTTATTCACCAAAAGGCCTTAATTAGAAAATGTAGCCTTAGTTTAGCCAAATGTCTGAACATGATTGTTAGGTTACAGGTTAAAAGTGCGCGGAATTAAAAATAACAACGTAATGTGTATCTCTATGATCAGGTTACTCCATAATTGAAATCTATGATGAACAAAAACGTAAACGCAACATGCAACAATTTCAAAGATTTTACTGAGTTAGTTCATATAAGGCAGTCAGTAAATTGAAATACATTCAGTAGGCCCTAATCTATGGATTTCACATCACTGGGAATAAAGATCTGAATAAAAAGTGTTGGTCACAAACCTTTCAAAAAAAAGGTAGGGGTGTGGATCAGAAAACCGGTCAGTATCTGGTGTGACCACCATTTGCTGCATGCAGTGCAACACATCTCCGTTGCAGAGTTGATCAGGCTGTTGATTGTGTCCTGTGGAATGTTGTCCCACTCCTCTTCAATGGATGTGTGAACTTGCTGGATATTGGCAGGAACTGGAACACGCTGTTGTACACATTGATCCAGAGCATCCCAAACTTGCTCAGTGGCTGACATGTCTGGTGAGTATGCGGGCCATGGAAGAACTGGGACATTTTCAGCTTCCAGGAATTGTGTACAGACCCTTGCGTCATGGGGTCGTGCATTATCATGCTGAAACATGAGGTGATGGCGGCGGATGTATGGCACGGCAATGGGCCTCAGGATCACGTCACGGTATGTCGCATTCAAATTGCCATCGATAAAATGCAATTGTGTTCATTGTCTGTAGCTTATGCCTGCCCATACCATAACCTCATTGCCACTGTGGGGCACTATGTCGACATCAGCAAACCGCTCGCCCACACAATGCCATACACGTGGTCTGCGGTTGTGAGGCCAGTTGGATGTACTGCCTAATTCTCTAAAATGATATTAAAGGGGGCTCATGGTAGAGAAATGAACATTACATTATCTGGCAACAGCTCTAGTGGACATTCCTCCAGTCAGCATGCCAATTGCACACTCCCTCAAAACTTGAAACATCTGTGGCATTGTGTTGTGTGACAAAACTGCAGATTTTAGAGTGGCCTTTTATTGTCCCCAGCACAAGTTGCACCTGTATAATGATAATTCTGTTTAATCAGCTTCTTGATATGCCACACCTGTCCGGTGGCTGGGTTATCTTGGCAAAGCTGAAATGCTCACTAACAGGTATGTAAACAAATGTGTGCAACAAAAATTGAAATGTTTCTAGGATATTTTATTTCAGCTCATGAAACATGGACCAACACTTTACATGTTGCGTTTATATTTTTGTTCAGTGTAATATGGAAAACTTGAAGTACTGACATTTCATTGCTTCATGTATCTTCTTTTTGTACATTGATAGCTGATTTCAAGTAGTCAAATGTCAAGATGAAATTACATCCCACAACACTGGTTGTGTAGATCCAGCTATATGCCTCCACCCCAAATGAATGGAAAAGATAAGCACTGAATAAAACCAGGAGATTAAATGGTACTTATCTTTTCAATTTATTTAAGATGGAAGCATACACAGTACCAGTCAAAAGTTTGGACACACCTACTCATTCAAGTGGTTTTCTTTATTTGTACTATTTTCTACATTGTAGAATAATAGTGAAGACACCAAAACTATGAAATAACACACATGGAATCATGTAGTAACCAAAAAAGTGTTAAACAAATCCAAATATAATGTATATTTGAGATTCTTCAAAGTAGCCACCCTTTGCCTTGATGACATCTTTGCACACTCTTGGCATTCTCTCAACCAGCTTTATTAGGTAGTTATCCGTATTGCATTTCAATTAACAGGTGTGCCTTGTTAAAAGTTAATTTGTGGATTTTCGTTCCTTCTTAATGCTTTTGAGCCAATCAGTTGTGTTGTGACAAGGTAGGGGTGGTATTCAGAAGATAACCCTATTTGGTAAAAGACCAAGTCCATATTATGGCAAGAACAGCTCAAATAAGCAAATAGGAATGACAGTCAATCATTACTTTAAGACATGAAGGTCAGTCAATGCAGAACATTTCAAGAACTTTGAAAGTTTCAAGTGCAGTTGCAAAAACCATTAAGCGCAATGTTAAAACTGGCTCTCATGAGGACTGTCACAGGAAAGGAAGACCCAGAAGACCCTTAGCTGCAGAGGATAAGTTCATTAGAGTTAACTGCACTTCAGGTTGCAGCCCAAATAAATGCTTCACATAGTTCAAGTAACAGACACATCTCAACATCAACTGTTCAGAGGAGACTGCGTGAATCAGGCTTTCATGGTTGAATTGCTGCAAAGAAACCACTACTAAAGGACACCAATAATAAGAAGAGAGTTGCTATGGCCAAGAAACATGAGCAATGGACATTAGACTGGTGGAAATCTGTCATTTGGTTTGATGAGTCCAAATTTGAGATTTTTGGTTCCAAGCGCTGTGTCTTTGTGAGACGCAGAGTAGGTGAACGGATGAACTCTGCATGTGTGGTTCCCACAATGAAGCATGGAGGAGGTGTGATGGTGTGTGGGTGCTTTGCTGGTGACAGAATTCAAGGCACACTTAACCAGCATGGCTACCACAGCATTCTGCAGCGATAGGCCATCCCATCTGGTTTGTGCTTAGTGGGATTATCATTTGTTTTTCAACAAGACAATGACCCAACACACCTCCAGGCTGTGTAAGGGCTATTTGACCAAGAAGGAGAGTGATGGAGTGCTGCACAATCACCCGACCTCAACCCAATTGAGGTGATTTGGGATGAATTGGACCACAGAGTGAAAGAAAAACAGCCAACAAGTTCTCAGCATATGTGGGAACTCCTTCAAGACTGTTGGAAAAGCATTCCTCATGAAGCTGGTTGAGAGAATGCCAAGAGTGTGCAAAGCTGTCATCAAGGCAAAGGGTGGCTACTTTGAAGAATATAAAATATAAAATGCATATTGATTTGTTTAACACTTTTTTGGTTATTACATGATTCCATATGTGTTATTTCATAGTTTTGATGTCTTCACTATTATTCTACAATGTAGAAAAAGTTTTTTTTTAAATAAACTTGAATGAGTAGATGTGTCCAAACTTTTGACTGGTACTGTTGCTGGATCTACACAACCACAACACGTGGGACGTGGTTTCATTTTGACATTATACTACTTTTGTGGTCTGAAAACATCGGACAAACTTTCATTTAAGAGTGACATGTCCCTTTGAGCTCAGATCTCTCTCAGGCCAATATTTTTCTCCTCAGCAAAAATGCACATAAATAAAACGCCTCTGGAGGCTTTGTGGTTTATTGAACACGAGCTCCATCGTGTGGCCAATTTATGGACCTGAAGGAAAAGAGATGAGCACACCGATTGATAGGTTGTCCTAGTTTACACTGAATTTGACACTGAAAAGAAAAATGCTTACAAGTAACTGCAATACAATTATCACTATTTCCTTCTTTTTAAATGCTTAAAAGTAACTCCAATACAATTCACTATTTCTCTCTGATTATAAATAAATAGTGATGTTTTATCAAATTAAAGTAATATCTTATCAATGACAGAGTCACCATATTTGCATAAAAGTTTACCATAATGCTCTGTTTCTGACGTGATGTTGCGTCATGGTTAAGCTAGCCCAGGCACGACTGGGGGAGTGTCACATACCTTGGCTTTGAACTGTGTACATTTCCATTTAACTCACACAAGTTCTTGAGTCACTTCCACGTTTTTACTGTCAGTGGTTTTAAGCAGCTACGATTAGCAGGCCTATATGGTTATTCATTTGTTTAGGCAAATTGTTCCAGGTTGTGATGCTCAAATGTCTATTTAAGCAATTACACGGTTAATATACCACGGCTCAGGGCTGTTTTAATGCAAGAAGCAAAGCGGAGTGCCTGGATTCAGCCCATATACCACAAACCCCCGCGGTGCCTTATTGCTATTATAAACTGGTTACAAACTTAATAAGAACAGCAAAATAAATGTTTTGTCATGCCCGTGGTATATGGTCTGATATACAAAGGCTGTCAACCAATCAGCATTCAGGGCTCAACCACCCAGTTTATAATATCGTTGCGTCTTACATTAGAACAGCCCTTGGCCATGGTATATTGGCCATATACCACAACCCTTGGGGCCTTATTGCTTAATAGACAATTGAGCATCAAAACCTAGAACAATTTGCCGAAACAAATGAGTAACCATATAGGCCTGATAATCATAACTGCTTAAAACCCCTGACAGTATAAGCGTGGAAGTGACTCAATAACTTGTATGGGTTAAATGGAAATTAACAGCCTTTAGCAATGGTATATTGGCCAAACACCACCCTCGGGCCTTATTGCTTAAGAATAACATTATTAAACATAATAGGGCGTTTTCGTACACAGATGAATCTTAGTCCTATAAAACGCAATTTCAAATGAGATTCTCCATTGAGCATGCTTTTTTTTCGGCCAAAACATAAAACTGTGTCCGGGAAACCGGTTCATAGACATGCACTAAAGTCCTATAATCTCTCCCTCTCATGAGAAAATATAATATTGCGCCATAAACGTCCACCCTCATTATCTATTGCGCTCCATATTCTGATCCTATTTTCCTTATAGGCCATGTTCACGAAGCTAATTAGATATTGACCGCCACAATGTCCGTAATTAATAGACTATCTATCACTTTCATTGAGACTGCGTCCCTGGCACCTGCAGACGGCCTTGACCGCTTCAGTGTCGTTGTGGGTAATCGTAATCTCGAGCTGGTACAATTACAGTTGAACAGTCGGTGAAATCGAAGCAGGCTTGGCTGCTCCGTTTTGGGGTCAATTTCATAAAAATTCAGGAATAGACTAAATTGAATCATTCTAGATTTACTATTAGGGGTATTGTAATTTCAATTGGGTTATTTGCCTATTCACTGGATCAAAATAAGGTTTAGGCTACGCATGACCTTTAGATCTATCCAAATAGCACAGGAATTTTTCAATTCTTGCCCATGTAGTTTAGAAAATTCCATTACTTATTCTATGCCATTGAATGAGATTATAATAACACAATTTGCAGACTACATCAGGCTACGTTTGCTCAGCAGATGGCGTGAATTTCCATGATAGAATTGAACCTTTCCAATACTTTCGCATTCCTTCATACACCTCTAGCATTGAAACGCAAACCGGTGTTGAGTAATGTCAATGACCCTTAGAGCAAATTGGCCATTTCCAGAACATTAACAAATTCCAGCGTCACCATTCACAACGGTTCCCAACCCCCCTCTATCTAATGCAGGAAGTGACAGTTGTTCACATGTGCGCAGAGCGCATCAATTGCACAGCTCCTATTGGCATACGGGTGTTTACAGTCACGAGACTATCCATGTATATATGACATCTGAGAAAGCGTTGCTCTGTTCAAACACTGATTAGGTACCACGAGCAGAATATCCGGAGACGCACAGTTTCCAACCATAGACGGATCGCTAAAAACAAAACCTAGTTCATTGGAATTCACATAGGTCAGTAAACGAAGGCACGGACAAAGCTCTTCAGCTGGGGTGGAAGGTGAGCGCATTTTTTCTCAAATATTTGTACGTTAATGTTGTCGCTGGTGATGGTTAATTTGGGTTCTCAGGGGCGGGGGGCGGCGAGGTCAACTCACGACCTCGGTGATCTTCAGGTCGGGAAAGTCGAGCTCTAGAAAGATACCAGAGATCGGATTTTGAAATCTGAGTTGGATGACCATTAAAAAAAAATCTGTCGGATCTCGTGTTTTTTTTCGAGTTCCAATTTGCCGTGAGCACAGTAATTGTGTCAGTGTTAAAATCCACTGTAGCGTCTCGCTCCTGTCAGCGTCGCGAGCCCACGTATGCCAGTGTTTCCAATTCCGGTCCTCGAGTACCCCAAACAGCACACATTTCTGTTGTCCCAGACAAAAACACCTGATTCAACAGGTCATTGGCTTGATGACAAGTACATTCAGGTGTCCTTGTCCGGGGCCACACAAAAAAAATATGTGCTTGGGGTACCCGAGGACTGGAGTTGGGAAACACTGACCTAAGTGATTCGACCGGAGTTGGGAGCCGCTGTCACTTGACTATATTCTGTTGCAGCTGCGTATTTGAAACCCTTCAGTCAGCTCAAACGAACTTCATCATATGTATAGAATATTGTTTCAATGGGTGTAATATTAGTTATTGCTTTTGATCTATGTATAGGTAGGTACCGAGCCCTTGATAATGAATCTGTGCCATTACATTACACATACGAGTCATTGGACGAAGACTTCTTCAGTAAGGGGGAGTTTTGATAAGAGCTCTGATAACAGCATCACGTAGTTCATCGACGCACAATTGGCCCAGCGTCGTTAGGGTAGGGTTTGACCGGGGTAGGCGTCATAGTTAAGAACAAAAACTATTATTTGACAAACTTGCATAGTTAAAGTTTAAATAAATATGGGTTTGGAAGCATAAAGACCTTATCTTTCATATCAGTGAGGAATAAAAGGTTAAATTGATACACACCTTTTGTAGGGTTAGTGTTCCCATATGGCCATATCTCCATGTTACAGTGCGTGTTTAGCATAACAAAGACAGAGGGACCACCAGTGTTAGTTAGCTATTTAGCATATCAACAGAAGGCCGCCAGAAACCTGTTGTCACTGAAAAATAATATCAGCTGAAAACTCTGAAGCGGGTTAAAACAGTCTACAGTGTATATTTAGCATTTGCGACATTATTTGAATGTGATATGAAAGTAAAGGGCTTCATGTTTCTAGAACCGTATCGCAATTGAGAAATCTATTCACGTTTAGATGGAGTATTTAGCTCCCAGAGACAGTCTCCCTCTGAAAATAAGGAGTAATGGTAGGCTCCTTAAGAGTACATCTTGGGCTAATAGGTACCATGCATTTATGCAGAAGGACAGGGCAATGTTTCCCTAACTTAGTTCAATGTTTTCAACCAGACCGTTCCTATGGTATTTGTTTTTGTCAGTGCAACATTGGCATCAGTAGTATACAATATGCCAATGACACACCTTTGCTATAACATTTCAAGGAGATAGTTTAGACTTATTATCAAATCCAGAATGACAAAAACACTATCTTCAATATTTACAGTTGGAGTCGGAAGGTTACAGACACCTTAGCCAAAAACATTTAAACTCAGTTTTTCACTATTCCTGACATTTAATCATAGTAAAAATGCCCTGTCTTAGATGAATGAGGATCACCACTTTATTTTAAGAATGTGAAATGTCAGAATAATAGCAGAGAGAATTATTTATTTCAGCTTTTATTTCTTTCATCACATTCCCAGTGGGTCAGAAGTTTACATACCCTCAATTAGTATTTGATAGCGTTGCCTTTAAATTGTTTAACTTGGGTCAAACATTTTGGGTAGCCTTCCACAAGCTTCCCACAATAAGTTGGTGCATTTTGATCCATTCCTCCTGACACAGCTGGTGTTACTGAGTCAGGTTTGTAGGCCTCCTTGCTCGCACACACTTTTTCAGTTCTGCTCACAGAGGTCAGGGCTTTGTGATGGCCACTCCAATACCTTGACTTTGTTGTCCTTAAGCCATTTTGCCACAACGTTGGAAGTATGCTTGGGGTCATTGTCCATTTGGAAGACCCATTTGCGACCAAGCTTTAACTTCCTGACTGATGTCTTGAGATGTTGCTTCAATATAGCCACAATTTCCCCCTCATGATGCCATCTATTTTGTGAAGTGCATCAGTCCCTCCTGCAGCTAAGCAGCCCCACAACATGATGCTGCCACCCCCATTCTTCACAGTTGGGATGGCGTTCTTCGGCTTGCAAGCCTCCCCCTTTTTCCTCCAAACATAACGATGATCATTATGGCCAAACAGTTCTATTTTTGTTTCATCAGACCAGAAGACATTTCTCCAAAAAGTATGATCCTGTCCCCATGTGCAGTTGCAAACCGTAGTCTGGCTTTTTTATGGCGGTTTTGGTGCAGTAGCTTCTTCCTCGCTGAACGGCCTTTCAGGTTATGTCGATATAGGACTTGTTTTACTGTGGATATAGATACATTCGTACCTGCTTCCTCCAGCATCTTCACAAGGTCCTTTGCTGTTCTGGGATTGATTTGCACTTTTCGCACCAAAGCACGTTCATTTGTAGGAGATCGGACACATCTCCTTCCTGAGTGGTAGGACGGCTGCGTGGTCCCATGGTGTTTATACTTCCGTACTATTGATTGTACAGATGAACGTGGTACCTTCAGGCATTTGCAAATTGCTCCCAATTATGAACCAGACTTGTGATGGTCTACAAAAAAACATTTCTGAGGTCTTGGCTGATTTCTTTTGATTTTCCCATGATGTCCAGCAAAGAGACACTGAGTTTGAAGGTAGGCCTTGAAATACAACCACAGGTACACCTCCAATAGGCTAATTGACATCATTTGAGTCAATCAGAAGCTTCTAAAGCCATGACATAATTTTCTGTAATTTTCCAAGCTATTTAAAGGCACAGTCATCTTAGTGTATGTAAACTTCTGACCCACTGGAATTGTGATACACTGAAATAATCTGTTCGTAAACAATTGTTGGAAAAATTACTTGTCATGCACAAGGTAGATGTCCTAACTGACTTGCCAAAACTATAGTGTGTTAACAGGAAATTTGTGGAGTGGTTGAAAAACAAGTTTTAATGACTCCAACCGAAGTCTACGTAAACTTCCACTTCAACTGTATCAATTGCCATTCTTTGCCACTAAGCATATTCCAAAATAATTAAGCATAAAGTATTTTCCAGTAAGTAATGAGGCATAGGTGATGCTTTCTCCATAAAGAGAGCACAGTAACTATTAATTATGTCATTGAATTACCACCTCAACTGCCACAAGATAGGGCCAACTCTGTTTAGCAGAGGACAGGAGTCCATTAAGATGCCTGAATTCCAGTGGGCTCACAATGACTTTACAGCATGGTGCCACTAATCTGGGGATTGAATGCACATTGTGTTGTTCCCGATGTCACAGAAACCACGTTCTCACTAGATGCCAGTTATGAAAACGAGTTAAATTTCATGTAGCCTACATACAGAAGTTATGCATGAATTAACTTGAATGTCTGATACTGTTTGTAGTTCTATGCATCCCCCTAACAACTCGACCCCATTCTTACCATCAGACAAATGTGAATCTAAAACAAGTTCGCTAGCCTTTTCCCCAAAGGTAGACAGAGTTCTTATGAAGAGTTAATGATAGCCACTAGAATTAGGGAGAAGTACTGTCTCATTTTCCCCCCTTATCCCTGGCTGTAACTTTTTCACTAGTTGGCAAAGAAGTGAGTCATCATATTTTAGAACCTGCCCTGGGCGATAGGAACCTCTGTTAGAGTAGCCTACTTCTACTGACTATCTTTCCTTTACACAGGCATTATTGATGAGGTTTGACTTCTTCGTACTGGCCTGTACACACTCTGGTTGCGTAACACATTTGACACAATAGCTATGATACAACTGATATTCTTGTGACGCAACAGAGTTTGTGGAGACAATATTTTGGTGCAGACGAGCTGTGTAAACATTTTTGTTCAGACAAATGCTCAATTCGATCACAACAGTTTTGTAAAATACATTCTACATCAGTTGTACAATATGGGTGTGTATGGAGGCGTTAATACTATGGACTCTAGATAGTAGTCTGTAGTTGATCCAGTCAAATAGATTTAGAAGTGTACAATAGTTATAAACTGCCTGGAAAAGTTGAGGCGCATACCATCGTTAGACATGAGATATTACGCTGGCCCCATGGGTATATTTCCAAACTCAAACAATTTTTTTGTCTGATTTTACCACAGTTGGTTTTGGCAATTGAATCAAACTGTCTGGGAAGATTTAACATCTTGGCACCCTTGTGTGCTCACTTGTTTTTCTCGTTTTCATGAATCCCCATGAAAGATCTTTTAATTGCTTTCATCAAATATTGTATTCAGAAGCTTCCACCTTGTAATGTATTTTGGCAAAGCACTAAAGTATAATGCTTAACAAACTGAAAATGTTTGTTTTAGTCTCGGCAACCCAGGATCAAATCTCGCAAGATTGGGCCAAATCGGCTAATCGGCCAAAATTGTGATTCGCCAGAAATAATGAGTGACTCAAAAAAACAAAACAAAAACAGTCTACCGGTAGAAATGTTTCTCATAATCCATATCGCTCAGCCTACCAACAGATGTAACCTAACATTTGAATGTTTTGTCTTTCATGAGAGACTATAGCCTAACAAACTGAACGTGTTTTGTGTGAACTTCGTCTGCTTGGGTTACACACTGAGAACAAACGTCCTTCAGTGTGCGTCTCTCTCCACTTCTAACCGGGTAGGCTCTGGGGCTAGGTACCTTTGTTTGCGTCTGTTCACACTAATAACCCCCCTCAACCTAACCTCTGTACCTCAGCTGTCACTCACACAACTCAGTTACCCTAGCAACCAGCTGAAATAAGAATGCAAGAGTACATTTCCTGCACCATTTGCATGTGCCTTTAAAGTGGAACATACAGCGGTTTAGCAACATGAAATCTTGTTAAAATCTGTTCATATACTTTTTCAGCTTGTAGTTCGCTATCAAAATTGAACTGTTAAACGATGGGGAATAGTAGCCTGTTCGCCCCTTCTGCAGTTTGCCTGCCAACCTGGTCTTGGAGAATTTCGTATTATTCTGTATGTAAATCATACTCCATTTAGTATGATATGTTACGTTTCGTATTGTATGGACATCAACAAATTAATACATCATTCATTTCATATATGTTAACAATTATAATTTGTATTTGTTACAAATTTGAAAAAGATACAGTATGTTACCAACCACCCTAGGCCTTAATTAACTATGATGGAAAATTTGTTGTGGAAATTCAGCACCAGGGACACCTGAGGTCAATATTAAATGAATCGTCCTTTATTATCAGTGTGCTGGAGAGGTTGCAGCCAACTCAATGCACCATGTACACATGTCGGTCAGGAGCTCCCCCGGGGCAGTCCCGTTAGTTCTCTTATATACTGCTTACACAGACAAGTTATAGTTGCATGATTTACATTATTTAATTATTCATCATTAATACATCATTAACTTTAGTTCCTGCATGTGACTGACCAATACCTCACGAGGCTTCTTCGCTCCAAAGCTGGGACCTTGAAAATGAGACGCCTTTTGGTTCTCAAAACGATATTCTGGGTGAAATTGCTTATAGTGAGGATTCCTCCCAGGCACATTCAATCAGTCACTTGCATGAACACAGACATTGGTTATTAGAAAAGCACAAACATTTTCCATCACATTCCCTCTTATCACTCACTCTGATAATGATCATGACATTTTATTAATTTGGTTATTACTTAAACTATCGAAGTAGTAAACAATCCACGCATAAAACCACATACACATTCAAACCCTTCATTCTGGGTTGTACAATCCAATTTGTAAAACCATGGCTTAAGACCTTTGCTTCAAACAGTTACACATGTTTCATTACACAATTTCATTTATGGATTCTGGCAATGACATTTCAGCCGTAGCTTTTGTCACGAGTGGCATGTTGATGACGGATCGGTATCTCAATGCATTTTTTGTCTAAATTACTATACATTTTGCAGTGTGCAGACCTCCACAATCAACCTGATACCACAAATGAACTATTTTAAACAAGCCTATATCAATTATGGACACGGTTGACCACCCCCTCCCTCCCGGCACTTGTTCTTCTGCCACCTCTTTATTTTCTTCAGATAATGATAGTGTTAGAATTAAATATTATTGGATGTAATGTATTTGTATTGTTTTAATGAGTATTTGTATAGTGGCTGTGTAAATGCCATTTCGACATTTTCCGTATGGTTAGTGAGAAAGTCCATATTGCAAATGTACCGTCCCTTACTAGACGTCCGAAAACATTTTTAAAATTCGGGGACGGCGTCGGGCCGAGCGGCAGGGCCAGACCTAACGGGAAGTCATCAAATGAACTTTGTCGGACATTCGGTTTTCGTTTTATAAAATAATCAAATTTTGGTCATTTTCCCGCTATGCCGGAAAATCCCACAAGTGGGCATAAGCAATCATACTGCAATTTGACAAAACATCACGAATCACGACGGGCCATATCTCGAAAACTGAAAATATTTCGAAGCCGAAACTTGGTGAGCATAGGTTTGGCATAATGGGCAGTTGGCCCCGAACAAGATGGCGTCTATGCCTCAATGGTTTTTGAGTTATGGCCATTTTTCCGGGATTAAAGGTCCAAAATGAAAATAGAGAAATTATTTTGTTACTTCACGTCAAAGTCAAGGAGCCTCCGGTGTCAATTAAAAAAAAATCAGCCATTTATCTATCGTCATTTAAGAGAAATTGTACGATGACAGATTTGTGATGTTCAAATATAGTTTTTTTTTCCAACAGTTATAGATCCAGTTGCAGGGTGTTCATACGAATATTTTTAAAGTGTGCTGCGGAGCTCTGCGAGATTTCTGAGATTTTCTATGATTTTTCTGAAATAAAACACACTCACTAAACCCTAAATAACTCAGTTCTTAACGTAAAGACTTAAAACTCAGGATTCTGTAAAAGCATAGACCAATGAGGATCTGTGTGTTGAGTTATAGCTTCCTGTGTCAACCGGAAGTGCCATAATTGGTGTCTCAGGGGCTGTTTGGAAGGGTTAAAAAAATCAGATCTGTCCAAAACTTCATATGTGTGATTAGACAACACCCATGAACTGTAAATCAGTCATTTTTCCCATAAAAATTCAAAGGAAAACTAAATCACACAGATACACAACTTGGATGGAGGGACGTATTGGGGTGTGTAGAGACTGACACTGCCTCCAATAGTTAGCTTTGTTCGAGCTAAAAAAGAACCGTCAGACCTAGAGTTCCGAAACTTTAGAAACCTGTTCTAGACCTCAGGTCGATGGTGAGTTAGGTGGCTCTAGAAGGTTCTCGGACCGAGAAACAGCCTCGTACATTTGCAATGACTTCAATTCATTTTGACCATTACTAAAATGGCGACATTTAGAAAAGTCTCAGACACAAGACTAGGTGCATTGAAACCGGCTCGGCCCATAGACACGGACCCCAACACTTCTGTCCGATAGCTCATTCAAGGACCCCATAGCAAGGCATGGAAAAAAGTGGATTTTCAGCACCAATTAGGGTTTTTTGGTGTCAGTTTGTATCAGTTTGGTGTCAGAATGATATCAAATTGACTGATGGACGGTGACTTGCAGGTGACTCTTGTCCATTTGCAATATGTTTAAGCGGTGAGGTACCATCACCAAAAGTGACATTCTGAAATCAACCCTAACGAGCGATGGAGAGGTCCCAGAATCACTGCCCAGCCATCCCGAGTTCATCGGGCCAGTCAATTTGGCATTCCTGCACGATTTTTATAGCATGACAAATTCGGGATGGTGAATGCACAGTTAACCAAATTGCAAATGCACAGTGACTTTGCAAAAGTGAGAAAACATAAACAAATGGACATGATGAAATCAACACCACGAGTGATTGAAAGGAACAACAATCACTGCCCGGCCATCCCGAGTTCATCAGGCCAGTCAATTTTGCATTTCTGCAGGATTTTTGAGCATGTCAAATTTCTTATGACATTTGGCCCCCACAAAACATATGCCTTATGCACAAGTAAAAAAAATAAAATATATATGATAATAAAATATGACTAAAGTATGTTGATACAGTTCTTATACGTGTGTAATTGACACAAAATTCTAAAGAATTTCAAAAAACGGTCCAGAAAGCACTTATTTAAGGGGTGATAAGTTTTTGACAAATTCATTTTTTCAAAATTTGGCTTTTGGATGTTGACTTGGGGTCCATTTGCTATATGAAAAACCAAGGTGGAGCGCACACGCCACCTGTTGGATTTTTGAAGTGTTACAACTGGCAATTGCCATATGGCATTTGCAAAACATTTTGCATGAATCAACGCCGATTTGGGTGGTGTTGTCCATTGTGTACATGGTTTGTACTATGCCAATGGTTTCCCATTCATTTTTGTCCATTTGAGGGGGGAATTCCCTTACCTGCCCAGGGGCTACGGGTGCAAATTATCTTTTGGCTAACTGCTCGGAAATTTACAGTTGAAGTTGGAAGTTTACATACACTTAGGTTGGAGTCATGAACTCATTTTTGAACCACTCCACAAATTTCTGGTTAACAAACTATAGTTTTCGCAAGTCTGTTAGGATATCTACTTTGTGCATGACTCAAGTAATTTTTCCAACAGTTGTTTACAGAATATTTCACTTTATTATTCACTATCACAATTCCAGTGGGTCAGAAGTTTACATACACGAAGTTGACTGTGCCTTTAAACAGCTTGGAAAATTCCAGACAATTATGTCATGGCTTTAGAAGCTTCTGATTGACTCAAATGATGTCAATGATGACATCATCTGAGTCAATTGGAGGTGTACCTGTGGATATATTTCAAACTCTGTGGCTCTTTGCTTGACATCATGGGAAAATCTAAATAAATCAGCCAAGACTTCAGAAAAAAATGTAGACCTCCACAAGTCTGGTTCATCCTTGTGAGCAATTTCCAAATGCCTGAAGGTACCATGTTCATCTGTACAAACAATAGTACACAAGTATAAACACCATGGGACCACGCAACCGTCATACCACTCAGGAAGGAGACGTGTTCGGTCTCCTAGAGATGAACATACTTTGGTGCGAAACGTGCAAATCAATTCCAGAACAACAGCAAAGGACCTTGTGAAGATGCTGGAGGAAATGGGTACAAAAGTATCTATATCCACAGTAAAATGTGTCCTATATTGACATAACTGAAAGGCCACTCGGCAAGGAGGAAGCCACTGCTCTAAAACTGCTATTAAAAAGCAAGACTACGGTTTGCATCTGCACATGGGGACAAAGATCGTAATTTTAGTAGAAATGTCCTCTGGTCTGATGAAACACAATTAGAACTGTTTGGCTATAATGACCATAACTATGTTTGGAGGAAAAAGGGGGAGGCTTGCAAGTCAAAGAACACCATCCCAACCATGAAGCACGGGGATGGCAGCATCATGTTGTGGGGGTGCTTTGCTGCAGGTGGGACTGATGCACTTCACAAAATAGATAGCATCATGAGGTAGGAAAATGATGTGGATATATTGAAGCAATATCTGAAGACATCAGTCAGAAAGTTAAAGCTTGGTTGCAAATGGGTCTTCCAAATGGACAATTATCCCAAGCATACTTCCAAAGTTGTGGCAAAATGACTTAAGGACAACAAAGTCAAGGTATTGGAGTGGCCATCACAAAGCCCTGAACTCAAACCCATAGACAATTTGTGGGCAGAACTGAAAAAGAATGTGCAAGCAAGGAGGCCTACAAACCTAACTCCGTAACACCAGCTCTGTCCGGAGGAATGGGACAAAATTTACCCAACTTGATTGTGGGAAGCTTGTGGAAGGCTACCCAAAATGTTTGACCCACGTTAAGCAATTTAAAGGCAATACACTCAATTAGTATTTGGTAGCATGTAAACTTCTGACCCACTGGGTATATGATATAGCTGTGATAAAGCTGAAATGTATAATTCTCTCTCCTATTATCATAACATTTCACATTCTTAAAATAAAGTGGTGATCCTAAGACAGGGAATTTTTACTAGGATTAAATGTTAGGAATTGTGAAAAACTGGACTGTACATTGATGTTGCATTGTCCCCAATAAATCAATCAATAAATTAACAACCACTTTCTATGTTCATGCAAGTGACAATGTGCCTGGGAGGAATCCTCACTATCAGTATCTGCAATTTGGCAGTACACCCAGAACATTGTTTAGAGAACGGAAGGTGATATCTCAGTTTCAAGGTCTCTGCTCGGAGAGAAGAAGCCTTGTGAGGTATTGGTCGGTCACATGCATGAACCAAACGTTAGTGATATATTAACTGTGAATAATGAATAAGAAAAATCATGCAAATATGACTTGTCTGTGTAAGCAGTATATAGGAGATCGAACTGGACAAACCCGAGGGAGCTCACTTCAGACCGGTACTTTATGCATCTAAGTTTGACTGTGACCTCTCCAGCTTGCTGTTAATAAGGAATGATTCATTTCAATATTAACTTTGAGTGTCCCTGTGTCGAATTTCCACGACATAACCATCTGTCTTATGTAACCATACCAAACGTAACATATTTGGGTGTCCCGGATTACTATGTTACGTCTCGTCTGAGACCAGGCTGTGCCTGCTAATGCATTATTGTCCCAATTCACGTTTTGACAGCTGAATGGGAACTTGCCTGCCTGCCCGCCCATTTGATCGACGCCAAATGCATTTGACTGACCACTAGGAAAAGGGGATACCTGGTCAGTTGCACAACTGAAATCGGTCTTCTGCATTTAACCCAAACTCTCTGAATCAAAACTAAGAGATATGCTAACTGTAACAGTGGTTCAGCATAGCTAGCTAGCAAAGAGATTGACATTTCTTGCTTGCTCACCAAATGACACCTGCATACGGTATCTAACTGTAGTCACACAAAAAAAAACGGTATGGCGGGATAAAGTCGGCCACTCGTCCAATGACAACATCCTCCCAGCAGCTAGCTAGCTAGCTAACGTTAGGCTCCGTGTATTTAGCTTGCTACATAAATTCAAACTGAAACAGTGCATCCCGAATGGGTGGAGGATCCAAGCAATGTTCCAGGCCAGCTGTGTTTTTTTTTGTTTTTTTTTGGGACTACCAAGACATGTTGGTGAATTATATTAATCGTGCATTGAACTGCATCGATCTATTCTGCCAACAATGCCTTACTCTACATCAGAGGTTCCCAAACTAAGGGTTGCGACCCCATGTGAGGTCACCTGACGTGAAAATGGTGTCGCGGGAGAATTGACAAAATCCTGAGAACAATGTATACCTTTTATTTGGATACATGCATACAGTCAAAAGTTAAACACCTTCTCATTCAAGGGTTTCTTTATTTTTATTATTTTCTACATTGTAGAATAATAGTGAAGACATCAACTATGAAATAACACATATGGAATCATGTAGTAACCAAAAAAGTGTTAAACAAATCAAAATACATTTTATATTTGAGATTCTTCAAAGTAGCCACCATTTTCTTTGACAACTTTGCACACCAATTTCACGAGGTAGTCACCTGGAATGCATTTCAATTAACAGGTGTGCCTTAAGTTCATTTGTGGAATTTCTTTCCTTTAATGCTTTTGAGCCAATCAGTTGTTGTCACATGGTAGGGGTGGTATACAGAAGATATCCCTATTTTGAAAAAGACCAAGTCCATATTATGTCAAGAACAGCTCAAATAAGCAAAGAAAAATTAGTCCATTACTTTCAGACATGAAGGTCAGTCAATCTGGAACATTTCAAGAACTTTGAAAGTTACTTCAAATGCAGTCACAAAAGACATCAAGCGCTATGATGCAACTGGCTCTCATGAGGACCGCCATAGGAAAGGAACACCCAGAGTTATCTCCGCTGCAGAGGATAAGTTTGAGTTACCAGCCGCAGAAATTGCAGCCCAAATAAATGCTTCAGAGTTTAAGTAAGACATATCTCAACATCCGCTGTTCAGAAGAGACTGCGTGAATCAGGCTTTCATGGTCAAATTATTGCGGGAAGAAAACTACTATAGGACACAAGAAGACTTGCTTGGGCCAAGAAACACAAGCAATTGACATTAGACTGGTATAAATCTGTCCTTTTGGTCTGATGAGTCCAAATATGATGATCTCCGCATGTGTGGTTCCCACTGGGAAGCATGGAGGTGTGATGCTGTGGGGGTGCTTTGCTGGTGACTGTCAGTGATTTGATTTAAAATTCAAGGCACACTTAACCAGCATGACTATCCACAGCATTCTGCAGCGATACACCATCCCATCTGGTTTGCGCTTAGTGGGACTATCATTTGTTTTTCAACAGGAAAATTACCCATCAAACCTCCATGCTGTGTAAGGGATATTTGACGAAGGAGAGTGATGCAGCACTCCATCAGATGACCTGGCCTCCACAATTACCTGACCTCAACCCAATTGGGATGAGTTGGACCACAGAGTGAAGGAAAAGCAGCCAACAAGTGCTCAGCATATGTGGGAACTCCTTCAAGACTGTTGGAAAAGCATTCCAGGTGAAGCTGGTTGAGAATGTGTGCAAAGCTGTCATCAAGGGAAAGGGTGGCTACTTTGAAGAATCTAAAATATATTTAGATTTTTTTGCTTACTACATAATTCCATGTGTTATTTCATAGATTTGTCTTTACTATTATTCTACAATGTAGAAAATGGTAAAAATAAAGAAACCCTTGAATGAGTAGGTGTCCCAACTTTTGACTGTGTGTATCTCATTATTCTTGAAGAATGTCATTCATTAATGCCTCATGAGCTTTTTTCAACTGTCCTACCCCAACAGCACCCAAAATATAAGCTGTCTTCATCCCCGTTGTTTGTAAACGATGTAATTATAAACAAATACTGTATAGCCTCAACACCACTCTGTATAGCTGGGATAATTGATATTGTGAATAGACGGTACCACAGACTGATGCATTAAACCTAAACTCGGCAACCAAGAACCACTTGGACATCGTCAATTTTTACAATGCTGTGCGATGATCCTCAGCTTGGCAACAAAAATAATAGCAATGGTGGTGGGGCGGCCTGTGGCGCTGTTTCCCCCGTACTGCTGATTCTGTCTTTATTGTAGGATTGTTGCATTAGACTAAGGTAATGTCTAGGGCATCACTTTATGAACTTGTGACATTATTATAACTCAACTGTTTGGCCATTCATCTAATAACATGGCACATTTGTTTTGCCCTCTCTAACAATGCCAAGCTAATTGGTCGTGATGACTTGCATTTCCTGTCCATTAGTCAGCAGTCTAGCTCTATGCCTGGCCACTGTAACAGTTCAATACTGTCAAACGAATGGCATCGATCATTGCATTGAGTAGGGATCTGATGCACTGAGGCATTGGGATTGATTGACCCACATTCAGAGCTCAGACGTGCACTTGCATAGGGGCACAGATAGCTGTCAAACACTGACAGTATTCACGACGCCAGGACAGCGGAGTCAATTCACCTTAGCTTCAAGGAGGATGGACATGTAAAGTGGAGACTGATGTCAGAAGTACATGTGCCTTGACTTAAATGTAAAGTCAAGACATTGAGATTGTTGAGAAAGAGTCATGAGATGGGTCAGTGGTCAGGGCAATATCAGAGTAGAAGTGCTGCTCTAGAATCAGTTCTTCTGTCCATGATATCTTATTCACAATGGTCTAAAAGACAAGACTAATCCTAGATCAGCAGTTAAAATGTTTCAGAATTTATGAATATAGGTCCTGTGCTCATCTGTATGTCTATTGAGCATGACTCCTATTCATGATCTAGTTCTATTGGAAGGGTGCGGGGGGGGGAACGAGGGAAAGGACCGAGCAAGCGAAGGAAAATGATAAACGAGAGGGAAAGAGTTTAGGATGAAGAGAGGAGTGTATCCCCTGCTCTGGGACAGCAACACTAACCAGGCCTGCTAGAAGTTTACCATCACTGTGCCAACCAGGAGGTGCATGAGGCATCATCTGCCCCTCCCCCCAAAAAACCACACGCTCACATACACTAACAGAGCAGAAAAGGGCACAGAGGTTATTAATAGCAAACAAACAAACAGGATACAACTGGACTCCCAGTGGAACTGGTAACTGATTGCTCTACAAAGTTGATTTCATTGTTTACTAGTTTGTTTGTTTGGTTAAGAACATATTACTTGACTAATATCCTTCATGTATCAGTTTGTTTTAAACCTGGGCTTGGGGTCATATGTTTATGCCGTATTTCTATCTTTGGTAGGTATTGTTTGATATAGTAGACATGGCTATTAGCTTTGAACATGTCTACGACTTTCGTTGGTCGTGTTTTCTCCGTCGATCTTTGAAGAACTTGGGCTGCTCTACGGTTTCAGGTTTAGTTGAGGACCAGGCTGATTTGACCCATAAGTAGTGTGCTGTGGAGTAATGGTGTTAGCTTACAGTAGATACACAAACCAGGTAAACAATGTCAGTTAGTGTAAGACAAGTGAAGTTTGTGTTTTTAAGGTCATTTGAAGGCCATTGTAAACAGCAGAGAGATTCTCCCACTGTCGATTAATATGTAAACAGATCTGTCTCTCTGGCTGCGTTTACACAGCCAGGCCAATTTTGATATGTTTACCACTATTTGGTCTTTTGACAAATCGCATTATCTTTTCACATCAGATCTTTTTCAGAGCTGATCTGATCTGAAGTCAAAAGACCAATTAGAGAAAATAATATAATAAACTGGCTGCCTGTGTACATGCAGCGTGTGTTTCTCACTCTTTCAGCCAGGATTTGACACTTGGCAGGTTCATAGCTTTTGGAATAACATTTTATGGTTTAGTATGGATCGTATGACCGTGACTACAGTGTAGTAATTATTTATTTTTGATATGCGACAACAGACTAACTGCTACAGTAAGGTACTCAAGGCTAAGTCCTAAATGGCATCCTATTCCCTATATAGTGCACTACGTTCGCCAGAGCCCATGGTTAAAAGTAGTGCACTATATAGGGAATAGGATGCCATTTAGGACATACACTTGAGAGCATAGCGCTTTACTTAAGTTCTGTCCTCACTGCTCTGGCCGTCTACAATTGAGATCTGCTGTCTCGGGGACTTCCATTGGGCTACATAGAAATAGAAACCCTTACAAAAGATCCACCGTTGAAAAGTTGCCTCTCTGTTAGCCACGTGGCCGTTCAGCAGATACAATGTACTATTGGGAGGTATGCACCTTGAGCTATGCACTTTTTACCTGGTAATCTTGCTCAATAGGGCATGTCCTGTTTTGATGACTGGAGTATTGGATCTCTCTCAACTTTCTTTGTTTCACAATGCTCCATTTGTACTCTTTTAAACATCTGATGTGATTTCCAAATAAACCGGGAATACCAGGCCTCGGGCAGAGACCTAGTCGCGTCATGGATGTTTCATTAAGTGTTGAACAGTGTGAGGCCACAGTAAGGAAATCATGCAGATTTTCTCCCGGTGTTGTGTGAAGGATCTCCTGTTAGACCAGGGGCCATATGCATCAAGCATTTCAGAGTAGGAGTGCGGATCTAGAATCAGGCCCCTCCCTGTGTAGGTCATCTTAATCTTTGATCTGAAGGCAACGCTGAGACACTCGATAAACACAGCTTTTGCTCTCTATAGGTTTCAATTCCTATACCCCCTGTAGCACCCACTAGGTGCCCTATATACACCCACTAGGTATACTTTGTATGCTCTATACATTCTAGGAAATCTCATCTGATGCTACACTAAAAAAAAGTCTAAATACAACATGTAAAGTGTTGGTTTCATGAGCTGAAATAAAATATCCCAGAAATGTTCCATTCGCACAAAGCTTATTTCTCTCAATGTTGTGCACAGATTTGTATACATCCCTGTTAGTGAGAATTTCTCCATTGCCAAGATAATCCATCCACCTCACAGGTGTGGCATATCAAGAAGCTGATTTAAGCAGCATGATCATTACACGGGTGCATCTTGGGCTGGGGACAACAAAACGGCACTCTAAAATCTGCCGTTTTGTCACACAACACAATACCACAGATATCAAATTTTGAGGGAGTGTGCAATTGGCATGCTGACTGCAAGAATGTCTACCAGAGCTGTTACCAGATTATTTAATGTTAATTTCTCTACCATAAGCCGCCACCAACGTCATTTTGGAGAATTTGGCAGTACGTACAACTGGACTCAAAACTACAGACCACGCGTAACCGTGCCAGCCAAGGCCCTCCACATCCAGCTTCTTCGCCTTCATTAGAAACCGTCTCGGGGAAGCTCATCTGTGTGCTATTTGTCCTCACCAGGGTCATGACCTGACTGCAGTTTAGCGTCGTAACCGACTTCAGTGGGCAAATGCTTTGATGACCACTAACGTTGCTGGAGAAGTGTGTTCTTCATGGACGAATCCCAGTTTCAACTGTACCGCTTGATCAAATCCTATGTGAAGATGTGTCGCGCTGCTTGAGGCAAATCGTGGTCACACCAGATACTGACTGATTTTCTGATCCACATCCCTACTTAAATTTTAAAAAAATGCATCTGTGACCAACAGATTTTACCTGTATTCCCAGTCATGTGAAATCCACAGATTAGAGCCTAATGAATTTATTTTAATTGACTGATTTTCCTTTTTATGAACTGTAACTCAATAAAATCTTTTAAATTGTTGCAGTTTGCATGTTAAAAGTGAATTTCTAAATATGAAGGCTACATTGAAGCATTCGGGTGTGGGAGGAATAGCAGCTAGGATTGGAGAGGAGGCAGAGCGCAAGTTAAGCTTTCCTGAATAACTGGGCCTGCCTGGAGCATATGTGACCACATCCTCATGATTATTATTTTTATAGGACGCCTTGGGAGAATAATGATCTGCAACAGACAGCAAGTCTTTGTATTAAAAGTTTTAAAAAATACAGCCAGACTGGCCTGCTAAGGTGTCTTTCTAGACCTTTATAAACTGTCGACTAGACCCACAACCGACCCAAATGAAATATTAAAATCACAGGAATTTTGTGCCGCTAGTGAAAATGACATTTTCACTGCAGCTGGGAGTAGAATTTTTGTACTCACTTGAAAACAATAATGCAATTATTCATTGTGTTGTAGGCTAGTCAGGATAATTTGTATTGTCCCTAAACAAGATCAATAGGGGAGTTTTTTGAGCTGCGTCTCTTGTCTTCACTATTATTTCATGCGCAATGAGGGACCTGGCCTCTCTGCTGCCAATCAGCTATTCCTATTTATTGTAGTGGATTCATATTAAAAATAGATGCAGCTTTGAATGTGTTTTATATGTGGTATTATGCTAGTTAGCCTATTGCAGATCTGGACAAATGATCCACCTTTGCTGGATATACTGTTACACAGGTAGATTATACTGACCTGTGGTATAGTAAAAGTTAGCACACAGAAAAGCATAAGGGAAGTACCAAAACATATAAGGGGACGTACATGCAAGCACATGAGGAAATGTGGCTAGTATGGAAGAAATTCTATAATAAAATCTCAGAGAATGTAAACCATGAGGGGAAATACACTACCCTCCCCTGTGCCTAATTTAAAAAAATAACCACACAAAAAGCCAGCACAAAAAAAAGGATGGGACTTCCCCTATTTTGGACCCCCCCCCTCCTCCAGTAAATTTTGATCTGTCCCTAATGTTACAACTCTCACATGTCTGGAAAGTGGTCAGACACACACACACACACTCACACTTTTGCATGAAATCAACCTGTTTTAAAGAGGATTTTAGGAATTTTCCCCATGACAATAGTTGATGTCAGTGATAGATACTGTATGTTAATTGAGTTGTAATTAGAGCGTTAATATGTGAAATGAATAAAGGGTGTACAGTGTGACTGGGGTGTCAGTGGGGGTTGAACGTGTGGTACGGGAGTGTCAACACTGTCTGGTGGATCATGCAGATGACTACTGGGGCTGTAAATTGACAGGGGAAGACGACGTCCCATAGACATCCACTTTGGAGTTTATTCTTTTCAAAGCTGCCTCCCATTGGCCACATTAAGTAGCGAGGAAATGGAAGAGTTGTATGGGATGGAAGCACTGTATATCTGGGCATGTTTCGCCTGGTACTCCAGGCCGCCTATGATATCAGTAAAGAAATGCTTATGAAAAGGGGGTCACTTGGGCGTTTTGGCTGTGGCTTCAGATCTTCATTCGTCCATATGCAATCGTAAATCACACTTTCATTCTTACTTATATTGGCAGGCCAGGGTATCCACTCTACCCCATCATGTAACGTTAGAGCTAATGTTAGCTTAAGTCTTGTCCCCAGTTCGCTCTCCTTTCTCTTGCGCTCGCTCGCTCGCTCTCAAGAGGGCTCTATTTTAAGGGCAGTTGATTACATTGTTTAGTTGTGCCACCCTGTGAAACCCTGCCCCCTCCCCCCGTCTATCCTCACCCCACTGGGCCTGGAGGGAGGGAGGTTTCTTAGCTGTCACACATGGCTGCCTCTGTCACTGCCCCACTTTGTTGTGCTTTTCCCCTCATTGAGTTCCTCCACATTGTGTTTTTTTTAAACGGCGCTTTGCTCCCTCTGCAGAGCGACGGCTGAAGACGGCTGTCTAGAAGAAGGAACCAGAGAAAAACAGCCATGACAGAATACTACCAGATCTTAGGGGTCCAGAGAAACGCTTCGGCCGAGGACATTAAAAAAGCGTGAGTACCCGTGTTCGGCATGGCCTCTGCTTTGTTTTTACACGCATGTCGACTTTAGTCGTGTGGGACACTCTCTTTAGGATGTAGTAGACTAATTAATTATAGAAACGGAGAGAGCGCTAACGCTTTAGAAAGTTTCCACTCTTCTCACTCCGCTTCCTGTAACCTGGCTGAGTACCGCTGTCGCAAACCTTCCTGCATGCTCACACACCGGCAGACACACTGAGCAGCCCTGCTCACGCACGGTGACCAAGGTTTCCTATTGTCTTTTGTGAACCGTCACGCGTGTCGTTTTGCCAGTAATGTGTTGTGAATGACGGACACGCGCACCACTCTTTTTAAAACCGCGGTATGATTGTGAGATGATGATCTGCCCTTTTGTGCTGCTAGGCTTGGGAATCTACGGTATGCTTTTTTAAATGTATTTTTAGGGTTTAAGTTAGTACCGACTCCACTGTGAAGGGAGTTTTTTTTCCCCTCTCTTTTCGTTTTTCAGTTTAAGTGTTGAATACAATGGTAACAACCGTCTAAGTCACGAAATTAACCGAGAAGTGGTCTTTTAAACACAAGCGAACGTTTTTTTTCACTTTCAGTTTCAACGCTGACTAGGTCAATTGTGTAACCCCATCTCTCTGATACACTGGGCTACCCACTTCTAACCCTGCCAATTTGAACTGCATTACCTCAATCTTGGAACCTCTTCGCACTTAATAGACTTCCTGTAAAAATATAGTCTGTTACACATATTACTCAAATGTAAATTTGTGCAAAATTTACTACATCTCGACCTCTACCTCCGGAGGTAGTTCATGACACTCGCCAGACAGTTGTTCCCCTTGAAGCAGGGCAGTGTAAACAGAGTTGTCTCGTTAAGCGAACACACCTACGGTGTATATGGTAATGGAAGAGCATTGTTTTTGAAAAGGCTGTAGCAACTTAACAGACTTTTTCCTAATATTTGAATCATGTTTTAAGTTTTAACTTGAAATTGCAGTAACAGCCTGCTACATTTGATTTTGGATTAAAAAGGCCGAGGTAGCCTAGCCACCCGACTTGTGATTATCAACCACATTCACATTTTCTCCGAACACAATTTAAAAAAAAAAAAAGATTTTTGTATTGTTGGTTTGGCAATGCCACTGTCAGCCAGGGAAATATGCTGGGAAGGATTATCACCACAATAAGCAATGTACTTTGAGTCAAACACAGGCCTGGATGAGATCTTTCAGGTCAGGCCACTCCGCAAGGCTCACAAAATCCCCTCGTACCCGGACTTTGAACTACTCCCCTCTGGGTGCAGGTATAGGGCACCCCTTGGCATGAAAAAAGAACTAGACAATAATTTGTGCCAGGTGTGATATCCCTCCTAAATAGCTACGGCTAATGTTCCTATCGACGCAATAAGGCCAACAGGCTAGTCTCTTTTTATTGGTGTGTAACTGTTATGACAGTTGTATTGTCAATTTGTTTTGTATTTAAACCTCACTTTAAATGTGTACATGACACTGCAACAACATTTCCCCATGGGGACAAAGTAAAGTAACAAGAAACCCCCTGTTTACACCTCTCTGTGACAGTTCGTTACAGGATGAAGTAGTTTGCAGACAGAAGCTCTTCTGAAAAATGCACAGGAAAAGCACTTAAGTATTTGTAGCTGTATTCTCTCATGCAGGCCCGGTCCTGGCTGCTCTGCCGCCCACTGATTATCATGCCAATTTAGCCCACGGGTCGAAACCAATGTTGTATGCTATATACTCAAATGTATGTGGACACCCCTTCAAATGAGTGGTTTTGGCTATTTCAGCCACACCCGTTGCTGACAGGTGTATAAAATCGAGCACATAGCCATGCAATCTCCATAGACCAACATTGCCAGTAGAATGGCCTTACTGAAGAGCTCAGTGACTTTCAACATGCCACTATCATAGGATGCCACCTTTCCAACAAGCCAGTAAGTCAAATTTCTGCCCAGCTAGAGCTACCCCGGTCAACTGTCAGTGCTGTTATTGTGAAGTGGAGAGGTCTTGAAGCAAAAACGGCTCGGCTGCAAAGTGATAGGCCACACAAACCCACAGAACCGGATCTCTGAGTGCTGAAGTGCATAGCGCGTAGAAATCGCCCGTCCTCGGTTGCAACACTCACTACCCATTTCCAAACGGCCTCTGGAAGCAACGTCAGGGAGTGTCATGATATGGATTTCCATGTCCCAGCAGCCAAACACAAGCCTAAGATCAGTGGAAGCGCATCTCTGTCGTGATGAATCACTCTTCACCATCTGGCAGTCCAAAGGACAAATCTGGGTTTGGCAGGTGCCAGGAGAGCACTAGCTGCCGGGCTGCATAGTGCCCAACTGTACAGTTTGGTGGAGGAGGAATAATAGTCGGGGGCTGTTTTTCATGGTTCAGGCTAGGCCCCTTATTTCCAGTGAAGGGAAATCTTAACACTATAGCATACAATGACATTCTAGACGATTCTGTGCTTCCAACTTTGTGGCAACAGTTTGGGGAAGGCCCGTTCCTGTTTCAGCATGACAATGCCCCGTGCAAAAAGCGAGGTCCGTACAGAAATGGTTTGTCGAGATCGGTGTGGAAGAACTTGACAGAGCCCTGACCTCAACCCCATTGAACTCCTTTGGGATGAATTGGAACACCGACTGCGAGCCAGGTCTAATTGCCCAACGTCAGTGCCCGATCTCACTAATGCTCTCGTGGCTGAATGGAAGCAAGTCCCCGCAGCAATGTTCCAACATCTAGTGGAAAGCTTTCCCAGAAGAGTGGAGGGTGTTGTAGCAGCAAAGGGGGGTCCAACTCCATATTAATGCCTGTGATTTTGGAATGAGCATATGTCCACATATTTCTGGTCATTTACTGTATATAGAAAGCATTCAACCCCTTTACCTTTTCCACATTTTGTTGTTTCAGCCTGAATTTAAAATGGATAAAATCTCAATATTATGTTTTTTGCATTTTTCACAAATGTATTAAAAGCTGAAAGGTCTTCAGTCAATAAGTATTCAACCACTTTATAACACATACTGTCCACATACTTTTGTTCATGTAGTGTATATAAACCCTGGATGACTGGCAGGGCGCGCTGTATTAAAGCCATCGCTCAGCCGTCTTGGTACTCCACCATTGTAAAAAAGATTTTGGAAGCTTTACAAATGCATTTATTAATGTCTACGTTAGTTTTTGACACTTGTTAATGCATAGGGCTTACTTTAAAATTATTATTTTAGCTAAACATACAAATAAAAACACTAAGGAAAATGATATATATCATTTTCCTTAGTGTTTTGTCTTTTGAAACATTTTAATTGAAATACTGTATCATTCCAATACCACTGCTCTTACTGGGGAGTATTTTCCTTAGTGTTTTTGTCTTTTGAAACATTTGGTTACTAAGACTACCAATGCTCTTACTAGATAGCAATCCAGGCTTTATATACATCATTGGTTGAAATTCCTGGACAGCAGTTGTGAGGAGCCTGATTTTTCCATTCCAGATATTGTCCATTTAACTTGGACCTTTCCTGTTTTTAGCGTTGTTTGTTAACATGTCATTCACATCGAAGCACATTTTTATTTGATTGGGACACCATTTTAGGTTAGCTATTTGATCGGAGAAACATGCATGATGTACAAAATATCTGTCTCATGACATCGTTCAAAATATATCTCCGGCCTGTAGGCTACAGAAAACTGCACTTTTTTTGTACCGTAGGCTACAGGCTACATGATTTATGGTCCTTTTTTTTTTTTTTTTTTGGAACATTGTGGTGCGACGCAGCGGTGCGCCTCTCTCCAACAACACCGTCCAGAGGCACGCTGGGCATGAATAATAATTTGCTCCCCTGCCCTTTGACAAAGTGGTTAGGCCTACTGCTTATCATGGGGCGGCATCAGCGCTCACCTAAGTAACCCATATGCCACTGACTGAGAGAAATTTACATTGTTTTGGGGCAGAATTCTTTAAGGTATGTGTGTTGTTGCAAGTCTTGGTCAGTTTAGCTCGGGAAATGCCGCCCCACGCCAATCTGCCGCCCCCGGCAGCCGACTAATCATTCCTATTTGGCTGGCCTGCCCTGGTCTTAAGGCAGCAGTCTCACCTGAAGGCAATCTGTGGTTTACCTCGGGCCTGAAGCACCCCACCAGTGCTCTTGTTTTCCTTTTTTGTTTTTGTCTTTCACCTGTAGGTGAGTTTGGACACCCTTTTTACAGGGACCGTATGTAATCCAGCGTCTGAGAAGTGCTGCTCTAAAATCAGTTTAGCCTTTTTAGATCACCATTTTAATAAGATTACATGGACAGCGAAGACCTCGTCCTAGATCAGCACTCCTCCACAGAGACGCTTGACTCCTATGGCCCGAGGTCTGCATGGAGTCCTGGGTCTTAATGTGCTCCTTCTCAGAAGAATATATTGTCATAAAAGGATACATCCCTACTCTGTGGTCTCTGCAGCCTTATGGAGGAGCTCTGAGTCAGGCCCATCCTCCATAGTGTCTGTGCCTGTGTCTGTAACGGCACCCTAGTTTCTATTTAGTGTGGGTCAAAAGTGGTGCACCCGCTCCTCCCGTCACATTCTGTTCAAGGTCCCCAAAGCGCACACATCCCTGGGTCGCTCCTCTTTTCACTTCGCTGCAGCTAGCGACTGGAACGAGCTGCAACAAACACTTAAACTGGACCGTTTTTGTCTCCATCTCTTCAAAGACTCAATCATGGACACTCTTACTGACAGTTGTGGTTGCTTCGTGTGATGCATTGTCGTCTCTACCTTGCCCTTTGCTGTTGTCTGTGCCCAATAATGTGTGTACTATGTTTTTGCGCTGCTACCAATGTTGTGTTGCTGCCATGCTATGTTGTCTTAGGTCTCTGTATGTGGTGTTGATGGTGTCTCTTGTCGTGATGCATGTTTTGACCTATTTATATTTTTTTACATTCTTCATCCCAGGCCCCCATCCCCTCAGGAGGCCATTTGCCTTTTGGTAGGCCGTCATTGTAAATAAGAATTTGTTCTGAACTGACTTGCCTAGTTAAATAAAGGTTTACATTTTATTTTATATAGGGATGCATTTGGGACGAGAGAACTGCTGAATCAGTACAATCCGCTGTCCTGGACTGCAGAGTCATGGAGTTTACCCTGCCTCCCTTTTTAAATATATATATTTTTTTAATGTATTTATTTTTGCTGGGTGGGTTAGAATTGAGCTAGCAGCCTTAAACACCTTGCTGCTCTGCCTGCACTTGTGGTTGTTTTTTTTGTCTTCCAATTAAGTGTCACGACACAGATGGTTGTGTAATTTGAATGACGAAATCGGACTACTGAATCTTTTTTTTTACATCCTCTGTTTGCAATTCAGCAAACAGTTTGAGCAATTTATCTGTTAAATTGATAATTGCACTCTCCTGGTCAGCCCTCAGTCGTCAACCCACAATTCTATCAGCGAATGATAAAAGAACGCCTCAATTGAATTACTACTCATGGAACAATGTGGCATATTGACAGTTATACGTAGTTGGTATTTGTTATGAAATGAATGGTGAGATTACCAATCTCCTTAGATGAGAACTGACGGTGGTATCTTTGGGCTTTACATGTCTGTGCATGCGAGTCTATTTCTGTGTAGTAAAATATGTCATCTGCCATACTGTAGGTACAGAAAGCTAGCACTAAAGTGGCATCCAGACAAGAACCCAGACAACAAGGAAGACGCAGAGAGGAAGTTCAAAGAGCTTTCAGAAGCCTATGAGGTCCTGTCAGACGGTAAGATCCCCCCTCCACCTAAGACTCCTCATTATGCTAATGCACATGTCACGAATCCCGGATCTCATTACCACATCCGGTTGTAAAAAAAAAAAAAAAAAATATATGCGTGAAACTACAGCGTTGCAGTTCTTGAACCAAACCGTTGCACCTACTACCATACCCTGTTCAAAGGCACTTAAATCTTTTCTCTTGCTTATTTACCCTCTAAATGGCACACAAAAAAAAAACAATCCATGTCTGAGGCTTAAAATCCTTCTTTAACCTCCCCTTCATCTACTCTGATTTTTAGGTGGATTTAACAAGTGACCTCAATAATGGATCATAGCTTTCACCTGGTCAGTGTACATTTTCGAAACGTTACAAGAACCCGTTACGCTAAAATGTGTAACATGATACGACTGCCACCTGTAAAATTGTACGATGTGGTGGACAGACGGCTAGCTACATAGCATGCACACATGAGGTCTAGGCCTTCTTGATTAGTGATATCTGTCTGCTGTACAGATTACATGACTGCTTAAAACCCCCCCAAAAAGGTACATTAGCCTATCACCCTAGGTGTCTTTATGATGTTTTCACCTCTTTGTTTCCAACCAAACATATGACCAGTCATGTGTTGCTGCCAGATGGTGAACACACCATAACTATTGTCTTTGTCCACATTGAAAATAACCCTTTGTCTGTCTGTTACAGGACTAAAATTATCTATGTACTTGACAGTGCTGAGATGTCAGCTGTGTCCTAAACGGCACCCTATTCCCTATGCAGTGCACTACTTTTCACGGGCCCTGGTCAAGAGTAGTGCACTACATAGGGAATATGTTTGGGACGCATTGTAGGCCTGCGAGCACAACTGAGAACTGTACTGTCTCGATTTATTTGTCCCCGTTATGTCCTGCTCTCCCAGCAACAGCAGCTATCAACAGGCCAGTAATTGTTTCCCTTCAAAGCACACGTCAGGACCGTTTGTGCTGTGGAGTATACACACTTGAACATCGACTTTCCTCTTTTGGTTCTCGTATAAGCCTTTAAGTAGTCGCTCTTTTTGTCGTTTCACTTTTTTTCCGCCTATCAAGTTATGGGGTGGTCATTTATGACTTTCATGAAAATAGGCATAAACGGCCACGCTCTCGCCCAGTTGTCCAATGGTTTGTCTGCATCGTACACTCAGGTTTCTGACTGGGCCTTTTCCCAGCATTCACCTCCGAGACAGAATTGTAACCTATCGGTGAAAGAAGAGCACAGGTGGAAGACTGAGAGGTCTACGAGGAAGGATGTTAAGACTTAGGAGAAAGTAGTTTAAGACCGGTTGAGAAGGCATGATTTCAACCAGTTTTGCCATTAAAATGATGTATTCTTCTCACTGGGTAGAAGAAAGGGTCTTAAGACTGAGATTGCGCTTGATGTTTTATTAACTCTTTGAATGTGAACTCTAAAACATTGAGTGTAATTTGGAAGCAAGCATCAAGTCAATAGATTTGTGTATACATTATAACTAAGCAGGTAGTATTAAGGAGCCACTAAGGCCATTTCACATGTACCTCGTGTATCAAGTTATGAGAATGAGGCAGGATCTGTTTCATATCCAGGAAGCTATTATTATCCAAAGGTCGCAGCGCTCTCTCATTTAAATGGAGAACAGAAACGACACTTTGTCAAGTTCAAAGTGCCCCAAATGGCACCCTATTCCATAGTGTTCTACTTTTGACTGAGGTCAGACCATGGCCCATAGAGCTCTGGTCAAAAGTAGTGTGCCCCATAGGGAATAGGTTGCCATTTGGGACACATCCACTGTGACCATTGCCTGACAATTTCAGATCTCTAATCCCTCCTTTTCTTCGTATCCCTAGCAAACAAGAAGAACCAGTATGACCGGTATGGTAAAGAAGGCTTGGCTGGAAATGGAGGCAGAGGTATACATTACTCTTCATGTTTTGATATGTAGAGCCTCTCTAGGAAATCTGGAGGTTAAACATGTATGTTATATGATACAGCATAATGACACAATGTCTGAAATGACACACAAAGCTAGCGAGCATGCCTCTACCAATGTACAGCTCTATGGGGTCAACTTCAGTGTGTTTACCATAAACCTGACCGGGCAATATACCAACCTCGCTCTTTTTTTTCTGAGGACTCAAAACCATTAGCTGTCAACTAAGCCTCGTAGTGCCATGCTACCCTCATAGTTCCCTCGAGTAATTGAACTATGTTCAGATCGCCACGTACTGCAGGACCAGGAATATGTTTCTATCGCTCAGTAACTCTCATGGTATGTTCTTATTCTCTTGTTTCTTCCAGGAGGGCATTATCACAACGGTGATCACTTCAGTGGTGGGTTCACATTCCGTAACCCCGAAGATGTCTTCAGGGAATTCTTCGGAGGTCGAGATCCATTTGCCGATTTCTTCGGTAAGTCTTTTCCTCCCACTGAGGCCAGAGAATGCCCAGAGAGAGCCTAGCTCCCGGAGACACCAATGGTAATTGCCCTTATTCTATAGAGTGGAAAGAGAGTGATTGAGGATGGAGCCATACTTTGGTACGCTCTGTCTCTGACTACTTTTATTATGTACAATTCATCCAAGTTTACTCAATTTTGGATGTGATGTAACCGCTTATCCCTGTGTAGATAATATTCAATAGGAATCTATCGCTATACTGTTGATTATAACCCATACGGCTTTGATCACCAGGAATTGCGATTACGTTATTCAACGTTGCCTTGAGTGAGATCTGCGCTTTTTAATTCCTTGAACAGTCCCTAACTTTTCACTGTCGATTATACCCACAACTAGATTCACGTTCTTAACCCCCCTGTGCACATGCTACTAATTGTGTGCCGATCTGGGTCAACCTTGCTGCCTGGATGAGAGCGTCTGGGCTGTTTGCTGGCCTGCCTGACAGTAGTGTTTATGTAGCTATTACAGAGAGTTGTACAGAACTGGCTACAATGCAGACTGATTACGGGTAAGTGAGGTAGCCAGGGTGGGAAATTAACACCATCCACCAGCGACTTGCTGTCTGTTCTTACCAGCCACGTTGGCGGGGGTCACACAGAGCATTTGGGAGCAGTTTATTGTTTGATACAAAGCCCACATGTAATAAAAAATAAAAATAATTAAAACTACAACTCTTTGAGAGTGTGTCAGCTCCGGAAGAGAGCATCTCAATGCTACAGTTGTGAAAGTGGGGTGGGGGTACAGCATAGGTTCAATATCTGGTTCAAACGATATTGAGAGCGATGGAGACCTTGCCTGCTGGAACAGGTCTGGCTGTCTGTCTGTTCTTTGAAATCAATTTGAAAATGTTCAATATATGCTATTCTATGCGTTTTCTGTGATTTATCAAAAAATGTGGCTTGTAAACAAATTGAGTATCTGGTCAATTTGGGCAACCATTGCAGCTAGTGGACTATAAAGTAAAATCCCTCCCTGGAGGCAGCCAGGACTGTGCTCAGGGTCCTGTCTAGCCTAACTGTCGTAGCCTGGGTGTGACTCAGGACTTTAGCAGTCAGTTAAACCCTCGTGTGTTTTACTAGTCTTCGCAGGACCCCAAGCTGCTGCTGTGTCTAGTGACTGACTGACAGACTGACTGACAAACCATCAGCACCAGCTGACATAATGACAGCCAGCTATACAATCACCATGCCTCTGGCTAGAGGGGCGGGTGGGTACTGTATTACCCATAGAACTGGCTTTCGAGAAGAAGACAAAAAAACAGCCATTGCATCATTTAGTCTCTTCCAACCACAGACTGGATAGCCTAGATGGTCTGGGTTAAAATGTAAAGTTTACGAGCAAACAGGGACGCCTATTAAGCCAGGAACATAGTGTGGTGCTCCATGCCATCAGCCTCGCAGGTACTATCCTCTTACCGGCTGCATTGAGGACATGCTGTCTGATGCTGCTGCTGGACACTGCCAACATGGGAGTAAACAGCAACAGCTGTCCTCTGCACTCTGTGGATGCGTCCCAACTGGCACCTTATTCCCTATATAGTGAGGGAGTAGGCAGTGTTGGGGAGTAACTGACTACATGATTACAAAAAACAAACTAATCAAAACAAACTTTATTTGTGTGAACTTTACCGTAAAATGCTTACTTACAAGCCCTTAACCAACAGTACAGTTCAAGAAGTTATATGTAATCTGATTTGAAAAATAATCATGTAAAACATCCGTTTTTTACGTTACCAGCAAAAATATTGTAATTGGATTATGCTAAAATGCGTAACGTATTATGCGAAAGCAACCTGTAAAATGTATCAACCTCGGAGCTTCCTGCATACTCCTACACCACACACATTCATCAAGTATTATTGTAACCCCTCCCCTGTTTCACATGTGTTTCCACACACAGACACATGCGTCTGACGCTATTACAACTGGTCTTATTTTAATACAGAAGCTATTTTTGAAAGCATTCCAGCTGAATGATGTAGGCTCTCATATCCGTCCACTGTCTGAGGCTCGCCTCCATATTTAGAGCTCTGTGGGTGAACCGTGGATGCCTCACTCTCATTCGCTGAGCAGATGCCGGCTTTCACACCACTGACTGAGCCAATAGGCTCCCTACTACAACACGTCTCCCATTGGTCAAAACAACACCTTCCGTAACCGCAAGTCACTGAACATTGGCTGAGTTTAGTAATAGTTTAGCAATAGCTTTCAAAGGCCATTTTCAAGTCCATTATATTATAAATAACCCTGCTACATTAAATCCTCGCCTAACGACATAACTAAATAAGTCACATCAAGGGACACCGAGATAAACAAGAAGGGTTTTAATTCTAGATCATAAATGATATTATGACCAGCCTCGTTAGAAACATCTTCCATGCTCCTCTGCATCCCAAATGGCACCCTTCTCCTTACTTGGTGCACTCCTTTTGACTAGGGGCCCATAGTCATGAGCTCTGGTCAAAAGTAATGCACTATATGGGGAATAGGGTGCCATTTAGGACTCAGCCCCAGTTCCAGTAGTGGTGGAGACCTCCTGTGGTGGGGGGGTCACCACATTGTGGTGGGGGTCAGTCCATTTGAGATGCACAATGGAATACAGAGAGGATTAGAGGGCGGCTTTATGGAGAGGTTGCTGCTGGGTTTAATACGGACCTTTTCTAAGGGGAGAGGGAGTGTGACTGAGTCCTCAGGGTCCTCATGCATAAACGATCCAATTAATAAATGAATTCTGACATTGTGTGGTGGATTGGAGAGCGGAAGCAGCAGGGGATTTTTCTTTCTAACGGGGAGGGCAGCTATTTTTCTCAGCACAATCACGTCTGTCTCTATGGGAGGGGAGGGTCTCCCATGTGACTACTGCAGTCATTTATGGTTAAGAATAACACAAACCTCTGAATGATGATGTGATACTGTAAATGATTGAACTCCTTAATTTGTTTATATCCTGGTGAAAACAAAACCCCTCATATTATTTGATATATCAGACATTTCCTTCCAAAAAGTCTGTAGGTTAATGCACTTTACCCTTTGGGGAATGGGGACACAACATCAGTGAATGAGCCAGCTCAATTTATAGATATGTATTTATTCTCAACAACAAAAATAAACACGACATGTAAAGTATTGGTCCCATGTTTTATGAACTGAAATAAAAATCCCAGAAATGTTCCATAAGCACAAAAAGCTTATTTCTCTCAAATTGTCTCCTTTGCCAAGATAATCCATCCACCTGACAGGTGTGGCATATCAAGAAGCTGATTAAACCGCATGATCATTATACAGTTGCACTTTGCTGGGGACAATAAAACAACACTCTAAAATCTGCAGTTTTGTCACACAAAATGAAACAAATGTCTCAAGTTTTGAGGGAGTGTGCAATATGCATGCAGACTGCAGGAAGGTCCGCTAGAGCTGTTACTGATAATTTAATGTTAATTTTTCTACCTTAAGCTGCCTCCAACATCGTTAGAGAATTTGGCAGTACATCCAGCCGCCCTCACAACCACAGACCACGTGTAACCCAGCCCAGGACCTCCACATCCGGCTTCTTCACCTGCGGGATCGTCAGACCAGCCACCTGCGGAGCTGACACAACTCTGGGTTTGCACAACCAAAGAATTTCTGCACGAACTGTCAGAAACCGTCTCGGGGAATCTCGTCTGCGTGCTCATCGTCCTCACCATGGCCTTGACCTGACTGCAGTTTGGTGTTGTAACCAACTTCAGTAGGTAAATTCTCACCTTCGATGGCTACTGGCACGCTGGAGAAGTGTGCTCTTCACGGATGAATCCCGGTTTCGACTGTACTGGGCAGATGGCAGACAGCGTGTATGACGTCGTGTGGGAGAGCGGTTTCTGATGTCATCATTGTGAACAGAGGGCCCCAAGTGGCGTTGGGGTTATGGTATGGGCAGGCATAAGCTACGGACAATGAACAACACAATTGCATTTTATCTAAGCAATTTGAATGCGCAGAGATAACTTGACAAGATACTGAGGCCCTTTGTCGTGCCATTCATCTGCTGACATCCTCATGTTTCAGCATGATAATATACAGCCCCATGTTGCAAGGATCTGTAGACCATTCCTGGAAGCTGAACATGTCCCAGTTCTTCCATGGCCTGCATACTCCCCAGACATGTCACCCATTGAGCATGTTTGGGATGCTCTGGATTGGTGTTGACAACAGCGTGTTCCAGTTCCTGCCGATATCCAGCAACTTCGTACAGCCATTGAAGATGAGTGGGACAACATTCCACAGACAACATTCAGCAGTCTGATCAACACTATGCGAAGGAGATGTGTCGCGCTACATTCCGACTGGTTTTCTGATCCACGCCTTTAAAAAACAAAAAATTAAGGTATCTGTGACCAACATATACATATCTGTATTCCCAGTCATGTGAAATCCATAGATAATGGCCTAATACATTTATTTAAATTGACTGGTATCCTTGTATGAACTGTAACTCAGTAAAATCTTTGAAATTGTTGCATGTAGCATTTATTTTTGTTCAGTGTAGATGGGCCTATGCCATTTTCAGTGGTGTAAAAATACTTTAAAGTAGGTTGTGGTGTCTGTGCTGTACTCTTTATATTTCTGACTACTTTTACTAAATTACATTCCTAAGTAAAATAATGTACTTTTTACTCCATTCATTTTCCCTTACACCCAAAAGTACTCCTTACATTTATATAATATTTAGCAGGACAGGAAAATGGTCCCAATTCACGCACTTATCAAGAGAATATACCTGGTCATTCCTACAGCCTCTGATCTCTGGCGGATTAACGGACTCACAAAATACAAATGCGTTGTTTGTAAATGACGTTGGAATGTTCCCCTGGCTAACTGTAAATGTAAAAAGATTTTTACTTTTGATACTAAAGTATATTTCAAACCAAATACTTTTAGACTTTTACTCAAGTAGTATTTTACTTGTTGACTTTTACTGGAGTCATTTTCTATTAAGATTTCTTAACATTTACTGAAGTATGACAATTGGGTACTGCTATGTGGGTGAAAGTGAACTTGAGTAATGTGTTGTCATGGTCTCTCCCCAGCAGACGATGACTTCTTCGGTGGGGGACACAGGCAGCGGGTGGTGAACCAAAGTAGGACCGGAGGATCCTTCTTCCACGGATTTGGTGGCTTCCCCCCCTTCGGGGCGGGCTTCCCAGGGTTTGGTTCAGGTGCGCTTCCCCTGCAGCACGGTAATACTTCAAATATGTGTGTACTAAAACTCTGGTTAAACTAAAACTTCTTCTCACAGAAGTTGTTTACAATTTAAATCATATCATAATTCAATCCCATCTGTTACTATGCCTTTCACTCAAGGGTGTGTTTGTAAGACAAATGTCACCCAGAGAGCTGAAACATTATTTGATGTTACTTTCCTTTAATGAGATCTATCCTGATGTTATCCTATGATAAGTTTCACGCAGTTCTTAGCTACAGTCTCAATTGAGATGTAAATGTCAAAAGGAGAAATGGTGAGATTTGGAGTGGGTATATGAGTGTGACCAGTAAAATGAAATGCTTACTCGTAAGCTCTGTGTCCCTCCTAGGTTTCACCTCCCTGGGACATATGGGTGGA
Source organism: Oncorhynchus masou masou (assembly GCF_036934945.1). Lineage (NCBI taxonomy): Eukaryota > Metazoa > Chordata > Actinopteri > Salmoniformes > Salmonidae > Oncorhynchus > Oncorhynchus masou. The sequence goes on from NC_088239.1 coordinate 30,374,030, forward strand.
GGAGGCTTCGCCTCGTTTTCCTCTTCATCTTTCGGAGGTGGAGGAGGAATGTGCTCCCGCTCGGTGTCTACCTCCACCAAGTTCATTAACGGCAGACAAATTACCACAAAACGGTACAGCTCAACACAGCTAGTCAGTCAATGACGTCTATGCTTCACTGACTTGTCCTCACCCTGTGTTTAAAGGGATAGTTTCCTCAAAATAGAAACACAGGACTTTCCTAGGATGTCATTGATTCATCAAGAAAGTTGGGAATAGAGAAAAACAGAGTAACGTATAACAAGGTTATGATTTAAAATAATATCTGTTCTAAGTCTGTTTTTATCTCTTGCAGGATTGTGGAGAACGGCCAGGAGAGGGTGGAGGTGGAGGAAGACGGTCAGTTAAAGTCTCTAACCGTCAACGGTAAGGAGCAGCTCCTAAGACTGGATAACAAGTGATGACCTCTGCACAACGTTTGAAATACTCACACCTGACCTGGAAACAAACTAAACTAACTCAGCTTGACGATGCTGCTCAGGGTCGCGACCTTACGGTAGTTGGTTTCTCTCCTCTCCCTCCCTGTTGACATTTGTAGTTAACATTCCTCATGGCGAGGAAATGTGTTCTCAACTGAGTTTAGCCACAGGAGCGAGGAACGTTCAGATACGGTTGTATTTATTCCCGTTTCACCTTTTTTTGTTCTGGGACCTTTCTCTTACTAGGACCACTGTTTATTACTGATTTGTACTATTCATTTATTTTTCTGTATTGCAGTTTTTTCATGAGTAGACTTCTTGTCCTTTTAGTTCTAGAAGCCAAGGGCACAAGCTGTACTGCGTTGCTTTTGTTCTTTTGAACTATCTCAGCTTTAACCCTTTGTCTCTCTAACCTTTTTTAAAACCATTTTCACACTCCTTCGTTTCAGATGAACACATCTAGAGGATTAGTGCATTGATACAGTATTCCTATGCATTTTGCTTTCTGTTGGTTTGTTTGCTTGTTTTGGAATATGAGTGTTTCTTTCATCTCTGCATGATTTGCCAATGACGAGGCTGTTCATGTTCCTGACTAACTGTTTCATCAACTCATCATAAATAGAGACTATATAGCGTACCGGTCAGAAGTTTGGACACACCTACTCATTCAAGGGTTTTTCCTTTTTTTTTTACTCTGTTCTACATTGTAGAATAACAGCGACGACGTCAAAACTATGAAATGACACGTATAGAATCATGTAGTAACCCCCCCAAAAAATGTTAAATAAATAAAAATATATTTTGTATTTGAGATTCTTAAAAGTAGCCACCCTTTGCCTTGATGACAGCTTTGCACACTCTTGACATTCACTCAACCAGCTTCACCTGGAATGCTTTAAGTCTTGAAGGAGTTTCCACATATGTTGAGCACTTGTTTGCTGCTTTTCCTTCACTCTGCGGTCCAACTCATCCCAAACCATCTCAATTGGGTTGAGGTCGGGTGATTATGGTGTGTCCAAACATTTGACTGGTACTGTGTATATCTATCTAGAAATAGGGGATTTTGTGTACTTTGTAAAACAACTAAAAAAGATACATTGGTCAATAAATCTCAGCTTGAACCCTCTTAGGGGCCGTTGCATTCACAATGAGTGTGTGTGTGATTCTGTTTTGCTTGAGTGACACCCACCCACTCCCTCAATGTGTGTGTGTGCTTACTTGATGACCCCTGCTTCACACAAACACACAGGGAAAAGGAAACCGCCCTCACTGGTTTTCCAATAAAACTCACTCATCACGTCACTCTCACGTGTTCATTTGAACCTACTAATGAAATAGTTTTACCGCTAAGCTAATCGTTTACGCCTGCATTTTTATAGTGGTGCATCATATCAAATTCATTCAGTGATAGCAGTTACTTCGTGGACTATCAGTATAGAATGATTAGCTCGCGTCAACATAAGATGCACTGTGGCAGTAATTAGTTGCCTTTGGTCAAGAATGTCCATTTCAACAAAAGGTACGTATTCCTACACTCACACATCCCTCTTGAATCCATTAAGCTGTGTCCCTTGCCCTCCTAGTATCAGTAAATGTGATGCTGTTTGCTTAGAGACTGGGAGTTATACACATCCTCACCTCAGCGTTTCCCCAACTGTCACAGCACAGTGTTTGCATCCCAATTGCACCCTATTCCCTATATAGTGCACTAATTAGGAAACCGTGCCATTTGGGATGCAGACGGTGTCTGTTTTTGTCCTTCATCTATAGCAACATGTAAGCTGTTTATCAGATGTGATTACCAGTGTTTTGTTTATAAACCATTAGGTTTTAAACAAACCGGCACTGCTTTGATGTTCATTGCAATGTCTTATAATGGAGACTGGGCTGCTTCAACTGGTACCCTGTTACCTACATAGGGCTCTGGTCAAAAGTAGTGCACTATATTGGGAATAGGGTGCCATTTGAGACGTAGCCCGGGTTGTATTCTCCGTCAGCAATGGGCGGTTTTGTTCAGATGCTGTCCAACCGTGCCACTGTCTGACACTGGCTGTGGGTACAGGTGGTGGCAGATTGGCAGCAGTTGGCACAAGGGGTTACAGCTGTTTATCTTGCCCTGGCCTGCGGTAGAAGGGAAGTGTGTTTTTGAGGGTGTATATTTGTGTGTGTGTGTAGAACAGATCAGTCGTGCACAGCAGTTCTGAGGAATGTGCTAAAAGGGGTCCGTTTATTTACACAAGCTTCAGTGCATTTTTGTGAGGCGTTTAAATGAGGGGAGAAAGCTGTCACTGTGGAGCAACGAGAACAGAGCGAACAGGTCTCTCCACGTAGTTTACCGTCCCATTTTTGTTTTGTGTAAGAACCACCATCCTCTCATGGGAAACGTCTAAAATAAAGCTGCAACAGGCACATTGTAATACGTCTTCTGTTTGGTTGTCTAGTCAGTACGATCCTGTATTTCACAATGTTGGCGTACAGCTCTATTTGTCCTTCAAATTCCTTCAGCTGTGGCAGCCATTTTTCCATCACTCTGCTGCTCTGTTGGTTTTAATTCTCACCTGAAGGTTGATGGAAGATGTGGCTGCGTTGCTAGGTGACATTGTGGCCCTGTCCTTGTGGCTGCCTGGCTCAGGTTACCTGTGTGTGTGTGGGGAGATGTGCTGATGAGTGGAGGAGATTATTGTACCCTCCACTGTGGTAGAGTTGACATTGTAAGGAGAGTCAAGGTCCCTGGATAAATCCCGGGACTAGCACTGCTGTTAAATGTTAACAATTCCTGTTAAGGCCTTGCATTCAATTGAATTACAACACACTTTGCCCTCAGTGGGAGACAAATATTTTAAGGGTCATAAAAGCGGCTTGAATTAGTCTTCCCACTTGCTTTTTAATAACTGTTTGAGCCAGGGGCAAGATTACGGCTTTGATTATGAAAACAAACATAATTAAAATGAATGTAGGGCTTGAATATATTGATTTCCTCAATTGTAATGAAATTACGGTCAAAGTATTTTTCCACGGTGCAATAGCTCCTCCTGTTGACTGAAAACCGCCATTGCATTTCTTTGTTAACGCAATAGAACACAACAGTATTTTGTAATGATTTAAATAATTGAATTTGCATTTATTACAAACAAGTTAGGTGTTGTACACAACAAATTATGAGATGTAGGCCTGAAGACAACCCGGAAGACAGTGTAGTTCTCTCTCTCTCCCTGTGTTGTAGAGTATGTTCCTGGCACTAGGTTGCGCTGTCTCTACATTAACAGGAGAGGATGACATCACCCTATTCTACAAGTAACTGCCAAAATAATAGAAAAACTTGAGAAAATGAGGGACACAAAGTATATTAAAAGCAGGTGCTTCCACACAAGTGTGGTTCCTGAAGTAATTAAGCAATTAACATCGTATCATGCTTAGGGTCATGTATAAAAATGCTGGGCAGGTCTTTTTTTTTTTTTTTTTTTTTTTACATAAATATTATACTGTACCAAATTGAATCCTAATTCTCAGGTAGAAATGTTTGTTCTAAAAACAGCTTGTATTTGGTTAGTGCAATGTAAAATGCCTTCCAGCTTAGTGAAATACATTTTGATTTTGTTTTTCGATATCTTGGACCAAAGTCACATTCACACAGAATTTTTGCATATGCTGCAAAACCAAAAAATATTCTGCTACACTGCATACCTGTAACCTAAACGTCTGACATTGCAAATGTGTGTATATATTATTTCCTCATATTTGAAGTGGATGCGCACACATTATTAATGTGGACTCGCACAGTGGAAGGTAGGTACTCGCGTGCCTGCCAAATGACACCCAATTTCCTATATAGTGTGCTACCTTTTGACCAGACTCCGTAAGGGCTATGGCCAAAAGTAGTGGCCTATGTAGGGAATAGTGTTTTATGTCTCAAATGGCAGAGTTGAGCTGTCTTCCCCTGTCTGTAGTTGTCAGCCACACAATGTAATTAAACTGTCGTTCATCTCTATGATGTACTGAAAGTCTGTCTGTTGCTTCTGTAGCTCACTTTCTTCAGTGGCTGAACCACTGGGCCTTCTGTCAGCCTGTCAATCTCTTTACATACGTCTAGCTTTGTTGTGACTAGCCCTGCTAGTTTAGCTACGATAACAAGGTGGAATGAGCGACGACACGATACTACTATCCATGTCTCAAGCCGCTTTATGGTCAAGTTGCCCGCATCTCCGTGAGCACAGGAGGATTCCATTGTTCATGCAGTTGCTAGAGGCAACAATATGACAAATGAACACCGGTAAGCTTTTATGATTGAAAACCGAAAGGCTGGATCTCATGCTCATTCATCACTAATGACAGATCATGTTATGATTTCCTGTCCCGGGGCCACAAAATGGCTTCCTGGTCGCAGCAGGCAGCATCCTGTTCGAATTGCATTCTATGCAACGGTCATCGCTTGGAGTAGCAGGGCCATCTCTGGCCACCATCAACGCCAGGGTTGTCGGCTGCCTTATGAAAGATGGAGGAGATGGTGGCGAACACCGGGACAAACCCAGCTGTTGCCTGACCACGTTTGAACATGGGCACAAAATTACATCCTCTTCTCTGTTATAGTGCAAAACGTTTGACCAGGGACCATAAGGCTCTGGTCAAAAGTAGTGCACTATATAGGGGATAGGGTACCCTTGACAACGTAGTCATTATCGGTGTGCTCAGCAGTGGTGTCGCCTCAGCAGACTTCTGCGGCTGCTGCTGGGCACCCGGCCAGGAATGTCAGTCGATTACGTTGATAGGCGTTGGATGTTCAAGCCAAACCAACAGTGTGTGGCCTTCTTCAACGCAGTCAAATCCAGTAGACCTACATAAGGTTTGGCCAACATGATTAAGGTGTGTGAGTGTCAGGTGTCTGGATGTAGACTCATACACACTGGACTGAAACAAAACAAATGATAGGCACCCTTCAGACAATGGATCTAAATGTATGCATGGAGAAGCGGGAACGTCTGTTCTGTAGTCAAATTAAGTCTTTGATCCAGAAAATAAAAGGCTGCCTTATGACTATTAAAATATCTCATTATCATCAATGCAGTTTGATATTGTTTTGTTTAAATTAATTAAATGATAATGGATTACACAGCTCTGTGGGGCGGGGGAGTCTTATCGCCCAGGTAACGACCTCCTAATACAAACAAATATTGATCCGCAGAGAAGGGACATGTTGACAATACGGCCCTGGATTCTCACAAGGTAAAATGCAATTACTCTCCATTTCTCCAGTGCAAAACTGATTTAGATATTCAGGCAGTCTGCAGAAGGGAATATGCACTTGGATTAGTTGTCTTTCAGAGCTAGAAGCAGACCGGAGCCAGGGGAATACCTGAGCCGTAAACCACCAATTGTGTGTTACTCCGCCGAGGGGATTATCACTCTGTGGTGTCAATCCTCCATTTGGGATGTGGACTTTGGAGACTGATTTGTTTGGCATCTTTATAAAAGACTATTGCGCCCGCTCGCCTCTCGCAACATAGACTGCCGATTTGCCAGGGTCTCGATTGCTGACCTCACGGTAATAAGTCTATTCATCCAGTGAGTTGAAAGTTGCGTCCCAAATGTGCCCTATGCCCAATGTAGTGCTCTACCTTTTGACCAAGGCCCATAGGGATTTGGTCAATAGTACTGCACTATATAGGGAGCCATTTGGGACATTGCTTGGGACGTGCTTTTTCCTTTGTCTCAGACGAGGTTTATTACAGCCTGAATGAGGACCGGCTTATCCAATTGTCCGCTACCTTCCAGCATCCTTCCCACCAGTTTTTACTTTCTCTGCCATGTCTGCAGATAGGACAGGTGATAGATATTTATATTTGTTATGGATCCCCTGCCCTGCAGCAGCTACTCTTCCTTTGGTCCAGCAAAATTAAGCCAGTTTATACCATTTAAAAAAAAAACAACATTACAATACATTCACAGATTTCGCAACACACTGTGTGCCCTCAGGCCCCTACTCCACCACTACCACATATCTACAGTACTAAATCCATGTGTGTGTCGTGCATTTGTTATCGTGTGTGTATGCATGTGTCTGTGCCTATGCCTATGTATGTGTTGCCTCACAATCCCCGCTGTTCCATAAGTTTTTTTTTTTTCCTTATCGTGGGACATACTTCTCCCCATCTGAGCTACTGTTGTATCAATATGTTTTGACCATGACAGTTTACAATCCAGGGTTACTCCAAGCAGTTTAGTCACCTCAACTTGCTCAATTTAGGGTTTAGTGAATGATTTGTCCCAAATACAATGCTTTAATTTTAGAATCATTTACGACTTATTCCTTGCCACCCACTCTGAAACTAATTGCAGATCTTTGTTAAGTGTTGCAGTCATTTCAGTCGCTGTAGTAGCTGACATGTATAGTATTGAGTCATGGGCATACATAGACACTGGCTTTCCTCAAAGCCAGTGGCAATTCATGATGTGATTTGGAGCTTGATGACTATGAAAATGGAGTTTCAACAACTACGTAGATGAAATAATTAGTGGCTGAGGAAAGGGTCACACATCCAGAAATGAGAGAGAGACGTTTGTTACCTTGGTGGCTTGTGCCAGTCAGGACAAAATGGCACAAACACACACACACATGCACACACACACACAGGACCTAAACTGCTGAGCGAGAGAAAATACAGTAAGAGACTTGAGGCATACAACGCTTTACTTTTGAAGTCGTTAATAGATCTCGCCCGACTCAGAAAATGTGCAAAATACTAAATACTTGTGTATAATTGTATGTTACAAAAGTTCATCCTTGTGTATACCTTGTAAAGCCCAGAATACAACGCAGTGTCCTCCAAGGCTATTTTTTCAATGCAGTTTACATGCAGTGCATTACTTAGGTTTACTCTTATTCCAAGCAGATTGGCCAGTGTCCCTAAACACATCCCCTGGTTTGATATGTCACTCTAATGGCATGTGATGTGTTAAAGGCTTGACTGTTGGAAATGACGGAGGGATGATGGAGGGGGTTTGAAAGTTGTAGACCTTTCTCTAAATGAAAACCAGTTCGGCACGAGGGAGCATCTGGCTCCATTCTTGCCCTCTATTCCCCCCCCCCCCCTTAATTACAAAACACAATGGCGGTGAAATCTGCCTGTGTAATCTGAGCATAATAAATCTCCCTTTATGCGCTGCGACTAATTCAATATAAATGTAAATTACCGAGAGAAAATAACAATCTCTATTTACATGGCTAATCACAATAACAGCGCGGCCACATGAATTATGACTGAACTTTATGGTTGCAATATGAAAGCAACTGGTTGCTGCAGCCAGAGGGGAAGTTTGAAGATCTTTGCGTTTCATCCTTTTGGTTTTCCTGGTATGGCTACACAGGTTTGAATCGCACTTGTCTTCTTTTATAGGCTACATATAATCGGAGAAGCTTCTCGTTCTCACCTGGATTGTGTTCCTCGGGACAAGGATGTCACGTTGTACTTGAGCAGGGCTTGTTCGGAATCCAGGCCCAGGGTAACCTCTTAGCGACGCTATGTGGGTCCTTGTGGCACTGCCTTTGACCATGGGGGAGTTGGTCGATAAAGGTAGATTTACATCTACCAGAGGCGGGGTGACTTAGTGCCGTCTTCGTCTGATCGCGACTGATGCCTTTTTATATCAGATTCTCCCGGAGAATCATATCGCCCTTCATCACTTAGCATTAGCATGCGCTGCCGGTGACCATCAATTGCACCGGTATAAACTGTGTTCACACTCTGCGGTGTTGAAGCTGGGACTGTCCTTCCCCCCCCCTATCTCCGCAAAGTAAATCTAGTTTATATTTACAGATGTGTGTTCTGCTCGCAGGTCCTTGCTAACTACTCTGACCACCCCTACAGGTCTGGAAGATGACAACCGGCAGCAGAACACCCTCCTTGGTCTCCCCTCCCACCAACGCTTCCTGAGGAATAGCCCACAGAACCCCCCAGAGGAAGACGAAGAGCGCGGCCAGCAGAGCCTGGGACTCGCCAGAGGTGTGTCCCCCCAACTTAGTGTTCTGTCCTGAGGTGAAAAGCTCTAAGGCGTGGAGGTTGTACAGAGAGACCCAGGAACAGGCCTGCTGTGTCAACAAGATGTCAGTGTCCCTTTTGAAATTCAACTTATTATGGATAAACTTCTTTCTTTACACATTAAATCCACATGGCTACTGGGTTAATTCCGTGCTGTTGAGGGTTAAAACAGAAACGACTTTACTGTTAACAGTTTAGGCCTTCAGTCTGAATGGTTAAGGTTAGGGCTATGGTTTGGGGAAAGCTTAAAACAACATCATAAAAAAACAATGTGCTGTTTCCATCAACTATCACGAAGTATTCTCTTGGCTTGCTAGAGTATTGTGAATTGTGGTGGCGCAGTGGTCTAAGCTGCATGCTCTACCTCAAGCATTGCGAGTTTGCACCCAGTTCTGGGTGAGCTAATTTTATTGGGGGAGCAAAGAGATAGACATATGTCCAATGTTCTGGGGACATTTTTTTTAAACATCCAAAATCGAAGTGACCAGGCTGGTTCTAGAGTAAACTGTAAAGCACTTTGTGACGACTGCCGACGTAAAAGGGGCTTATAAAATACATTTTCTAAACGGAAGGTGCGTAAGGACTTCTGTCGAGACTGAAAGGGACACATAATTCCATTGAATTCCAAATTCAATTTGTTGCGTTCCTAAACCTTTACGTTGTAAATGAGGTTGTTGATTGTACACTGCACTTAATGTGGTGTTTGTTTCAGATGGATCAATCAATGGCCTCCAGGCTAAGCTTTGTTCAAAGACTGGAGCTAACACCTTAATAACGACAGCTAATTGGTTGTTGTTGTAACGGGTGGCTAAACAAAAGGCCAGTGACAGAGGCAGACATGTTTGACTGGTAGAGGTCAACATTGAGGGGAATGAAAGGACTGAAGTGTTCATTAAAGGGCTCTGTTGATCTGCAGTGTAATGACTCTGGGTCAAACACAAGCCATGCAATTATCTTACACACACTCAGAAATAGTTCACTCGGGCCGATATACCGTTGAAAAAAAGGTCTACTTCATGGAGAGAGTCTCCCATAGACACCAATGCAAAAGCAGCTGGGTCTGGATTGTTGTCCACAAACTCAGAACAGCAAGCTGTCAAGCTACTTCTATTCCTCTTTTTGGATTGGAATCCTTTCTTTGAATATTTGAGGGGTGTAAATTATTTGAGGGGTGTTATCAACCGCCTGAATTTTTTTTTTTTACACCTTTATTTAACTAGGCGAGTCCGTTAAGAACAAATTCTTATTTTCAATGACGGCCTCGGAACAGTGGGTTAACTGCTTGATCAGGGGCAGAACGACAGATTTGTACATTGTCAGCTCGGGATTTGAATTTGCAACCTTCCGGTTACTAGTCCAACGCTCTAACCACAAGGCTACCCTGCCGCCCCGTTCTATATTTCAAATTCATCGGCCTCATGAATATGCATAGACTGTCTTGGATTTAAACAGGGATAACTCTGATATAAAGTGTTTGTTTTTTTTCTTAAAGTTTCCAGGATGTCACGTGGATCACACTTATATCAGAAAAAAAATCCTCACTTGCTTAATAATTAATGATCTGCTGAAGGGGTACCGTTTTTTTGGTGGAGAAAACCCTCTCGTTGACAGTTAGACTAAAACATTAACATGCTTTGCAAGAAGAACGAGTTCCCTAAATACTTCCAGTTTACATGGACACAATTGAAATCGGGCTACCTGTTGGCATTCTGACCGTGTCATTTTTGGGAAGCATATTTTACTCAAAGTTCGGACAGACTGTATAGCATTTGTGTGTGAGAACTATTTCTAAGATGCATACATTGATGTTCTGAACTCGCGCTAAAAGACTGCAGACGTACTTACTTCGATTATGACCTTTTAAGATGACATCAGTTTAATACTGAATTTATTAGTGTACGTTTGAACGTACTCGCTGACACACAGGGGTCCTCCTGGTTATAATGAGGCCTCAATTTGCTAAATTGTAATTACTTCGCTACTATGGCCTATTTATTGCTTTACCACCTCACGCCATTTGCACACACAGTATATAGACTTCTTTTTTTCTTCTATTGTGTTATTGACTGTACGCTTATTCCATGTGTAACTCTGTTTGGCGCACTGCTTTGCTTTATCTTGGCCAGGTGTATGTGTGTGTGTGTATATATATATATATATATAACCCCAGTCCATCCCCAACATAATAATAAAAAAATAAAAAATTATATATAATTTAAAAAAAAGTTTTTATTATGTTGGGGATGGACTGGGGTTAGATATTTTTTTTTTTACACTTTTTTTTACCAGAACATTGTGTAAGTTTATGCCTGATAAGTTATAATGTCAATAATGAAGTATTGAGGAATATAGAAGTCTAGATCTGGTACACATTCTGCCAACGTTAGGAGCATGTAATTGTCTGTTTGATGGCCATTTCTCTGTAGGACACATGGACACCAAGAGGAAGAAATATCCTTGGAGGCAGGAGGCGGAGCTCAAAAAGAAGAGAACACCTCGATTGGCTCCTCGAATCGGTGCCTGGTTCTAAAGCACCACCATGGCTCCGCCCTTCCCTGTACGTGTCATCCGGAGGGAAAGAACATCAGTAGATTAAAACAACTCAGCCGTAGGGTTGCCAAATTCAGGTTACTCTTCCAAAGATTCCAGATTTTGTAGAAATCCCAGTTGGACGATTCCCGGAATCAAGAGGGAATAAGCAGGATATCCGGATCCTCCAACCACAGGTTTTCTGGGAATTTTGGGAAAGTTACAGGAATTTTTCAAACCATGCCAGCCCATCACTGTGCCAGGTCTCCCCTGGTCTATCAACTTCTCAGTGCAAACAGCAAATCTCATTAGCCATCTTCTATGCAAGACATTAGACTTTGTCAAGGTCTGTTTTCTATCCTCATGGCTCTGCTGTGTTCTCTACAGTTCAACTTTCATTACCAGTAGAACTGCCAGTAGAGGCCATAGTTTATTTATTTTTGAAGATGTCAGTAGAGAGGAGCTATTCTGTTTTTTCTGGATTTTGCATTCCTCACAAATGGTAGGACCGGAGGACCTTAGCATGAGCATGTGCACATTCGGTCATAATTTGTCTCCTCTGAATGGAATTACACATTTTTCCTCAAACGTACCTTCTGAAATATTTCTAGTTTGTTTTTTAAAGGGGCAATCAGCAGTAGCTACATCCATTTCTGCTCTTATAAATGAATGATATGTCCACATTGATTCTTGAAGAATATAACTTATAAATGCCTCATGAGCTTAGGTTAGTTCAACTGTTGTACCCCATCAGAAGCGAAAGTATATGGGCTCTATTCAATCTACATCGTGGAAGTTGAGCTTCACAGCGTGATTTGACATTTTAAAGGCAATGTTCCCGCTTTCGCAGAGACTGCATTCACGGTAAACGCTGCACATGTCGGCTCAATCGGAAATGACCTTTTACATTTCTATCGCGGAATCTGTAACACTTCAGCTTTACAGATTGAATAGCGCCCTAAGCTTGTTTCACTCCAATGTTTGTAAACAAAGTAAATGTAAACAAACACTACATAGCCTCAAAACATGGTTAAAAATAGTGTTGATATCAAGGCTGTTCAGCCTATGAATTTGAGTGGTTACATTTCTCCAGCCCCATCCATCAGCGTTTTACCAAAACAGGTGCGGGTAGTGGCTTTGTTATTGTTTCTACTGCTAATTGCCACTTTTTAAATGGATGTGATGTAGCAGAGTAAATGTAATGGATGTGAATGGTCTGGAAGAGCCTGTAACAGGAATCTCAGTGATGATGCCAGAGACTCTGAAGGAAATAAAGGTATAGGGAGTCTTTTAAACCTTAAAGGGATAGTTCATCCAAGTGATTTGGGTGAACTATCCCTTTAAAGACCCATTTGAGGAACTGTCCAGAGACCAGAGAACTTGGCTTATCTTAAAGGCAAAAGAGCAAAAAAAATAAAGAATTGCTGATCAAAAACACACTTGTAAAAAAGGGCTTAAAATATTTTTTGATTTTTGATGTAGAAATCATACAACAATATACTGTTGGTTTTGTTTGCACTGAGTGAAATATTGTCACTGTCTGCACCAAAGAGAACAGTAACACCAAAGTAGCCCTCCCCCTCTCGTTCTCCTTCTCTCTTCTCTCCGTTCCCCCTCTCGTTCTCCCCCCTCTCGTTCTTTCTCCCCCCCCTCTCACGTTCTCTCCCCCCCTCTCAAGTTCTCTTCCCCCTCTCACGTTCTCTTCCCCCTCTCACGTTCTCTCTTCTCCCCTCTCACGTTCTCTTCCCCCTCTCACGTTCTCTCCCCCTCTCACGTTCTCTTCCCCCTCTCACGTTCTCTTTCCCCCTTCTCACTTTCTCTTTCCCCCTCTCTCACGTTCTCTTTCCCCCCCTCTCACGTTCTCTTTCCCCCTCTCACGTTCTCTTTCCCCCTCTCACGTTCTCTTTCCCCCTTCTCCGTTCTCTTTTCGTTCTTTCCCCCTCTCACGTTCTCTTTCCCCCTCTCACGTTCTCTTTTCCCCCCTCTCACGTTCTCTTCCCCCTCTCGTTCTCTTCCCCCCTCTCACGTTCTCTTCCCCCTCTCACGTTCTCTTCCCCCCTCTCACGTTCTCTTCCCCCTCTCACGTTCTCTTCCCCCTTCTCTCGTTCTCTTCCCCCCTCTTCTCTTCCCCCTCCCCCTCCCCCCTCTCACGTTCTCTTTCTCACGTTCTCTTTCCCCCTCCCCTCTCTCACGTTCTCTTCTTCCACCCCCTCTCACGTTCTCTTCCCCCCCTCTCACGTTCTCTTCCTCCCCCTCTCACGTTCTCTTCCTCTCCCCCTCTCACGTTCTCTTCCACGTTCTCTCCCCCCCCCCTCTCACGTTCTCTTCCCCCCTCTCACGTTCTCTTCCCCCTCCACGTTCTCTTCCACCCCCCTCTCACGTTCTCTTCCACCCCCTCTCACGTTCTCTTCCACCCCCTCTCACGTTCTTCTTCCTCCCCCCTCTCACGTTCTCTTCCGTTCTCCCCCTCTCACGTTCTCTTCCACCCCCCTCTCACGTTCTCTTCTCTTCCACCCCCTCTCACGTTCTCTTCCACCCCCCCTCTCACGTTCTCTTCCACGTTCTCTTCCCCCCCTCTCCGTTCGTTCTCTTCCCCCTCTCACGTTCCCCCCCCCTTCTCCGTTCTCTTCACGTTCTCTTCCTCTCACGTTCTCTTCCCCCTCTCACGTTCTCTTCCCCTCTCACGTTCTCTTTCCCCCCTCTCACGTTCTCTTCCCCCCCCCTCTCACGTTCTCTTCCACCCCCCTCTCACGTTCTCTTCCACGTTCTCTTCTCTCTCACGTTCTCTTCCCCCCCCCCTCTCACGTTCTCTTCCACCCCCCTCTCACGTTCTCTTCTTCCCCCCCCTCTCACGTTCTCTTCCCCTCTCACGTTCCCCCCCCCCCTCTCACGTTCTCTTCCCCCCCTCTCTCTTCTTCCCCCCCCCTCTCAAAAAGGTTTGTCACTCAGTTTTTACACTGCTTTGGTTGGGATGGAAACCTGGTATGGAAGTTCCTGTGTTGAACATGTTTAACTCTTTACAGAACTTTCTTTTTTTTAAATCTTTTTTTTTAAATATTCTTTGATTGGTTTAGTTTATTGTCAATTTGCTTTTATTCATGCCCAATGCCAGGGGAGATGGAATGCATGCGAGTTTCCTTCTCTATAAACACCCACCAATAAAGCTTCATGTCAACCAGATATGTGATGGTTATATAGTCACATTGTTGCTGAGGGACATGTATCACATTATCTTTCAATAAAGACAGAACGTATTAGGTTCCCAAGGTAGTGAAATAATGGATGTAATCTATTGAATACCTTTACTCTCATTATGAGCCTTTTGATGGCATCTGAAATGTTGCTTTCAATATGATGCATGGCCTTGTATTCATTGTGACACATGCATGCTGTAGCTGTGTAATTATGAATTGTAGGCATTAAATAGTGACACGGTCCAAGTGAAAAACATTTCAGGCGTCACTTGCTTTTCCTGAACATTTGCAATTTTAAACGTATTGAATGCATTTCTTCCCAGTCATTGGTCGAAAAAAAAGCATTCAACGTCAGTTCTATGTTCAGCAACTTTCAGAACTCAATGAACATGCACCTCTGGACTTCAAATATGACTTTTTTATTTTTTTGTTGAAAGTTTATTCTTCCAGATTATTTCAAAGTCTGTATTCTAGGTTGCTTGAAAAAAAAAAGTATCGGAATTGGGCAGCATAAACAAAGCAGAATAGACCAGTGTCCCAAATGGCACTCCCTGTATAGTGCACTTCTTTTGACTAGGGCTCTATGGGGAATATGGTGTAGGGGATAGTGTGCCGTTTGGGATGTTACTCTCTTTTAAAACTGCACTCCTTCCTTAATTGAAAAGACCTCTTCAGAACAGCCCTGGATTAGGCTGTTACTGGCAGGGCTGTGAAGGCAGCGACATTCTCTGTGTGAATGTCGACAGTGTGTTGTATTATTCATGGGCGAAAAAACATGCACACGACCTACAGAGTAATTTGGCCCTTGTTCCTAGGAACCAGTCTCTAAGGGTTTAATTAATGTCTTTGGAGGCAGTGGCCCATCTCCCTCCATTAAATGAAAGGCAAACACTCTTTGCATCACAAAGTGCACCCTATTCCCTATATAGTGCACTACTTTTGACGGGCTCTGGTCAAAAGTAGTGCACTACCCTTTCGTTTAAACACAGCCATCCTCCCTGAGTTGTCTGTCCTCCCGACTTAGGAAGACAGTGAAGTGTAGTGCCCATTCAAAAAAGACAAACATGATTATTTTTGTCTGTAAGAGAAAAATGAACATGGCTCTGAATTTGGAAGTCAACAACGGGTACTGTAAATGTATGGTGATAGAAAGAAACTATTTTCGTGCTAAAACCAACCATTTTGTTATTGTTTAGATTGATAGACATAAATTTGGTGTTACATGCATCATGTATATGGTGTCCATATTAGGACAGCCTCTGAAGCTGGTCACGTCAGCCAATCACGTCGTTGCCGATTCGAGTTTGGAGAACGAGTTAATGACTGATGGTCATCATAAACTCCTGAATCAAACTTTCATGTGCTGCTGTGGTGTTTGTTTCAACATTTTCCAATAACCCCCACCCCCCTCTCTCTCTCTCACACACACACACACACACACACAGCTTAGTTTGTTGAATAAGACCTTTGGTGTTATATAGTTGACTCAGCAGCACACTGCTCTGTGGCTCAATAGCAGCGGGAGACATGATTTATGAAGGGATTTAATGGAGCAATTAGGCCATACAAGTCTCCAATGGGAGGACATCTACTAATGAGTCAACCTAAAGAGGTAATGAACAGCTACCTGCCTCTGCACTCTTTTAAAAGGGCAATATGGAATTCAAACAACCACAAAGCCGTCTCCCTGACACTTTTTTGTTGTTGTTTTTTGTGTGTTTTTTTTGGAGAAATGCAGCTTCTCAAATTGAAAGACTGAGCTATGGATGCAAGGACTGACCATCCGTGATTAAGACCCATTGGACTAAGCTCATGAGGCATTTCGAAGTTATATTCTTCAAGAATAAACGTGTGTAATCTATTTTAAAGTCCACAAATGGATCTACCAATCCCAGATTGCACCTTTAATGGCTGTTGATGTCTTGGTTGCGTGGGGAGTGTGGATATAGGGTTTGTTTGGAGACTGGACTCAGCAGATTCAGTTAACTCTGAGACCACGGCAGGGGCCTCATTTTATAAAATGTTGTTAGATTTTATACTACAATCATTTCTTAAATAGGAAAACATTTGGCAATTTTAAAATCTACATCCATGTACAAAGTGGTGTCAGTCACGTATAACCATATTTCGTTTGTAAATCACAATGTCACGCAGAATCTATTCACTTTGCATATTTTCATGTCAAATTCGAGATTCATAAATCTGTGGCACCATTTCGTTATATGCACAAATCTGTGCAACACAATCTCACCCTCAATTCATGCAAACATGTACAAAAAGTATTTGTGCATTTTTTTTTGTGTGGCAATTCATGTGAAAATACACATTTTTGTGTGACTTCGTTCATAGGATAATACGTTTTGGGTGGGGCAAATTTCGGGAACAACCTTTTGAAAGTTAGCAGAACAATGCACACCTACTCATTCAAGAGTTTCTTTATTTTTACTGTTTTCTACATTTGTAGAAAACTATGAAATAACACAATCATGTAGTAACCAATAAAGTGTCAAATAAGTCAAAATATATTTAATATTTTAAATTCTTGAAAGTAGCCACCCTTTGCCTTGATGACAGCTTTGTACACTCTTGGCATTCTCTCAACCAGTTTCACCTGGAATGCTTTTTCCAACCGTATTGAAGGAGTTCCCACATATGCTGAGCACTTGTTGGCTGCTTTTCCTTCACTCTGCAGTCCAACTCATCCCAAACCATCTCAATTGGGTTGAGGTCAGGTAATTGATGGAGTGCTGGCCTCCAATCTCCTTCTTGGTCAAATAGCCCTTACACAGCCTGGAGGGGTGTTGGGTCATTGTTCTGTTGAAAAACAAATGATAGTCCCACTAAGCGCAAACCAGATGGGATGGTGTATCGCTGCAGAATGCTGTGTTAGCCATGCTGGTTAAGTGTGTCTTGAATCCAAAACGAATCAGTGTCATCAGCAAAGCACCATCACACCTCCTCCATGCTTCACGGTGGAAACCACACATGCGGAGATCCTCCGTTCAGCTACTCTGCATCTCACAAAGACAAAAAAAACAAAAATCTCAGATTTGAACTCATCAGACCAAAGGACAGATTTCCACCGGTCTAATGTCCTTTGCTCATGTTTCTTGGCCCAAGAACGTCTCTTCTTCTTATTGGTGTCCTTTAGTAGTGGTTTCTTTGCAGCAATTCAACCATGACCATGTCTTAAAGTAATGATGGATTGTTGTTTCTCTTTGCTTATTTGAGCTGTTTTTGCCATAATATTGACTTACCCCTATTTGGTAAAAGACTATATTTTGTATACCACCTCGACCTTGTCACAACACAACTCATTGGCTCAAATGCATTAAGAAGGAAAGAAATCCCACAAATGAGCTTTTAACAAGGCACACCTGTTAATTGAAGTGCATTCCAGGTGACTACCTCATGAAAATGACTCCCAAGTGGTGCAGCGGTCTAAGGCACTGCATCTCAGTGTAAGAGGTGTCACTACAGTCCCTGGTTTGATTCCAGGCTGTATCACATCTGGCCATGATTGGGAGTCCCAAAGGGCGGCACCCAGCTTTCTGGGTGCCGAGTGCGCTGAGAGTTGGGGAGCAAGTACAGGGAGTGAGTGTTTTAAATAAATAAACAAAACAATAAACACGAAACACAACGCACCGACATGAAACAGAGTCAATAACACCCGATGAAAAAACCAAGGGGATTGACAGATAGGGAAGATAATCAAGGAAGTGATGGAGTCCAGGTGAGTGAAATGAGGCGCAGGTGTGCTTGATGATAGTGACAGGTGTGCGAGATAATCAGCAGCCTGAGGAGAGGCTGGAGAGGGAGTATACGGGACAGTACCTCTGCTTGATTTAGCTTTTGGTATACAGTTGAAGTCAGAAGTTTACATACACCTTAGCAAAAAACATTTAAACTGTTTTTCACAATTCCTGACATTTAATCCTAGTAAGAATTCCCTGTCTTAGGTCAGTTAGGCTCACCACTTTATTTTAAGAATGTGAAATGTCAGAATAAATGTAGAGTGATTTATTTCAGCTTTTATTTCTTTCATCACATTCCCAGTGGGTCAGAAGTTTACATACACTCAATTAGTATTTGGTAGCATTGCCTTTAAATTGTTGAACTTTTGTCAAACATTTCGGGTGGCCTTCCACAAGCTTCCCACAATAAGTTGGGTGAATTTTGGCCCATTCCTCCTGACAGAGCTGGTGTAACCGGGTCAGGTTTGTTGGCCTCCTTGCTCGAACACGCTTTTTCAGTTCTGCCCACATCTTTTCTATAGGATTAAGGTCAGGGCTTTGTGATGGCCACTCCAAGACCTTGACTTCATTGTCCTTAAGTCATTTTGCCACAACTTCAGAAGTATGCTTGGGGTCATTGTCCATTTGGAAGACCCATTTGCGACCAAGCTTTAACTTCCTGACTGATGTCTTGAGATGTTGCTTCAAAAAATCCACATAATTATCCTACCTCATGATGCCATCTATTTTGAGAAGTGCACCAGTCCCTCCTGCAGCAAAGCAACCCCACAACATGATGATGCCACCCCCGTGCTTCACGGTTGGGATGGTGTTCTTAGGCTTGCAAGCCTCCCCCTTTTTCCTCCAAACATAACAATGGTCATTATGGCCAAACAGTTCTATTTTTGTTTCATCAGACCAGAGGATTTTTCTCCAAAAAGTACAATCTTTGTCCCCATGTGCAGTTGCAAACCGTAGTCTGGCTTTTTTTATGGCGGTTTTGGAGCAGTGGCTTCTTCCTTGCTGAGCAGCCTTTCAGGTTATGTTGATATAGGACTCGTTTTACTGTGTATATGGATCCTTTGTACCGGTTTCCTCCAGCATCTTAATAAGGGCCTTTGCTGTTGTTCTGGGATTGATTTCCACTTTTTGCACCAAAGTACGTTCATCTCTAGGAGACAGAATGTGTATGACGGCTGCGTGGTCCTATGGTGTTTATACTTGTGTACTATTGTTTGTACAGATGAACGTGGTACCTTCAGGCATTTGGAAATTGCTCCCAAGAATGAACTAGACTTGTGGAGGTCTGAAATTATTTATCTGAGGTCTTGGCTGATTTCTTTTGATTTTCCCATCATGTCAAGCAAATAGGCACTGAGTTTGAAGGTAAGCCTTGAAATACATCCACAGGTACACCTCCAATTGACTCAAATTATGTCAATTAGCCTAGAAGCTTTTAAAGCCATGACATAAGTTCAATGCCAGCAGCAATTTCCAGTGAGAAATACTCAGTCTGAAGCCATTTGGCTGTGGGTTTCACAGCCCTATAATAATGATAATAGCTATATCACCTTAAAAAGTGTTTATTTACAATGTCTGGGGTATAACATGTTGGGCAAAGTAGTATAGGAGGGTCTGATATACAGTATATAACCCCTAACTTCAGTTCAGTCTTCCTTAATGAGAACCAAGAGTGCCCTAGCTTCGTCCTTCAATGACTGGGAAAGGCCTAAATTCTAGGCTGTAGAAAATCCTACATCCATCTCATTAGATCAGAAAAGGATGGATCAACAGTGATTCATATTACTGGTTTGCTTCCTAAAAAAAACGGATGGTAGTGTTTTGCTGGACAGCACGCTTACATTATTTGTCTACCCATATGGGGCGGGAGGTTGCCTAGTGGTTAGAGCGTTGGACTCGTAACCGAAGGGTTGCAAGATTGAATCCCCGAGCTGACAAGGCAAAAAAATCTGTCGCTCTGCCCCCGATCAAGGCAGTAAACCCACTGTTCCTAGGCCGTCATTGAAAATAAGAATTTGTTCTTAACTGACTTGCCTAGTTACACAAAGGTGAAATAACAATGTTTGTCTAACCATATGATGTGGATCATTGTCAGGCTATTTTATATATAAGCTCCAGTAACAAAAGAACACCATGGTTATAATAACACTGTCAACAGGCTGTTTGTAAATGTGTAGAATGTGTTTGTTTTGGTTTCACACTGGTAAGTTTACTTATGTAAATTTGACCGCCACAGAGGATTTTCTTCTGAATAACTGGTCAGGGTTTTAGCACTTTCCATTCAGCTTCAGGCAACTTTTGTATAAGGCTGGATCACACCTGTAGTGACTACTTCTATCCGTCACACCCATTTATGCTTCTCCATTGTTCACTAGATGCAGCAATGTAATTACACCCAACGCAATGTTGAAAAACGCAATGTTTTCATACCACATAACTAGACTGGACGGGATCCCTACACTGCCACCAATGTAGAGGAAGAAAGTGAAAGCTGCAACAGGGACTCTAACCAGGGCTCATACGCGGCGAAGGGAGCTCTAATAGGCCGTAGACATGAAAGCCGAGTAGGCATCTGGGCTGAGGCAGTAGGATTACAATGCTGGCAATATGCCTTGTTACAATAGCCTATTGTAACAAGGCACGCAGCATGATTGTAACGTGATGTAACATGATTGACACTACCGTAATAATCAACCTGAAACGGCCTGTTAAACTACATTGACACTGCTTAATTGATTATAGTCCAGAATCGTTAGAGTTGCAAATATCATGCTGTTGCATCAGTGGAATTACTTTTTTTTTGCAGGTCTTCTCTTTCCCCACATTTATTGATGAATTGTTTTCCCATCATGAAAATGTATCCCCATTACCCCAATCAAATACCTTCATCGATACCACAAAAGAAAACTCCAATCTGGCAACCCTCATAAAATCCGACATAGCACCAGTATCCAAAGTATTAAGTGAAAACAAGCATAGAAAACAGCATTGGCATTAATACAAAAAAAATGTAAGGCTACTATTATATTGTAATTATTTCGTTGACAACCTGGTTGATTAATAATATTGGGTTCTTAACACTTTTTTATATTTAAATTAATGTGGGACACACAAAAAAAAAACACCATTGCCCAAAAGAACACCATTGCCCAAAATGCATTGCTCCAATTTCTTTCAAAGGATTGTTTCACGAAGTTAACTCCCCAAAATGTATTTTCCTATGAATGAAGTCGCACAAAAATGTGTGTCTTTTCACATGAATTAAGCCACACAAAACCACACAAAATCTGCTGAAATACTTTTTTGTACATGTTTGCACTAATTGAGTGTGAGGTTTTGTTGATCTGTGCATACATACTACAAAATAAATGATGCCGCCTGGATTTCTGCTGTTTCTCACAATGATGTGAAATGTAATAGTGTACAGTAGCTGTGTCCCTGAGTGACGCACGTGCCAGATGGATTCCATTAAATTACACAAAAAAATATTTGGAGTGTTGCTAAACTTTGGACATTTCAGTCAGTTACTAAATCATCAGTTGATTTCAAATTGTGGATTTATTTTCAAATCTTTCCCCTTCAAAATGTCAACACCCCTGATCAATTTCAACACTCACTAATCATGGAACTACATGACAACGGTCCAGTCGTCGTGAACCAGGAGCAGAATCCAGCGCGTACGTTTAACTCGGGACGGAATCGACCCCTTTGGGAGCTCGGTGTATCTCCACATGTGCTGTTGAATCCCTAACCCTATTCCCTACATTACTTTTGACCAAACTGACTAGACTTTTGACTGGTGAAAAGTAGTGCACTAGGGAATAGGGTGCCATTTGGGATGCTGGCTCAGAGTGAGAATAACAAGTAAGTACTAAAAAGAAAATATCAAGGATGATCAACATGATGGGACTTATGAGGTAGGCATTTTCATTCATGTTAAAGTCCATAGGCATATTTTGTGATTGACTGAATATACAGATGTAGGATCTTAATTTGAGCCCGTTTGTTACAGCAGGAAAATAATCCTGCAGCAACAGTAAATGTGTGTGAATTATTATGTGGATTATAATTAATGGACATTTTTTGTAGGGCTTGATACATTTTTCATTAGGGGCAAATCAAGTCTGACATTTTAAATTGGAAAATTCTCAACAACAAAAGAGTGAGCAAATTAAGATCCTACATCTGTACTGTATGTTCTTTGTCCTTCGAGGAAATAGACATATACTCTAGCGATGAATCTAATGATCCTCCTCTTCTTATGTATATTTTCTATCAGTCAGACAGGAAGTCCCTGACAGAAATAGAATCCCTAGAACGGGCACAGAACCTATGATGGTACACTCTAATTGGCAACCAGTCCACCCAATTACAGTGCATTCGGAAAGTATTCACACCCCTTGACTGTTTCCACAATTTCTTACGTTACAGCCTTATTCTAAAATTGATGAAAGATTTTTTTCCTCCTCATAAATCAACAAAACAAAACTCCATAATGACAAAGCGAAAACAGGTTTTTAGACATTTCTCCAAATGTATTAAGACTAAAAACAGAAATACTGTTACGTTCCCCAGTTTCTGTGTTGTTGTGGGTTTGTATGTGTGTGTATTTCAAGAAATGGCTTCCGGGACTCCTAAAGCAGCTGATTGGTCGGCCCCATCGCTGATTGGCGCTCTGACCCCTCCATCTCGTCAGGGGATACAGCTGTCTCTTCAATTACCAACTCCTTCTCCAGCTTGATAAAAGTCAGTGTTCCTCCCTCAGAGGGGAGAGCTTCTTTTTTTGTATGGCCTGTGTTGGTTGTTATGGCGGTCAGTGAAAGTTGTTTTGATATTATTTTGTAGCAGCTCCTTCAGGGGTATGTGTATGACAATAGGACTTCGTGTTTGTGGTTATTGAAGTTTCACACCTAGTATTGGTAAATTATTCTGTTTCATTTGTTCCCAGGGGGGAAGGGGGACGCACCGAGAGTGTTTAGGCAAGAGGCCTGTGGGCATACATAACCCGTAGTATTTAATCTGTCTGCACACTAGGTAAGACCTGGGTGGACAACCCCCTGTATTTTTGTTAGCGTTCCAGGTGGTGCTAAAGGTTTGGTTAGAAGTGGGAAGGCAGTTAAGGTAGGAGAGGGGACTCTTTCACTTTATTTGGTTCTGTCCAGCCCCCTTTCCCCACATTACTGTGTTTAGGAATAATAAATTCCCTGTAAACTGTATTATTCTGTGCCTCTGTCCTTCCCCTCACCTACAATCACATACATTTTTCACCCTAAGGGGAGTTGAGATGTAGAGGGGTGTTGTGTTCCCTCCAAGAGGCGTCTGTAACAAATGACTTATTTACATAAGTATCCTTTGCTATGAGACTCAAATTGACCTCTGGTGCATCCTGTTTCTATTGTTCATCCTTGTGTTTCTAAAACCTGATTGGAGTCCACCTGTGGTAAATTCAATTGATTGGACATGATTTGGAAAGGCACACACTTGTCTATATAAGGTCCCACAGTTGACAGTGCATGTCAGAGCAAAAACCAAGCCATGAGATCAAATTAATTGTCTGTAGAGTGCCGAGACAGGATTGTGTCTAGGACACAGATCTGGGGAAGGGAACCAAAAAATGTCTGCAGCATTGAAGGTCCCCAAAAACACAGTGGCCTCCATAAATCTTAAATGGAAGGAGTTTGGAACCACCAAGACTCTTCCTAGAGCTGGCTGCCGGGCCAAACTGAGCAATCGGGGGAGAAGGGTCAAGGTCCGGAAGGTGACCAAGAACCCGATGGTCACTCTGACAGAGCTCTAGAGTTCCTCTGAGGAGATGGGAAAACCATCTCTGCAGCACTCCACAAATCAGGCCTTTATGGTAGAGTGGCCAGACGGAAGCCACACCTCAGTAAACGGCACATGACAGCAAACTTGGAGTTTGCCAAAAGGCACCTAAAGACTCTCAGACCATGAAAAACAAGATCCTCTTGTCTGATGAAACCAAGACTGAACTCTTTAGCCTGAATGCCAAGCTTCGCATCTGGGGGAAACCTGGCACCATCCCTACGGTGAAGCATGGTGGTGGCAGCATCATGCTGTGGGGATGTTTTTCAGCGGCAGGGACTCTGAGATTAATCAGGATCGAGGGAAAGATGAACGGAACAAAGTACAGAGCGATCCTTGATGACAACCTGCTCAGGACCTCAGGCTGGGGCAAAGGTTCACCTTCCAACAGGACAACGACCCTAAGCACACAGCCAAGACAACGCACGAGTGCTTCGGGACAAGTCTCTGAATGTCCTTGAGTGGCCGAGCCAGAGCCCGGACTTGAACTCAATCGAACATCTCAGGAGAGACCTGAAATGGGAGAAACTCCCCAAATACAGGTGTGCCAAGCTTGTAGCGTCATACCCAAGAAGTCTCAAAGCTGTAATTGCTGCCAAAGGTGTTTCAACAAAGTACTGAGTAAAGGGTCTGAATACTTATGCAAATGTGATATTTCAGTTTTTCTTTTGTTTTAGTACATTAGCTCAAATTTCTAAACTGTTTTTTTGCTTTGTCATTGTGGTGTATTGTGTGTAGATTGACATTTTGTAGAATAACAAAATGTGGAAAAAGTCAAGGGATCTGAAAGCTTTCCAAATGCGCTGTTATGTTATCATTGACTTGAATAGGGATTAGCATTCTACTAATTCTATTTCTATGGTCCCAGACACACCAGTCTATGGCCGTTTCGCCAGCTGTTAGAGGCTGTGGTGGAATAAGTACCCATTTGTCATACTTGATTAAAAGTAAAGATACCATAATAGAAAACGACTCAAGTGAAAGTCACCCAGTAAAATACTACTTGAGTAGAAGTCTAAAAGTATTTGGTTTTTAATATACTTAAGTATAAAAAGTAAAGGTAATTGCTAAAATATACTTAAGTATCAAAATAAAAGTATTAATAATTTCATATTCCTTACATTATGCAAACCAGATGGCACAATTCTTTTATTTACGGATAGCCAAGGGCACACTACACCACTCAGACATTAATTTGCAAACAATGCATTTGTGTTTAGTGAGTCCGCCAGATCAGAGGCAGTAGGGATGACAAAGGATGTTTTCTTGATAAGTGTGTGAGTGGGACCATTTTCCTGTCAAAATGTTACGAGCACTTTTGGGTGTCAGGGAAAATGTATGGAGTAAAAAGTACATTATTTTCTTTAAGAATGTAATAAAGTAAAAGTTGGCAAAAACATAAAAAGTTAAGTACAGATACCCAAAAATGACTTAAGTAGTACTTTCAAGAAGTTTTACTTAAGTACTTTACACCACTGGTTAGAGGAAACTTATCTTTTCCCTCTGTCCCCCCTCTACCCATTGGCTCAATTTTGATCAGCCATGAAAGATCCTGATAGGCTGCAACGGAGAGTCGTTCCTGTTGCTAGGATTCTGTTGCTAGGATCGTTGCCATCTCGGGCGGCTCAGCAGGAAACATGTCATGAATCATGGATGGTTGATTTCTCTCTGAGAAGCCTAATCTGTAATGCAGATTAGCCCAAAGCCTGCCTTCTTCCCCCTCCCCCTCTCCCTGCGTGTGAGTGTTCATTCAAAAAATCCATGTTGAAATCAGGAGCCTGGCATTTCGCAAAGTCTGTGGTTGCCACAGCTGTGGCCGGCGGAATACTGATGTCAATTGTTATGAAAAAGGGAAGGTCAAAGTTCATGATCGGTTATTTGCTCAGGGAAGGTATAGGGGACTCACTGTGACCCTGAATGACCTCTGGGATTATTCCTGGTTAAGTGACTTGCGCAGCAGACAAGCCAGAGATATAGCCACACCTCCTAGAAGGATAGAAAGGGATCTAGATCTAGATTCAGTCAGATCGAGCTTTAACCTGCGATAGCCGACACCCGCATAGTTGATGTTTTGTCAGTGTCAGATGTGAAACTGCGTTGGAGTTGTCAAATCAGTGAGCAGCTGCACTTGTAATCATTGTCACGAAACCACACCCTTCCCACTCGTATTAGAAGTTCAGAACGAGAAAGTGTAGACTTGTCACGCCCTGGCCATAGAGAGGCGTTTATCCTCTATTTTGGTTTGACTAGGGTGGACATTCTAGTCTCTTTATTTCTATGTTTTCTATTTCTTTGTTTTTGGCCAAGTGTGGTTCCCAATCAGAAGCAGCTGTCTATCGTTGTCTCTGATTGGGAATCATACTTAGGCAGACTTTTTCCCACCTGTGTTTTGTGGGTAGTTGTTTTCTGTATAGTTTATTTGCCTTACAGAACTGTTCGTTTTTCACTTTGTTATTTTGTTTGAGTGTTTATGAGTAATAAAGAATTATGAACACTTACCATGCTGCGTTTTGGTCCATGCCGTCCGACGAGAGCCGTAACAAGACTATATATAAATAATGACTCTCAAAGTGAAAATCATGAAATGAAGTAATGAGGATTTGTATCAGTCTAATCAAATAATTAGGATTTCTATCAGCTTAATCGAGGTAGAAATTACATTTCATGTTCCAGTGTTCGAACTTGTAAAG
This sequence comes from Oncorhynchus masou masou, assembly GCF_036934945.1. Lineage (NCBI taxonomy): Eukaryota > Metazoa > Chordata > Actinopteri > Salmoniformes > Salmonidae > Oncorhynchus > Oncorhynchus masou. The sequence goes on from NC_088239.1 coordinate 30,400,512, forward strand.
AAGGCTGCATGGGATACATTGTAATGCCACTCCATGCAGCCAATTGCAACGTCTGCTTTAAGTATAATGCCGGGAGCTGCTTGTGGATTTGAACGCTCTAACCAAAACATTCAGCTATGCGGATGTCGGCTAAAGCGAATATAATTGAACTAAGGAAAGGTGCCTGAGCTTCAGACTCAGGACTGGCTTGATGCAGAACCTTCATCCTGACATACTATAACACATTCTACTGGTTTGTTGTAGATCTCCAAGTTTCACACTGCACACCAGTCTTTGCTTCGCTCTCCCAGAGAAACTTTTGGTACTCATTATTCATACAGTTTACTTCCCGATGCCAGAAAAGCCTTATTCAATATTAATAGTACAACCAACACTGTCAAAGTGAAAGCAGTTGCACAGACAATGGTAGGTTGATATTCTGATCTGATGTATCGGTGATGAACATTGAGATTGAGTGCAAATACTAAGTACTGTTTATGATATGATTTTACTCTTTTAGCATCACGAAGAACATCTGGGTGCTGCCTTGACAGCAAAACATGTCTAACCCCAGTTATTGCTCCTTATGATACTGTTTTGTTACTGTTTTGTGGAGAAAACTCATGAAACTGCCTCATTACAATGCACCAAAAGATTGTCCATCTTGGTGAAAACGTGCGCTGTGTGACTTAACAATCGCTGTGGGCATTTTTAATATCACGTTATTGAATTGTGCACGGTAAATACAGGTCTGTACTAGGCAGGGAGGAACACATGGTTCATGTCCCAAATGGTACGCTATTCCCTTGATAGTGCACTACTTTACTCCTAAAGCACTACACTTCTCTATTATATCCTTCCAATGAATCACCTCCCAGTTGGGGAATATTTTAGCCCTATGAAAAGTCTGCAGCTGTTCCCTATGGAAAGGTGAACAGTTCAACTGTTCATGTGGAACAGGTGTCTCCGTACAGTGGAGGTTAGCCACAGTGGGTGAGAAGGTCTAAAGTGTTAATCGACTGAAACAGACGACAGACGCGGGCCTTTCTACTATAATGCCACATGCAACAGATGAGCCTGAAGAGTCCCAGATCCCACAGCACGTCCCCAAACAAGATGAGCAGCGGAGAGGTGAGGAAGAGGAGGAAGGAGCAGAGAGCTGTGAAGATGAGAGCAACAGCACGTCCTACAGCGAGTCTTGCAGTCAGTCTGACAGCACACCAGAGAGCAAGAGTGATGAGGAGAATGGTGACAGTTTCGAGCCCGCCGGTGAAGAGCCATCCCAAGACTCTCCCTTCCCTGATGAGGTCCTGCAGCAGAATGATTCACTCAAATAGAGGCTAATGATGACGACCCACCAAACCTTGCCAGTACTTCGGGTGCCTCCCACTTCCTTGGTGGCTACCCTCCTCTGTCCCCAGACACTTCCAGCTCCATCGATGGTACCCGCCTGTGAAAAAGTGTTAAGAAATGTCCTGGCTCTTCCCCTTAGGAAGAAGGGACCACAAAAAGACAAAGAAAAGAGATTTTTAAAATCCCTAAATGAGTATCATGAATTACCAAATTGACTCGATTAAAAACTGTCGATGTGCACATAACGCTCTGGATAATAGCTCCTGCTCATTCTGTATATCTTGTACTGTTTAGCCCTTTCCTTTCCATCCAATGCCTCTCTGAATGTGTTATATAAAACCTTGTTGCATATCTAACGCTAATATGTTATGACACATTTGTTAGCGGTGTCCTTATCGTTAATAATTATGCAAAGGAGGTGGCAATCTTAGTATGCAACTGGTTAAGGTCCCCCGGAGTGCGCCGATTAGATGTGTGTTGATAAACTCACTTATGATGAGTGACAGTGAGCAACATTGGGGTCACGCTGGTCAGTCCCGCTGCCACTGCTGATGAAAACACACGGAAGCAAAATGCCAGAAGTGTCCCTGATGCAGGATAGGACAGAAATAAAACACTGTAAAACGTGGGTGTTGCGTATTTTTGCCAGTTAATAACCAGGGAGAGGGTGTGTGTGTCTGTGTCTGTGTGTGTGTGTGTGTGTGTGTGTGTGTGTGTGTGTGTGTGTGTGTGTGTGTGTGTGTGTGTGTGTGTGTGTGTGTGTGTGTGTGTGTGTGTGTGTGTGTGTGTGTGTGTGTGTGTGTGTGTGTGTGTGTGTGTGTGTGTGTGTGTGTGTGTGTAATGAGCAGAGATATCCATCATGGTTGAAGGCTGCTTATGAACCTATCACCCAGTCGAATAACTGTTCCACAAAAACCTCTTAAACTCTAATTTTACAGCCGTGTCCAAGCTCAGGTGTTATATTCCAAGGGACAAACACACATCTGACCTTAAATTGACTGGTTAAAACTGAGCTCTGTGTTAGACTTGACTCAAAATATAGTCCAAATGTAAATAAAATGCAAGTCTGTCTCACACCCACCAAAGCCAAGGATTTCATACGTGAAATTTAAAGGTAATTTCCGATTGAGCCGACATATGCAGAGTTTACCGTGAATGCAGTCTCTGCTAACACAGGAACATTGCCTTTGGATCGGGCTACAATGCGAAACTTCAGCGCTATGGATTGAATCCAGCCCTAAAATGCAAGTGGCTCTGTCCCTGTTGAACCCTTGGTGACAGTGGCAGCGTTTAGACAGGCAGCGCAATTCTGATTTTTTCCCCCCACTAATTTGTGTTTTGACCAATCAGATCAGATCTGAAAAAGCTCTGATGTGAAAAGATCTAATGTGATTGGTCAAAAGACCAATTAGTGAAAACATATCCGAATTGGGCTGCTTGTGTAAACACAGCCAGTGACACACCTGTGTGCCCAGAGCGAGTACATATACTGTAGGCTACATCTCAATTGTTTTCCTGTTGCTGACGTGTCCCTCCCCTGACACCTCTAATAGCTGGGGCTGAGACAAGGCTTGCTGCTGCTATTCGCCATTCCTAAGACCTCAGCATTAGAGGCCTGCAGATGAGCTGCCACAGTCAGCACCAGCAAACCCTACTCAACCATAACATTATGAATATTCCTCAGTTATAGGATGTAAAGTACACAGACCTAATCAGTTTAGAGATGACTGTATGGAAACCATAATTCTGCATGTTTAAATGCTTATATTCTGAAGGATGCACGTTTATTAGAAAATGTATTTATTGTTATTGCTTTCTCCTGCCTGTCAATTACCGAGAGTGTTCAAATGCCAGTTGATATCTTGCCATCTCCCATTTAGGAGGATTAATATGTAAAAAATAAAATAGTTCAATATTACAAAATTAAATAGTCTATAGCTTTTAATGATGACTGGTTTAACTGAAAGTGATTTGTGATTTTAGCGATTCAAGATGATTGTTTGAGCTAGGATGCTTCCTCTATTCTAATGTCACTGAGATCAATCTGATTAAACTATCAGGAACTTGTTTTCTATAGATGTGCATTTTTTTGTACTTTCGCAATGTGGTTACACTGCCTGTGACAGGTCCTGGTCAAAGAAGACATTGGAATGCTGTGGAGAGGAACAGGGGAATAACTGATATCAAGTCGGAAAATGCATCTCTCCGAGCAACAACGTTAAAGATTATCCTCAAGTGTATGACTAATTCAGTCCCCAAACAAGCAGCTTCATTTTTTATTTATTTTTTTATATTTTTTTTATCCTGTCAGGATAGAGCAGGTCCCCAAGATACAGACTGAGCCTCCCCGGCCCTGAACGATGAATGGATCTTTTCAGTCTCGGACCTTTTCAATTGCACTTAAAACTCTGTTTCAACCCACCCTTTTAATGACCTCACATGCTCCCCTCTCCTCAGGCTTTCAGCCACTACCTCGTTTTAATCACTTCTCACTCTCAACCCCTTAACACACTTGTAAATTCATGGTCTCATTTGTGGCTGGTCTTCGCTAACGCAATACTTCACCAATCAATAGGTCCTTTGTACATTGTCCCACTCCAGATAGTGTGGCGGGCCATCTGCACACATAACTCACAAACACTCATGGGATAGCTAAAAAAGAAGTTTGGCTACAATATGATGTTCTAACATTGGAAAATGTTACAAATGTGACATCGTCCACTGAACCCCCTTTAATCGTCAAAAGAGTCAGAGTTAATCTTACCAAAAATGAAAAACCTGTAGCTAATATTGGTGGGTGGGGGGGAGATGTCTTCTCTACCTAACTATACATCTAGCTAAGGTGTTTTGCTGTGGTATAATCAGTACTTAATGTTTGAAATGTGTACGAATATTTGGTAGCTAACGCATTAGTGTCTGCTTGCTGGCTAAACCAGTCTCAAAAAAATCCATATGAAACAAAAGGCAGGGATGCTAACAAGGCAAGTTCACACATTCGATGCTGAATACTCCCTCTAGCTAGCTAGTGTAGTGAAGATTTAGCTAATGCACAAATGGGTTTTCAAGATATCTGTCCTGCAATAATTAGTGCGGAGAGTTCTACAGCACAGCTGACTGCTCTCTGTGAGGTTATCATGCCGTCCCCGTCACTTGAGTGGGTTGAGTCACTGATGTGATCTTCCTGTCTGGGTTGGCGCCCCCCCTTGGGTTGTGCCGAGGTGGAGATCTTTGTGGGCTATACTCGGCCTTGTCTCAGGATGCTAAGTTGGTGGTTGAAGATATCCCTCTAGTGGTGTGCGGGTTGTGCTTTGGCAAAGTCGGTGAGGTTATATCCTTCCTGTTTGGCCCTGTCCGGGGGTATCATCGGATGGGGCCACAGTGTCATCTGACCCCTCCTGTCTCAGCCTCCAGTATTTATGCTGCAGTAGTTTATGTCGGGGGGCTAGTTTGTTATATCTGGAGTACTTCTCCTGTCCTATTCCGTGTCCTGTGTGAATCTAAGTGTGCGTTCTCTAATTCTCTCCTTCTCTCTTTCTTTCTCTCTCTCGGAGGACCTGAGCCCTAGGACCATGCCTCAGGACTACCTGGCATGATGACTCCTTGCTGTCCCCAGTCCACCTGGCCAAGCTGCTGCTCCAGTTTCAACTGTTCTGCCTGCGACTATGGAATCCTGACCTGTTCACCGGACGTGCTACCTGTCCCAGACCTATTATTTGACCATGATGGTCATTTATGAACATTTGAACATCTTGGCCATGTTCTGTTATAATCTCCACCCGGCACAGCCAGAAGAGGACTGGCCACCCCTCATAGCCTGGTTCCTCTCTAGGTTTCTTCCTCGGTTTTGGTCTTTCTAAGGAGTTTTTCCTAGCTAACGTGCTTCAACACCTGCATTGCTTGATGTTTGGGGTTTTAGGCTGGGTTTCTGTACAGCACTTTGAGATATCAGCTGATGTACGAAGGGCTATATAAATACGTTTGATTTGATTTGATCATGTTGGCCAAACGTTACAAAGTAGTGAGGCACAGTGCCTGCTGTCAGAGTCAGATACATGCTGATTTCTGAGAACAGTCCTATAACTTTGTTGCCTAATGTGACTTGTGACTTTGTGGATTTTGTGAGGGTGAGTGTTGGGACATGGTGAAAACCGATTTGATGGGGTGGGCTGTGGTCTGTTCAGAAACCCCAAAACCTTTAAAGTTTCAATCATGCTTTATTAATAGCCTGAGATGTGAATTTAAAATTATGCCAATCATGATTAATGAATTCATAACCGGAGAATTGGGATGATTACAACAAGAACAAACATGCTTATTTTTTAAATGAGTCCATGTCAAGGAAGGTTACAGGCACATCTTTTCATAAGAGAGACAAGGCTTTCGGCAGGAGTGAATTTCAAGATGATGGCTTACTTCTAAAAATATATATATCACCAACCTAATTTCTTGTGATGGATTGTATTATATCATGAATATAATAATATATTTATTTCCACTCACATTGTGTGTGTGTGTGTGTGTGTGTGTGTGTGTGTGTGTGTGTGTGTGTGTGTGTGTGTGTGTGTGTGTGTGTGTGTGTGTGTGTGTGTGTGTGTGTGTGTGTGTGTGTGTGTGTGTGTGTGTGTGTGTGTGTGAGTGGGTTCGTTCTGGGAAAGGTAACCATTTATTTATATATATATAAAAGTCAGTTCTTTTTAATGCTTTTTTTCTAAATCATCTTTCTCAATGTGTGTGTGTGTGTGTGTGTGTGTGTGTGTTGTCTGCCTGTGTGTGTATGTATGATTGAAAATAGATGTTTTAATTTAAATGGATATGATTGTGATTTATAACCAGTTTTTCTTTTCACTATTAGAAGTTCTGGGGGAAATGTAATTGATCTTTTAATTTATTATTTAGTATAATATTTTTAAATGTTTTAAATTGTTGGATAAAACATTTCCACCCCAGATACAAACGTATGCAAACAACAACTTACAGACGCACACAAACAACGAGTGCATCTCATCCGCCCAGACCCGCATGCTCACACCCTCATCCCTAGTGCCTGCATTATTGTTTGCCACTTGGCCTTAAATTGTACCAATTTGTTTTTCTCGGTCACACATGCTACTTCAATATTTCAATAATAAACCTTGAGATTTTCCACTTTGTTAACGATGGCGGACTGATTGATATTTAGTATTTCTTTTCTCAAGATGAGTGATGAGAAGTGACTCGTCCATCCCATTATGTATCTCACTACACCTAAATATGCAATTTTCTTGAAATATGCAGACAGATGGATTAAAAGTCATGTTACATTGTAGTACTTCTCGCCCCGCCCACAACGTTTGGACTTTGTAGCATTCCCAGAAAGCATGGATTATTCAGTCATTGTTAGTTTTACACTTAAGACATGACTGCCGTTGTGCTGTAGAATTAGTGCATTTTGTATCTTCTATAACACATGCTATACATTAGTTTATGCTGCATTAAGTGTACATTTTCGTCATGTAAGTCATGTGCTATTTTCAATGCAGCACCAGGAGAGTTTACAGAAATCTGTAAGCACAGCTGCCTTCTGATATTCATTCACTAGTTCATCAAGGGCTAATTTCGGTGGTTTTAACTTGATTTTATTGTCTTTATAGACTTGTTATCCACAGCTGAGAACCAGGGGCCTTCAAAGCATGGGCCAAGTTCAGCTAGCATGGCCAGTGTAGTGCCTAGTAAACGTATGCTGTATATATCTGCTGATCCAAATGGTAGCACATAGAGTGATTGTTTCCACTTTATCCTATTGAAGCACACTGGCTGATGGAGAATGATAAAGTAGAATTTACAGTCCCAATTCATACATGATTTGGTTTTACCTTCCAACATACAGGGCCTTTGGAAAGTATTTAGACCCCTTGACATTTTCCACATTTTGTTATGTTACAGCCTTACAGCTGCTGCTCCAGTTTCAACTGTTCTGCCTTATTATTATTCGACCATGCTGGTCATTTATGAACATTTGAACATCTTGGCCATGTTCTGTTATAATCGCTACCCGGCACAGCCAGAAGAGGACTGGCCACCCCACATAGCCTGGTTCCTCTCTAGGTTTCTTCCTAGGTTTTGGCCTTCCTATGGAGTTTTTCCTAACCACCGTGCTTCTACACCTGCATTGCTTGCTGTTTGGGGTTTTAGGCTGGGTTTCTGTACAGCACTTTGAGATATCAGCTGATGTACGAAGGGCTATATAAATAAATTTGATTTCATTTGATTAAATATGTTATTTTTCTCAGCAATGTAAACATAATACCCCATACTGACTAAGCGAAAAAAACAGGTTTTAGGAATTTTTTGCAAATGTATTAAAAATAAATAACAGAAATACCTTGTTCACATAAATATTCAGACCCTTTGCTATGAGACTCGAAATTGAGCTCATGTGCATCCTGTTTCTACAACTTGATTGGGGTCCAGCTGTGGTAAATTCAATTGATTGGACATGATTTGGAAAGGCACACACCTGTCTATATAAGGTCTCACAGTTGACAATGCATGTCAGAGCAAAAAACAAGCCATGAGGTCAAAAGGAATTGTCTGTAGAGCGCCGAGACAGGATTGTGTCAAGGCACAAATTTGGGGAGCGGTACGAAAACATTTCTGCAGCATTGAAGGTCCCCAAGAACACAGTGGCCTCCATCATTCTTAAACGGAAGAAGTTTGGAACCAACAAGACTCTCCCTAGAGCTGGCCGCCGGGCCAAACTGAGCAATAGGGGGAGAAGGGCCTTGGCCAGGGAGGTGACCAAAAACCTGATGGTTACTCCGACAGAGCTCTAGAGTTCCTCTGTTGAGATGGGAGAACTTTCCAGAAGGACAACCATCTCTGCAGCACTCCAACAATCGGGCCATTATGGTAGAGTGGCCAGACGGAAGCCACTCCTCAGTAAAAGGCACATGACAGCCCGCTTGGAGTTTGCCAAAAGGTACCTAAAGACTCAGACCATGCGAAACAAGTTTCTCTTGTCTGAAGAAAAAAAGAACTCTTTGGCCTGAGTGCCAAGTGTCACATCTGGAGGAAACCTGGCACCATCCCTTCAGTGAAGCATGGTGATGGCAGCACCCAAGATGTCTCGAGGCTGTAATCACTGGCAAAGGTGCTTCAGCAAAGTACTAGGTAAAAAAAAAGAATACTTATGTAAATGTGTTAATTTGTGGTTATTAATTTTATTTCTAAAAACCTGTTTTTGCTTTGTGATTATTTGTGGTTATTAATTTTATTTCTAAAAACCTGTTTTTGCTTTGTCATTATGGGGTATTTTGTGTAGACTGAGGGATAAAAAAATATATTTTCCAATAAGGCTGTAACGTGACCAGTGTCCAAAACACATCAAAGGCTGGTCACCAGCAAAAACACAACGAAGGCTGGTCACCAGCAAAAACACAACGAAGGCTGGTCACTATCCTATGTTGGCCTATGCAGTTTTTTTCAGCAGAGTGATCAATGAATGTGATAACAAAACAAGCTTATAAACATATCATTTGTCCATGGAGCGCATCTTGAAATCCCAAGGGTTTGCTGGGAGCTGGCTGGCATGCTTTCCAGGATTTCCAAAGAGAAGGGTCCTGGTGTTGTTGGGAGTGAATGGGGAGCAGATTGCTGAGGCAGTCTCTCATGTCTATCCAAGGCCTTGATACCTTTGATCTCCTTCACAAACAAACAAGCTTTTAAACTAGTTGGCGCTGCTGGGCAATATCTCCCCGCTTGCTTTATTTTTCTGTCTGCCTGGTAGAAATGCAGATCCTGAGTAAACTGCTCCAACATGAATAGTTATGCACAAAATGTAGTTTACGAAGGTTCAATCAGGAAGGCTGGTCTGAATGCTCATTTAACTTCTTCCAGCAAGCATAACATAACTCGCTTTGTTTCCTGTTCTACGGGCATAGTGGGAATGAATAACAACATTTCATCCGCATAGCATCTTGTTTCTTCTCCTCTTTCCTATGAGCCATGTGCGGAATGTCATTCACCTATTTACCTTATAGCCTGTAAGCGCGGCACAATAATGCATTTTCCTCATGCTTGCTGTTAAACACTGGGCTCACTCTTGCAATTATCACCTTCCCTCTCTCTCAACCAATGGGCGTAAATCTTAGGATGTATTTATATGTCAACTTACCCTCGTTCTCCACTTGCTGTGTTTCAGTAAGTTTTTGACAACCATCCAACTCCCCACCACCACCAGCTATATATAATAACCTTAAGGCCTGTCATTGGAACTTTTTACTCTCAGAGGTGGCTCCGAGGTAGCCCCGCAGATGGCTACCTGCCATTACATCATCTGGCTCCGAGGATCTTCCCTCGGAGACGAGGCCATTCCCTGAGCTATTTAATAAAATGTCATATTTCATTCCGGTCTTTGTTGTTCATTCAGCCAAGCCTGTACTCGATTCGAAGTGTACGGCAAGGAGTTGTGGGTAGGAATATCGACGCCCACCATCTTCTGAACGACATTCAGAAGCTGAAAAGCGCTATGAAAACCTAGGAAGTAAAGGTGATCAGTGCCCTGGGTGCAATAGGCTATAGAAACCGGACATGAGATTGAAATGAAGACAATCAGATTGTTATCTCCCGTATAGGCTATGGCTTATACCTCAACCATGTACCGTAAGACAGCCTGAGAAGTGCCCAGACCATTCACGCCTGATATTACCCCCAAAGGATTTCAGTGGGTAAAATACTGGGCTGATTCTCTTTCATAGTCTGCCCTCTCTCTCATCTGAAAAATGCAGTAAGAAGACAATCATTTAATCTGTCCAGGGATGGAATTTTCAACCTGCATTTACGTAACTATGGTTAACTGTACTGTGAACTTCAACACCTTCTCACAAAGCAACTGTTATGATTATGGTGTTCACAAATCCTCATTGTCAGCCCTAGCTATGGAAACACAATTTCCCTAGTATAACACAAAGGTGTATACACTGGTGAAACAACAGTGTCCCAGGTGAAAAGCAGCATTTGGGGCTCTATTCAATCCATATCTCTGAAGTTTGAATAGTGCCCTTAATTTCAGGCATGGAATTCAGTCGGTGCACTCACCCTCTGGTAAAAGAAGCCATCTTTTATTTAACTTTGTTATCCCTGGTGTATATATCCCTGTGTTTCCTGTCTCTGTCCCAGGTCATCTTGTTTGCCAAGTCAACTAGCGTTTTTCCTTGCTCCTATTTTTTCCCAGTCTCTGTTTGTTTCGACCCTTGCCTGTCCTGACTCCGTACCCGCCTGCCTGACCACTCTGCCTGTCCTGACTCCGTACCCGCCTGCCTGACCACTCTGCCTGTTCTGACTCCGTACCCGCCTGCCTGACCACTCTGCCTGTCCTGACTCCGTACCCGCCTGCCTGACCACTCTGCCTGTCCTGACTCAGTACCCGCCTGCCTGACCACTCTGCCTGTTCTGACTCCGTACCCGCCTGCCTGACCACTCTGCCTGTTCTGACTCCGTACCCGCCTGCCTGACCACTCTGCCTGTCCTGACTCCGTACCCGCCTGCCTGACCACTCTGCCTGTTCTGACTCCTGTGACCCCGCCTGCCTGACCACTCTGCCTGTTCTGACTCCGTACCCGCCTGCCTGACCACTCTGCCTGTTCTGACTCCGTACCCGCCTGCCTGACCACTCTGCCTGTTCTGACTACCAGCCAGCCTGACCACTCTGCCTGTTCTGACTCAGTACCCGCCTGCCTGACCACTCTGCCTGTCCTGACTCCGTACCCGCCTGCCTGACCACTCTGCCTGTCCTGACTCCGTACCCGCCTGCCTGACCACTCTGCCTGTTCTGACTCCGTACCCACCTGCCTGACCACTCTGCCTGACCTGACTCCGTACCCGCCTGCCTGACCACTCGGCCTGTTCTGACTCCGTTCCCGCCTGCCTGACCACTCTGCCTGTTCTGACTCCGTACCCGCCTGCCTGACCACTCTGCCTGTCCTGACTCCGTACCTGCCTGCCTGACCACTCTGCCTGCCTGACCACTCTGCCTGTCCTGACTCCGTACCCGCCTGCCTGACCACTCTGCCTGTTCTGACTACCAGCCAGCCTGACCACTCTGCCTGTTCTGACTCCGTACTCGCCTGCCTGACCACTCTGCCTGTTCTGACTCCGTACCCGCCTGCCTGACCACTCTGCCTGTTCTGACTACCAGCTTGCCTGACCACTCTGCCTGTTCTGACTACCAGCCAGCCTGACCACTCTGCCTGTCCTGACTCCGTACCCGCCTGCCTGACCACTCTGCCTGTCCTGACTCCGTACCCGCCTGCCTGACCACTCTGCCTGTCCTGACTACCAGCCTGCCTGACCACTCTGCCTGTCCTGACTACCAGCCTGCCTGATCACTCTGCCTGTCCTGACTACCAGCCTGCCTGACCACTCTGCCTGTTCTGACTACCAGCCAACCTGACCACTCTGCCTGTTCTGACTCAGTACCCGCCTGCCTGACCACTCTGCCTGTTCTGACTCCGTACCCGCCTGCCTGACCACTCTGCCTGTTCTGACTACCAGCCTGCCTGACCACTCTGCCTGTTCTGACTACCAGCCAGCCTGACCACTCTGCCTGTTCTGACTCAGTACCCGCCTGCCTGACCACTCTGCCTGTTCTGACTCCGTACCCGCCTGCCTGACCACTCTGCCTGTTCTGACTACCAGCCTGCCTGACCACTCTGCCTGTTCTGACTACCAGCCAGCCTGACCACTCTGCCTGTTCTGACTCCGTACCCGCCTGCCTGACCACTCTGCCTGTTCTGACTACCAGCCTGCCTGACCACTCTGCCTGTTCTGACTACCAGCCTGCCTGACCACTCTGCCTGTCCTGACTACCAGTCTGCCTATCCCCTTGTACTGTTTTGGACTCGGATCTGGTTTCTGACCCCTGCATGACCTCGAGACTGCCTATTCTCTGGTACTGTTTGGACTCTGACCTGGTTTATGAACTCTCGCCTGTCCCCGACCTGCCTTTGCCTACTCCCTTGGTTATAATAAATATCGGAGCTCTACAATCCACCTCCTGTGTCTGCATTTGGGTCTCGACTTGTGCCCTTATACAAATACCATAAGTACTCTTTTGAATGTTTTCTAACAAGCTAGTGGAAAAAATGACAGACAAATCTCTGGTCAACCTTTCTATGGTTTATTAACAATCGGATATCATTTTTATTTCCACACAAAATATATGGTTTTCATTGAAGAGTTCAGTAAACATTTTGATAGCACTACAGGGATCCAATCATTTATATTCTATACATCAGGGGTGTCAAACTCATTTTGCCCCAGGGGCTGCATTCGGTTTTCAATGAGATCCAGAGGGCCGCGCTGAAAATTGGTTATATTTCAAACATTTTTATAGTCCATCGTTTTTGGAATTTTCGAATCTTCCTGACTGTCTAGTTTTTATTTCGGTGATTATTAGCTAGCTGGACGCAGTCAAGAAACTGTATGAGTGTAGGTCCATTATAATTTCTACACAGTTTCCATTTGGTTTTAGTCATTTTAAAGTGAATTAAGTTCATTTCCCCCCTCCCCAAACGAATATTTCCACCCACGGGCCAGATTGGACTCCCTCACTGTATGTTTGACACCCCAGCTATGGACTTCACCTGCACACGTCACAATATTCTGTCAATTAAAAGGACAAAACAAATAGAATGAACAATGTCAATACAATTCAGCTTAATCATATCATATTGTTAATAGCTATATTTATTACTCTATTTGTAATCACTATATTTCGGTGACGCTTAAATATTCCCGGTATTACATTCATATACATAACAATGTCAAACAAACGAATACAGTCTGCTGCAAGAATCCCTGCACAAGAGAACAACTAAACCTCACAGTCCAGCCCTGTTCAAATACTTCAGGAATGTAATCCTTCCTTTCAACCTTCAGTAAAACAATCACATATATGAATTGGTTGGATTGGGGGAAGTAAAAGGACGATAACCTTGCTTACACCGATCCAATCATATACAGATCTGTTAACTCAATGACGGAAGGATGCAGTTCGAAAGTACAGTTGAAGTCGGAAGTTTACATACACTTAGATTGGAGTCATTAAAACTTGTTTTTTAACCACTCCACAAATTTCTTGTGAACAAACTATAGTTTTGGCAAGTCGGTTGGGACATCTACTTTGTGTATGACACAAGTAATTTTTCCAACAGTTGTTTTAAAGACAGATTATTTCATTTGTAATTCACTGTATTACAATTCCAGTGGGTCAGAAGTTTACATACACTAAGTTGACTGTGCCTTTAAACAGCTTGGACAATTCCAGAAAATTATGTCATGGCCTTAGAAGCTTCTGATAGGCTAATTGACATCATTTGAGTCAATTAGAGGTGTACATGTGGATGTATTTCAAGGCCTACCTTCAAACTCAGTGCCTCTTTGCTTGACATCGTAGGAAAGTCAAAAGAAATCAGCCAAGACCTCAGAAAAAAATGTAGACCTCCACAAGTCTGGTTCATCCTTGGGAGCAATTTTCAAACGCCTGAAGGTACCACATTCATCTGTACAAACAATAGTACGCAAGTATGAACACCATGGGACCACACAGCCGTCATACCGCTTAGAAAGGAGACACGGTCTGTCTCCTAGAGATGAACGTATTTTGGTGAAAAAGTGCAAATCAATCCCAGAACAACAGAAAAAGACCTTGTGAAGATGCTGGAGGAAACAGGTACAAAAGTCCAATATCTACATAACCTGAAAGGCTTCTCAGCAAGGAAGAAGCCACTGCTCCAAAACTGCCATTAAAAAGCCAGACTACGATTTGCAACTGCACAAAGATCATACTTTTTGGAGAAATGTCCTCTGGTCTGATGAAACAAAAATAGAACTGTTTGGCCATAATGACCATCGTTATGTTTAGAGGAAAAAGGGGGAGGCTTGCAAGCCGACGTACACCATCCCACCGGGGGTGGCAGCATCATGTTGTGGGGGTGACTGGTGCACTTCACAAAATAGATGGCATCATGAGACAGGACAATTATGTGGATATATTGAAGCAACACCTAAAGACTTCCGGCAGGAAGTTAAAGCTTGGCCGCAAATGGGTCTTCCAAATGGAGAATGACCCCAAGCATACTTCCAAAGTTGTGGCAAAATGGCTGAAGGACAAAAAAGTCAAGGTATTGGGGTGGTCATCACAAAGCCCTGACTTCAATCTTATAGAAAATTTGTGGGCAGAACTGAAAAAGCTTGTTCGAGCAAGGAGGCCTAAAAACCTGACTCAGTTACACCAGCCATGTCAGGAGGAATGGGCCAAAATTCACCCAACTCATCGTGGGAAGCTTGTGGAAGGCTACCAGAAACGTTTGACCCAAGTTAAACAATTTAAAGGCAATGTTACCAAATAGTAATTGACTGTATGTAAACTTCTGACCCACTGTGAATGTGATGAAAGAAATAAAAGCTGAAATAAGTCATTCTCTCTACTATTATTCTGACATTTCACATTCTTAAAATTAAGCGGTGATCCTAACTGACCTAAGACAGGGAATTGTTACTAGGATTAAATGTCAGGAATTGTGAAAAACTGTTTAAATGTATTTGGCTAAGGTGTATGTAAACTTCCGACTTCAACTGTATTTGAAGGGGGTCATAGTATATGGTTCAGAACTTAAATAGTAAAGATCACTTCGACATCCTTCTCTTAAGCATATTCTCTATATACATGACACAGATGTCTGGGCCTTGAATACAATATTACATACATCACATCAATAACCAAGTATCTGATCCTAAGTTTAACACATTATTCAGATCATAAAGAGAGAGAGAGAGAGAGAGAGAGAGCGAGCGAGAGAACACACGTTATCTTGTCTAGCTATCAGTTAGTGGCACTAAAACCTATGATCGATAACAACCACAAACAGAATACATCACAGTTAAGAAGACCAGGTCGCTCAAGTATCTGGCACAACATTCATAAGTATACCAAGAGAGAGATTGAGAGCGAGAGAATCCGAGGGGAGAGAAAGCAGGAGAAGAAGTATGTGTCCCAAATGGCACCCTATTATAGGACCTGTTATATATAAAAAAAGAAAGTAGTCCGCTATGTAGGGAATAGGGTGCCATTTGGGACATGGACGAGATGTCAGTCTTGAGTGGGCAGAGGAACGTGTGTTTAGACAGCGAGACATGGCATGGTGCGGTGCGCTGCGGTGTCGTTTCACTGCGGAAGTGCTTTCAGGATGGCATTCACCTCCTCCGCCACGGCTGTCAGCGCAAACTCAAACTGCTCCTGTGGAGAGAGCGAGCGAGAGAGAGAGAGTTGGACAGGATTGAGTGTAAAGTTACAGGACTGCCAGTGAATCCTATCTGAGTGACACTTTTTATAACTACCTCTTGTTGAACAATATATTGAAAACAACATACAGTGGGGCAAAAAAGTATTTGGTCAGCCACCAATTGTGCAAGTTCTCCCACTTAAAAAGATGAGAGAGGCCTGTAATTTTCATCATAGGTACACTTTAACTATGACAGACAAAATGAGAAAGAAAATTCCAAAAATCACATTGTAGGATTTTTAATGAATTTATTTGCAAATTATGGTAGAAAATAAGTATTTGGTCACCTACAAACAAGCAAGATTTCTGGCTCTCACAGACCTGTAACTTCTTCTTTAAGAGGCTCCTCTGTCCTCCACTCGTTACCTGTATTAATGGCACCTGTTTGAAATTGTTATCAGTATAAAAGACACCTGTCCACAACCTCAAACAGTCACACTCTAAACTCCACTATGGCCAAGACCAAAGAGCTGTCAAAGGACACCAGAAACAAAATTGTAGACCTGCACCAGGCTGGGAAGACTGAATCTTCAATAGGTAAGCAGCTTGGTTTGAAGAAATCAACTGTGGGAGCAATTATTAGGAAATGGAAGACATACAAGACCACTGATAATCTCCCTCGATCTGGGGCTCCACGCAAGATCTCACCCTGTGGGATCAAAATGATCACAAGAACGGTGAGCAAAAATCCCAGAACCACACGGGGGGACCTAGTGAATGACCTGCAGAGAGCTGCGACCAAAGTAACAAAGCCTACCATCAGTAACACACTACGCCGCCAGGGACTCAAATCCTGCAGTGCCAGACGTGTCCCCCTGCTTAAGCCAGTACATGTCCAGGCCCGTCTGAAGTTTGCTCGAGAGCATTTGGATGATCCAGAAGAAGATCGGGAGAATGTCATATGGTCAGATGAAACCAAAATAGAACTTTTTGGTAAAAACTCAACTCGTCGTGTTTGGAGGACAAAGAATGCTGAGTTGCATCCAAAGAACACCACACCTACTGTGAAGCATGGGGGTGGAAACATCATGCTTTGGGGCTGTTTTTCTGCAAAGGGACCAGGGCGACTGATCCGTGTAAAGGAAAGAATGAATGGGGCCATGTATCGTGAGATTTTGAGTGAAAACCTCCTTCCATCAGCAAGGTCATTGAAGATGAAACGTGCCTGGGTCTTTCAGCATGACAATGATCCCAAACACACCGCCCAGGCAATGAAGGAATGAAGCATTTCAAGGTCCTGGAGTTGAAAGTCCGTGTTGCCCAGCAACAGTCCCAAAACATCACTGCTCAAGAGGAGATCTGCATGGAGGAATGGGCCAAAATACCAGCAACAGTGTGTGAAAACCTTGTGAAGACTTACAGAAAACGTTTGACCTCTGTCATTGCCAACAAAGGGTATATAACAAAGTATTGAGATAAACTTTTGTTATTGACCAAATACTTATTTTCCACCATAATTTGCAAATAAATTCATTAAAAATCCTACAATGTGATTTTCTGAATTTCTTTTCTCATTTTGTCTGTCATAGTTGAAGTGTACCTATGATGAAAATTACAGGCCGCTCTCATCTTTTTAAGTGGGAGATCATGCACAATTGGTGGCTGACTAAATACCTTTTTGCCCCACTGTATATACCATTTCTTTCCAAATCAAACATTTTTGCTTTTCAATATTCATGTTTATAGTTTTCAATATTCATACTAAAGAAATTACTAAAATACTACTCTAATACTACTAAAATACTACTCTAATACTACTAAAATACTATTACAGAGGAAGTGGTAAAGCTTCGTATGACACCAACTTTTGCTTTGTAGCACCTACAGATGAAACATTATGGAGTCTTAAAGAAGGTCTGGGTAAGGCCAAAATGTCACAAATATTCCAACTTCAATTAATTATTTCTTAATTATGCTTCAATATACAAATGTCAAATATATGTCAACAATCTTTCCTCCAAAGGACCCTTATATGGATTAAAAAAACGAAATCATGGTCTCACTTTGTTCTAGTTGCGTGAGGAATCACCCCATTGCCTACACTTTCTCGTTCTGAACCTCTAAAGTGGGTGGAACGGGTGTGGCTTCATGACAATGACAACAAGAGAAGCCACTCACTGATTTGACAGCTTTTAACGCACTTACACCTCTGACACCCACTAAACATCAGCAATGCGGGTGTCAGCTAGCACGGGTTAAAGCTTGATCTGAATGAATCTAGGCTTAAGTCAACTCTTCTCTCAGGTGTTGATGCGTGTGTATGTGTGTGACTCACTGTGCTCCCTCAGGAGCACAACAGGACCGATCGTTTTTCACCCTGAAGACACACTGTTTCACATTCCACTCCTCAACTCTCACTCAGGATCCAGGCGCTAAAATAAACTCACTGAGGAGAGGTAGGCATTTGCAAGAATCAGACTTCAGATGTGTCAACACAAAACCTGCCACATTGTCGCCCGGAGTAAAATACAATCTATACTGAGGAGTTCTTCACAACAAGTAATGTGAATATTTGTTTTGCTTAGGTTGTTCTTATTTGTATAGGTCTTCATAAAATACCTTTAATAGCTGTAGTTAATTACATCATAAAAATAAAATAAAAAAATTCCACACATTTTTAAGCCTTGGAACATATTGATTAAGCTGTCTTGGTCGGCATTATGGTGGCCTAGGAAGAGGGTTTCACATTTCCACCACTGGAGGGAGTGAAACCTCTGTCTTTCCCCCACAAAGTTATAGGAGACTTGCTCTTGAGCATAGAGTCAGTATATTGTCTATTGGTATGAAAAAAAGTGTTCTTTCAACAATGTAAAATCTAACCCATCTATCTAAGACCAGAACAGCTAATGTTGCATATATTTTACAGATAAAAGCTGTCCTAAAAAAAAATGTAAATCAATTTACGCTCTTGATGAACCTGTGCTGCAACATAGTAGCATCAATAATATTGCTAGTTCTCTGCTGTAAATTAAATTTGCCCTTAGATGTTTCAGTGAAAGGCTTTTAACATTTACATTAGCCAAAATGCAACCTTCCCTTAACAAGCTCCAAACAGATACCTGAGTAACCGGCAAATATGATTCAGCAAAAGCTGCATTAAATCCATTTCATTTACATAAATAATAACTTCAGGATGTCTCCACTAAACAACTTTGATAAATGTGATACAGCCTAATTTTGCCCCGATTGCCTTTCATTTGATATTTTCGGAGCTAAATGTGCAGCCGTCTTAAACGACACAAGAAGCTTTCGCTCCCCATCACAATTCAGTGGTCATAGATGAAACGAGCATGGTCTGTTTAAATACACACGTTCTCCAGGGAACCGACTTGCTTGTAATGAGATGTTTCAAACCTCCCTCACTCCCAGGTAAACGACTTAGATTCTTTTAGTGAAAGGATGAGCAACGTTAACATTCAGTTATTGCTGTTTTTGTTCCATTTCCGTACTTTGTCTAACAACACTATCATTAATCGAGCAAAGAAGTTGTGGGTCAGAGTGTAGTATTTATTTAGTTTCATCACAGACAGACCCGCTTCCTAGAAAGTTTCTCACACTGGCTTTAGCTGGGGGGCCTGCCTGGGCAAGTCCATGGGGTTGCCTAGCAACACTTGCCTCAAAGCCGAGGCAATGTTTGCACATAGCGTGACAAATTCCTATGATTTGTGAATCTGTTCGGATCGAACAGCTAAAAAAATGGCTTTGAAAAAAAACAAGATTTCAGCTAATAGGGAGAAGTATAAAAAAACATTACAATATCATACTGTAGCATTGACTAATCTATAAACTATTTACATGTAAGACAAATGTGGGTACATTGGTGGACAAAATTCGGACTTGCTCAACCGTTTAAAGAAAAGAGCAGACTTAGAGTTAGGAGGCTACTCTAAATTCTAGAGGCAAACATGAATGACATGTATTTCTTTATTTGACCTTTATTTGAACACGGAGTCCCATTGAGACCAAGGTCTCTTTCACAAGGGAACCCTGCATACACATCATTTACAAAATACAATCTAATACTAATATATGAAAAATGACAATAGGGGAGACTGGGGTTAGTTGTCTCATGGTTTGGTTGTCACAGTGCACATTACTCCCAATCCAGATGGTGCTGTGTGATAACTTTCAGATCAAAATATGTGAATTCTTTGAAAGACCTCATCCACCTGGTCACTATCAACTCCATTATAACCATATTGTTTGTCGACATTGCCACCATATAATAAATCCCAAGCTCTTTTGTGATGTTGCTATAAAGACCTCCCTTTCCAGTAAACACAAATATTTTTTGACCGACGTATCAAAATGTGTTTGGAAAATGTACTGTGGAGAGCGTAAAATACGACAATTATTTTTAATTCCACGAGAGGTACCGGATCTGGCCAAATACTGTAGGTTCCGGAACAAAACAGTCGAAAATGGATCCTGTTCCGCTTGGCTCAAATTAAGCACTGCTTATGAGGATAAAAAAAACGCTTCCTATTTCAACCTGGGTCTTTCTATTAATGTCGAAAAAGAATCTTGTACGATTTACTGGTGCTGAGATGTACACGAGAGTAAAATGTGTGACCCAGGTCTCCTCTACATTCAAGAAAAACAATCACATTCATCAGCAAAGAGGTCCCCAATCAACATTTTGAACTGCCCGAGAGGCACCAGAACATCCAGTTGTAGGGAACTCTAGATTGTTCCATACATGGGATGCAAAGAAACTAAAAGCCGATTTACCTAACACTGAGGCGATCGTAGCAATTTCCAGTTAGCCATCCCTGAGACCGGGCATGGTAACTTGTCAGTCTAAAGGTTATTAATAAAGTAAGGTATGGCAGGAGTTTTTGTAGGAGAACATGAGTTTTGGATATTGCAAAAAAAATAAATGCTAAGCTTACTTCCACTTGGAGATCTTAAACTCTGAGGGCTGGTTTCCCAGACAGAGATTAAGCCTAGCCCTGCACTAAAAATCTATTTCAAAAGGGGTTTCTCCATTGAGCATGCTTTTAAGTTCAGAACAAGGCTTGATATGTGTTTGGGAAACCAGCCCTCAGTGTCTGTGGACATAAACTTCATCATGTGTGATTTTGCATATGAACCGACTGAGAATCTTTAAAAAAAAAAAAAAAAAAAGCTCCTCCAATTAACAAGTGGTCTTGATCATTTCAAGCAACCAATCATGTCATTGTGCGCTTACCCGTGAACTAGACGCACCTCTTTGTGAATGACATGAACTCCCCCCCCCCCTTCTCCCCTCTCCCCACTCCCTCCTTCCCTCCCTCTGAGCGAGGGACCGTACCTTTGTCTGGACCATGCCGGGTCTTTGGTCTCTCAAGTGCTCCAGGGTAGCGGCAATATCAATCTCTTTAGCACCTGCAACAGACCGCACATTGGACTGAGTTCAAAGCAGCAGAGTAATCCAGCTCACATCTGTCAATCTCCTTTCTACCCGGCTCCCTTTGGATAGGCATGGCGATTGAAAATTATTACATTCATCCCTCGAAAGACTTGGAAAGGAGCCACTGACTGTTTTCACTAGAATAATATATGCATGGGGATATTTCTGGGACAAGGAATATTGTACAATCAATGATGCAATCAAAGAAACTGTGCCCTGCTTGAATAAGAACCATGCATTGTAGTAGCAGGCATAAAATTGCACTATGCCCAACTGTGATTCAGAAGCTTGCATTCTGATGTCTGAGATAATCGGAAATGAATGGAAAATCAAGCCAATTTGCTATACCTTGTATGATGTGGGAAAATATGAGAGATGTGTTAGATTTGATATAGTTGACCTTCACCATACAATAAATGTTTTTGTGTCATTTTAAAATTCAGCAAGTTATGCGAGCTGAGTATCTGTAATAAACTCAATAATGCCAACGTGCAATAAACTCTCATTTGAAATCTCCTTTCACCTTTATCTTGAATAACTTCAACAACCAGACTATTGTGGGAGTCTGTAATAAATGGCGAGTTGGAGGGGACCATGAGGGCTCATTTGAGATTCACTCCCAAAAAAAGAAATAGAGGGAGAGAAAGCCCAGAGCCCTTAAAGACATTTTGAAAGGGGGAGAGAGGGAAGGGGCCGGTTAATTCAGCTGGACTCCCAGCTCAAAGTGATCCAATACAACTTTCATGTTTTAGAAGTGTTGGATTCTCAAGTTTAAGAGGGGAGAAAATTCTCCAACAATAAAAGGCTTCGGAGTGAAATTATTCTTGTGTACAATTCACTCTGGAGGAGAGAAGAAGATGAAGAAGAGAAGGAGGAAGAAGAAGAATAAGGCGAAAGAGGGATTTTATGTCTGGGCCCCCCGGGCTTTTCATTCTGTTTGGGAACACAAGGCCTCACACTTCTCAAGACCAGATGAGCCTCACACCAAACAAAGAGGGATAGGCCGCTCATGGTCTGGCTTGCTCATTGCTCAACATAACAAAAACTTGTAGGTCTGGTCCCAGGCCCAGTCACAATCACAACCACTAGCTAAAGCCACAGCCAGAGCCCAAACCCAAACCCTAGCCCCATTGCAAACCTCTAGCCTGAACCCCAGAACAGGGATGTGTGTGACAGCCTGAGAAAGACCTCCATCCAGCAGGACCATGCTACCCTGACTCTGCCCTTTGATTCCCCCATTAAGACCAAAGCTATAGAGCAAGGGTCCAAAGACACAGAGATGCAGGAGGTTAGGGTCAGGGCCAGATGTACGGATGACCTGCTCTGATAGGGGTGGGAGGCCAGGGTCAGATGTACGGATGACCTGCTCTGATAGGGGTGGGAGGCCAGAGGGCATAGGGGGACATCTATTGTATCCACTGCTGGAGTTATTTCTCATTATACAATACAGAGCCTGGTGTTATATAGTAAATCAAATCAAATCAAATTGTATTTGTCACATGCGCCAACTACAACGGGTGTAGACTTTACCATGAAATGCTTGCTCTTGCCAACGATTCAGAGTAAAAAATAATAATACAATTTTTATATATATATACTGTATGCCTTCATGTAAATATCTACCTCAAACACCTCGTACCCCTGCACATTGATCTGGTACTCCCTGTATATAGCGCCCTTCTTGTGTATTTTATAATATTATATATATATATATATATATATATATATATATATATATATATATATATATATATATATATATATATATATATATATATATATATGTGTATGTGTATTTGGGTTGTGTCGGTATGCATGTGTGTGTGTGTACGTATGTGGTGTTTGTGAATGTGTGTGAGAGAGTCAGTGTAGTGTGTGTGAGTGTGTGTGTGTATATAGTGTGCATATATAGTCTTGTGAGTATGCATAGATTGGGTCAGTGCAGATAGTCCGGGTAACCATTTAATTCAATATTTAGCAGTCTTATGGCTATTTAGTAATCTCATGGCTCAGGGGTCAAAGCGGTCTCGGAGCCGATGCTTCGGTACCGTTTGCTGGACGGTAGCAGAGTGAACAGTCTATGACTAGGGTGGCTGGAATGTTTGGCCATTTTTTGGGGCCTTCCTCTGACACCGCCTGATATAGAGGTCCTGGATGGCAGAGAGCTCAGCCCCGGTGACGTACTGGGCTGTCCGCACCACCCTCTGTAGCGCATTTGCCATACCAAGTGGTGATGCAGCCAGTCAATATGCTCTCGATGGTACAGCTGTAGAACTTGAGAACTTTGAGAATTTGAGGGCCCATGCCAAATCTTTTCAGCCTCTTGAGGGGGAAGGGGCACTGTTGTGTGGACCATGTTAAATCCTTAGTGATGTGGACGCCAAGGAACTTGAAGCTCTCAACCCTCTCCACAACAACCCTGTTGATGTGGACGGGGGCATGCTCTCCCCTCTTTCTCCTATAGTCCACTAACAGTTTCTTGGTCTTACTGATGTTGAGGGAGAGGTTGATGTCCTGACACCACACCAAAAGTCTCTGACCTTCTCCCTGTAGGCTCGCCATCTGTGATCAGGCCTACCACCATTGTATTGTTAGCAAATTTGATGATAGTGTTGGAGTCGTGCGTGGCCACACAGTTGTGGGTGAACAGGGACTATAGGAGGGGACTAAGCACACACCCCTGAGGGCCCCCCATGTTGAGGGTCAGCGTGGCTGAGGTGTTGATGCCTACCCTCAACACCTGGGGCTGGCCAATCAGGAAGTCCAGGATCCAGTTGCAGAGGGAGGTGTTCAGTCCCAGGGTCCCTAGCTTGGTGATTTGCTTGGAGGGGACTATGGTATTGAAAGTTGATCTATGAACAGCATTCTCACATAGTTATTTCCCCTCTTGTCCAGGTGGGAAGGGCAGTGTGAAGGGGTAGCCTAGTGGTTAGAGAGTTGGACTGGTAACCGAAAGGTTGCAAGTTCAAATCCCTGAGCTGACAAGGTACAAATCTGTCGTTCTGCCCCTGAACAGGCAGTTAACCCACTGTTCCTAGGCCGTCATTGAAAATAAGAATTTTTTCTTAACTGACTTGCCTAGTAAAATAAAGGTAAAAATAAATAAAAAAGTGCAATTGAGATTGCATCATCTTTGGATCTGTTGGGGCGGTATGCAAATTGTGGGTCTGGGATGATGGTGTTGATGTGTTTCATAACCAGCCTTTCAAAGCATTTCATAATTACAGATGTAAGTGCTATAGGGCGATAGTCATTAATGCAGGTTACCTTGAAGTTCCTGGGAACAGGTATAAAGGTGGTCAACTTGAAACATGTTGAGATTACAGACGGGGACAAGGAGAGATTGAAAATGTCCGTGAAGACACTTGCCAGCTGGTCTGCGCATGCTTTGAGAATGCACCCTGGTATTCTGTCTGGCTCAGCGGGCTTGCGAGTGTTAACCTGTTTAAAAGTTTTACTCACATTAGCCAAGAAGAGCGAGATCACACAGTCATCCGGAACAACAGGAGCTTTCATGCAAGACTCAGTGTTGTATTCCTTGAATTGAGCATAAAAGGCATTTAGCTCGTTTGGGAGTTCTGCATCATTGGGCATCCCACGGCTGGGTTTCCCTTTGTAACCCGCAAGCCATGCCACATATGAAGTGCTTCAGAGCCGGTGTAATAGGATTCCACCTTCCTCCCATATTGTCCTTCTGCATGTTTGATGTCTCGTCTGAGGTCGTACCGGTCATACTATATGAGCATAATATTCTGAAAACATACTCAAAGGTGGTTGTGTGATATGCATGTCAATTAATATATCAATATTTGCATCTTGTGAGAAGCCAAATTAAGATGGAATATATACTGAATAATTATGATAAATTAACTTGCCCTTTACAGGGGAATGAATTTGACATTGAAGATGGTTGAAAAAAAAAACAGTTGAAAAATGACCCTTTTTTAAAAGAAATTTCAAAGAAATAAATATGTACAAAAACACAATCATGGTCTTAAGGCCAAGGAGTGTTGTTTTTTGTTAATGTTTATGATAATTAATTTCAGTTATGAGTAGACATGCTATTCCTCTCTCCCTCTTATCACTGTCTTTCTCTCTCCCTCACCCTCTCTCTCTCTCCCTCTCTTCTCCTTTCTGGAGATCCCTCCCAGAGTTTTCAGCAGAGGCCTCACTCAGTCACCCTCTAATGCGTCCCAAGACCTTCGGGCTGAAAATGGAGGCGTTTCACCGTTGCCGTGGCAACGCCTCCACACAAGCAGAAAAGAGTGCGAGGCGGAGAGGCCCATCGACTCCTACCTTTAGCCATCCTATTGAGGACCATGTCAATCAGAATGTACGTTCCGCTTCTGCCAGCTCCGTCACTGCAAAGCAACCAGAGAGAAGAAGACGCTCATTAGTGAGGTAGTAAAAGGACACAGGGCGGATCACTCAAATACAACAGTAGTGTTTGCCTCTTACATGAAATGAAATAGCTCATTTAGAATGTCTTGCATTATTGCTGTAGAGTCTGAGGAAATAAAAATGATGAGGAGAGCATTTCAAAAGATATATTACATAGCTTACTGTACAGTATATGTACACGCGGGTACAAATGAGTTGTGTATGGTAAATAGCAGTTATTTACCATACATTACCCACAGTTATTTACCAGACATTACCCATTTGATAATGATATTAAATTGAAGAACATAAGATATTAATAAAAGCTGTAATAACCATTGCGTACAAAGTTGTCATCATTATAAAAATATAAACATATTTATTTGCAGTGTTTAGATTTTTAAGAACAAATAATACAAAACATGCATGTGTGTGTGTGTGTGTGTGTCTGTGTGTGTGTGTGTGTGTGTGCGCGTGTGTGGGCGTGTGCAAGAATGTGTGTCTTTGTGTGTACACATACATGTGTGTGTGTCTTTGTGTGTACACATACGTGTGTGTGTGTGTGTGTGTGTGTGTGTGTGTGTGTGTGTGTGTGGGCGTGTGCAAGAATGTGTGTCTTTGTGTGTACACATACATGTGTGTGTGTCTTTGTGTGTACACATACATGTGTGTGTGTCTTTGTGTGTACACATACATGTGTGTGTGTGTGTGTGTGTGTGTGTGTGTGTGTGTGTGTGTGTGTGTGTGTGTGTGTGTGTGTGTGTGGTCCAAATACTTCTATAGAGAGGACTGGATTGGAACTGGCGTTATGAGGGACAAAAGCTTTCAAAAGCAGCAGCAGTGTGAACGTGTAGCAGACAGGCACCTCAGGAGCAGAGGAGAGGCGGAGAGGCCAGAGGCCATTAGCAGAGCAGCTTTGGGGAGCCTGCTTTGCTATTCCACCAGAGATAGGCACATAAAAAGCCTCTCTTTGTGCCTGCCGGGCATTCAATCTGACTGCATGTTAATTGCAAACAAGGCGTTCACTATCTCTCTAATAAAGGCAAAGCCAATGAAACGGGAGAGACCGCGAGAGCGGCGTGAGGCGAGGAGCGCCACTGTTTATTTAATCCACTGTTTCTCATATAGAGACCAGGCAGAGACCTCTATGGCCAGACAGACAAGACAGACAGACAGACAGACAGACAGACAGACAGACAGACAACTCTTCGTGCATGACTGAACACGATTAAAGATATGGAGGCAGTTACCTGCTAAGAAATAACGAGTGAAGCTTCACTAACTAAACAAAATGAAAAATATATTGGTGCAATATGGTTTCCAAAAGTACACATTTGTATGGTCAGTGAATATGATCCAAAAAATAAAAACATCAATATTTTATGTAACTCTGTGTCTAACTGTGTCTTCCTATACCTTCTTATGTATTTCTTTGGACAGCGAAGCTAAAACATTTGTTCCATACTAAAACATGATCCATACTCCAGCACTTTGGATTTGAAATCAATTGCTTCATATGAGGCCACAGTACAGAATGTCACCTTTTATTTCAGGGTATTTTCATGCATATCTGTTTCACAGTTTATACATGAGAGCCCTTTATGTATCTAGTCCCCCTATTTGAAGGGCAGGTTGACGGTTATTGGGATGAATCTTGTCCTGGAGGCAGAGTGATTTCCCGCTAGATGGGCCAGATGCAAAGTCAAAATTGCCTATATATTGTAACTATTCATGTTGTTTTTTGTCTTAATTTAAGGTTAGGGTTAGGCATAAGGTTAGCAGTATTGTTAAGGTTAGGGTTAAGGTCAGGGTTAGGTTTAAAATCAAATTGTATTACTTTGTGGCCTTGCCAGCTAGTGACTATGCTGCAGAGCTGTCTCCTGTACATGAGCCATCCCAATCAATGCCAACCTGCATTTGAAGATGTCATAAGTATTTAGGAAAATTCACTTTTACTGTATGTGTAATAGAATTGTCAAAAGTTCCGTATTTGGTCCCATTTTCTTAGTATGCAATGACTACATCAAGCTTGTGACTCTACAAATGTCATCATAAATGATTTGTGAATAATGATGAGTGAGAAAGTTACAGAGGCACAAAGACCATACCCCACAAGACATGCTAACCTCTCACCATTCCCAATAACAGGGGAGGTTACCATTTTCTTTGGGGGGGGATATGATATTTATGCCTTTGTAACTTTCACACTCATTATTATTCACAATGCGTTCATGATTATCTGTAATCATGGTAGCATCCACATCGATGTAGGTGTTCAAAAACCTATTCTATTCTTATTTACAATAAAAGTAACAAAATACATGATTTATTAGGCACAACATAAGCACAACCAAAACAAACCGCAATCGCACCCAACAATTTCGAAGAGTCACAAGCTTGATGTGGTCATTGCCTGCTAGTAAAATTGGACCAAATACAAAAATTGTCACTACTTTAACTAACATATAGGTGAATTAAATACACATGACACCTTCAAATATGGGGGGGCGAGACACATGAAGTGCTTTCATTTCTGAATGGTAAAACAGAAATGTATGACAATACCCTCAAATAAAAGGTGACATTCTGTACTGTAGCCTCATAAGAAACATTTGATCTCAAATCCAAAATGCTGAAACATAGAGTCAAATTAAAAGTTTTCACTTCCCTGTCCAAATAAATACGTAGTGGAACGTATAATGTAATGCAGTTGACACCCAATTCAGCCAGTGCATCGTTACAAGGTTATAATTATTGTAATATACTTGCCTGCAGTGGACAATTATTGGACAAGACCGACCCCGGTAGCACTTGTTAACCTTTCTGTAATGAAACAGAAGAAAGTCTGTTATTAATGTCACACTTCAAAACAAGCACATGTTTTGGAGCACATCTGCTAAATTTGACTAGATCAAAGTCATATAGTATATTGTACATCACCAAATCAAATATGTGGGCGACTCACAAAAAAAGGTCACATGCTGCTTACTGTATTTCAACGATCAGGAAAAATTCCGGTTGTACTTTTAGAGGCAATAAAAAAAAGAAGATAAAACTAAAATTCTGTAATTCAGTAATGTTCGAACCTTTCGAGTCCCCTTGCCAATCAAAATAATATGAGGGCAAAAGTATTCCATGTTGAACAATTGGAATGAATGAAGGGTAATTTAAAACACCATACTGTGACATGTATTTACTGCCATGATGGATGCGGTGGTAAGATGTTCGTGATCCGCAACGCATTAACCTTGCACAATTATAAATGTTACACACCACAGACACACAGTGGGAGCCAACTAGCCGTCGACACCCAGCTGTTGCCATGGAAACTACTGACTACATCGGTCCTGTTCTATTTATTTTTTATTATTGTTCTTTTTTTTTATACACTAAATGCTCAGAGGGGATTTAGACAAGAGGCTGGTTTATTTTTTTCAAACTTCAACGACGTTTAAAAATGTAAAAAAAAATGTCTAACTCGATACAGGAATATTAAAATGTTATATACAGTAATTGATGAAATACTAGCATTGTACGTGATATACAGTAGCATATAAATGTTGTGACCTAGCATGCATATAACATTTATAACAAACCGTATTCCATTTACTACATATTTTAAAATAAACATTTAAATGAATAACACTTTTTGAATAATGAGAAGGAGCATTTGTCTGTGAAAGAAAAAAATGTCATTAAAGTAAGATGAAAATAAAATGCATTTTTTACAGGTAATTTATCAAACAAACCAGGCATTTTGAGTAGTTAGAGAGTGAACAGAGGTGGTGGGAGTTATTATGCAAACCAAAAGGGTGGAAAAGTGAAAGTGAGAGGAGCGGAGAGAGAGAGAGAGAGAGAGAGAGAGAGAAAGCGTGTGCACAGGCCTGGCTGAAGAGACACGGTTTCCAATGATCACTTTTGTGACTATGCAACTGGGCTCATATTACTAGCTGCAACATCACAAAAATGACACTGGCAACCGCTAATTTCTTAGTTGGCCAAAACCACTACATGAGTGGTGCATTGTGGGGATATGAGGGTCAAAGGTGGGATCTGAACTCGGGTCTCCTGCGCCGGGAAACCAACCTCTTAATCATTAGACCAAGAGGACATTTCCTCACGGGCTGAAGGTGACACTGATTTTGAAGTCGCAGGTAAGGCTATCTTATCATGAGAGCGCGAATCCTACTCACCTCCTCTACATGAGCCCGCTACCGTAGTGAGAGAGCTGGACACCAAATGACCTCTAGTGTGATAGCAATTACCCTTTTAGCATGGTGAGCTCTCGCTAACCTGCAGAGCTTCTCCAATTAGACGGACTTACATACCAGCAAGAGAGCAAGCCCTGCCACAGCTGAGTTCTGTATTCGTTATAAAACATCAGTATGTTCAGTATTGTATCAGCCAATTGGGTAGCGTGAACAACCCAAAACGTTGGGTGCTGGGATTACCCCAAACATGAGTTAATTTAACCATCAATTGGGTATTTTTTACTCTAATGCTGGGTTGACCTAGCAGCCGGGTCTTTTTTAACGTAATCCTAAGGGTTATTTTGAGGAGGCATGTCGTATTAGGGTGTGGCTTTCAGCTCAATCTTATTGACCACCCATGAGAGTAAATGTCTCAATAACCCAGTACCCAGCATCAATAACCCAGCAGTTTTTAAATAAAACAACCCAACGTAGTGACCCAATGTCTGCAACCTAGCAGTCGGGTCAACCAAACAAGCCAGCATTTATTTGAGTGTAGGGACGGGCTTTCAGCACCAGTAGAGGTCAGAGAGGTTTCAGATGATAGGATAAAGAACAAGTGCCTTTCTTGGACATCATGTTTTTGCACTTCAGTTTTAAATACAGCACAAATATGAGAAGGAAAAAAATCACAGAAGTACATAGCAATTCTTAACTTATTTTTTTCTGGTCTAAATTGTGAAGAAGGAGGATAGAATTCCATCCACCCACACATCTGAAGGCACATATTCTTATTAGGAGTGGGATTTCCCATTCCTTTCAGGGTGTTTCCCTGGGGGCCTATTGCGGCTCTTCTGCCAGCATACATCAGATGAAGAACAAGGGAGGAGAGGTTAGACAGTCATTGGCTTCCCCTTCCATTCGCCCAGGTTTTTAGCTTGACATTTACCATTTAATTGGCTGTTTGAATTAAAAAATGTCAAGCCATGCCATGAAGACGGTTAATTTTCTGCCTTGCAATGAGCAGAGGAGAGAAAATAGCCCTACGATCAAAGAAGTAGTGCAGAAACACAAGTCTTACAGGAACAACCATATAAACCCATTCTCTACCGGAGTTAAAGAGAAAAGATCAGGAGGGTAGAACAGGTAGACAAGTGAAAGCAGGGCAACAACAAAATGAGCGTTATCATATCACAAGCTAACCCCTAATGGGGGGGGGGGGGTCTGGAAAAAACTGGGAAAGTTACAAGAGACAACAAAGGAGCAGCCGTTGGTCAGACGGGGACAGGTGACCTACCTACGGAAGTCCAGCATGGTCCTGGCTGAGTCAGGGATGCTGCGGTCCACCCAGGAAAGGAAGTGGAACTGCGTGACGGTGCGCGTCTCGTTGGTCTGCAGGTTCTTCAGGTAGAAACTCCTGACCAGGAAGTCCTCACACCAGATGTGTTCCGATACCAGGTTCACCTGCATAGACAAGGGAAGGGAGGTGAGAACAATAGAAATAGAATCAACAGAACAGGCTTAAAACCTCTGGCCATGGCAATTTGACAAGTAAACTCATGGGTACACCCATTATGGCACTATTGACTTGAATAGAGATGTCTCTTCTAGTGATTCTATTTCTGTGGTGAGAACGGCAGTATTACCAGGTACAGGTAACTGCCAAAATAAAGGAAACACCAACATAAAGTGTTGGGCCACCATGAGCCAGAACAGCTTCAATGCACCTTGGCAAAGATTCTACAAGTGTCTGGAACTCCGTTGGAGTGATGCGACACCATTCTTCCACGAGAAATCCCTTAAGTTGGTGTTTTGTTGATGGTGGTGGAAAACACTGTCTCAGGCGCCGCTCCAGAATGTCCCATAAGTGTTCAATTGGGTTGAGATCTGGTGACTGAAACTACCATGACATATGGCTTATATTGTTTTCATACTCATCAAACCATTCAGTGACCACCCATGCACCACCATGTGCATGTTGATTTTGTCTATCCCCACCAGACGCGATCATGACACTAACTATATTAATTTGGGGACAGGTCAAAACACACATGAAACATTCATGGAGATTCCGCTCGATAGGTGTTGCTAGCAGTTTGTCATGGGAGATGAACATTGAGCTGTTATTTAACCCGATCATGAATATGGTCCCTTTTGGTTCTTTGTAGAATTCTGCAACTATCGTGTGTTTCTCTATTCCGACGATTAATCCACAGATAAAAATGGAAGCCAAGTTCGTTTTTAGCTAGTTATCTTTGATTAATATCCTCTCATTCGATTTTCAAGCAACCATGTGGGATTGTATCCAATAAGGAGGGGACTTGCAGCTCGTGGCGTCTCTCAAACAGAACCAAGTTCTATTTTAGCGCTTGGCTACGCAGGCGCTCGCTCACGCGTGCAAAACAGTGTGGGGGAAATGATGAAGTAACATATATATGTACATTTGTTTTGCACGCTCAGTGCACGCAACGTGGCCAATAAGGTTTGTATGTAAGCATGATGGGATGTTAACTGCTTAATAACTCAGGAACCACACCTGTGTGGAAGCACCTGCTTTCAATATACTTTGTATCACTCATTTACTGGTGTTTCTATTATTTTGGCAGTTACCTGCATATCAATTACTGTACAATAACTCTCACTGAGTGACACCCCTGGACCAGATCAACTTCAAACAGATATGTGGAAGGACAATACCACACCATTTCGGAAAAATGAAGATGAATAATATATGAAACAAATGAAGAACACATCCTGAACAAGGATCATTGTTTTACCTCATAAACATGGTAGACATTGAAGCCCTCATCCGGCCAGTACTGTTGACACTGTTTGACTCCATTTTCCGACAGGGGCGTCAGCATGACGATGACCACACAGCCATTCTCCCACACCATCTGAAGACACAAGGGAACATAGGAGGGCTCAAATCTAGTCCTATTAACAACGGCAGGGCACTCATGAAGGATGAGTCAATGCAGCATGAGTTAATACAGGAGGAGTCAATACAGCGGGCGCTAATACAGTAGGAGTTAATACAGTAAAAGTTAAAACAGTAGGTGGTAATACACTATGAGTCAATACAGTATGAGTTAATACAGAAGAAGTCAATACACTATGAGTCAATAGAGTAGGAGTTAATACACTATGAGTCAATACACTACGAGTCAATAGAGTATGAGTTAATACAGCAGGAGTCAATACACTATGAGTCAATAGAGTAGGAGTTAATACACTATGAGTCAATACACTATGAGTCAATACAGTATGAGTTAATACAGCAGGAGTCAATACACTATGAGTCAATAGAGTAGGAGTTAATACACTATGAGTCAATACACCACGAGTCAATAGAGTAGGAGTCAATACACTATGAGTCAATACAGTATGAGTTAATACAGCAGGAGTCAATACAATATGAGTCAATAGAGTAGGAGTCAATACACTATGAGTCAATACAGTATGAGTTAATACAACGGGAGTCAATACACTATGAGTCAATAGAGTAGGAGTTAATACACTATGAGTCAATACACTATGAGTCAATAGAGTAGGAATCAATACACTATGAGTCAATACAGTATGAGTTAATACAGCAGGAGTCAATACACTGAGTCAATAGAGTAGGAGTCAATACACTATGAGTCAATACAGTATGAGTTAATACAACGGGAGTCAATACACTATGAGTCAATAGAGTAGGAGTTAATACAGTAGGAGTCAATACAGTTGGCACAAATACAGTAGGCGTTAATACAGTAGGAAGTAATACACTATGAGTCAATACAGTAAGATTTATTACAGTATGGGTCAATATACTATGAGCTAATACAGTAGGCTTTTAATACAGTATTAGTCAACACAATATGAGTCAATATACTATGAGCTAATACAGTAGGATTTTAATGCAATATGAGTTAACACAGTAGGAATTAATACAGCACCACAGAAAGGTCCCACAGAACATTGACCACACAAGAAGAAATGTATAATGATGCATTGGGATTGCTTGATGTTTCTATATCTCTATTGAAACTAAATCAATGTTAGTCATTCAGCAGGATAGATACGTTATTGTACGACGTGCAGGATTGTGTGAGGGAACGTTATTGGTCTGCACCGCCACCGACGTGTGATCAGTTGAGCTGTACTACTGCACTGCAGATCACAGGAAGTCACACAGAGCCTCCATGTGCACCTCACTCTCTCTGCAAACTGAGCTCGCTCAACTGATTCTCTCAATTTCATCTTATCACAATCTTATGTCTCCTTGGAAGGTAGAAAGGCCCAGTGCGGCCATTAAGAAGAAACAGTGGTTTTATGAGAGCAATAAAAGTACAATGGTCTTGCCTATAAACTCATGACAAAAAAATGTGTTATCTACAACCTAAAAGGTTTCTTTGACTGTCCCCATAGGAGAACCCTTTTAAGAACCCTTTTGGTTCGAGGTAAAACCCTTTTGGGTTCAATGTAGAACCCTTTCCACAGACGGTTCTACATGGAACCAAAAAGGATTCTACTTGGAACCAAAAAGGGTCCTCCTATGTTGACAGCTGAAAGAACCCTTTTGGTCCTTTGTTTCTAAGAGTGTAGAATAAACAAATGAATTCAATTAATACTTTTTATTTAATTAACTTCTAAAGTAATTTAGTTATTAGACATCCCCGCTCCATTATTGAGCACACAAGCAGAGAATAAAAAGAGAACCAAGTCAAAATCTCTGTTTGGGAGCTCTTTGAACCCTCACTGTGACTGGCTTATTCCCTGAACTCTAAGGAGAGAACAGAAGGGGATAGAGAGAGTAGAGGGAGAGAGAGAGAGTAGAGGGGGAGAGAGAGAGTAGAGGGGGAGAGAGGGGAGGGGGAGCGAGAGGCAAGAGGGAGGATAAGAGAGGGAGAAAGAGAGAGAGAGAATAGCAGAGGGAGAGAGAGCAGAGAGGGTGAGGCCATGGTTGAGCAGAGGTAATGGAAAGGAGGGAAGGTGGAGGTCTGGGGGTACGAGGGTACGTAGTGAGAGAAAGGAGGGAGGAAGGGAGGAAGGGAGGGGAGGATTAGAGAGAGCCTTTCAGAGTGCTGCAGGAGCCCAGTGCGGATTAGACAGACCAAAGCTAAAGACTCCTCGTCTCCTGCAGTTTATTTGGAAATAGTTTTTAAGTACATTCAAGGCCAATGAAACAATATTGAAAGTTGAAAGACTCATTACTTATTGCAATCTTTTAAAGTCCATCTCTCTGGGTATACTGTAGTTTTGATTTTCAATTATTTGCAAGTTACGATAAGCTAGTTTTAGTGTAAACTAAGCCAAATACTCAGCTGTAAATGGTTTGAATTTAATTTTGATAATGGATATGTTGTTTATTCACTTGATGAAATGAAGAACAAACAAACAAACAAACAAGAAAACAATAAGCAACTTTTTCACGAGGTGCTTAAAAATGTGACATTATAGAGTAACAACAGCACATTAACAAAAGCCCATTCAAAATGGTGTATTCAATCAAGGTGCACTTTTCAAACAAAGGGAAAGCGTAATGGCTTGATAAAAGCATAATTGCTGTGTTACAAACCAACCATCTAACCTGACACCACTCACACACACAAATGCATGCATTCACACACACACACGCGTGCACACACACACACACACACGCACGCACACGCACACACACACACACACACACGCACACGCACACACACACACACACAATTTGCTTCAGAAAAACACCATTAACACGCATCTCTTTTAAAATGACACCTGCCTTCTCCATAATGAAAACCTTTCCTTCCGTGTGGCATGACATGAATACAGGCTACATAATGACATGTACGGACCTACTGTCAGCGTACCTTCAGCTCAACATGGGGGAGTAAAAAGAGCCAGCTGGTCTAATGGCTGCGTACCCAATGGCACCCTATTACTTACATAGTGCGCTACTTTTGACCAGTGCTCTATAAAGGTAATAGGGTGTCATTTGGTACGGAACCAGTGCGTGTCTCCGGTCCATGCTTACATATTACAGACACAGCAGTGCCACAGCTGATGCATTAGCTCGTCTGTATGGTAGCAACGACTGTATGGTAGCCTTCATAATGACCGAGGTGCTTTCACATTAATGCATAATAACACCATTTGGCAACCCGGCATAAATCCGAGGCAGCAAAGCGTTGCCGGGTTGTCAGAATAGCGAGATTCTTTTTTTTTTTTTTACAAATAAAATGATCCTGCTGTAAATGTACATTTCATAGTTTCATTAACCCCTGTAAGTCTAAGAACCTTAGATCGCAATATCTGCCCACCTAACGTATGGAATTGGGTTCAAATGTATCCTTTAGCCATTTGATTTAGAATTTTGGGACCCCCTATAAAAATGAAACGCTGAATGTGGTCTTTACTGCTATAGCCCATAACACATTCATAAACGGCAAAACAGACCGTCCAGAAATAAATCATCAGGAACAAGGTTTTGAAGCGTCTGTCCTATATTTGAGAGATATAAGAAAACTCAACAACAAAAAACAAGAGCCTGGTACTGGGTTACCGTCAAACGACTCCCCTGAAGCGTGTGTGTGTGTCGAAGAGCAGAACAACTGACACCTTTGTGTTCGTGAAGCTCCCCCTTTCGATATTGGTGACATATTAGCTTGTAGCTCCAATGGTTAGGCCTGGAGAGTCAGTTAGGGGAGAAAATCTCTTCAAAATGAGGACGCCCACGACAGAGTTCAGACGACTGCCATAAAGCTTGTGGATGTCGTAGAGCCAAACGACCAACATCGTCGTTTTCAATGACAGTCTCATGGTGGTGGTGACTTATGAGTTTGTAGCTCATACCGTTTGGGATTTACAGACGATTTTGTGACAATTTTCTTGCCAGGATCCTCCCGTGTAGAAAAAAAAGCCACTTTCACCAGCCCCATGTTATGCAATAGACGCAAACTTCATATCACCATAAGAAACAGCAAGTCTCGAGCATAAACACACAGGGAGCTATTCAGCATTCAAAATGACACCGCCGATCCTTTTATGGGTTACCTGCCAGAAGTCCGCCATGGTAGAGGGTAGAGGGCCTTGTGAAGAGATGTACATGGGGTTCCTCGGGTCATGGTCCATCTGGGAAAAGACGGGAAGGAGAACAAAAGTTGTGTGTGAAAACTGAGTGAACGCGACTGTGTAAGGGGACAAGAACATACTGTCTGGTTGCGTACCAAATGGCACCCTGTTCCCTATATACACTAGTGCACTATTTGGGGAATAGGGTTCCATTTGGAACACAGACCCTGTCTCTACAGTTAGAGCTAGCTTATCAAGACAGTGAAACAGCAGTCCATGCACTCTCCCTGAGGATCTAAGGGTTGTACTCCCACCTTTTCTCCTCCATGGCTGCCCGGGTCTCCGTTTTTGTTTTCACATTTACTTCCTCACTCTGTTCACTCTCTCTCTCTCTCTCTCTCTCTCTCTCTCTCTCTCTCGCCCCCCTCTGTTACCTTTCCCCCCTCTCTATCCTCCAGGCATGGCTATTCTTTAATGCCTCTGATTAGAGGAAGACCATGTTCAAAGGAAATTACACTGCCTCTCCAACATATTATTGATGCTAGTCAGAGAATGTCACAGAAGCCTATAGAAGAGGCGATCGGGGTGTCTCTCTATCTCTGTGTGTGTGTGTGTCTCTCTCTGTGTGTGTGTGTGTGTGTGGAGTGTTGGCATGCAGAACCCAGAGATACAGAGGGTGGAGGAAAAGATAGGAGTTCTGCAATTGCCCCTGAAGCTCTGTTTTATATTAAAGATCCAACATAATGGGCTTGATACCAGCTCTACATCCAGCTCCACCGAACAAGACCCTGGCCTTTACCGTCCGTCTATTCATATTAGTCTGAGAAAGCCAATGAACAAGGGAGAACTACTAACGTTTAGCAGACAAATTGCACATGAGCATTAGTCATGGTTATTGTTAAAAGGAGAAGAAGAATAGAGAAGACATGAGTAAACCCTTTGGAATTGAGGCTATTTTGTAACACACAGACAAAGCCATTGTTTCATTTCAGAAGATAGTTTTTTTTTTATATATATATATATATATATATATATATATTCGGCTGATTAGAGGCTGGTTATTTCGGTGAGACCATCAGTCAAACACACTTCAAGCACCATGAATGTGTAATGATCGGGTGCAACAGAATTTGTATTCCCCAAATAAACACTTTGGTTTCCATTTAAGGTGGGCAGCCTGGGCTAACCAGAGCTAACCAGCTGAATCAGTGCACTTCAGTTCATTGGGCATTTGTACTTTATGGGCTCCATTTTGCAATGTGCCAAAAAACATGGTTGTTCTGTATTTTTTGAGGTAAACATGGTATTACGGTATGTTTTTCCACAGTCCGAGTTCTGTTTTGTATGAAATGAATCATAGCCCTTGTATGTTCCCATGCTTTCATACGGGAAAGGTTCATACAATATAACAGTTTCATACAATAGTCTTGCATTGAGATAAGTATATATCTTAATATAGAGAAGAAGAAAGGGATAAACCTTTGTGTTACACGGAAATCAGTCCTGAATCTCCACTGGATGACACTCCAATGACTGACATCCACACCCATTACTATGGAAATGGATGCAATTGTGCAGCACTTACAGGGAGCCATTTAGGGCTGGAGCAATAACAGAGAGGAGACAGAGGCTTGGGTCCATAAAGGCACCATATTCCCTGTATAGTACACTACTTTTGACCAGGGCCCATATGGCTCTAGTCAAAAGTAGTGCACTATATAAGGATAGGGTGCTATTTGGGATGCTCACAGATAATAATACCAGGATCTGCTGTAGAGACACAGTAGATTGTCTTTAATGGATGTCTTATCTTCTTTTATGAACTTCTTTCTTTATGAGATTTCATAGCAGTTATATTAGCACCGACTAGGGGAGATGATTATAGAGGTTTAACTAAATTCTAATCACTTTGACTACAGATGTGAAGCATAAGATATGGAAGCGTATACCCACCAACCATAATATGAATTAGCTAGCATGGTAACACTAAAATGCACCTGTCTTTACAAATACATTTTGTAAGATCACCTGGAATTCCTGTTGCCTAGCCGTGTTATTTGAAATGGCATTTCTGGAGAAGAACTAAAGAAATGTATGCCCTTTCCATTCTGCGCGCTAACACCTCAGTTAGATAGCGGTGCTTTGTTAGCATCTCCTGCCTAGTTGAAATTCCACAGATAGCTTCTATTTTTATTTTATTTTATCCTGACAGAAATGAAAGACTTGATGCTAAAAGCTAGAGGCTCCAGCTCCCTGTTAGGCAATCTCAAGGACACAGACATACAGTAGCTATGCGCTGCCTGACATCCCTGTATGAATACTAAAAGCAGCACATGAAAAGATGGCCTCCGTATTTCAGCTTCTCTCCTGCTCTTCTCTCTCTGTTGGTGGGAAAGCTAGATAGACCTTGGGAAAACAGCATCTTTACCAAATAAAAGCTGTTTGGTTTGAGGTTTGAGGTAAAAAAAAAATAAAATCTAACAGAATATTCAAATCTTATTAAATATTTAAACAATTATTCCCTTGTAGTGCACTACTTTTGATCAGGGCCCATAGGGTTCTGGTTAAAAGTAGCGTTGTTTAGGGAATGGAGTGCAATTTAGAACGCAGATGCTGCGTGCTGGATTCCTTTCAGCTAAACCTCACACCAATGACATTGTACATTGTGGGTGCCCAATCGTCTGTTGACCTGAGCTGAAGAAGTTTGGAGGAGCAAGGGGGCATAATGAGTGTCTAAGGTAATTTTTTGTATCACCCCTCCATGACTAGAGGGGTAGAGAGGATGCCCCCCCCCTTACCACCCCATTACCACTCGAACCCCGCATTCCAAGAAAAAGATGACAAATGATTTACTTGTGGGCCATTTCCCTTGGGCTAATGAGGAGGAAGAGGGTGTGTTGACAGATGTAATTATGGTAGTTTCGCAGGGCTCAGCCAGGGGTCCTGTTGTGGCGTAATTACCATGCTTTCATCCGTACAGCGCTGGATCACTGATTACTGTGTCTACTCCGCTCTGCTCTGCACCAAGCACAGCATAACCCACTCTGACTACTAATAGCAACATGGAGGAGTGGAGAAACGACTCCAAATGACAACTCCACTTGTCATTTAATTGTTTCCCACTTTGAAAGGAAACGCAAATACAGGGAAGAGATCATTTGGTTTGACGTTCTAATATTGGAGAGATGGAAATGGATCATTGCAGATCTTTAAAGGACAACCTTGTAGAAGTTGTTCTTATCAAACAGAGAGAGAAATAGGGAGGAGAGTGATGAGATTCAGCCCGACGACAACACGGATAAGTAGAAGTCGATTTTATACTATGGCTTCAGAAGCAGTAAAGGTATAGATTGTTATAATGAAAGGATGATATCACTATAAAATAACACATTATGAATGCATTAAAATGCATGAAATACAATAAATACATGTGGTCAACAGTGCTTGACTTGATCTGAAATAGGTGCCGGTAATCATCTTTGGGTGCCGGTAGACAGCAAATTCTCCTGTCTAAAACAAAAACAATTTAAAAAACACTGAGAGTGTCAAATCAACACTGAAAGCACCGAGTCTGTGGACGCATATAGACACTGGAACAGTATTAAATTAACACACTGCTTATTGTAAAGCCTTCTTCAAATATTTCCCAGAATGCCACCCATGACAGCTCCGGTGAGCTCCTGCCCAAGTCAAGCACTGGTGTTCAAACTTCCAGATGTCCTGTTAGGTGCTATATAGTAATAGGCTTTTAGTTCATCTCTCCAAAGAGTTTTCCCTGCTGTATTTGAAATGCATAGTTTCCTATTATTTTTCCATGGAATCCATCTCTAGCAGCCTCAGGGGAAATCAGAACTGGCATTTACTATGAAATGTTTTTTTTTAATACAGGAATATAACCCTGAACTTTTCTGATATTTAAGCCATTTTGGATTTGTTCTGGGGACACATTATTGAGTCCAAATAATAATACACCCATTGTTCTGGAAAGAGTACATTAAAACAGGGCTGTTATCTCAAGAGAGCAGCCATTTCAAAACAGGGAAGGTGACAAACTATTATTTCACAAGACACGGCAAATTCATTGAGGTGCAAAGTGTGGAGGAACAAAGGCAAAGGGATCAATAGGAACATTCATGACAAATCACAAAAACAAATTGAATTTAAAATCCGATCTCAACTGGTCTTTGTGTAGAGCTGCAACAATAAAGCTTAAAAGAAACATAAAGCGAAGGAGTATGGGATGTGGACTGGTACTCACAATTGGGCTAGCATTGATGTAATCAGAGTTGCCATGGTTATTCTCGGCCTTCAAGGTTATTCTGGAATGATCGTCTATAATAGAAATACATAACTCAACACACATTCTTTGCTTTTCCACGATTGAAACATTGAACTATTGACAAATGATATGGAATAGAAAATACTGCTTTTCCTGGGCAGTTCACATGGTCATGAACAACACTGGAATAACCTTGTATTCGACTACTGAGTGATGTGGTCATACTGCGGTCATACATGACCACACGGTCAGAGTGGGGTAAAACTACTCACAGACGACCACGGCGTCGGTGCGGTTCCTCTTGGTGTTGTGTTTGTCCTGGCCCACGTTACAGGCGCCGGGCTCAGCCAGGTAGCCACACATCGCCTCCCACTCCCTCTCCAGACGGTTCTTGTTCTTCAAGTGGTCCTCCATGTACGACTGAGCAGACAAACGGGAGAGAAACGGATGCCATTTAAAAACAACCCACACAACTAAATAACCAAACAAAAGGTAATGAACTGGAAATGGAAAAGGTAATTACATACAGAAACATTTCGAGGGGAGGGATGGAGTAGGGTGCCCCCAGAATATAGAAGATTTTGTGATTGTCATTCACTGTCTAGAAGAGATCAAATAAAATACTAAAACAACTAATGCCTATGTTGTAGACCCACTCTATTTCAGTGGATCTCAAAAGCCTTCCTCCCTACACACTGGAGCAGAATACTAAACCCATGTCATCAGACAGACCAACAAACAGGCTCTAGAAAAGCTCTAGAGCCATGATCAGGTACAGTATCATGGTAAATCGTCCTAAGCTCCTCCATTGTGTAAATTACAGGGGTGAGGGGGGGAGGGTTAAATGCATGAGGTGTTGGGACGGTAGGGACCGCCGATAACCACTCCTCGCAATTAAGACCCCTGAAAGGCCTGCCTGCATTGGAAATACTTGGAAATACTGGGCGCTCCAATCACCGTCTTTCAAACCGCTTGCACAGCCCCAGATAAGATTGTCTGCGTTTAAGCCGTCGATCGGTGAAGACAAAATTGAATTAGCTCGGGAGACAAAGGAGAAAAGAAAAGCATTGGGGGATGAGAAGAAGAAAAAAGAAAAAAAACAGAACACGCAGCTCCTCGAACAAACCAGGAAAGGTCTTCTGGAGCTCGGAGGCTGCGGAGAAGACTCTTTTTCAGAGGAACAGTGTTTCCCCTGACGCTTGTATCAACGCTCCCTGCTCCCCGCGGGGTTAAACGGTTTAGACCGTCATTGTGTTAGGCCTGCATTGTGTAAACAATACCCAGATGTGCTCAGCTTTTTATCACACATTAAAGGCGGTGGAGGTGCGTTGGCTTGGGTAGGTGATGCACGGTGGTTATCTACAGCTCAGTTAAGGCTGTCAAACAACTCTCAACATGGACACGGCAGACACGTAGATACATACAGGGACATACTTTGAGACAGGACAGCATATGATGGGAAATTAGCCCTTCTACAAATGCCCTCTTCCGTTATTCACTATAGGGAGAAAATATGAATGTCAAGTGACATCTCCGTCAAAAACTAGCAGACAGTTTTTGACAGCAGTTATTATTAATTTCTGAAGTTCCGGCCTGCGTCCCAAATGGCACCCTATTCCCTATTTGATTTAACCTTTACTTTATCAGGGAGTCCTAATGAGTCCAAGGTCTGTTTTACAGATGAGCCCTGCAATGACATAAATGACAGAAGATGCACACATCAAAATCTAAATTCAAAATGCAAACAGAAAGAAAAACACGGTCATGAAAAACAAAGATATTCATCAGTAAAAAGGCCCTCAGAGTTTTGAATTGGCTTAGAGGCACCAAAACATCACATTTCAGAACATTCTGAAGATTGTTCCACAGACAAGGTTCAAAGACACTAAAAGCTGATTTTACCTAACTCAGGAATTTCCAGAGTTAGCCGTCCCTGAGACTGGGTGCAGTAACTCGTATGTCTAAAGTTTAGTAATGAAGTTATGTACAGTGGGACTTTTTGTAAAAGGGCTTTATATATGAAAACATAGGAATGTAACAACCTACGTGACATCAAAGACGGCTGACCAACTTTCTGGTAGAGACTGTGGTGATGAGCACTAAAATTGTCGGCTGTAATAAAGCGCAGTGCGCGATGACAAACTGCATCTAACGACTTTAATGCAGTGGCAGCTGCGTTCATATAGATGACTTTGCCATAATCTAGGACTGATAGGAATGTCGACTGAATAATCAGCTTTCTACTACTTAGCTATGTCTGTAGAAGAAACCCATTTTCATTCTCAGCTTCTTAACTAACTCATCGATATGCTTTTTTTACGAGACAGCTTTTCATCTATCCAGATGCCCTGATATTACTTTTGACCAGGGCACCGGTCAAAAGTAGGGCACTATATAGGGAATACGGTGCCCTTTAGAACTCATTTTGGACCCATGTCTTGACAGTTGACTGACAGGGTGTCATGAACACTTGACAGAGCCAGTCGCATGCAGTTCTCCTGACAGTGGGGAACACATATATATTGGCCTTGTCTCAAATGGCACCATATTCCCTATATAGTGCACTACTTTTCACCAGGGCCCATGGGGCTCTAGTCAAAAGTAGTAGACTATG
Source organism: Oncorhynchus masou masou (assembly GCF_036934945.1). Lineage (NCBI taxonomy): Eukaryota > Metazoa > Chordata > Actinopteri > Salmoniformes > Salmonidae > Oncorhynchus > Oncorhynchus masou. The sequence continues at coordinate 30,444,067 of NC_088239.1, forward strand.
TAGGGAATAACATGCCATGTAGGATGCAGACACTGTAGCTCCACAGCACGACACCCCTCCCACTCCCCTACAAAGACGTACAGTATAAACTCTATATTAGTAAATACTATACATTCAGAAGGGCTACAGAATTGCCGCCGTTCAACGGCTTACTCCGCGCCTATCCCAAATTGTAATACAAATGTTTTTTTTATGCGGAAGCTTTGTATGTAGTGATGTAAGCAGCCTGAAAGTGGATCGGATGACGCAGCGAACCACCTCCTCTTCTAGAGGCAGAGAGTGTGTGTCCTATTCTCTAGTCTGCATAGTATACTACTTTTAACCAGAGCCCTATGGGCCCTGTTCAAAAGTGGTGCACTATGTAGGGAATAGGGTGCCATTTGGAATGCAAGTCAGAGTAACAGGGTTCAGTAAATAAGGGATTAGTGTCTGGGCTGCCAATCAAAGACGCTGAGAGGACGGGTGTCAAGGAAACACTGAGTAATCCCCCCTAACAACAGCCCTCGCAGGCCAGATAGAGAAGCTACATTAACTCACACTGAGGGAAATAAAGACACAACAGGTAACACAACGTTGCTACTGTGCTGTCGCTGTCATGAAAGCTGTGCAGGTGTTCCCAGAGTCCCGAACAGTAACTGACTATGAAATGCTGTGTGAAGTCACAAGGGGATACAATGGGAAAAGTAGGATGTGTCTGAAAAGAGTAGTAGGCACCCTACTCATAATCTGAGGCCAGGGACAGCCTGGAGAGGAAGGGCATGGCAATCAGTCCTATCAATCAGGGATGGAATAAAAGAGAATAAAAATCACTTATAACATGATATACTTGCTGTTATAAACTGGGTGGTTCGGGCCCTGAATGCTGATTGGCTGACAGCCGCGGTATATCAGACCGTATACCACGGGTATAACAAAACATTTATTTTTACTGCTCTAATTACATTGGGTAAACAGTTTATAATAGCAATAAGGCACACCGGGGGGTTTGTGGTATATGGCCAATAGGGCCTTGTCGTGTGTAAGAACAGCCCTTAGCCATGGAATATTGGCCATATACCACACCCCCCCATGCCTTCTTGCTTAATTATCCCCTCCTGCCTTACTCCAACAAATTATTCGTTTTCAATTAGATTTGACATGGAAGTAAGTCATAAAAATGATGCAATGTCGCCTTGGGCTTGCTATCGATTTTCTGAGGCAACAAATAACCATTTACGGAGGGTACATATACAGTAAGAACGGAAATTATATCAACATCACAACCATATCTACTGGACAGCATAAAAACAGTCCCCAAAAAAGTAAAACATGACTCCAAGGGAAATCAAAAATGGAACAACAAGGTAAAAGCAATAGAGCTGAAAGCCAGAAAATCACATAGCTGTTATTACTGTTCATGTCCTAAAAAGTCTGTTTGTCTTTGAGTACTGTATGTTTGAAATTGGTTACACAGTATGTACATACTGTGCATTGAAATAATCCATACACATTCTAATTTATATAAGCGTGAGTGACCAAAACACACAGAATGCATGTTTTAACATGTCTCAGCACCAGGTCTACAACAAAAGGAGAGAATAAAGTCAAGGCAATAATACAAACTAACCCCAACATCGCTGACTCTGATTTTGAACCTTGGAAGTCATTATATACATCTCACTCTACAATACTGAATACCTGTACTAAAATGTGAAAAGTCACTGTATATCCAGGACTAACATAACGGTATGTGGTCCATGGTTTTCAGCCAGAAATACAGATACATGATTAATTGGGACTGCGTCCTAAATTTACATGACATTTTCTGTCATTTAGCAGACGTTCTTAACCGGAGACTTACAGTTAGTGCATTCCCTCTTAAGATACACTACATGACCAGAAGTATGTGGACACCTGCTCGTCAAACATCTCACTCCAAAATAACAGACATCAATATGCCGTTGTTCTCCCCCTTTGCTTCTATAACGGCCTCCACTAATCTGGGAAGGCTTTCCACTAGATATTGGAACATTGCTGCAGGGGACTTGCTTTCATTCAGCCCCAAGAGCATTAGTGAGGTCAGGCACTGATGTTGGGCGATTAGGCCTGGCTCGCAGTCGACGTTCCAGTTCATCCCAAAGGTGTTCGATGGGGTTGAGGTCAGGGCTCTGTGCAGCCCAGTCAATTTCTTCCACACCGATCTCGACAAACCATTTCTGTATGGACCTCGCTTTGTGCATGTGGGCATTGTCATGCTGAAACAGGAAAGGGCCTTCCCCAAACTGTTGCCACAAAGTTGGAAGCACAGAATCATCTAGAATGTCATTGCATGCTGAAGCATTAACATTTCCCTTCACTGGAACTTAGAGGCATAGCCAGAACAATGAAAACCAGTATCCCAGACCATTATCCCTCCTCTAACAAACTTTACAGTTGGCACTATACATTGGGGCAGCTAGTGTTCTCCTGGCATCAGTCAAACCCAGATTCGTCCGTCGGACTGCCAGATGGTGAAGCGGGCTTCATCACTTCAGAGAACGCGTTTCCACTGCTCCAGAGTTCAATGGCGGCGAGCTTAACACCAGTCCAGCTGATGCTTAGCATTGCGCATGGTGATCTTAGGGTTGTATGTGGCTGCTCGGCCATGGAAACCAATTTCATAAAGCTTCCGACGAACAGTTGTTGTGCTGACGTTGCTTCCAGACGCAGTTTGGAACTCGGTAGTGAGTGTTGCAACCGAGGACAGACAATTTTTACGCGCTACGCACTTCAGCACTCGGAGGTCCCGTTCTTTGAGCTTGTGTGGCCTTTAAGGGCGCTGTACTGCAGCGCCAGCTGTGCCACCAGAGACTCTGGGTTAGCGCCCAGGCTCTGTCTTAACTGGCCGCGACCGGGAGGTCCGTGGGGCGACGCACAATTGGCCTAGAGTCGTCCGGGTTAGGGAGGGTTTGGCCGGTAGGGATATCCTTGTCTCATCGCGCACCAGCGACTCCTGCGGCGGGCCAGTCGCAGTGCGCGCTAACCAAGTTTGCCAGGTGCATGGTGTTTCCTCTGACACATTGGTGCGGCTGGTTTCCGGGTTGGATGCGTGCTGTGTTAAGAAGGCTTGGTTGGGTTGTGTATAGGGGGACGCATGACTTTCAACCTTCGTCTCCCCCGAGCCCGTATGGGAGTTGTAGCGATGAGACAAGATAGTAGCTACTAAAACAATTGGATACCACGAAATTGGGGAGAAAAAGGGGTAAAATCCCCCCAAAAAAAAACGAGCTTGTGTGGCCTACCACTTTGCGGCTGAGCCGTTGTTACTCATAGATGTTTCCGCTTCACACTAACAACACTTATAGTTGACAGGGGCAGCTTTAGCAGGGCAGAAATGTGACGAACTGACTTGTTGGAAAGGTGGCATCCTATGACGGTGCCACGTTGAAAGTCACTGAGCTCTTCAGTAAGGCCATTCTACTGCCAATGTTTGTCTATGGAGATTGCATGGCCATGTGCTCAATTTTATACACCTGTCAGCAACGGGTTTCGTTGAAATAGCCAAATCCACAAATTTGAAGGGGTGTTCTCATACTTTTGTATATATAGTGTAGCTGGGTGAGACAACCACATATCACAGTCGTAGTAAGTAAATGTTTCCTTGATAACGAAGTTATCAGCAAAGTCAGTGCTAGTAGGAAAAAACAAGTGCAAGCAAATGGCTCAAATGGCACCCTATTCCCGATTTAGTGCATAACATTTGACCATGGCTCAGATCAAAAGTAGTGCACTATATAGGGTGCCATTGGGGATGAAGCCCAGGTGAAACTTGGATAAGAGTAGATTGGGCCAGAAAGAGCCTCCTAATCCAGTGATTTAGATGTAGGTGTGATCTATAAGAGAGCCCAGCCCAGCATGCAATCTTGGTAGAGCAAGGTACTCATCGCTCCCACCGTCCACGCTGCATGAGATCCACAGAGAACAGCACAGGAGAGATGAAAAGAATTGGCTCTGACATCAGTGATACCGAGGCAATCTCACACATGGTTACACGTGAGGTGCGAATGGATTTCAAAAGAGAAACAACCTCCTTGTCAATCACTCAGGAGTCAAAATGGAGTCAAGGTCCGTGAGGCTTATATGTGCATTATACTTGGGTTTTCTGAGGAATCTGCAGTAAATATGTTTGATTCTTACTGTAGTATTATCAAGGGAAATACAAATGATGTATATATAGTGGAGGACTTTGTTGTAATGTAAAGGCCAAATATGTTCTATTCAAATGTTTTCAAAAGAGGCGTCTCAACCAACCTTGACATTTGCAATAAAGCCCATCCATGACGAATAAAACACGTTACTCAAATTCATTCTCATTCACTATACACTCCAATACAAAATCCTGACACGTACTGTGATGAATTATACCCCATTAATGAAAACACAGCCAGACATCTATCCATCTCTTTTATCAAGCTTGTCTGCAATGAATAAAACAAAAGTTGTGCAAAATTAAAACAATCCATTGTGTGTGCAACTAGGGGCCCCACAAGGGACTCAAAGCCTTTTCAAAGAAAAGCAAAACAAAAATCTGAAACGTTCAACTGACAATCAGCTGGGTAATGATATTTCTCTTTTGAACAGCTCTCATCACACAATGCAATATCCGTCTCGTTTTGGCTTCGAGAGAGAGAGAGAGAGAGAGAGAGAGAGAGAGAGAGAGAGAGAGGCAAGGGAGTGGGATAAAGAGTGACAGAGAGAGAGAAAACAAGAGCAGGAGAAAGAATGACAGAGACGAGTGGCCAAGATGAAGTAAATGAAAAAAGAGGGAGATAGAGATGGAAAGACAAATGGCAGCGATCTAGCCAGGATAGAGAGAGAAAGGGATAGAGAGACAGAGCCAGACAGACAAACAGAATGAAAGCTGGAGGCTGAGTGCTAGGGGAATAGGAACCCCAGACCAGATCCTATCCTACACACACTATACACCACACTTACTCCAAACAGGGGTGACAGGTAGCCCAGCGGTTAAGAGCATTGGGCCAGTAACTGAAAGGTTGCTGATTCGAATCCCTAAGACAACTAGGTGACAAATCTGTCGATATGCACTTGGCCCTAATCGCGCTGGATAAGAACGTCTGCTCAAATGTAATGCTCTCCATGATGAAAGTTGTTTTTTTACCAGTATCATGTGTCCGGTGGAGATGTCCATGTTGGCGGGGACAGGCTCCTCGCACCAGGATGAGGTGGAGCTACGGGCAGAGGGGCTGGCCATGGGCCCCCCATCGCTGAACTGAGACGACGCGCTGTTCAGCCGCGAGTGGTGCCGTAGAGGCTCCGGGCGCTCCGATGTCCGCACAGCCATCCGCTGGCGACACAACTCCTGGAGAGGAGAGAGGACCTGATCAGCCTCTGGTTGATTCTTACTGTATTATCAAATCAAATAAAAAGGACTTTGTTGCAATGTCAAGGCTAAATATTGCAAATACAATACTACTCAAATTCATTCCCATTCATTGAAGACTCCAATATAAAAGCCAGACAGACATTGTTTTTATTAGTTGAGATAATTTCACATGACACCCTGTTAATCTTTGCAGACTGCATAAGTCTGGGATATCACTGTGGCCTATGGAGCATGGTTTGTAGCAAACCTATCTATATAAATGTCAGTAAATAGAAAACACAGTCAAAGGTCATGCAGTTCACTTTAAAACGCTTGATTTGCCCAGGTCAAGCCAGTATATTGCCACCATTTTACAAAACAAATAGCAATAAACTGTAACAATACATTGGGTTGCTGGCTGGCAGGGGATGTCTTCATTGTCAAGTATTGATTTCAATTTGTATAAATTTGGTAACAATTCCTATGAGCCACTTGTTTTGTAACGCATTAGGCACTTATGTATTCTCTTATAAGGAGGCACAAGCTACTCTGAAGACAATCGTGAAATAGAAGAGAAACAAAGGCAACAAAACTACAGCCCAAAATGAAAGACAACTGCTCGTGAGAAACAAACATACTCCCCCCATTCAAAATGTAACAACCACACTCATTCAAAATGTAACAACCACACTCATTCAAAATGTAACAACCACACTCATCTTTAGGGAAGAAGAATCTCGTTTTGTATTACTCAAAGAAATGTACACATAACAGGGAATCAATACATTAAACCCAAAGGATTTCCTTTGAACTGAGCAGCCACTCTCTCGTAATTACAAAGCTACAACAGAGATGAGCAGCCTATGTATTCACATCTACAGTAGGCCTTTACTTTGGCATTTGGATCGATACCGCAGGTGAAATTCTATTGTTATTCTATGGGAATCAGAGAGATTCAGAGGAGATGTCGATATAAAAGACTCTCTCCCACTGCCGCCACCCCACCATGAAGATTACTCCTCTCTACAAAATGACTCAGCTTTTCTCCCACCATGCCTTGTGCTCACCAACGCTCCATTAGGGATTTGGAGACTGGGCGTTATCTAGCCAGCCAGTCATCTTCCCCCAACTCAAAAGAGGAAAGAAAAGATAAGAAAAAAAAAACATCTGATAGTTTGAAGGATGCAATCTTACAGAACCCGAACCCCCCTCTCTCCCCCTTCCTACTTCCCCACTCCCGATAGTGTCAGTCTTATCTGGAGCTGAACATTTCACCATTATATTCACAGTAATCTGCCAAGCCCATCGTGTTTGGTGTGTAGCTTGCACCAGTCAGACCCACAGACTGATCTTCAACCACAATTAACAACCAGGGTTGCATCCCAAAGGGCACCCTATTCCCCATACAAGTGCACTACTTTTGACCAGGGCCCATAGCCGCAAGCCAGGACGGCAGAAGGCCGTGTAGGTAAACGTCTTCTGAAAGCAGCACACTGCTACTAGTCTATCTCATGATCTATTATTGTGATATTTCACTCCAGAGACCAGGCCCTATGCCCTGGTCTAGGATCAGCTTTCCCTACGTCAAACCTTAATCATTATAACCATGAGAATCTGCCCTGGGCCACGGCCTCAGGGCACTTTCCATGTCCACCTAATAATTCATCCAGTTTCTCTAGTCTATACCTTTACAGAGTCAAGGGTTGTATCTCAAATGGAACTGTATTCTCGTTATGTGCCCATAAAGGTTTTGCACAATTCTGTTAACATTGCTAAAATGTCAAGATTTTCCAGGAATCCCATTTGGAGTAGGTGGAGGAGAGAATGAACAGGAAATCAGGGAATCCTCCAACCGGGAATTCTGGAAAACCTTGTCATTTGTGCAACCCTTTTACTTGCATATACCCCCCAGTAAAGGGGACGCAGAGAGGATATATGTCCCAGAAAAATAGCATTTAGCCTAGGCACAACTAGCTTAGGCAACCGATAGTGGCTGCTAGATCTGCACTATCGTCTAAGATTGATGGGCGTTCCTGGCAGTACACTCGTGTCCCCCGTGGACTGGCTCGTACATAAAGCATCCTCCATTTAGGCTGCAAAGGCATAATTGTCCTCCTTAATGGGATAGTTCACCTAAATTACAATATTGGTTTCCTTGGTTTTGTATTGGTTTCCCTGTAAGCAGTCTATGGGCAAGGTATGAAAACAATCCATGCTTTGGTTTTATTTCCCTGGCACTGTTTCCACATGCTAACATTTGAGCATTTGTTGCATAAATCCCATTCAAGTCATGGGACAGATACTAGCATTTTTTGAGCAAAATGTTCAAAACATCTATAAGTGACTTTGTTGAGCTTCACGATCAATTTGAGATACTTTTGGATGATTTAGACATAATGCGCAAAAAAAAGCTAATATCGAACCCATGACTTGAATGGGATTTGTGTCACAAATGCTAAAACTTTAGCATGTGGAAACAGTGCCAGGGAAACAAAACCAAAGCATGGATTGCTGTCATACCTTCTTCATAGACTGCTTACAGGGTAAGGAAACCAATATGTCATTTTGTAATTTAGGTAAACTATCCCTTTAACTAGATTTAATGGCAGGGGGCCAGAAAAAAAACAGGGAAACTATGTGAACTGTCTTAATAGAAAAACAATATTCCACCACCTTGGCTGAATGCCAACATCCTAAGTTGTCCAAAAAATTCGACATTATATAACAATGAATCTGCTCTTGTATGTGCATAGGAAATATGAGGCTACAACAACACCTATATATTGTAAACAAAGAATAAAATATTGTAAATATTGTAAAAGTCCATTAACCCCCCCCCCCCCCGATCGGGAAAGGTGACACTGTGAAAGGCTGACTAAATATTGAGAATGCAAATGTGATGGGTGGATGTGCACTGAGTGTCCACGCTGAGCACAGCTGAGCCCAAGACAAAATCAATACGAGCCGGCCAACCAGCCGGCCGCTAAACATGGAGGAATGGATGGAATAGGTCACACAATAAACTCGTTAGTCATAGGTCATAACCAATACAACTCTCACTGGAATATCAAGGCTTTACCAGAAATGTAGACTTCTAGATACATTCGAGTGCAGCAGTCAGGCTGGTTTTTACGAGGTTAACATTTGACTGGCAATTGTTTATTCTATTTCCTTGAAGTCTTAAATTACAACCAAACCACAAAAAATACTTCCCCATAATACAGAATCAAATGAAGGGTAATCTTGCCATGGGGTGACAGAAATGTTACATACTTTTACACAGCCATATATTCTGTTGATAACACCCGCCTTACGTCACAACCTATCTCTATCATGAACAAACACACATTCTACAACCAACTGTCACAAGTGAGACAATAAAACAAAACAACAACCAGATATTCCCTTAAAATCAACTCATTCAATAGACAGCGACGAAGTGTCACTGCAGACCAATCAGAATAAAGGCTCGTGTCAAGGACCGGGACCAGGGCGCATGCTCTACCAGTAGAGCACTCAGCCGCTGCACTGTGATTGGCTGAGGCCGAGGAGGCTCCTCTCACCTGATAGGTTGAAGTTGCATCAGCACTGGTGTCAGTCCCAAGGCTGGCTAGTTTCTCCTTCATTTGGAGGTGGGAGCGGTGGCGCAGGCAGAAGAGCCAGCCAGACGCTGCCAGCGCCCCCATGATCAGGACCATGGAGATGACGGTCAAGACCAGGAACTGACCAGACTCCAGACGACTCTCCGTGACCACCGGGATCTGCCTCAAGCTTCCCTTCTGGGAGAGAGAAAAGGGGATGAGAAACCGGCCTATACATCCAGGTTACGGCAATGTTTGTGCAGTGCAGTATTTTCATCATATATTTGGAGAAACAAGGGTGTCATATGCACACACATACCAATGACAAAATGTACAAATACTGAAATTGACATAAATCTGTTGGCAAATATAAAAGCATAACTTCCATGTTAGAAAATCCCAAAACAAGGGATTTTTGTAATTTGTTCCACAGAAATATAGAGACAAATTAACACAGTATTTCCCACCCTGTTTATCCCAGCCACGCCCACTCATCCCCATCCCGATTCACTCCCTGCCCAGCCTACTCATTACCTTACACTAATAGTAGTATTATAATGTGCATTCAAACTCGCTCAAGTCCTATTACTCTCTTCTGTCCAGCCTACACACTATAGACATTTAGGGCCCATTTTGTTCTGGCATAGGGAGACCTGCCTTTGTGCAGCTACAGGAGATTTGGACAGTAAAAGCTTGTCACTAATTAGCCTTCCAGCTTTGAGTTTGGCTGGATTAGGGCCCTGGCCAAGGCCCCTGAAGTAATTGCTAGGATGGTCTGAAAGGGGGATCTCAGATTGGGTCTACCCAGCAGAAGCCCACCAGAATGAACCTTTCAGAGACATTGTTAACCCCCTCCCTGGAGCTAAGCCAAGGAGAATAGCATGGTATTGGCATGGTATTGTCTCACAGGCCCCTGTGAGGCTGCCAGGCTGGGTAGCCTATCCCTGGGTTCCAGTAAGTGCATGGACCACTGTGAAGATTTGAGCACCATTTAATAAGTGAACCCAGGTAGCCTAGTGGTTAGTGTTGGGCCAGTAACCGAAAGGTTGCTGGATCGAATCTCTGAGCTGACAAGGACAAAATCTGTTGTTCTGCCCCTGATCAGAAGGCAGTTAACCCACTGTTCCCCGGGTGTCATGGATGTTGATTATGGCAGCCCCCCCCCGCACCTCTCTGATTCAGAGGGGTTGGGTTAAATGCGGAAGACACATTTCACTTGAATGCATTAAGTCGTACAACTGACTAGGTATCCCCCTTTCCCAAAATGGACTAGTGGCCCATCCACCTTCATCTTTTCAATACACTTGAATTTCCTACATCCGTCACTGCAGAAGGGTTTTCAACTTCAATCAAACCAAAAACACACAACAATCATCAACCGCTTCAACATGGTACTTAGTCGTAGGGTTCAAAAGGGTAAGGTACAAAAATAGCTGCATTTATTATATATTTTTTTAATAGTCATAACGCATGGTCACTTTAACCTTCCGGGACTGCATACATGCTGAGGCCTTTGGTAACACGCTCACACCGATTGGCCATGTTGGTCTGGTGAGTGTGTGTGACGTGCAGCTTCAATCAACAGCCAAGTGGCCTGACAGCAACTGAGAAGTCCTTTAATAAAGGCGCATAGAGCGTAGATGAGAGAAGCAAAGCTTCGGCTACCTTTGAGCTATTGCATCAATGCCTTTGGCAGATTGAGTATGAGTGAACGTATTCAGTATGATAGATAAGGATTTACACTGGATTGAAAAAAAGCTTAGTCTGAAACTGTGGCTAGCGTCAGTCTGCTGCTGCAGTCAAAATTGGGTTTGTTTTTGAATTCTTTGTGGATCTGTGTAATCTGAGGGAAATATGTGTCTCTAAAATGGTCATACATTTGGCAGGAGGTTAGGAAGTGCAACTCTGTTTCCACGGAATTCTGTGGGTAGTGTGTCTACGGCAGCCTTTCTCAATAGCAAGGCTATGCTCACTGAGTCTGTACATAGTCAAAGCTTTCCTTAAGTTTGGGTCAGTCACAGGGGTTAGGTATTCTACCACTGTGTACTCTCTGTTTAGGGCCAAATAGCATTCTAGTTTGTTAATTCTTTCCAATGTGTCAAGTAATTATCTTTTTGTTTTCTCAAGATTTGGTTGGGACTAATTGTGTTGCTGTCCTGGGGCTCTGTGGGGTCTGTTTCTGTTTGTGAACAGAGCCCCAGGACCAGCTTGCTTAGGGGACTTTTCTCTCTGTAGGTGATGGCTTTGTTATGGAAGGTTTTGGAATCGCTTCCTTTTAGGTGGTTGTAGAGTTCAACGGATTTTCTGGATTTTGATAACTAGCGGGTATCGGCCTAATTCTGCACTGCATGCATTATTTGGTGTTTTACGTAGTATACGGAGGATATTTTTGCAGAATTCTGCATGCAGAGTCTCAATTTGGTGTTTGTCCCATTTTGGGAAATCTTGGTTAATTAATGGTTCTCTCTCTCTCTCCCCTCCTCTTTCTTTCTCTCTCAACACCAGTTTAACACATGAAAAGGGATTCCATGAAAATAAACGTTTTTAGTTCAAATATGTCAGTGAATCATTATTTATTAAATGTATTTGTTTGAAAAATAATTAACATAAAATATATTGTGAGACATTAGTGTTTATTTCATGTTTTGGAGAGAAAAATCACAGATTGTACTTTATGACACAACATCGCCTGCCATGTTTCTTTTCTTAAATCATGTTCATATAATTTTGTATTCTCAATGATTCTCACGTGTAAGTAAATACTACACAGATCAATAACTTTGGAAAATACATTTGTGGTATTATAAATATGTTATGACATAATTACAACAATATTATACTGTGTTACTGTCAAAATAATTATTCAGGTATATATAACTTCAAATGATATGAAACAGCTATTACGACGACATAAAGTACATAAAATTCATTTTGTAGGAAGCTGTTGACTGATCCTAGCAAGAAATATGATGTAAATACTCTTCACACCCCTAGATAATGTATTTTTCAAATATAGGCTATCTAAGAGGATAAAGAAAACGAACGAAGAGCATATTCTCTTGAGAGGGAAAGAGAGAGATGAGTCCTTTTGTTATGCCAGAGAGGAGTTTTTGTTCATTTGTGAGAATTAAATTGGATTTGTAAATTACCATTTCATATGGGGAAACGTAAACAGTCAATGATGACAAACATATCTTATTTTTTCAAACAACCATTGATGAAATTACTGCAATAACATTATGTTAAAAAACATTGTGACGTTTTTTTTTTTAAATAAACAAATAAATCACATTGATTTACTTGCAGATCATCATTTTCATGTATTTCAAAAACATTAGAGTGTATGAACATTACTCCTAAATAAATAAACATTACGGGATTATGGACAGGTATATTTAGATGTATGAATTGATGAGTGTGTGAATAGAAATATCTATAACAAATTTAAGAAAATCACTTAGGATTTTAAGAAAAGCTCTTATAATCTTATATACTGCTCAAAAATCTGTCTTTTTTTACACAGGGTGTGCAGTAAGGGTTTTACACTCATTCTCTCTCTCCCTCTCTCTCTCGGATTAGCAGACCTAGCTGAAGACAAAGGGCAGATGGATTTCGGTAGCTCTGGTTTATTCAAATGATTGAGAGAAAGGTCACAGTGAGAGAGGCCAGAGGGGAATCCGGCTATCCATTCACACTGTGATCACAATACTTTCAGGCAGTTGAAGGTACCCCCCTCACGCACACATGCACACTAACACACCACCACCAAATCCCAAATCCTTGTTGCATGAAATACAAACATATTCAAGCAGCTAAACACATTTTCCCCCTGACAGATTAGAAACAAACCCATTTTAGAATTGTCTCTTTATTTAGATTAAAACCGTAGGCTACATGAAAATGCCTCTAATTGGAATCTGAAATACCAATAATCATCTTTATCTTTAAATATTTGGTGATGAAATACACATACATTTATAAAGAGATAAATGTTATTGCCTTCAATGAAGAAGCAACTTCTTCCATCAAATTTAGCCCTTTTGTTCAGTCTGATAATAACAAGAAAACAAGAATTTCTGAAATAGTAATATACAAGAGATTCTCAATGAAAAGTTGTATATATTTTTTTATTGCTATTTACAAAAACCCTTGCCTAACTAAATCCGTGTCTTTTCCTATTTTAATGAGAAATAATTATTTGCCATCCAAGTGTAGCCTACTTTAAAACAAAGTAGCCGAGGACTATCTCAAATCCATTTCAGTTTAGATAATAGACTGACCAAATGAATGCAAAGAAGTAACAGTAAACTTTTTATGCAAATATTGATTTGTTCTAACTTGAGGGTAACCACTAGCCAATAGAAGACACTGATCTTCTCCAAAACTCAATGCGCTCAGTCAATCAATTAATTCCATTGATATCTGCGGAATGCGCTTTTTGTTGTGAAAACGTATCTTCCCTACAGATGTGCCGCGTGGACACTTGCACCAGTGCTGCTATTCATCAAATATATATGTTCTATATTTTCAACACCTGTTTTAACTTAAGCTAGGTCTACAACACGTTACGCTACCTCCGTACGGATCATCCCGGTCTAAATTTGAACTAGTTTTTTTTTATAACCTACAAGTTTCGTTCTATTTCCCCCCTCACGATACGAGCATCCTTCGGTGACTGGAGCGTCGACAGAGGGCCGAAATAACAGAAAGCACTCAACTCAGGCATGCATTGCACATCAATTGTAATGTAAGCAATTCTAGAAAAAAAAGCTAAATATGCATTTAAAAAAATATATATCTAAAGAAATTGCTCATAAAAACGATAGCCTATAAATTGATGCCTTCCACACAAGTTCTCCACACGGCATTAGTTGTAGCGGTACCTTGAAAACACAGCCAAGATAGGTTATAACACATGCTGGAAAATAGTTACCTAAATGCATGTTGGTGCGCAAGTCAGAGGGTTTGCAATAAATAGGAGATATGTCTTGTATTCCAGAGAGCAGGTTCGGCAAAACGCAGCTCCACTACTGTGAGTGGCCAGCGTAATGACCAGCCTCCCACTCATTCCTCTCCTCCCCAGAAGTTACCAGCGTCCCATGCGCCTCGCGAGCCAACAAAAGACTGCGGCTACCAATGCTCGAGCAGGAAGACTGAGAAGAAAAAGGAAAAGAGAAAATAAAGAGGAGAACGAACGAGGGGATATGCCCGCCTGATTTTCAGAGCCTTGCAAGAATCTGCAGAAGCCTACAGTGAGTCCTTTCAGCGTCTCTATACCCAATGAAAGAAGGGGAGACAGGTTTTTAAAAATACTTTTAGATCATATAGTGCACGGCTGAGCCCCTCCTTATATTCAGCTGCTGAGAAGTCCCTGTCTGTTGCACATGTCATATCCACTGGTTGCTATAGAGATGGCTCCACATGTTGTCGACAGTGAATGCTCAAGGAGGGATGGTTGGCTAATAAGCTTGTGGGCTGAGGGTGGATATGAATGGACATCGGGTTAGTCACTCATTTGTTAAGCTACTTGGGGTCTCTGTGTTCTGTGTGAATTGCGGTTTTCTGGGACTCTCCAGTCCACCCGTTTCCCTGCTCTCACTCTCCCAAATACAGTAATAGCCAGAATGAATGTATGCTTTACAGAAAGAGGGTTGGGGTCTCCATCCGTTGTGACTTCACAATCTTAATGTGAATGAAAATTATGGAGAGGTAGGCCGTATTTTTGTATAGTGATTTTTAGTGCCTCAAAATACTGTAGAAAACAGGATAGACTGAACAACAAATTCAGTGTAGACCTATCTGAGACAAACATATGAGTTGATAGCCTATGTAAGAAAATGCTGATTAATATTTAAAAAAAATATGAAAAAAGTACAAAAGTTTTACAAACAAAATCCCACTAAAACTCCCAATTAGTTATTAGGCAGAAGAAGAAAAAAATCCAGTGGACAGCAACAGCTGCACCAAGCAGGGTGAGGAGGATTATGGAGAGAAGAGGGAGAGAAAAGGAAGGAGAAAGGGAAAGGGGGCGGTAAAGTGGGGAGGGCTGGGGGTTCCTGTCAAATGCAGATGACAAGTCTTTGGGGGGTGGGGGGGGGGCTCTCCAGATAAAAAAAAAATGTATTCAGAGCCCCCCCCCCACCCCCCTTCTCCATTGTCCCAGTGTGTGACAGCTGGAGTTGTCAGTGGGAACAGGGGGACAAAAAAATTAAAGGCTGAAAGAAGCAATGCCGGGGTTCAAGCTGTGGGCCCACTGTGGCACCATCAGGACAAATTGGACACATCGCCCTAGGATAAGCTGCTTCTGTAATCCTTACCATGCTTGCCAAATATCAGAACTCAACATCAGTCAGATCATGCAATATGCCTTTGATGTATTTCGGAAATATTTGTAAGGATGTTGACAACTTTAAATGCCTTCTTCTCCAGAACCGCTGGACCAATCGACGCCATATTTGGTACACAGCATCTACGTACCCATGGTGTTAAATGCAACATTTTCCAGGACTCTAGCTCAAACAATATGGCCGCTATGAGTCAATGAGCTTCCATGAACGATGTTTCCTGTCCAACAGTGCCACCATGCGGCCAAACTAAACCATACTTTACAGGTTAACTAGACTCATATCCCTGAGTATGTGTGCCAAATTTCATTACTCTAAATCAAACAGATCATTATATGTAATTCATAACTCACTGGCTACATATTTAGTCATCATCCATAATGTATTTTGTAGAAACGATTAAAAAACACTTTTAATTATATACCAACTAACTGTTTTGTTATAGAGTTCATCCCTGGCTAGGGTAAAGTGGTGCGTGAAACCCTGGCTTAAGCGGTGGAAAATAAATCTCCCAGCCAGACCAAGCCTAGTGTATAATCATGCGTATCCTATTCACCACTGAACTGGAAGGACCTCCTGTGTCCACTAACAATCTAAAGCCTTTCCTAAGATATACACTATTCCCTCTTATTTAAAATGAATGGTTCAGTAGACATCCACCCCTCACCACTTACCCTACCAGACCTGGGTTTAAATACTATTTGAAGTCTTTTAAATACTTTGAGCATTTGTTCTAGCCTGCCTGGAGTGCCGGAGTTTGTGGATGTCTGAATATTCATTTGGTCCATTAAGCTGGCCAAGCTCGGGCACAGATAACATATTTTTTATGATTTCAAATAGTATTTGAATCCAGGTCTATGCCCTACACACACCCAACCCAACCCCACCCTCATTCTAAGCAAGCAGGAGAAAGCAAATTGACATGCCAAGGAGCGTCTAGGAAATGCTTGACAAGCGCCAGCAAGCAACACTAATACCTTCTAGGTGAGAGAGTACACTGTAAAAAATAAAAGTCTCAAAACACAATGATTGTGTAATGAAACCATGAAAAGTAGTGTACCTAAGCTGAGATCTGATGTTTGGAGGGTGTTTGAATGTAAACCCAATGTAAGTGTTTGAATGCAGATAATGTGTTTTAAAACAGAAATGAAGTACTCTGAAATACCCAAAGTGGTTCTTCAACTTGAATATTGATGTTTTTAAGAGAGTGTTGTGAAAACACTTTTGGGGGTTTCAGTGCATGTAAAAAGGTAGCATCAAAACACTACAACTGTTTTTCATACAATCAATGGTTTATAAATGCAAATGGTTTATAGCCTAAATATTGATTGATGATAAGAGACAATGGAGACTATTTTTTGTGGGTGGAATCCCACCTTAATTATTTCAATGCTTCATTTAGACAGATTGGAAACAGGAGGTGCAGTATGACGATACATTTCCTTTGAATTTGACCCACTCAACCACACAGCCAGACGGTAAGAAATTATTCTGGGGTGAATTGAAAATGTCTAGCTGTAACACACTCGGCTTAGTTACCCCTCTCCCTTCCAAAGACCAGGGTTAAATTCCCTGCTCCAACCGTTCAGTCTGTTTATCCCTCCTATCTGTATCCCCTCTGTCATTCCATTACTGTCTCAATAAAGTGTCAAAATGTCTTTAAAAACATTTTTGTAAGTTGTTTCAATGATTTGTTCATTTCGTTTGACCCAAATAAGGCAAGAATAAATAATATGTTGCTCAAAATGTAAGTATCTTTCATGAGGATAACCAAAAAGACGGAAAATTGAGTGATCAAACTCATTTGAAGTCTTTGGTTTTAATCAACTTGCATTTCCTATCTTGCCACTTCACTCTGTTTTTAGAGGACTGTGGGTAATGTATATTTTTAACTTGATGATTCTTTCACACAATGTTGTACGCATGTGTGAGAAAGAAAAGTATATTTATATATTAGTATTGAGCTTGTTGTACCATGAGGTTTAAATAATAGTTAGACCAATTGACATTCAATGAGGACAGCACCCATTCCCACATTCATGATTGTCAATGGAAGAGGCAAGGGCAGATTCCTCAATTGTTGCAGTTCAGCCTTGAGTTAGTTTTGGTGGTTTGAACACCGTGTCTGACAATGCCTGCCAAAACGGTATAAAATGGAAAATTATCAAATACGTAAAACAATGTTAAACATCAACACTTCAGAAAAAAATCATCTGATTCTGTACTAGACATGATCCAAAATACAGTGTCATAATGGTGTTTGGAAGCTTTAGAGAGAGGAAACGACGCCAAAAGAGAAGGTATCTAATTCTGCACTAAACAAGGCTCGAAACAAAAATATTTTTTTCAATATTATCTGTTAGTTCTCCCTGTCCCTGGCAAGTTGTTGCTCAACACTTGATTAAATGGTGTTACAACACACCATGTAATGTTTCAAAGGATGATGTGTTTCAATACTCCAGCAAAGTTAGGGTTTTTGTCTCCTTCAAGTTAGTGGCTCAGTTGCCATTCGTTTTGGTGTTACAAACCACTTCATTTTAACAGTGTAGAAGAGAAGAGTAGAGAAGCGAAGAAAGAGTGACTAACTCCAACAGTTATTTTTTTCCATGCAGAAACACATAAACAATGGCCACATTTCACACATTACAACCATTACACGCTGCACACTAGATTTCACGACTTGTGTAACATCTTGTGCATGCAGGACCAATGGTTATAGAACTCAGAGGAGCTTGTCCAGATAGAAAATAAGCCTTGAAGTTACAGGGTGCGTCCAAAACGGCACCCTATTCCCTACGTAGTGCACTACCTTTGACCAGGGCCCAGGTCAAAAGTAGTGCACTACATAGGGAATAAAGTGCCATTTTGGGACGCAAACCCATGGTGGCGAGGCAGAGTACCTCCAAACCCAGTGGAATGTGGACTCTTCCATGTGTAGTAGTTGTATGATATGGTGACAACACATCAAACAAAAGCATTTCAATCAATCAAATAGCAGATGACAGTAGACATTTTCCGGAAGACATTCTGCAACTGCAGCAAGTTCAACAGCCCTATCTGTACACTTTACAGCTGTCCCACTGTTTGCCTCCATGACACATTTCACATTTCTAATAAAAAGCTGAAACAGTAAAGACAATGTTTGCACAGGGGCAGAAAGTACAATGTACTTCACATTGTCAGGGAGAGAGGAGAAGGAATGTTAAACAAATGTCAGAATCAAGTGTATCAGGGCACAGAAATACAGAGCCCACACAGCCATGACAGTATGTGTGTATGCATTTATGTGTGTGTGTGTGTGTGTGTGTGTGTCCACAAGCAAGACATTAGAGACTCGGTTGAAACCTCAGGCCTTGTAATATGTTGGAGTAAACAGGATATAAAAGGCAAGGGAGCAGCAGAAGGAGGAAGGGCTGATGAAAGGCCTGGTGAAAGTGTGGTCCACATACAAACCCTGGTATAATGAGATCAGATTATCCTAATGCACCAGACACTGCCTCTGCACTTGCCTGCTACTCGCTCGCTACCTGGCCATGTACAAGAGACAAACCATTCAAATGTATTACACACTCACAGATAAATGTGTATACATGTGTACTAACACCAAAGCAGTACTATGGTCTTAGAAATGAGGGATGGGTTTGGGGGGGGGGGGGGGTGTTAATTATTTATCCAATACGTGAGCGAGACAGTTGCAGCGGTAGCTACGTTTAGGGGAAGGTGTTGGAGGATTAGGTTTTTCTCTAATGCTGAGAAGATGTTGTGCAAAACACTCAGGGGGTTGTTATTATCAGATACTCCAGATGTTATTGTTGTTGCTGCGGGCATGTAACAAGACGTGAGAAGAAGAAGAAAAAAAACACGACATCTCGTCTGGGCCTCTTACAACTGATGGTTTTCTTACGCGTGTTGATGTTTGATTGATTCGAAATGAAGACGAAACAGACTTTTATTAGGGAACTGACCAAAAAATATCAAAGTACGGTGGCAGATTTAGAATGTGTTTGAATGCAATAACATCAGTCCCAGCTTGATAAAATCACAGAACGAGAGACAGCGTAGAACGAGAGATGGAGAGAACACAAACATGGAAAGGCATCTGGATGACTCATTTATCCTCTCTTTTTTCTTCTTTCCTCTTATTTTTCTAAACCAAACAAAAAAAGAGTTGAGGGAAAAAGGGAATGTAAATGTGTGCGCAAGCATCTGTCCTGATGGATAATCAGAAGAAAAACGTTCAAAGACGGGAAAAAGGTCCCATTTCTATGTTTCACTTCAAACACCTGAATTGCTCTGTCTCATATTCTCATCCCTTAACTTGGAGACCCTAACCGAAAATGTGTATCAACCCCAAAACGTGTGTCAACCATGTCATTCTGGTGTTCTTCTCAGATTAGCTTGTTCAAATAAGCCTGCTCGTTCTGTGTGAATCTCAGCCCAACCATCGCCCATGCCAAGTAGTTCAAAGCTGTAAACATGCTGTTGATCAAGGTAAATGCTATGCCTGTCATCTAGCCTACATTTGAAGATGGGGTAGCAACCCACACTCACACATTCACAACGTCTGCAACAACAACAAAAAAAGAAACGAGAAAAGCCTGGTGATGGTATTGCTGCTATTATGAAAATGTACCATATCTGGCGAGGAACATGGGGTTAGGAAAGACAATCCCAGCATTTGAGGATGGGATGCATGCTTATGGTTCAGTTGAATAGATTGTATGCTAGGCATCTCAGATGTGAACTCTTCGGCATAATCCCTCCCCCCCCCATATCTCTACATCTTGCTTTGAATGAACCTCCATGGGTAGACATTTGTTATGTTAGAGTCTGTGTGTGTGTGTGTTATGTTAGAGTTTGTGTGTGTGTGTGTTATGTTAGAGTCTGTGTGTGTGTGTGTTATGTTAGAGTCTGTGTGTGTGTGTGTTATGTTAGAGTCTGTGTGTGTGTGTGTGTGTTATGTTAGAGTCTGTGTGTGTGTGTGTTATGTTAAGAGTCTGTGTGTGTGTGTGTTATGTTAGAGTCTGTGTGTGTGTGTGTTATGTTAGAGTCTGTGTGTGTGTGTGTGTGTTATGTTAGAGTCTGTGTGTGTGTGTGTGTTATGTTAGAGTCTGTGTGTGTGTGTTATGTTAGAGTCTGTGTGTGTGTGTGTTATGTTAGAGTCTGTGTGTGTGTGTGTTATGTTAGAGTCTGTGTGTGTGTGTGTTATGTTAGAGTCTGTGTGTGTGCGTGTTATGTTAGAGTCTGTGTGTGTGTGTGTGTTATGTTAGAGTCTGTGTGTGTGTGTTATGTTAGAGTCTGTGTGTGTGTGTGTTATGTTGTGTGTGTGTGTGTCTTATGTTAGAGTCTGTGTGTGTGTGTGTGTTATGTTAGAGTCTGTGTGTGTGTGTGTTATGTTAGAGTCTGTGTGTGTGTGTGTTATGTTAGAGTCTGTGTGTGTGTGTGTTATGTTAGAGTCTGTGTGTGTGTGTGTGTTATGTTAGAGTCTGTGTGTGTGTTATGTTAGAGTCTGTGTGTGTGTGTGTGTTATGTTAGAGTCTGTGTGTGTGTGTGTTATGTTAGTCTGTGTGTGTGTGTGTGTTATGTTAGAGTCTGTGTGTGTGTGTGTGTGTTATGTTAGAGTCTGTGTGTGTGTGTGTTATGTTAGAGTCTGTGTGTGTGTGTTATGTTAGAGTCTGTGTGTGTGTGTGTTATGTTAGAGTCTGTGTGTGTGTGTTATGTTAGAGTCTGTGTGTGTTATGTTAGAGTCTCTGTGTGTGTGTGTTATGTTAGAGTCTGTGTGTGTGTGTGTTATGTTAGAGTCTGTGTGTGTGTGTGTTATGTTAGAGTCTGTGTGTGTGTGTGTTAGTGAGGTGTATGTTTTCCCTCGCCTGCCCTGGACATGTTTTCCTCTGGAGGTTGGGTTGGAGGTGCAGACTACTTAGAATAACTAACACAACAGGTCAAATCAAATCCCGATATATACACAGTACAGCCTATAACTCCATATGGTTTTATAGTCCACTCTGTAAAGGGGTTGCCAGTAGTTTTGCAGTAGTTTACGGGCAGCTCGGTGGCAAGTCAAATTCTGTATTTCATATTACGGTACACCTACTGTGATATAAGTACGGTATCAAAGCAAGCACTGTGTAATGACAATGCGATACCGTAAAATTGTATTATATTGTATTATATCGTACGGGAGTAAACGCTACCGTAATGAATTAAACTTGTTGAGGGGAGGGGTTTGAATTTCACATTTTACTGTAATACGAAGGGATTGTGTAACCAGGTTGGCTGCTAAGTAGTGTTTATAAACATTACAGCATATTCGCAAATATTTGGTGTTTTATATCCCTTGCGCTTCTAGAAGCTTTAACAAAGGCTTCCAAACAGGTCAAAAGGACAAAATGGGCAACCATTTGAGGCTTAACGCTTGCCAATCCAAACTGTCCCCTATACATTTTAAATTGATGGGGTACTATAACCACTCATGGGTGCAACAAATATAGCCTCATAATAGACATGCCTCAAAATATGTTGATGAGCCAGAAACAGCTATACCATGCACCCACTAGTGGGTAAAAGGTTTTTGGCACTCCAAAGATATGATATGGTACTGTATTCTGTGGGGTGGAATTACAACTCACTGTAAAACATTCCCTGTAAAATGAATAGGAATTTACTGGCAGCAATTGGCCAGTAAGTTATGGTAATCCATTTTACACTACCAAAAATGTTACTGTAATCTAATTTCCGGTATATTCCTGGAATTACCCTTGCAAATCAAATCAAATTTTATTTGTCACATACACATGGTTAGCAGATGTTAATGCGAGTGTAGCGAAATGCTTGTGCTTCTACTTCCGACACTGCAGTAATAACCAACAAGTAATCTAACTAACAATTCCAAAACTACTGTCTTATACACACAAGTGTAAGGGGATAAAGAATATGTACATAAAGATATATGAATGAGTGATGGTACAGAGCAGCATAGGCAAGATACAGTAGATGGTCTCGAGTACAGTATATACATATGAGATGAGTATGTAAACAAAGTGGCTTAGTTAAAGTGGCTAGTGATACATGTATTACATAAAGACGTGGTAGATGCACCTTTACTGACCTCGCCTTCTGGATGATAGCGGGGTGAACAGGCAGTGGCTCGGGTGGTTGTTGTCCTTGATGATCTTTATGGCCTTCCTGTAACATCGGGTGGTGTAGGTGTCCTGGAGGGCAGGTAGTTTGCCCCCGGTGATGCGTTGTGCAGACCTCACTACCCTCTGGAGAGCCTTACGGTTGTGGGCGGAGCAGTTGCCGTACCAGGCGGCGATACAGCCCGCCAGGATGCTCTCGATTGTGCATCTGTAGAAGTTTATGAGTGCTTTTGGTGACAAGCCGAATTTCTTCAGCCTCCTGAGGTTGAAGAGGCGCTGCTGCGCCTTCTTCACGATGCTGTCTGTGTGGGTGGACCAATTCAGTTTGTCTGTGATGTGTACGTCGAGGAACTTAAAAGTTACTACCCTCTCCACTACTGTTCCATCGATGTGGATAGGGGGGTGTTCCCTCTGCTGTTTCCTGAAGTCCACAATCATCTCCTTAGTTTTGTTGACGTTGAGTGTGAGGTTATTTTCCTGACACCACACTCCGAGGGCCCTCACCTCCTCCCTGTAGGCCGTCTCGTCAGAGACATATTACCCAGTGTTCTCTGAAAGTTATATTGTTTTACATTAATATTTACATTTTGGTAATTTAGCGGGCACACTTACAGTCAGCGTATTCAATTCAGGTTGATAAAAAACAAACACATATCACAGTCACAGCAAGTAAAACGTTTCTGCAACCGTTACTGAGAATGTTGTTGTAGTTAAGGATACATTAGTCTTCAACATAATTGTAATTACATACAATGTCTTATATATATATATATATATATCTCTGTATAGTGCCAATACAATACAATACTGAGAAATTAACAGGAATTTGATGCCAGAGCAATGAAACACAACACAGTAAAAGTGACTATTAAACTGTAAGAAAATACAAGGGATTACAGCAAGCAGGTTGGCTGTAGGCATTTTCATATGACAGTATATTCATTTTTATATCACTTGCACTTCTAGAGGCCTAAACAAAGTCTTCCAAACTGACTATGATTACAGGACAAACAAATGGACATTTATTTTTTTACTAGACAAGTCAGTTATGAACAAATTCTTATTTTTAATGACGGCTTAGTGTGTTAACTGCCTGTTCAGGGGCAGAACGACAGATTTGTACCTTGTCAGCTCGGGGGTTTGAACTTGCAACCTTCCAGTTACTAGTCCAATGCTCTAACCACTAGGCTACCCTACCTCCCCATGGACATAGCAGCGGGAAGTGGGAGTGGTCAAAAAAGAATAATACATATATAATTTGTTTTTCAACAGGGCAATGACCCTGAAGGAGGCTGTGTAAGGGCTTTTTGACCAAAAATGAATAGGAATTTACTGGCAGCAATTGGCCAGTAAGTTACTGTAGAGTTTCAGGACAAGGTTTGGAGAATTCCTAAAATACAATATATTACTGTATTCTGTGGGTGTACAGCATTCTCACTCATGGGTGCAATAAATAAAGACTCTTACAAGGAACGCATTGAAATATGTTATTGAGCCAGAGACTCTTTCCCACAACATTTTCCCACAATGCACCATAATTAGTACTGTAAAACACATTTACGGCATTTTACTGTGCATTCTACAGTGTTTTATTGTTGAAATTACAGAAAGGTCTTAGAGTGTGCAATAAAACAAATGTACTGTATTTTACTGTGCAGTCTACGTAATTTACTGTATACAGTGTACAGTATCATGCTGTTAATTAAAACAGTAAGTTATTTACCATTTGAAATACAGCAATTCTTTCCACGCCCACAACATTTTCCCACAATGCACCCCAATTTACAGTATGCTGCAGTAAAACGTTTCAGAGGATTTTACTGTTATTAATACAAAAAATGACTGTATTTTTTAAAACATTTTTACGCTACAATGCACTGGTAATCCACTGGCATCAACCCTGATTAAACCAATTTTCATTGTTTGATTTAGATGAGGTGGTGGGGGGGGGGGGGGCATCTAAATCAAATTTTTATAGACTTGTTTCTGACACCGGGAACATTTCCATTCCGTTTTCATGTTATGGTTCAAATCCCAGAAAAACGCTAAAAACAATTACTGTAAGTAGCACTTAGAAATGAACAATTCAAGTTAAGTCAACAACCATCAGTGGAGGCGTTCAGATTGTTACCATGTGTCAAGTCATATTAAGTTTTAATTCCATTCTTCCCAGGGAAAATGGAGAATACTTATTTCGGAAGATGTAATTAGTTTTTATGACATTGTGAGCTCAAATTAAATATCCCATACACTCATTGTAAACCCAAAAGTACAAAATGTAATTTAACAAAGATCCCTAAGGAAACGGCATCCAACTATACGTACTTGTGTTAAAATGATTTATTTCTGAGTTTGAGTGATAATTTACTATGAAATAAAAAGATCACTATTGAAAACCAAAAGATCTCTATTGGGGGAGGGGAAGCTGTTCCTAGATCTGTACCTGGGGGGAAACTTAATCCGGGAGCGTGTATGACAGCCGAGGGACAAAGATAACATTTCAGAGGTACAGAGAACAACTAAGTGGGTGCAAGACAATGTCTCGTCTTCTACTCATGAGTTGAAAATAAACTGAACTCGTTCATTTTTCACTTTGGGTATAAGACTCAAGTGTTAATGATGACCTGTTGGTATATGATATGGTTTCAATTTTAGGCTACATACTCTGAAAGAACTTCAGCATTGTGTATGTTCAGACTTCAATGCAGCCAGTTGTATGTGCTGCTACGCCCTAACTACTCGCAAACCATTTAGCCAATTAGTTTCATCCGTGAGAGTGTGAACAGATAGGCTATGTGTGCCACTATTGGGGGTGGTGTTGGGATAGTGCTACACATAAATAAATAATCACAGCAATGGGTGCATAAATTCTCATTAGCGTCTTCATTAAACGCAACTAGCGGGAGTGGACACCTCCCCTTGGCCCTGTCATCTCCATGGCAACGCCTCCCCGATGAAGGTCTGCAGGAGAGGCTGTCGTTTGTGTGTTCATGTATGGTGGTGGGGTTAGTGGGTGGGGGGGGGGGGTAGCTGGACACGTACGGCCCCTTAACGCCCTATGTCTCCCCCCTCCCCCTGTTCCCTGTGTTCCCCCCATCTCTCTGTAGTGGAAGGGTGGGGCGCGTGGCGAGCAGCCAGGACTCTTGATCCATCCCCCCATCTCACTTGACAGGTGGGAGGGAGCTGCCGTGTGTCTGGACTCAAAGGCAATCACTCTGAGTTCACTGTTTAATTACTGCTTATCTGAAGAGCCGCCGCCCATGCAAATGAAGCAACACCAATCAGCTGGGGAGAAATGGGGCCGTCACCGCTGCCACCACCGAGCTGACAGACAGACACTCTCCCAGCCTGCCTGCCCGCCTTCCCACCCACCCACCCGCCTGCCTTCCCACCCGCACTATCTGTGTCTCACGCAGCTTTAAAAGACTAGTCTGCCCTGGAGCCAAAGCAGCGCTGCTCATCTCAACCTCAGTGAATTCATAATGAGGCCCATTCTATGATGTGTTTGTGTTTGTGTGCGTGTGCGTAGCTGTAGCGTACCAGCGGGTTTGTTTCCCCCACTTCTCGGTGCCCGCCTCTCCAAAAACAATGTACATATAGCTAGCTGATCAAAAATTCTGAAGGCAAAATTAATTATGATTTATTTCAGAATTTCTAAGGCACTGTAACATAATCAAACGTTGAGTAGCTCATTATTGTGAATGCATAAAATCAATCTTGCCTACTTTCTTTCATAAAGATAATTATACTGTAGGCCCTTTTGAAAGTATGTTGTAATGAATAATATATTTTCTTGCATGTACATGTGTGATGAAATATGATTGCCTGTGTGTGTGTGTGTGTGTGTGTGTGTGTGTGTGTGTGTGTGTGTGTGTGTGTGTGTGTGTGTGTGTGTGTGTCTATGCGTTTGGGTATGTCTGTACTGTATGTGTGTATGATTGTAATTGTGTGTGTTTGTATGTTCACATCTGCAAACAATAGTATATTATTAAAAACAAAACACTTTTTTAAAGTGAGAAGTCGGCATAGGTCTGAAGCCAAAAAAGTAATTCAGGGGCACCATAATGCTTACTCCACCCATGCTCTACCAAGGTTACCTAGCACACAGCTTTGACCTACAACAGTAGCTATGTGGGTCTATTGTACTTCAAACAATGTGTATGCAGGTTGCTTGGGATTCAAACCCTCACAAACAGCTGAATTCATTCATTATTCAGTAGAATAATGGACTACTGTGTTCTGCTATAAAAAATAATGTATATATATATATGTATATAAATAATATAAATATATATATATATATATATATATATATATATATATATATATAAATAATATATATATATATATGTATATAAATAATATGTATATAAATAATGTATATATATATATATGTATATAAATAATATATATACAATTGAAGTCAGAAGTTTACATACACCTTAGCTAAAGACATTTAAACTCAGCTTTTCACAAATCCTAACATTTAATCAGGGCTTTGTGACGGCCACCCCAATACCTTGACTTTCTTTGTCCTTAAGCCATTTTGCCTCAATTTTGGAAGTATGCTTGAGGTCATTGTACATTTGGAAGACCCATTTGCAACCAAGCTTAACTTCCAGACTGATGTCTTGAGATGTTGCTTCAATATATTTCACATAATTTTCATGCCTTCATGATGCTATCTATTTTGTGAAGCGCACCAGACCTGCAGCAAAGCACCCCCACAACATGATGCTGCCACCCCTGTGCTTCACGGTTGGGATGGTGTTCTTCGGATTGCAAGACTCACCCTTTTTCCTCCAAATATAACAATGGTCATGATGGCCAAACAGTTCTATTTTTGTTTCATCAGACCAGAGGACATTTCTCCAAAAAGTACGATCTTTGTCCCCATGTGCAGTTGCCAAATGTAATCTGGCTTTTTTTATGGCAGTTTTGGAGCAGTGGCTTCTTCCTTGTTGAGCAGCCTTTCAGGTTATGTCGATATAGGACTGGTTTTACTGTGGATATAGATACTTTTGTACCAGTTTCCTCCAGCATCTTCACAAGTTCCTTTGCTGTTGTTCTGGGATTGATCTGCACTTTTCACACCAAAGTACATTAATCTCTAGGAGACAGAACGTGTCTCCTTCCTGAGCGGTATGACGGCTGCGTGGTCCCATGGTGTTTATACTTGCGTACTATTGTTTGTACAGATGAACGTGGTACGCTCAGGTGTTTGGAAATTGCTCCCAAGGATGAACCAGACAGCATAGTGCTTGTCTTTTCAACATTCTTTCAGAATTGAAAAATGAACCTGTTTTAAATGTCTGGAAATTACGTATTTTCAACATCCCCAAAAAATACATCATTTTCAAAGTCAAGAACAAAAGATATTTTACACCTCCTGAAAATCCGTCTTTTCACCTTTCATTCAGAACCTAAAATGAACATAATCGTCAACGTTTGGAAAATACGTATTTTAAATGTAATTTTTCTTACTGGGTTCAGATTTGTGGGAATATTGAATTAATGCACCATAAGGTAAGGGCTAGAATTTGTTCTGGATGCTCAAACGGATGCTCGAACGGAGATATGTCTAACTAGCTAGCTAGTTAGCATGTGTACACTCACTGCAATGCACAGCCAATGTGCTACTTGCATGTGCATTGGTCAGGGTTTAGATTCAATATTGCAAGACAATTTGTTTTATCAGCTACAGTGTGTGTTGTGAGAGGCTGGTTTTGGCTGAGGATATGTACTGTAGGCTAGCTAGCAATGTTTGTGCTGAAACTGACATCTGGCTGCACACATAGCTATCTAGACAGTTTGACAGTATCATGCCGGAGTAGCTAGCTAGATGAGCAATGCCCATTGCGTGTATTATAAGTTAGCAGTGTGGCAGTTTCTCAAAGTTTGGTGTTGACTTTAAACATTACTTTGCTAGCTATGCTTTATGGACTAATGTAACTTATCTAACTAGGATATATTATCAACATTGAGTTGTGGTGCACAGCTATGATATAGTATTGTTGGCTTGTAGCTACTGGCTATAATAGACCCCAAGGATGTTGGCGAGCTTATTTGTTTGTGGTCTGATTTAGATGACTTCAGACATATGAAAAATCTTCCATAGCAAAATATACCATGCTAGCTTGCTTCTCATCTGACTGGTGTCAGCTAAATAGCTACAGCTGCTAGTCTGCTACTAGAAAGCTGCTGCTGTTGCGCAGCAACCGAGTCGCTGGTCCTGGTTTAAGATTCAGCTGAAAGGTTTTTAGCATTGTCAGAAATATTACAAAAAAGTAGCACATCATTGGTTCTTAATGGATAGAAATGAGCATGTGAGAGTGACAAATTATAAACGTAATAGAAAATGGCCACTTTATGGACGCTATAGTCTTGTTTTAATCCGATGTCTAGAATTAGAAAAGACTCTGAAACCTCAATTGCTGACAACCCTGTTAAAAAAAATCAGGTACGACGTTCTCGGTAACGGCTGGATGGCTCATGATGAGAGGCGGGGAGTGTGTTGTGTACCTCCAATTAAGTTTATTTGCACATTTTCATAGAGATTGGTGTCACCTTTGCTTAGATATGATGGTAGGGAGATTTAACATTGAGCTTCAACCAATGCCATACTATTGTGGGGGCTGTCGCCCCACAATAATATATTCATGTTTGTGCACAGTTTGTGTAGGCATAAACTAATGCTCATATTTTATACAATATTGGTAACTACAAAATCATCATCCCCTGAAATACGGTATGTGCCGGTACTCATTTTGGGTGCTGGTAATGTTTAAATGTAGGTGCAGGAGCTCAACAATACGTTGGAGCTAAAATTCTAAAAGAGGAACAGAAGCTCAAGCAGTAGAAAATGTGAAGTGTCGGTACTCAGCTCCAGTGAGCTCCTGCCCAAGTCAAGCACTGACTATATGTATAGTAAACTGTATGCTGTATGCAGTGTCAGTGTGACAGTATATTTCCTTGTTCCCAGTGTTTGTGTGTGTTAGTGTCTGTGTACATACTGTATGTGTGTGGTAATGTGTACATCATATTTTCTGCACACTGCTCAGCAGACCAGTATAGGGGTAAGGGGTACATCCCATGCATTCGGAAAGCATTGAGACCCCTTCCCCTTTTCCACATTTTGTTACGTTACAGCCTTATTCTAAATTGAATTAAATAAAACAATTTCCTCACCAATCTACACACAATACCCCATAATGACAAAGCGAAAACAGAATATACCTTATTTACATAAGTATTTAGACCCTTTGCTATGAGACTTGAACCATCCAAACCATCCATTGCTCTTTACCTTCACGTAAATAAAGCAAGTCACATCCCCAATAGCTCCAATAAACACAAACACTTCACTTGATTCGTTAAAATGTCCCCTCTTATCAATCTCTCTCTAATCAGTTTATTTTAAACAGGGGGAAATGAAGGTTAAAGGGACATGTTGTCTTAAAGTCATGACGGGTTAAAAGCTTGACATGGAGAGTTGCGTTTTCCTGGGGTAATTGTGCCTGGCATTTGAATGCAAAATGTCATGTCAAAGATGGAGCAGCGAAAGGCCAATGTGGAATATGTAGGCAGTAAACACACATACCTCTTCTACTATACGTAGGAGGTAGAACATAATGCCGGAATAACTATCAACTGTATTTACTATAGAATGAGTCACAGTTAGTGTCCAATCTACTTTCAAAGACAGAGAATGAACTTGGAACATTGCCCTTTTACTGCAGTGGGCTAAATCAGGGTCACACAGAGTGATTCTTCGTAATCTTAAACAAATCTACTTTGAAACAAAAGTATACACCTCACATACATGGTTATGGGCTTAAACAAAGAAGACACCTGTACCATGTCAGATATAGAGTTGAAATGTATTACATTTTGCATCCCAATATCACAGAAGATTTTCATCCGTTTAAAAAATATATATCTTAATTAATTATAAAATAATGAAAAATATACATTCCACCCATGAGGTCAAAGAAGGCACATTTGGTCAGTAATTGCAGGAAAGAGCTACCACAACCTGTTATAGAAGTAATTGATATACACCTGCAGGGTTGACACAATGTACTTTTACAATGCTTCATCACTGAAGGTGTACGTTTTTCGCTAATGATAAACAAAGTCAAAGTCATAACATAAAGGGGCATTAAAACTCGTACAGCAAAGGCATGCCCTTCTAATGTGACAGGAACCAGCAACTATTGCAAAATAAAAAATTACAGTCAATTAAAGTCAATAAAAGGCTAGGACAGATGATTACATTTAATTTACTGTGAGGGAAGTGGTTTCTGTTTAATTTACTGTGAGGGAAGTGGTTTCTGTACAATACACTACAGTATGCTGTCTGAGCAACAAATCAATTTACTTCCTTATTAGAGCTATTTAAAATGAATTCATCTACAAGAAAGAAAAAATTATCAAGATGAATATGTATATTCAATTTATATATATTTTTTGTCACAAGCAACATGAGGAACCCAGCCAGGAAACTGTTAATCAATAGCGAACAAATGGATTAAGACTCTTCGCTCATTACCGGAACTGTCTCCTTTGTACTTTATGATTATATATTATGTATGTATTGATTAACGTAAAATGCATTCACTTTGTGTTTAGTATGTTTTATGTTATTGCAATGTAATTGTGTTTTCCTTTGCCTTTTTGTCTGTCATTGATTCATCACAAGTACAATAGTTTTCCGCCCTTTAGTCCAGAAACGGACTGGACATAGGGCAAATGCCAGATTGGCTGGTCGATCTTTAGCCTACTGGTCCTGTCAAATGTGTGTTGCTCTTGTATTGTGCAGAAATACCATTATTTGACTAATAATGGGGGCCTCTATGTAAAAATAGGTAAGTGTCGGGGTCTCAAAAAACAAAATGGGCCAGTGCCTGCACCGATTTGTGGTCCCAGTCCGTTCCTGCTCTAGTCTAGAATTTAAATAAATAGTCTAGTATACCTCCGTTGCTGGAAATGTACAGCAAAATTTGTAGTTAGCTACTGTAATTCTATGTCACAGTACAATACTGTAAAGAGCAATGCATTACAGGGGCTCAATGGCATTCCGCTACACTGCTGTAGAATTTCAGCAATTGCTGTATTAAAATACTGTATTACCTGCTCTGCTGTATATTTACAGCAGCATACTGTGAATTATGGTGCATTGTGGAAAATGTTGTGGGGTGCAAAATAATCGCTGGCTCATTAACATATTGTGAAGTGTGCCTTGTAAGAAGCTATATTTGTTGCACCCATTAGTGAGAATGCTGTGCCCCATAGAATACATTATCATGCTGTATTAAATGTTGTTGTTTTTTGGTTCAAATCTACACTAATTTACTGGCTACTATGCAGCCAATAATTTACTGTAATTTATTACCACCCCCACATAATACAACGCCATACTGTAATTTTAGAGTGCCAAAAGCCTTTTGTGGGTGCATGGTACTGTTGTGTCCAATTAACACATTTTGAGGCGTATACTTGTTGCGCCTGTTAGTGAGATTGCTGTACCAATTCAAGTGATATGTGGTAGTAGTTCCCTATTAAATGTACACTCAGCACCCAGTTTATCAAACAGCCTGTTCCATCTCATCCCAAAGACGCTCTATTGAGTTGAGGTCTGGGGACTACGCAGGCCTCTCAAGCAAACTGAACCCGTTGTCATGTTCCAGGCAATGTTTTTCCAATCCTAAATTATCCACTGTTGGTGATCGTGTGCCCACTGGTGCCACTTCTTCTTGTTTTTAGCTGATAGGAGTGGAACCTGGTATGGATGTTGTGACAAGCAAAGCAGGGGGTGGCCGTTTCTGAGATACTGAACTCGGCGCTCCCGGCACCGATCATACCACGCTCAAAGTTACCGAGGTCACTCGATTTGCCCATTCTAACATTCAATCTAACAGTAACTGAATGCCTCGATGCCTGTCTGGCTGCTTTGTAGAGCAAGCCATGGCCACGTGACTCACTGCCTGTAGGAGCGATCTAGTTTCATGAACGGGGCGGTGTACCTAACAAACTGCCGGTGAGTGTATATAGGGGATAGATTAGAGTGGCAGCAAGTCTTGAACCTTTAACGGTGAGTGTTTAGCCATGTCCTTTTGATCTGTAGTCACTGCCAGTTTATAAGCCTTTGTTAAGGCCTCTACAAGTGCAAGTGATATAAAACACAAAATATTCATTGGTATGCTGTAATATATAATTACACATCCACTGTTAGCAATTGCTGTAATTTTATTAAGATACAATTTAACAATAAACTACCGTATTTCTGTTTTGCTGTATATTTACTGCAGCCTTCTGTAAATGATGGTGCAGTGTGGACAAATCTTGTGGGCGGGAAAATAATCACTGGGTCATTAACATATTTAGAGGCATGCCTTGTAAGTGGCTAGTTGTTACACCCATTAGTGAGAATGCTGTACCAATTTAACTGATACGTGGAAGTAGTGCCCTAACAATTTAATGTATATACGGAACAGATCAGAGGTCTTAAAACTTTAATGGGTGAATAGTTTGCCATGTGTTTTGCCCTGTCTTCACAGCCAGTTTAGAAGTCTTTGTTTAGGGCTATAGAAGTGCAAGCAATATAGAACACTGATATTAATAAATATCCTGTACTACACAAATACCTAGTAGCCAACCTACTTGCACTATTCCCATGTAATTACAGTAAAATACCAACATGATTATAGTAGCGTTTACTTTCTTACTGCAGGCACACTGGCTACTGTAAATTACAGGAAATGTTTTACAGTGTACCTCTGTCAGAGTTCTGTGAATATTTCAATACAACGCAACCCCCCCCCCCCCCCCACAAACATTGAGTACTTTGAGTGCGTAGTGGCATCGATTCACAGAGTATAGCCTGTAACAATGTGTAGCCTGTAACTACGAGCAGATGTACAGGGCAAGGTTGTTCGTTTTGAGAAAAATATGACACAATAGGAAAGAGTCATGCTGTTCACAGAGGAGATGTGCACATAGTTCTGTACCGTCCTGTGGTCCACCCCCAGGAAATGGCCCAGTCCTTCTGTTCCCTTCCAACAGCTTTATAGCGAGAGAGTGAACTTTCCGACAGCATCGGATGTTGCTCATCGGAGTCGTATTGACACCTTGTCACTTTTGTCAATGCCAACCCCTGGCCACAAGTGCATTTACTATAACACGCTGGTTGTTCGCCTTAGCAATCTCACCAAGATAAAGACCTCCGCCATTCTTGCCATTATTGAAAGAGATCGTGATACCTCACATCTCAAAATAGGGCTACTTAATGTTAGATCCCTTACTTCGAAGGCAGTTATAGTCAATGAACTAATCACTGATCATAATCTTGATGTGATTGGCCTGACTGAAACATGGCTTAAGCCTGATGAATTTACTGTGTTAAATGAGGCCTCACGTCCTGGTTACACTAGTGACTATATCCCCCGTGCATCCCTCAAAGGCGGTGATGTTGCTAACATTTACGATAGCAAATTAAAATTTACACCAAAAAAATGACGTTTTTTGTCTTTTGAGCTTCTAGTCATGAAATCTATGCAGCCTACTCAGTCACTTTTTATAGCTACTGTTTACAGGCCTCCTGGGCCATACAGCGTTCCTCATTGAGTTCCCTGAATTCCTATTGGACCTTGTAGTCATAGCAGATAATATTCAAATTTTTGGTGACTTTAATATTCACATGGAAAAGTCCACAGACCCACTCCAAAAGAGCCATCATCGACTCAGTGGGTTTTGTCCAACATGTTTCTGGACCGACTCACTGTCACAGTCATACTCTGCACCTAGTTTGGTCCCATGTAATAAATGTTGTGGATCTTAATGTTTTTCCTCATAATTCTGGACTATCGGACCACCATTTTATTACGTTTGCAATTGCAACAAATAATCTGCTCAGACCCCAACCAAGGAGCATCAAAAGTCGTGCTATAAATTCTCAGACAACACAAAGATTCCTTGATGCCCTTCCAGACTCCCTCTGCCTACCCAAGGACATCAGAGGACAAAAATCAGTTAACCACCTAACTGAGGAACTCAATTTAACCTTGCGCAATACCCTAGATGCAGTTGCACCCCTAAAAACTAAAAACATTTGTCATAAGAAACTAGCTCCCTGGTATACAGAAAATACCTGAGCTCTGAAGCAAGCTTACAGAAAATTGGAATGGAAATGGCGCCACACCAAACTGTAAGTCTTCCAACTAGCTTGGAAAGACAGTACCGTGCAGTATCGAAGAGCCCTCACTGCTGCTCGATCATCCTATTTTTCCAACTTAATTGAGGAAAATAAGAACAATCCGAAATGTATTTTTGATACTGTCGCAAAGCTAACTAAAAAGCAGCATTCCCCAAGTGAAGATGGCTTTCACTTCAGCAGTAATAAATTCATGAACTTCTTTGAGGAAAAGATCATTGATCATTAGAAAGCAAATTACGGCCTCCTCTTTAAATCTGCATATTCCTCCAAAGCTCAGTTGTCCTGAGTCTGCACAACTCTGCCAGGACCTAGGATCAAGAGAGACACTCAAGTGTTTTAGTACTACATCTCTTGACACAATGATGAAAATAATCATGGCCTCTCAACCTTCAAGCTGCATACTGGTCCTTATTCCAACTAAACTACTGAAAGAGCTGCTTCCTGTGCTTGGCCCTCCTATGTTGAACATAATAAACGGCTCTCTATCCACCAGATGTGCACCAAACTCACTAAAAGTGACAGTAATAAAGCCTCTCTTGAAAAAGCCAAACCTTGACCCAGAAAATATAAAAAACTATTGGCCTATATCGAACCTTTCATTCCTCTCAAAAATGTTAGAAAAAGCTGTTGCGCAACAACTCACTGCCTTCCTGAAGACAAACTATGTATACGAAATGCTTCAGTCTAGTTTTAGACTCCATAATAGCACTGAGACTGCACTTGTGAAGGTGGTAAATTACCTTTTAATGGCATCAGACTGAGGCTCTGCATCTGTCCTCGTGCTCCTAGACCTTAGTGCTGCTTTTGATACCATCGATCACCACATTCTTTTGGAGAGATTGGAAACCCAAATTGGTCTACACGGACAAGTTCTGGCCTGGTATAGATCTTATCTGTCAGAAAGATATCAATTTGTCTCTGTGAATGGTTTGTCCTCTGACAAATCAACTGTACATTTCGGTGTTCCTCAAGGTTCTGTTTTAGGACCACTATTGTTTTCACTATATATTTTACCTCTTGGGGATGTCATTCGAAAACATAATGTTAACTTTCACTGCTATACGGATGTCACACAGCTGTACATTTCAATGAAACATGGTGAAGCCCGAAAATTGCCCTCGCTAGAAGCCTGTGTTTCAGACATAAGGAAGTGGATGGCTGCAAACTTTCTACTTTTAAACTCGGACAAAACAGAGATGCTTGTTCTATGTCCCAAGAAACAAAGAGATCTTCTGTTGAATCTGACAATTAATCTTGATGGTTGTACAGTCGTCTCAAAAAAGACTGCGAAGGACCTCAGCGTTACTCTGGACCCTGATCTCTCTTTTGACAAACATATCAAGACTGTTTCAAGGACAGCTTTTTTCCATCTACGTAACATTGCAAAAATAAGAAACCTTCTGTCCAAAAATGATGCAGAAAAATTATTCCATGCTTTTGTTACTTCTAGGTTAGACTACTGCAATGCTCTACTTTCCGGCTACCCGGATAAAGCATGAAATAAACTTCAATTAGTGCTAAATACGGCTGCTTGAATCCTGACTAGAACCAAAAAAATTGATCATATTACTCCATTGCTAGCCTCCTTACACTGGCTTCCTGTTAAGGCAAGGGCTGATTTCAAGGTTTTACTGCTAACCTACAAAGCATTATATGGACTTGCTCTGACCTATCTTTCTGATTTGGTCCTGCCGTACATACCTACACGTATGCTAAAGGTCACAAGACGCAGGCCTCCTAATTGTCCCTAGAATTTCTAAGCAAACAGCTGGAGGCAAAAAATTATTCCATGCTTTTGTTACTTCTAGGTTAGACTACTGCAATGCTCTACTTTCCGGCTACCCGGATAAAGCATGAAATAAACTTCAGTTAGTGCTAAATACGGCTGCTTGAATCCTGACTAGAACCCCAAAAAATTATCATATTACTCCATTGCTAGCCTCCTTACACTGGCTTCCTGTTAAGGCAAGGGCTGATTTCAAGGTTTTACTGCTAACCTACAAAGCATTATATGGACTTGCTCCGACCTATCTTTCTGATTTGGTCCTGCCGTACATACCTACACGTATGCTAAAGGTCACAAGACGCAGGCCTCCTAATTGTCCCTAGAATTTCTAAGCAAACAGCTGGAGGCAGGGCTTACTCCTATAGAGCTCCGTTTTTATGGAATGGTCTGCCTACCCATGTGAGAGACGCAGACTCGGTCTCAACCTTTAAGTCTTTACTGAAGACTCATCTCTTCCCTGGGTCATATGATTGAGTGTAGTCTGGCCCAGGAGTGTGAAGGTAAACGGAAAGGCTCTGGAGCAACAACTACCCTTGCTGTCTCTGCCTGGCCGGTTCCCCTCTCTCCACTGGGATTCTCTGCCTCTAACCCTATTACAGGGGCTGAGTCACTGGCTTACTGGTGCTCTTTCATACCGTCCCTAGGACGGGTGCGTCACTTGAGTGGGTTGAGTCACTGACGTGATCTTCCTGTCTGGGTTGGCGCCCCCCCCTTGGGTTGTGCCGTGGCGGAGATCTTTGTGGGCTATACTCGGCCTTGTCTCAGGATGGTAAGTTGGTGGTTGAAGAAATCCCTCTAGTGGTGTGGGGGCTGTGCTTTGGAAAAGTGGGTGTGGTTATATCCTTCCTGTTTGGCCCTGTCCGGGGGTATCATCGGATGGGGCCACAGTGTCTCCTGACCCCGCCTGTCTCAGCCTCCAGTATTTATGCTGCAGTAGTTTATGTGTCGAGGGGCTAGGGTCAGTTTGTTATATCTGGAGTACTTCTCCTGTCTTATCTGGTGTCCTGTGTGAATTTAAGTATGCTCTCTCTAATTTTCTCTTTCTCTCTTTCTTTCTCTCTCTCGGAGGACCGGAGCCCTAGGACCATGCCTCAGGACTACCTGGCATGATGACTCTTTGCTGTCCCCAGTCCACCTGGCCGTGCTGCTGCTCCAGTTTCAACTGTTCTGCCTGCGGCTATGGAATCCTGACCTGTTCACCGGACGTGCTACCTGTCCCAGACCTGCTGTTTTCAACTCTCTTGAGACAGCAGGAGTGGTAGAGATACTCTTAATGGTCGGCTATGAAAAGCCAACTGACATTTACTCCTGAGGTGCTGACTTGCTGCACCCTCAACAACTACTGTGATTATTATATTTTGAGCATGCTGGTCATTTATAAACATTTGAACATCTTGGCCATGTTCTGTTATAATCTCCACCCGGCACAGCCAGAAGAGGAATGGCCACCCCTCATAGCTTGGTTCCTCTCTAGGTTTCTTCATAGGGAGTTTTTCCTAGCCACCGTGCTTCTACACCTGCATTGCTTGCTGTTTGGGGTTTTAGGCTGGGTTTCTGTACAGCACTTTGAGATATCAGCTGATGTACGAAGGTTTGGTTCTCTCTCATCCATTAACTCCTATTAATATCAAATCATAGGGAGAGTAAGATTTCATTTGTGCTAAGACATTACAGTAAGTATATTCCATCATTAAGGGCTTATATTGTATTATTAAAGGGGTTGAGATAACAGATAACAGGTGATCTGCTTGTCAGCCTGTGGGATAATGCAGGATACTCCTGCTCTGTCCATGTTAACTTGCCAGAAGTACTAACTGGGCAGCTGCGTTATAAATGGCAGAGGATTCCGCTTTCTGGCTCGTGGGCCAGGATCTGCATCGGTTTCCAACCTGCTCGAGTCCTGAAGGGGGTTCCGAAAATGGCATCCACGTGCGCCCCCCTTCAACACTGACATTTAAACTCCAGCCTTCTCCCCAGTTGTGGCCGCCGCAGTGCCCTGCAGCATACCTCGCTCACCGACACCAAGCAATGCATCTCAGATTAGCGTAAACAGACCATGCTCTTTCTTACCACAGAATGAATCACTGCGTCTCCGCTTCATATGAAGCAGAAAGGGTCATTCATAGGTGCAGCATTTCCTATAAATCAATGGCTCCGGATCGGACTATTCTTGGATACTTTCTTGAATATTTGGATGACTATTTCTACGGATTGGGGACGATGATAACGCCAGTAAAAGCTATATTATCCCAGCCAAATGTCTAATGTTTTTCCAAATGGAATCATCAAACAATCATTAAATGTACAAAACACTATCTTACTTTCCTCTCAGTACACCACGGAATGTTCTCAGAATAGGCCATTAAAATCAGATTCTCACTCCAGCTATGCCTCCAGCTAACAACCATAGCGGTAAGAGGAACTATAGCGGTTAGAGGAAGGTGTCGCTGTGAATACTTAACATTGTAATGCAATGCAATGTAACGCACGTCAGCTCTTACTTTGGAGACCACCGTCAGAGAGAGAGAGAGAGAGAGAGACTCTCTCTCCAAAATATCAAACCACATGGCACAGTATCAAAGGCATTTCTTCAGTCCAAAAGGTCAGGCGATGGTTAAAGGTTGGCAGAGTTACGGATCCGACTGCAGCTTCACTTTCATCAGTCTGCAACAGCTGGAGTCTCCAAAGAGAAGAGAGAGATCTGAACAGGGCTGCAGGCACAGTGGGGCTGCTCCCACATGACATTTCCCATCCATATC
Organism: Oncorhynchus masou masou; assembly: GCF_036934945.1. Taxonomy (NCBI): domain Eukaryota; kingdom Metazoa; phylum Chordata; class Actinopteri; order Salmoniformes; family Salmonidae; genus Oncorhynchus; species Oncorhynchus masou. The sequence continues at coordinate 30,483,231 of NC_088239.1, forward strand.
TATCAGCCACGGCCTTGGCATTTAAGCCACTTTTAGAACAGCCTCATTGGCTTGAATGGCTTCCTGGTCAGCACAGATGATCGTTATAGTTTTTTTTTTTAGGTGTGTTGGGTTTATGAAAGTCATTTTTTTATTAAAGGAGATCATTGATGGCTTGTTAACGTGGGAATTAAGGGCCGTCATGGATGTGTTAGTATCACCCTCATTCGAACGCACACACACACGCGCTCTCTCTCTTATTATCTATGCATATTCACTTTACCCCTACCTACAGTACATACACATTGACTCGGTGCTGGTACCCCCTGTATATAGCCTCGTTATTGTTATTGTGTTACTTTTTATTCCATTTTTTTACTTAAGTTTATTTAGTAAATATTTTCTTAACTCTATTTCTTGAACTGCATTGTTGGTTAAATGCTTGTAAGTAAGCATTTCACAGTAAGGTCTACCTACACCTGTTGTATTCGGTGAATGTGACAAGTAACATGGGAATCATCTGCTCACAACACAAGTGAATAACACCAATCCCTAGGGTTGATCATCGCCTCTTTCTTTAGAGTGGCTACTACTTTATATAGAGAACATCAACTGGAGAGACTGTACCACTCGTACACAATTGACAGCAGAAGACAGTAGGTGCCAAACATCTGAAAAAAGGAAATGTGCATGTGTCACACACTAATACACAAACATAAAATAAATTCAAGTTAGATGCTAGATTATTTACATAAAAATGTGACTTTCTTCAAAAATCCTGTAACGGTTTTCTTGCGGTGAAGGAGAGGCGGACCAAAACACAGCGTGGTTTCTATTCATGGTTCTTTAATGAATTAAACTATACATGAACAGACTTACAAAAACAAGAACCGTGAAAACCTAAAACAGCCCTATCTGGTGCAAACACAGAGACAGGAACAATCACCCACAAAACCAAACACCAAACAGGCTACCTAAATATGGTTCCCAATCAGAGACAATGACTAACACCTGCCTCTGATTGAAAACCATATCAGGCCAAACATAGAAATAGACAAACTAGACATGTAACATAGAATGCCCACTCAGATCACACCCTGACCAAACAAAACATAGAAACATACAAAGCAAACTATGGTCAGGGTGTGACAGTACCCCCCCCCCCCCCGGTGCGGACTCTGGCCACAAAACCTGAACCTATTAGGGAGGGTCTGGGTGGGCATCTGTCCGCGGTGGCGGCTCTGGTGCTGGACGTGGCCCCCACTTCACCATAGTCTTAGTCCGCCACCTTGTCCGCTTCCGTGGCATCCTAACCACAGCATTCCTTCTAAATGACCCCACTGGACAGAGGGGCGGCAGCTTGGGACAGAGGAGGGGCAGCTCGGGACAGAGGGGTGGCAGCTCGGGACAGAGGGGGGGAAGCTCTGGCGCCTCTGGGCTGAGGGGCTCTGGCGCCTCTGGGCTGAGGGGCTCTGGCGCCTCTGGGCTGAGGGGCTCTGGCAGCGCTGGAGAGGAGGGAGGCTCCGGCAGCGCTGGACAGGCGAGGCGCAATGTAGGCCTGATGCGTGGTGCTGGCACTGGTGGTACTGGGCCGAGGACACGCACAGGAAGCCTGGTGCGGGGAGCTGCCACCAGAGGGCTGGTGCGTGGAGGTGGTACTGGATAGACCGGACTGTGCAGGCGCACTGGAGCTCTTGAGCACCGAGCCTGCCCAACCTTACCCGGTTGAATGCTCCCGGTCGTCCTGCCAGTGCGGCGAGGTGGAATAGACCGCACTGGGCTATGCAGGCGAACCGGGGACACTGTGCGCAAGGCTGGTGCCATGTAAGCCGGCCCAAGGAGACGCACTGGAGACCAGATGCGTAGAGCCGGCATCATGGCACTTGGCTCAATGCTCACTCCAGCCCGGCCGATACGCGGAGCTGGTATGTACCGCACCGGGCTATGCACCCGCACTGGGGACACCGTGCGCTCCACAGCATAACACGGTGCTGCCCGGTCTCTCTCGCCCTCCGGTAAGCACAGGAAGTTGGCGCAGGTCTCCTACCTGGCTTCGCCATCCTTCCTGTGTGCCCCCCCCCCCAAGAAATTTTAGGGGCTGACTCTCGGGCTTCCTACCGCGCCGCCGTGCTTGTTTCTCCAACTCCATTCTCCTGTAACCCTCTTCGCACTGCTCCAGCGAATCCCAGGCGGGCTCCGGCACTCTCCCTGGGTCGACCGCCCACCTGTCTATTTCCTCCCAAGTTGTATACTCCAGACTCCGTAGCTCCTGCTGCCGCTGCCTGTCACCAAGCCGCTTGGTCCTGTTGTGGTGGGTGATTCTGTAATGGTTTTCTTGCGGTGAAGGAGAGGCGGACCAAAACGCAGCGTGGCTTCTATTCATGGTTCTTTAATGAATTAAACTATACATGAACAGACTTACAAATCAAGAACCGTGAAAACCTAAAACAGCCCTATCTGGTGCAAACACAGAGACAGGAATAATCACCCACAAAACCCAACACCAAACAGGCTACCTAAATATGGTTCCCAATCAGAGACAATGACTAATTGATCTGATTGAGAACCATATCAGGCCAAACATAGAAATAGACAAACTAGACATGTAACATAGAATGCCCACTCAGATCACACCCTGACCAAACAAAACATAGAAACATACAAAGCAAACTATGGTCAGGGTGTGACAGTACCGGCTTAAAAAAACAACCCAACCAGTATGCTAATATAAAGCAGAAGTGGTGCATATAGCCATGCTGCTTCAATATCAATTTGTTAACTCCGATCGTGTTTATTTCCTTATGTATGGTTTTGTTTTTCCATTCGGGTAGTAGCTAGGGGTCAAAGCGGGTCTCCTTTGATGTCTCCAGTAAAATAATTTGTGCTCCACGCTCTGAAGAGAATGATTGCCTCCATGGGATTTCACATTATATATACATGATATATTATTGTTGTACTATAGATGGATACCCAATAAGGTCATGGGGAAGGGGGTGGGGTTTACTTTGCCTATATACAACTCATTGCACAATAACTTACAATCAATATACAGTAGCTGGCCTATTATATGCAATACAATGTTTTGAGAAAATGAAATACATTCTCCCCAAAAAATTCTCAACATGATTTTAAATTATTTTTTAAAGACATTTTAATTGTTTTATTTAACCTTTATTTATTCAGGGGAGTCCAATTGAGACCAGGGCTGGAGAGTCCAGCCGATTATAGCAAGATGGTTGCCGACAGAGAAGGTCGCCTCGCTTCTAATCCTTAGGAAACTATGCAGTATTTTTTTTTTTTTTTATGTATTATTTCTTACATAGTTAGCCCAGAAAATCTTAAGGGTTATTACATACAGCCGGGAAGAACTATACAAGCATTTTGCTACACTCGCAATAACATCTGCTAACCATGTGTGTGTGACCAATACAATTGGATTTGATTTCACAATGCAGGTAATTCCAATAATGGGCGGGCGCTAAAACTAGAGGAGAGCGCTAACCAACCCTGTGAGCGGGTTTGGTAGCTCATTCTTCTATACTTTAGCAACAAGGTTAGGTAAGTTGGAAGCTTGTGTCGTAGAGATTTGTAAACAAAAAAGTATTCATGAAGTGAGTAACCTTTCTCATGTGGAATGCCAATTTATCTTTCAATTTATACCAAATCTGCGTTTCAGTTATAGTTTTCATATGTACATTTTCGTGGAACAGTTTGATTTAATTTAGGGTACTGGGAGGGTTTGGCCGGGGGGGGGTTTAGTTGGCTCATCGCGCTCTTGCGACTCCTTGGGGTGGGGGGGAGCCTGCAGGCTGCATTCAGTTGTCAGTTGAGTGTTGTTTCCTCTGACACATTGGTGCAGCTGGCTAGGTTAAGCAGGTGGGTGTTAAGATGCTGGGTTTGGCAGATCATGTTTCGGAGGATGCATGACTCTACCTTCGTCTCTCCTGAGCCCGTTGGGGAGTTGCAGAAATGAGACAAGATCGCAATTGGATATCATGAAATTGGGGAGAAAAAGGGGGTAAAATACAAAAAAATACATATACAGTACCCGTCAAAGGTTTGAACACACATACTCATTCAACGGTTTTTCTTTATTTTTACTATTGTAGAATAATAGTGAAGACATCAAAACTATGAAATAACACATATGTAATCATGTAGTAACCAAAAAAGTGTTAAACAAATAAAAATATATTTGAGATTTTAGATCCTTCAAAGTAGTCATCCTTTTCATTGATGACAGCTTTGCACACTCTTGGTATTCTCTCAACCAGCTTCACCTGGAATGCTTTTCCAACAGTCTTGAAGGAGTTCCCACATATGCTGAGGACTTGTTGACTACTTTTAATTCACTCTGCGGTCCAACTCATCCCAAACCATCTCAATAGGTTGAGGTCGGGTGATTGTGGAGACTAGGCCATCTGATGCAACACTCCATCACTCTTCTTCTTGGTCAAATAGCCCTTACACAGCCTGGAGGTGTTTTGGATCATTGTCCTGTTGATAACCAAATTATAGTCCCACTAAGTGCAAACCAGGTGGAATGGTGTATTGCTGCAGAATGCTGTGGTAGCCATGCTGGTTAAATGTGCCTTGAATTCTAAATAAATCACAACAGGGTCACCAGCAAAGCACCCCCACTCCATCACACCTCCTCCTCCATGCTTCACGGTGGGAACCACACATGCGGAGATCATCACAAAGACACGGTGGTTGGAACCAAAAATCTCACATTTGGACACATCAGATTTCCACCGGTCTAATGTCCATTGCTTGTGTTTCTTGGCCCAAGCAAGTGCTCCACACCTCCTCACGCCGGAACCACTCATCTACCGCAGGAGCCGCGGTCTGACCCGGCGTCCACGGGGCCAGGGCCGGCTGGAAACCCAAACACACTGGAAGAGGGTCAACCCAGTGGAGGAGTGACGTAAGGAGTTCTGGGTGTATTCTGCCCAGAGAAGGAATCGTGCCCTGCAGGTCCTGACATTGACTCCTCAGGAACCTCCCCAGCCCCTGGTTCATCCTCTCCACCTGTCCATTGGACTGAGGCCGATACCCAAAAGTGAGGCTGACCGTGACCCCGAACTTCTCCAAGAAGGCCCTCCAAACTTGTGATGTGAATTGGGGTCCACGGTCGAAGACGATGTCCTACGGAAGACCATAATGCCGGGAGACCTGCTGGAAGAGTGCCTCAGTGACCTGGAGAGCAGTGGGGAGACCAGGAAGAGGGATTAAACCATCAAAACTGGGAAGATCGGATACAAAGTCAATGGATAGAGGTGACCAAGGTCACTGAGGCACATGAAGCGGCAGGAACTTTCTTGCTGGAGCATTCCGGGGGGACTTGGTTTGAGCACATACGGAACAGGAGTTGACATACCAAGTGGCATCCTGCACCAAGGTGGGCCACCAGTACTTCTCAGCGATGGAGTTGATGGTGTGAGAAATACCTGAATGTTCAGTGACAACAGCTGTGTGTGCCCAGGTCAGCAGCTGATCCCTTATCCCTGTTGGAACGTAGATGTGCTCAGGAGGACAATTCCGTGGTACGTGCTCCCTCTAGAGCCTGGCGGATGTCCACATCTATGTCCCAAGCCACTGGACCCACAACTTAGGAGGATGGGATGATGGGTGGAACCTCTCCCGAATCGTGGATACAGGACAGAGAATCGGCCTTGATGTTCTTAGAACCTGGGCATTAGGTCAGCGTGAAGTCGAACCTGGTGAAGAAAAGTGCCCATCTGGCTTGGCCATCTGGCTTGGCGCAGATTCAGTCTCCTCTCTGTCCGCATGTACTCTAGGTTCCGATGGTCGGTGAGGATATCGAATGGTTCCTTGGCGCCTTCCAGCCAGTGTCGCCACTCCTCTAATGCCAATGGCACTAAAGTTCCTGATGAAGCGGCGGTAGAAGTTGGCAAACCCCAAAAAATGTTGTAACTCCTTGATGGTTGTTGGGACTGGCCATGACCTTACCGCATCTACCTACTTGTCCTCCATCCTCACTCACTGCCGGCTGATTTGGTAACCCAACAAGGATACAGACCTCTGGTGGGATTGGCACTTCTTTGCCTTGACGAGCAGGTGATTGAACAAGAGGCGTTCCAGGACTGTTCGAACGTGGGTGATGTGATCTTTCAGGTTGGTCGAGAAGAACAGGATGTCATCGATGTATACAGTCACCTGCTGTCCAAGCATGTCCCTGAACACCTCGTTGACGAATGCCTGGAAAAACTGATGGAGCATTGGCTATGCCAAAGGGCATAACCAAATACTCGTAGTGACCAGACATTGTGCTGAATGCCATCTTCCACTCATCCCCCTCCCAGATGTGGATGAGATTGTAGGCACGCCGCAGGTCCAGTTTGGTGAAGAACTGGGCCCCGCGGAACTGCTCGATGGTACCGACGGGAGAGGGTACCAATACTTCTCGGTGATGTCATTGAGTCCTCGGCAATCGATACATGGGCGTAATCCTCTCTCCTTTTTGGCCATGAAGAAGCCAGCTGACGCAGGGGACGTGGATGTGCGGATGAAACCCTGTTGGAGCATCTCTTGAACGTAATCCTCCATGGCCTGGGTCTCAGCTACAGACAGACGGTAGATGCGTCTGCTCAGAGTTGTAGCACCGGAAAACAGGTTGATGTCACAGTCCCAGGGGCAATGAGGAGGGAGACAAGTAGCGCGGGTCTTTGATAATACCTCCTTTAGGTCCTGGTATTCCCCCAGGATGTTGGGCTGAAGGGCAACCATAGGACTCAACCGATGTGGAACCACAGGGGACAGGGAAGCAGGTCTTCCAGCATTCAGTTGACCAGTCTGATTTTCAGCCTCGACCATGAGATGATAGGGTTATGGCATTGGAGCCAAGGGAGGCTGAGGATGATTTTGTGACCTGGTGCACACCTGAAGAAAGAGATGCTCACCTGGTGATTGGACTCCACGGTGAGGGTGAGTGGTTGAGTGAAAAGGAGAGGAGAGAGGATAGATGGTAATGTTGAGGGAGGAGGCAAGGGTCTGATCCATAAAGTTTCCAGCAGCGCCAGAATCCACTAAAGCTGTAGACACAGTACATGAGGGACAGTCAGCCAGAGTGATGGACACCAAAAAGAGTCTAGCAGCACTGGAATCTGGAAAACTCACTCCTGGACCAGGGGATGGAATGTCACATCTCTGTCCCTCTGCTCTAGTGGATCCCGGATTGTGAGGTACTGGACACCGCTGGAGCTTGTGTGCTCTTTGCCCACAGTACAGACATAGCCCCAGCTGTATCTGTCTGCGCCGTTCTGCCGCGGAAAGGCGTGTGACCCCTACCTCCATGGGTTCTGGCTCTGATCCCGAGGACTCGCCAAAGGAGGGAGAGAAGCAATGAGAATGCTGACGCTCTCGTAGAAGGTTATCCAGGTGGATGGCCATCGTAATGAGTGCGTCCAGGGTGAGGTTGTCGTCCTGACAGGCCAGTTCCGCCAGTTCCGACCTCTTCGGAATAGCGTGTGAAGTGCCGGCTCATTCCATCCACTGGAAGCTGCTACTGTCCGGAAGGTGAGCACATAGCCGACTGATTCCCCTGCTGTAGTTGAAGCAGACGCTCACCTCCCCCTCTGTGGGTTGATCAAAAATGCATTTAAACAGAGCAATGAACCCCTCATAAGAATCTAGTTCCTCCTGTCCTCTCTCCCAAGCAGCACACACCCATCCCAATTCCCGCCCGGTCAGCAGAGAAATAACCGTGGCAACCTTAGACCTCTTGGTGGTGGGGGCTCCCAACTGGTGTGAAAAATACAGGGAGCTCTGAAGGAGGAAGTCACGGCATTTGCATGGTGTACCGTCATATTTATCCAGGAGGGATAGACGGGCATCGCTGACCTGAGCGGGATGCTGAATGGGCCGTTGCGTGGCTCCCTGGGTAGACTGGCTCTAGAGTATCCTCCGATGCTGGGCCTGACTACGGAGAACCTCTTCCATGGCTGTCCCCAGTTGATTCAGCTGGTCATGGTGTTTGTCGCCCGTCTGAGAGATTTCAGATTTCCTGCTGCTTCCATTGTTTGAGTTGGTATTCTGTAATAACAGCGCTCCGAGTAGGAGAGCAGGTGAAACGTTTAAGAAAACAACAAAACCAGAAAATAGACAATTCCATGTGGCTATACGCCAGTACACAAGAATAATACCAACTGGTGATAAAACATAAGAGAGTGACATGTAAAGAGGAGGAAATTATGAAGGTAATGAAGTCCAGGTGTGAATCATAATGATTAACATGTGCGCCTAATGATGAGTGCCAGGTGTGCGTAATGATGATTCCCAGGACCGGTTGTTAGTATTCTGGCGACGTCTTATGCCGGAGGGGGTGAGCAGGAGAAGATGTGACATATGGCAAACAGAAATCAAACCGGATGGATATCAGAAATAGATGGGAGAGGCTGAGGATGGAGGAAGGGCAGGAGTAAAAACAAACAAAATAGAACTATAGTAAAACAGACTGTCCAATTTTTTTATATAGTATCTATATTCTGGAAGAAGAGGCCTAAGCATTGCTGTGAAAAAGTTTAGAAAGTTAGAAATTAATAAAGGAAAATATATATTAAAAAAATGTATATAGTCGTGGCCAAAAGTTTTGAGAATGACACAAATATTAATTTCCACAAAGTTTGCTGCTTCAGTGTCTTTAGATATTGTTGTCAGATGTTACTATGGAATACTGAAGTATAATTATAAGCATTTCATAAGTGTCAAAGGCTTTTATTGACAATTACATGAAGTTGATGCAAAGAGTCAATATTTGCAGTGTTGACCCTTCTTTTTCAAGACCTCTGCATTCCGCCCTGGCATGCTGGCAATTAACTTCTGGGCCACATCCATAATGATGGCAGCTCATTCTTGCATAATCAATGCTTGGAGTTTGTCAGAATTTGTGGGTTTTTGTTTGTCCACCCGCCTCTTGAGGATTGACCACAAGTTCTCAATGGGATTAAGGTCTGGGGAGTTTTCTGGCCATGGACCCAAAATATCGATGTTTTGTTCCCAGAGCCACTTAGTTATCACTTTTGCCTTATGGCAAGGTGCTCCACCATGCTGGAAAAGGCATTGTTCGTCACCAAACTGTTCCTGGATGGTTGGGAGAAGTTGGTCTCGAAGGACGTGTTGGTACCATACTTTATTCATGGCTGTGTTCTTAGGCAAAATTGTGAGTGAGCCCACACCCTTGGCTGAGAAGCAACCCCACACATGAATGATCTCAGGATGCTCTACTGTTTGCATGACACAGGACTGATGGTAGCGCTCACCTTGTCTTCTCCGGACAAGCTTTTTTTCGGATACCCCAAACAATCGGAAAAGGGATTTATCAGAGAAAATGAATTTGACAGTCCAAACCCTGTTCCTCAGCAGTCCAAGTCCTGTACATTTTGCAGAATATCAGTGTGTCCCTGATGTTTTTCCTGGAAGGAAGTGGCTTCTTTGTTGCCCTTCTTGACTCAAGGCCATCCTCCAAAAGTATTCATCTCACTGTGCGTGCAGATGCACTCACACCTGCCTGCTGCCATGCCTGAGCAAGCTCTGTACTGGTGGTGCCCCGATCCCGCAGCTGAATCAACTTTAGGAGACGGTCCTGGCACTTGCTGGACTTTCTTGGGTGCCCAAAAGCCTTCTTGACAACAATTGAACCGCTCTGCTTGAAGTTCTTGATGATCCGATAAATGGTTGATTTAGGTGCAATATTACTGGCAGAATTATCCTTGCCTGTGAAGCCCTTTTTGTGCAAAGCAATGATGACGGCAAGTGTTTCCTTGCAGGTAACCATGCTTGACAGAGGAAGAACAATGATTCCAAGCATTAGCCTCCTTTTGAAGCTTCCAGTCTGTTATTCAAACTCAATCAGCATGACAGAGTGATCTCCAGCCTTGTCCTCGTCAACACTCATGATATCAGCTGGTCCTTTTGTGGCATAACATTCTGGAGTATATGCAAATTGCCATCACACAAACTGAGGCAGCAGACTTTGTGAAAATTAATATTTGTGATATTCTCACAACGTTTGGTCACAACTGTATGTATGTATGTATGTATGTATGCATGTATGTATGTATGTATGTATGTATGTATGTATGTACAGTGCCTTGCGAAAGTATTCGGCCCCCTTGAACTTTGCGACCTTTTGCCACATTTCAGGCTTCAAACATAAATATATAAAACTGTATTTTTTTGTGGAGAATCAACAACAAGTGGGACACAATCATGAAGTGGAACGACATTTATTGGATATTTCAAACTTTTTTAACAAATCAAAAACTGAAAAATTGGGCGTGCAAAATTATTCAGCCCCTTTACTTTCAGTGCAGCAAACTCTCTCCAGAAGTTCAGTGAGGATCTCTGAATGATCCAATGTTGACCTAAATGACTAATGATGATAAATACAATCCACCTGTGTGTAATCAAGTCTCCGTATAAATGCACCTGCACTGTGATAGTCTCAGAGGTCCGTTAAAAGCGCAGAGAGCATCATGAAGAATAAGGAACACACCAGGCAGGTCCGATATACTGTTGTGAAGAAGTTTAAAGCCGGATTTGGATACAAAAAGATTTCCCAAGCTTTAAACATCCCAAGGAGCACTGTGCAAGCGAAAATATTGAAATGGAAGGAGTATCAGACCACTGCAAATCTACCAAGACCTGGCCGTCCCTCTAAACTTTCAGCTCATACAAGGAGAAGACTGATCAGAGATGCAGCCAAGAGGCCCATGATCACTCTGGATGAACTGCAGAGATCTACAGCTGAGGTGGGAGACTCTTTCCATAGGACAACAATCAGTCGTATATTGCACAAATCTGGCCTTTATGGAAGAGTGGCAAGAAGAAAGCCATTTCTTAAAGATATCCATAAAAAGTGTAATTTAAAGTTTGCCACAAGCCACCTGGGAGACACACCAAACATGTGGAAGAAGGTGCTCTGGTCAGATGAAACCAAAATTAAACTTTTTGGCAACAATGCAAAACGTTATGTTTGGCGTAAAAGCAACACAGCTCATCACCGTGAACACACCATCCCCACTGTCAAACATGGTGGTGGCAGCATCATGGTTTGGGCCTGCTTTTCTTCAGCAGGGACAAGGAAGATGGTTAAAATTGATGGGAAGATGGATGGAGCCAAATACAGGACCATTCTGGAAGAAAACCTGATGGAGTCTGCAAAAGACCTAAGACTGGGACGGAGATTTGTCTTCCAACAAGACAATGATCCAAAACATAAAGCAAAATCTACAATGGAATGGTTCAAAAATAAACATATCCAGGTGTTAGAATGGCCAAGTCAAAGTCCAGACCTGAATCCAATCGAGAATCTGTGGAAAGAACTGAAAACTGCTGTTCACAAATGCTCTCCATCCAACCTCACTGAGCTCGAGCTGTTTTGCAAGGAGGAATGGGAAACAATTTCAGTCTCTCGACGTGCAAAACTGATAGAGACATACCCCAAGCGACTTACAGCTGTAATCGCAGAAAAAGGTGGCGCTACAAAGTATTAACTTAAGGGGGCTGAATAATTTTGCACGCCCAATTTTTCAGTTTTTGATTCGTTAAAAAAGTTTGAATTATCCAATAAATGTCGTTCCACTTCATGATTGTGTCCCACTTGTTGTTGATTCTTCACAAAAAAATACAGTTTTATATCTTTATGTTTGAAGCCTGAAATGTGGCAAAAGGTTGCAAAGTTCAAGGGGGCCGAATACTTTCGCAAGGCACTGTATCTGCTGAGTTAGATGTAGCTCAGTACAAATATCTTTCAGCGTATCAAATACTGGCATCAACCAATCCAGATTAAGATAACCCAAAATTAATAATTCTGATTGCACAGAGTTAGACAGCAGGTCAGACAATTTGCTCAGACATGTTCCGGAGCTTTGGCGACTACTAAGTATTTTTTAAGTACTCCCCCTGCTTTGGGCTGGATGTGTCAATGTGTAGTTCATAATGCATAATCTATGAGTAGAATTCCTCTTTTACCTCAATTAGCCACAAGATCCCTAGTTTGAACGTAACTGTTTTACTTGAAGCTGTACTGTGCCATTTCCCCTACATTTCTCCCCACGTGGGCCAGCCCCCTAGCAATTTGAGTTCAACCAATGAGCTTCAGCCCCTCGCCATATGAGTAACAGCTAGCAACATGCACATAATGCACCCACAGCAGAGCAGAGAGAGAGCAATGACGTGGTGCACTGATCTGCACATACAGTATGTGAAGTAGTATGCGATTTTCGGGGACCACTTTTGGCTCATGAGTGCTACTATTAGAACTAATGGGAAAAAAGTATACAAAAGTACCGGAGAATGCCTGTAAGAGAAATTTTACATTTTACATTTTCAATCTGATACAAGAGGATTCTGTTAAGGTTGTGTTTAAATTGCACCCTAATCTCCCACATTGTAATCTCATTCATTAGACATTCATTAGACAGACATTTGTTTTGAGGTGTCTCTCTACTAAAAGTCTACTAAATCAAATTTGCCAGTAATACACCACAGTGTTGTGACCTGGCTGTGGCAGAGAGAGCAGATAACAGCCATTAGAGATAGTGTTTCTGCTGTGGCTGTTAAGGTGTGAAGGACATGCGCCATTGGTTGTTGAAGCAACAGATAAATATGTGTGTCCTGCTGCCGACGAAGAGGTTTACACGTGCTGATAAAAGCTTTCAAGGTCAGAGCTCTATAGAGGGTGTTTGTTATGTATCCCAAATGGCACCCTATTCTCGTTATATTGCAGTTTTTTTTTTGACCAGGGCCCAGATTTCTGACCTAGGCTAATAAACTCTGAATCATCCTCCACTGACTTAATTTTATGTCATTAGGGCATAATACACACCTTATAAATACATTGTAGGTGATTAATAAGTGCTAACATAAAGTGCTGTCATTAAAAATACAATACCTTGAAAATACAACACCTTGAAAATACAATACTTTGGGAATAGGGCTTTGTATCCCATTGTAGCAATATTATTTTCACAACTCATAGATATGCAGCAGTGCTACCTGCCACCCCCTGTTCCACCACCCTAAACCTATTTGTTGACACAAGTGCGGTATTTACAGCTGTTTAAAAGTTGCAAATGAGAAGATGAGTGTGAACACAGGGCTAATAGAGACATTTATTTTCTATATTGAGTTGCTAGCAGAGCCTGGCAACATGTCACTTTACTAGTCCCTCAGAAAGCAACACCTTCAGTCTCACCTCCTCACAGTCCCAACAAATAACTACTTTTATTATTTCCCCAATTACTTTCCCAATCTTTCCCCAAATGCATTTTAATCGTATTGTACCTATTTAACTAGGCAAGTCAGTTAAGAACAAATTCTTATTTTCAATGACGGCCTAGGAACGATGGGTTAACTGCCTTGTTCAGGGGGCAGAACGAACCTTTCGGTTACAAGTCCAACGCTCTAACCACTAGGCTACCCAAAGTTGAATCTGGCATTCCTCAAGGTTCTGTGCTTGGACACATTTTCATTTTCTCTATTGTTTTCTCTTTAAAATGTTTTTATTATGCTAATACTGTTGTAAAAAAATAAATAACAGGATCAGTGTTTAAATTGAAAAAGGTCTGTTAGTATTTGTTTTTTACATTTCAGAACACATTTACAGCCAAACTAGATTGAAAATTAGCTAAATGAAAAGTACTTAAAAGGTGCAATATGTAGAAACTGCTTTGGTATGCTCTGCTCCAGAGAGTAGCAAATGGCACCCTATTCCCTATATAGTGCACTACGTTTGACCAGGGCACATAGGACACTGGTCAAGAGTAGAGCACTATGTTGAAAATAGGGTACCATTCAGGACTCAGGATTCAGGCTATTATGTGCCCATTATTGTTGATCATACTGCATATACAGTAAGATTATAATTTACATGTTCAAATATTTTCCAATGGCATTGCTCTTAAGCTTGCCCGCACACTCCTTATGGTGCAGGAAATTGTTAAGAAAGCCTCCAAATCCAGTTGCCAGAGGTCATCTTTGCCCGTGACCTTTCACTGAGATTAGTTTTGCACATGCTTCCCCAGGACTCTTATTGGGAGAGACCATGAGTGCTTTCCTACATTCTAAGATGGTGGCATTTACTGGCGACATTTCCTCCTACTTGACATATGATGGGATTATATACTAATGTTTATTTCTCTGCATCCACTTCTGTTAAGTGGCTGAGAGAAATCGAATAGAAATCCTTAAAGGTTCCAGCAATTCCGCAGCGAAAGCCATCACAAGTAAACAGACACAATGATACACAGACCACAAACACACCCCCTTACACAAAAACCACACGACTTCACATGTGGAAAATCACGTTTTCACAGCTGTAGTTTCATGTTATCACATTAACTTTACATAAGATCACATATGATCATATGAAAACGTGTTTTTGGAACACTTCACATGTTCACGTGAAATTCATGTTTTTTTCTGTAAGGGATGTGAACACAGATGTATACAGATGTGTACAAGTCTCATTAATGTATGTTCTGTGCATAAACACATAGACATTCCTAACAGCACACATCATATGCAAAACATGCACACGTGCGTGCACATACAAATGCACACACTCACGCATGCACGCACGCACCCAACCCTGTGCGGAGATCCCTGCCTGCCATATATAATTTACAATTGGTGGTTGAATAATCAGTTGACGTGCAGCTCAGGGAGTTCTGTGGTTAATGAGTGCCTCTCCACATAAGCAGTTTACAGGAGTTATCGAAAACATGAGGCTTCTGTCAAAATGTCAATGAATCTCAATTTACCCACAAACTTAATCACATAGGGAAGGTTTAATGCGGGCAGGCAACTATAATCGCCCAGCTTCCTCTTCCTAAAGCCTGTCGCATGCTTCCCAGTCTAAACAGTTTGTGCACATATTATGACGATATTTTGTGACATTTTTGTTCGTTTTGGTATTCGGGAGGTTCATTTTCCGGCTGTTCACGCACAATGTTTTTCATGAGGCAAGTCCAGGTTTGGTAGCTGAATTCTACGCCCCTTCATCAGTGATTGAGCAACATTAGGGATGGGAACTATGGATGGGATTCTTCAATGAAGTGTTTGCTGTCATTCAAGGAGAGAGAAGAGAGAGCGCAGCAGCTAAACCCTAATGTCTGCAGTACACTACCAGTTTTCATGCACATTTTTTCACTTGCAGAAAACATCTTAGCTCGATGTAAAATTGCGCGACTAAGATAGCAATAGATAGATACCATAGCTGAGTTCTGCTAGGAGCAAACCGAACCTATGTATGCGGATGCCTTTACACTGTATTCAGATGTACTGATAAAAAAGACAACTGGTATGCTGATAAACACATATTCTTAAAAAACAGCCATTCATGTAAAAGCAATGATTTTAAAATAACACTGATCAAATGAGAGACCCTCGGTGATCTTGTTGTTTTGAAGAACACGATATATGGTCTTCCACTGTGATGGTGCCACCTTTTGACATCCATTTTGTGATTCATTATTTATCATATTTTTTATTTATTTTCAGGAGGAGATAATGACAGCATCATCCTCTCACCTGGGGATAGGCCGAGGGGTGTGAGGAGGGGTGTATGTGCATTGGGGAGGGGTGTAGGTGGTGTCACCAGAGGCGGCAGCTGTCTGTCAGGACTCTCTAGGCAACCCAGCGAGGACGTCTGACCGAGACCCCCCACCCCCCCCCACCCAACCCCGCCCTGTCCCCCAGCCACTTACCCACCCGTCCCCCTCCTCAGAACCCCCACTGGTACCAGCCACACTGTGTCTATGTCTGCATACTGCTTGCTAGCGCAAACCATTGCAGCAGGAGTCTGCAACCCTCAGGTCCTGCGCCATCTCTCGCTCGCTCACGTTTTCTCTCTCACACTCACACTCCAGATGCGCAGTGACTCCTCGACCCCTCCTGAACACGAACAGGATGGGAGGATGAAAAGTGGAGAGGATGCACAGTCACGGAGCTCTGTGTGCCTTTTAGGAACATCTCTCCACAAAACGGAAGACTGCTGTATGGTATGATCTGTACTAGAGGCTGATTCTCCAACTGGCTGCCTGGTGGTGCTGTGAGGTGTATGCACATTTATATTCTCTGTAGGATTTTCATTTACTGTCAATGTCGACATTTCACATCCCTAGTGAAAAACAATATGATGATAGAGTGCTGGAATTGAGATGAACAAAAATATTGTATATATTAGGCTTTCTACTACCCCTCTCCTATTACCCCTCATGCCCCTCTCGCTTTTCCCAAAGATAGTTTTTCACACATTCGCAGGAGTGCTGTTATGGAGACACTAACGTGATCTGGACAGCAAGCAATCGCCTTGATAAAACGTAACGGCAACTTAAATTACTTACAAAATGTCATGCTTATTAAGGTGTAATTACTTAAAGAGTGTGGCAAATTTAGCTAATGAGTTGCAAAACAGAGATATTTGTAAGAAAACGGGTTCTGGAAAATCTATAGGAGGACCAGATATTGTGAAGTCTACCGATTAGCGTCCCATCGCCTCACTTTGACATTGGCTTATCTTCGTCGACATCTTCTGCTATCGACGTCCGTGGTATCAGGACATCTTCCTAAGCTGTTTTGTCATTTGTCCCCTTTTTTAACAAAGACAGACAGGGCGAGGACAGGACGGAGAGGCTCTGGCTGTGTCCCAAATTGCACCATATTCCCTATGTAGTGCACTACTTTAGACCGAAGCCCAATGAGGAAGCATCCTGTGTCAGCTCCACTCTCAATACTCTTAAGGACACCAGGTTGGTTGGTTCCATGCAAGAGCAGGCACTCTCCGATGTAAGCCTGTGCTATAGTGGAGGACTCCTCCAATTTGATTGGATCTCTTACGACATGATATAAACCCCATAACATCTAACTGGTTGTGCCTTTATTAACTTATTCTCATTTACTTTCTTTGTCAATTTATGCACACATTTCTGTTGTGTTTTGAAGGCTAATGCATAGTTACTGACACATACACAGGCGCACACACACACACACACACCGTCTGTCTCTGATTTCACACTCCTGAGGTAAAAGATAGATCCCGCCCTCACTCTGGTTTCCGCAGAGAACTTTATTTAAAAAAAAAATCATTTTTCCATCATTTTACTAGGCAAGTCAGTTAAGAACAAATTCTTGTTTTCAATGACGGCCTAGGAACAGTGGGTTAACTGCCTTGTTCAGGGGCAGAATGACAGATTTTTACCTTGTCAGCGCGGGGATTTGATCTTGCGACCTTTCGGTTACTAGTCCAACACTCTAACCACTAGGCTAACCTGCTGCCCCATGAGGAAAAGGAAAGAAAAGAGTGCGGGTAAAAAAAGAGGGAGGTAAACGCATAAACAGAAGAAATAGAGATAAAATAAAACAACAAGAGAATGTAGCGAACGTGTGACAGAGTTGACCATAGGAGGACAGTGAGTGTAGGATTGACCGAGGAAAACGGTCCCGACTATGTTATGCCTGTTGCCATTGACGACGGCAGCAGCACACACACAGGCCACATCCATTTAGTTCCCAGCATGCCTCGTGATAATCTTCATGGCTCACAGTGCCATCGCTGTCTGTCTCATTTCCATAGAAAAACTCATTTAGACGCGGGTCTGCTAGGAGGACTCCAGCGCATCAATGGCTGCTTGATTAGATCCTCACCTCCAATATGCACATTGCTAGCTACATTTGAATATTTACTAGCAGCGTCACCAATGAATGCACATCTCCCCTGCTCTCATGCCCACGCTCATCTTAAGTATACTTCTGCACTGCTCTTAATTTTGGGCAGCCACAGAGTGACAGCTCTCCAGATAATCCGCTTACTGTTCCTTCCCTGAGCCACTATCATCGGCTATTTAAAGTGTCAAAACGCACTGCGCTTTGTCTTGTTGTTCTTTATCCTCCATGGGAACCAACAATCCCAAGGAGGACAGGAAATGAATACAGAGGACGTGTATCAAAGCGACACGTTTAACAGGAAACTACATTTGGCATTCATTTCGGCTCAAGATCAATGTCTGGTTGCATAATGGCAGCCTCATAAAGGATGCAGGCGGTATGGATGGTAGCAGAAGGTAGCGTGGTGATTAAATGCCAAGTTGCCACATCTGGAGCCATATCCCTGGAGAACAACCCAGTCAAATCAAATCAGAGCACAGTGTAAAGAGATCTGGAACATTCCAGGTTTGGTTAAGTTCCTTTACAATGATGTTGCATGTTGGGGTGTTGGGAGGACAAGCTCAGTATTCTCTTCAGGGATTTTACTTGGTAAGATTTAATGATACAATCGCACAAAAATTGTATTCAATATACAGTTGAAGTTGGAAGTCTACATACAGCTTAGCCAAATACATTTAAACTCAGTTTTTCACAATTCCTGACATTTAATCCGAGTAAAAATTTCCTGTCTTAGGTCAGTTAGGATCACCACATTATTTTAAGAATGTGAAATGTCAGAAATATTGTAGAGAGAATGATTTATTTCAGCTTTTATTTCTTTCATCACATTCCTAGAGGGTCAGAGGTTTACATACACTCATACACTTAGTATTTGGAAGCATTGAGTTTAAATTGTTTAACTTGAGCCAAACGTTTCGGGTAGCCTTCCACAAGCTTCCCACAATAAGTTGGGTGAATTTTAGCCCATTCCTCCTGACAGAGCTGGTGTAACTGAGTCAGGTTTGTAGGCCTCCTTGCTCGCACACGCTTTGTCAGTTCTTTCACAAATTTTCTATAGGATTGAAGTCAGAGCTTTGTGATAGCCACCCCAATACCTTGACTTTGTTGTCCTTAAGCCAATTTGCCTCAGCTTCGGAAGTATGCTTGGGGTCATTGTCCATTTGGAAGACCAATTTGCGACCAAGCTTTAACTTCCTGACTGATGTCTTGAGATGTTGCTTCAAAAAATTGACGTAATTGTCCCTCATTATGATGCCATCTATTTTGAGAAGTGCACCAGTCCCTCCTGCAGCAAAGCACCCCCACAACATGATGCTGCCTCCCCCCTGCTTCACGGTTGGGATGGTGTTGTTCGGCTTGCAAGCTTCCCCCTTTTTCCTCAGGTTATGTCGATATAGGACTTGTTTACTGTGGATATCGATACTTTTGTACCTGTTTCCTCCAGCATCTTCACAAGGTTCTCTGCTGTTGTTCTGGGATTGATTTGCACTTTTCGCACCAAAGTACGTTCATCTCGGGGAGACAGAATGCATCTCCTTCCTGAGCGGTATGATGGCTGTGTGGTCCGATGGTGTTCATACTTGCGTATTATTGTTTGTACAGATGAACGTGGTACCTTCAGGCATTTGGAAATTGCTCCCAAGGATGAACCAGACTTGTGGAGGTCTACAATATTTTTTCTGAGGTCTTGGCTGATATCTTTTGATTTTCCCATGATGTCAAACAAAGAGGCACCGAGTTTAAAGCTAGGCCTTGAAATACATTCACAGGTACACCTCCAATTGACTCAAATGATGTCAATTAGCCTAACAGAAGCTTCTAAAGCCAGGACATTATTTTCATGGATTTTTCCAAGCTGTTTAAAGGCAGAGTCAACTTAGTGTATGTAAACTTCTGACCCACTGGATTTGTGATACAGTGAATTATAAGTGAAATAATCTGTCTGTAAACAATTGTTGGAAAAATGACTTCCGTCATGCACAAAGTAGATGTCCTAACGGACTTAACAAAACTATAGTTTGTTAACAAGAAATTTATGGGGTGGTTGAAAAACGAGTTTTAATGACTCCAATCTAAGTGTATGTAAGAATTAAAAATAATCTATACACTGTTCCATATGGATGTAGTCAGTGCTAGATGTTCTCAGCACAGAAATAGAATAATTAGAAAGGGCATCCCCATTTAAGTCAATGATTATAGTTCTGTGGTTCCCATCTTATTAGATAGATGATGAAACAGGACTTACATCGCTGACTCCAGCCTCCAGGATCTTCACACCTGTCTCCTTCTCCAGCTGCTTCTTCTGCTGAACTACATGGTGAAAACATAAAAAAGGCAAGAGTTGTGTGTGAGTATAATTGTTATGTACAGTACCAGTCAAAAGTTTGGACACACCTACTCATTCAATGTTTTTTCTTTATTTTTACTTTATTCTACATTGTATAATAATAGCGAAGACATCAAAACTATCTAAATAACACTTATGGAATCATGCAGTGACCAAAAAAGTGTAAAACAAATCAAAATATATTAGATTCTTCAAAGTAGCCACCCTTTGCCTTGATGATAGCTTTGCACGTGTTTGGCATTCTTTCAACCAGCTTCACCTGGAATGCTTTTCCAACAGTCTTGAAGGAGTTCCCACATATGCTGAGCACTTGTTGGCTGCTTTTCCTTCACTCTGCGGTCCAACTCATCCCAAACCATCTCAATTGGGTTGAGGTAGGCTGATTGCGGAGGCAGTACTCCATCACTCTTCTTCTTGGTCAAATAGCCCTTACACAGCCTTGAGGTGTGTTGGATCGTTGTCCTGTTTGAAAAACAAATGATAGTCCCACTAAGCGCAAACCAGATGGGTTGGCGTATCGCTGCAGAAAGCTGTGGTAGCCATGCGGGTTAATTGTGCCTTGAATTGTAAATAAATCACCAAAAGTGTTACTAGCAAAGCACTCCCACACCATCACACCTCCTCCTCCATGCTTCATGGTGGGAACCACACATGCGGAGTTCATCTGTTCACCTACTCTGCGTGTCACAAAGACACAGCGTTTAGAACCAAAAATCTCACATTTGGACACATCAGACCAAAGGACAGATTCCCAACGGTCTAATGTCCATTGCTCTTGTTTCTTGGCCCAAGCAAGTCGCTTCTTATTATTGGTGTCCTTTAGTAGTTGTTTCTTTGTAGCAATTCGACCATGAAGGCCTGATTCACGCAGCATTTATTTGGGCTGCAGCCCTGGGTCTTCCATTCCTGTGGCGGTCCTCATGAGAGCCAGTTTCATCATAGCACTTGATGTTTTTTGCGACTGCCCTTGAACATTTTCTGGATTGACTAACCTTCATATCTTAAAGTAATAATGGACTGTCGTTTCTCTTTGCTTATTTGAGCTGTTCTTGCCATAATATGGACTTGGTATTTTACCAAAAAGGACTACCTTCTGTATACCTCCCCTACCTTGTCACAACACAACGGATTGGCTAAAACGCATTAAGGAAAGAAATTCCACAAATTCACTTTTAACAAGGCACACCTGTTAATTGAAATGTATTCCAGGTGACTACCTCATAAAGCTGGCTGAGAGAATGCCAAGAGTGTGCAAAGCTGTCATCAAGGCAAAGGGTGGCTACTTTGAAGAATCTCAAATATAAAATATATTTTGATTGTTTAATACTTTTTTGGGTTACTACATGATTCATGTGTTAATTCATAATTTTGATGTCTTCACTATTATTCTACAATGTAGAAAATAGTAAAAATAAAGAAAAACCCAGAAACCCAGGAATGACTAGGTGTCCAAACTTTTGACTGGTACTGTATATATATATTTTTTTTAGCTGTGTTTTAGTGAGAGGAATGAATGACACAGAAGAACATGTTTGACCTTCCAGTTCTATAATGGAACAGGAGACTGGGAGAAAGAGTGTGTGACAGTGTAAGTGTGTATTAAAGATAGATTAATTCTCTCACAGTTTATTGTGAAACGTTTCTACCCGAAGCTCTTCGTCAGTCTATAACTCCAACTCAAACTCCAAACTCATCAGTGACTGTTCAAAGTCACACTTACTGTTGGCTAAGGTACACCAGATGAGACTTTGAAAGAGTTTGCACAACCCCCCTACATGATCACAGAATACCTTACAGTACAGTGTCTAGAGCACATACAGTATGTGGAGTGGAGATTTTCTTGTGACTTTGATCTGAGGACTTTTTTGGGGGGAGGGGGGAGGGTAGTTAGCCTAGCGGTTAAGAGCGTTAGACTAGCAAGGTTGCTGGTTCAAATCCTTGAGCTGACTAGGTGAAAAATCTGCACATTAACCCAAGTTTCTTTGGATGAGAGTGTCTACTAAATTACTAAAATTTAAAAGTGGTTTAGGGGCCAGACCATTGCACACAGTCAGCTGCTGAGACACCAGTGAATGTTTACATTGTTAAATTATTTTAAATGTAAAAGTGCTGGTTGATGTTCTGCATAATTCATTGTTATTGGTTCTTGCAGTACTTAATAGGATCACACGATGAGTTTGATCCATACATCTATTAATCAATTCAAGTATCCCCACGCTAGTTCCAAATGCAAAGTTTAACAAAGATATTGTCATGAAAATCAAAGTAAGTGACGCGGCGACTGAGCGTCCAACATTTAAGATCTACACTTGGCAGACTTTGTTTTATTCTGGTCATGTCTACCCCTTTGAGTCCCTTGCTTTGATGGATACATTTATATTGAAAAAACAAAATCAAAGGGGTCTTAATAGATTATGCCAAATAATATGGTGAATAGAGTATAATTTTAATTGAGTTTGTTAGCATGTGAATGTACCAGGAAATAGGGAGAGAAGAGAAAGAGGGAGAGCCAAGGAAAGAGAGCGAGAGAGGGTCCTTTAAATCCCATTTACCCAGATGAAGGGTATGCAAATTACCCTGAAGAGCTGAACCTTACTTCACTCCTCAAATTCTGCAAAGACCTGTTTAATTAGTATTTTAATCAATCCAAATGATTCCACGCACTGCTCAATTTATGCAGCATTCCAAATAATGAAGCATGTTACTTTAGTGCCATCATTAGGAGGGCTACTTACAGCCCTCTCTCTCTCTCTCTCTCCCTCTCCTTCTCCGACATCCCATAAGCGCTGATCACCCTATCGTCTCATCAGCGATCACCATAGCGATGGCGACGTCTAAATGATACTGTCAGGACTTATGGAATTAAGACTGGGGGGAAAGCGAGAGTGAAAGAGTGAAGGGGGCATACATCCACAGCACAGAGATCCACTAGGCCAACATACATCACAAAGAGAGTATAGCAAATCAGTTGTGGGGAAAAGCAGCCATCTTGGTTCAACCTGGTGGTGCTGGTGTTATTTAGGAGGGGTAATGAGGCAGCCATCTTGGTTGAACCTGGCAGTGCTGGTGTTATTTAGGAAGGGCTAATGAGGCAGCCATCTTGGTTCAACCCGGTGGTGCTGGTGTTATTTAAGAGGGGGTAATGACGCAGCCATCTTGGATCTGTGTTTTATTTCAGAGGGGGTAATGAGGGAGGTAATTAGGGCCAGCTGGGTGGGGGGAGTTGGGCGACGGAAAGGTCACCCTCAGCGTTTAGTCTTAATGAGGACCCCTCAGGGAGCTGAGGATGAGTATAGAACCAGTCAAAACATCGCGATGAGCCTTACATCAACACACAGTCTACCTTCTATCTATTGGCTTGGATACCGTTCCAGTTTGACTGACAAGCTGAAAAGTTCTAGCGTATGCTAAAAACAAAGAAGCCTGAAGGTCACTATCTTTCTACCTCTAGATTAACTTTCAACTCATTGACCGGCAGCCCACTACTTCTTGCTTTAGGAAATTTAAATGAAAATACATGGGGTTCATCATGTGCAATAATTGGCAATTGTAAAGGTCCACAGGGATTCATGCTTGGCCTGAGCTTTCTGAGATGTTTCACATTCTCTGTTCCTATAGCTGGAGTCATTTACAGAATAAAGACAAACCCAGATTAAGTTTACTCCTTGCTGTTATACTGCAACCATATTATTCATTTTAACGTCCAAAATATTTAAGACAGACTGTGAAAACTGATGTGAAGTCCAATTTTCAAGTCGTTTTTCCACTGATTTTAATTAGCAATTGTCTGTGTCTCCCTCGTTTTACTTCCGATATGCGGATTTCAGCTCCCCAGCTGTTCATATCATCTTTTTGGTCACGCTGTCTTATTGCCCAGAGTCAAATTAAACACAATCTAAAACCAACGGAAAATCTAACAGCTTTAGCCTCTTAGTTTGTGTATTAACAAAAATGGTAACACTCTACATTAAGGTACCCTTAATGTTAGTATCCTAAGGTAAAGTGTTACCATAAAAAAATAGAAAAGTCACGACAGGAAAATATATTTTGAACTGCTGACTTGAGTTGGAGGGGAAGATGGGAATAATTCAAACGCAATACATATCATAAAATAGTAACAAGTGGCCTCTCCACCCAGCCTCTAGCCCCATCCTGAGAAGTCAAGATGTCTGAAGGAGTTTTGGAAAAGGAGGTCAATTTAATCAGCAATCTGATGCCTCAATGTCCTTGGCCAAATTGCACACTTACACTAGACATTGGTTGCGTCGAAAATGCCTTTTGGGAAGCAACCTTACACCTCTGCACAGATCTATTGATTTTGTCTGTGTAAAACAGAGGACAATATTCAGGCATTGTTCATCACTGATTCTGACACAATGAATATGTTGAAGTTGTCCGTATTATCTAGACAGATGGAATATTACTATGCATTTTATGTCATTTCCCACGAAAATATCACTATGAATATAATACAGAACACAATTTCTCAGGTTTGCATTTTGAGTCGGTGGCCAGCGTTGTTGCTCTGACGAGACACGAGGCGTAGATGACAAAATGCATATTTCACGACCCTCTGACTGATCTTTTAATACTGAATATGCATCCCCATCCTTCCCATCTATCTCCTCCCTCCCTCCACTGCTCCTCAGGTTGTCTATTCAGCACATCCATCTCTCCGGCAAACAAAATGAAAGTGTTTATTGCGAAGGAGGGAGGGATGACACTCACGCCTCTCCACAGCCGTTACCCTTATCAGTGGCAATCACTCCAATATTAAAGCTGCCATTCTGCCCGTCACTTTCCCCTGCTGCACATATGAAGGCTGTCTGTGCATTGCTACTGTATCTCCGAAAGAGAAGGAGCGAGAGAGGGGGCAAAAAAAAAAAGTCTGGATAGCTATCTCAGAGAGAGAGAGAGAGTTAAAGAGAGGGAGATGAGGATTTAGAGAAGGAAGGATGGATGCATCCGATCCCAGAGACAGATGAGATGCCCCACCGTTCATTTTTCAGTCATAATCAGAGGGATGGAATGATAATTTTGTTTTATATACCTTGATCTGCCTCTGTTAGCACAGAGATGCCATCAAATCAACAACTGTGAAAAATGACATATTTATTGTATATTGCACATTTACCAATCTCTTTGACCAGCTTTTGAAATGCAAAATAGTTCACAGATATTGTTCTCTTTACATAGATGACATCATATATTATTTGTATTCTGCACTGGTAGATGGCATCCAAGGGTTTAAGAATAGTAGCAGCTGCACTTTGATAAATCATTTCACCATAATCAAGAACAGATTAAATGTTGACTGAATAATCTGCTTCCTATTGCTTGGAGAAAGACATGATCTGTTTCTGTAGAAAAAGACCATTTTAAATCTCAACCTCTTAACCAGCTCATCTACGGTATATGTTTCATAAATGTCAAATCCATATCAATCCAACTGCCTAAATATTTATCTGCGGGAACACGTTCGTTTGGAGAACCATCTAATGATTGAACGTGTATTTCATCTGAAACATTCTTAAATGTTTTTTTTTTACCCATTTTAAGCACAAGTTTTAAATCAGCAAGGGATTCCTGTATAGCTATAAAAATCTGCCTGTAGTTTTGAAATAGCCAGATCAACAGTCGGGGCAATAACATACATACTAGTATCATCTACATACAGACGAGGTTTACCATTTTTAACAGATTGACCAATGGTGTTTATATAAACAGCGAAGAGAACAGGTCCCGAAACGCTAAATACATTTCTCAGGTAAAAAAAAGAAGCAAAGTTGAAGAATCCTAGCTAGACAAGAAAGCCTTGAAATGGGGTGATTATCACTAAGATCTCTACTAAGATCTCTACTTTATGGAGTGGCGCCACGAGAGCTGATTTCCATACTTTTGGGATATTTCCTGATAACAATGTTGAATTAAAAATGTGGATTATTGAGCCAACAATAATGGGCGCTGCACCCTTATCAGACCAGGATCCGATTGGTTGGCCCCTGTAGATTTATTGTTGTCTATTGCTAGCAAACCAATTTTCTGTAAATAGCCTGAAAGAAAAGCTTTGACTATCATTTCTCTATTCATTCAGCAAGTTTACCCTATCAGCATCCAGCCCAATATCATTGTGGATAGGCTTAGAAGTTATTTCAAAGAGATAGCCATTCTGAAATAAAACGGTGATTAAATGCATCAATGATGGCATTTTTTTCTGTAAACAGGCAAGTGTCTGAATGTATTTGTTTTGGCAGAGAGGAGGAAGTAGAACCCTTCAGGGATTTGACAGTTTTCCAGAATTTAACTGGGTTCCCATGACAATCCAAAAGAGCAGTTACATAAATCAGATCTAGCCTTTCTGATTTTTTTTACACAATGATTTCTCAATTGCTTAAAATCTTGCCAGTCTGGGCCTAAGCCTGTGATCCTGGCATCCTTAATGAATGACTTCTGATCATTCCAGAATGTACCACGCATTCGATCACCTTTAACCCTTCATTTTTTATAGGGAGCATAATTACGCACAATAGCATTGAAGACATCTGCAAAAAGGCACAAAGCTAAATCAGGTTCAGGGATAGCTGAAATACAATCAAGGTCGCTAAAATAAAGCTAATGTAAAACAAAAAGAAGCCTGTTCACTAAAGTTTTTAAAGTTTCCTCTTTGTGATGATACGAGGCACATTCATCTTCTGCACATCTATCACTCCAGTGTTTAATTGGTATATTGTAGTTACATCGCCACCATGGCCTATGTATTGCCTTACCTCCCTTATCTTACCTCTTTTGCACACACTGTATATAGACTTTTTCTACGGTGTTATTGACTGTATGTTTGTTTATTCCATGTGTAACTCTGTGTTGTTGTATGTGTCGAACTGCTTTACTTTATCTTGGCCAGGTCGCAGTTGTAAACGAAAACATGTTCTCAACTAGCCTACCTGGTTAAATGAAGGTGAAAAATTAAAAAAAAAAATAACACATTCATAAATGGCAAAAAGGACAGAAAGACGTTTTGAAATGTATGTCCTAAATCTAGGAGATATACAGTACCAGTCAAAAGTTTGGACACACCTACTCATTCAAGGGTTTTTCAAATTTTTAAAAACTATTTTATAACATTGTATAACAATAGTGAAGACATCAAAACGATGAAATAACAGCTATGGAATCATGCAGTAACCAAAAAAGTGTTAAACAAATCAAAATATATCTTATATTTTAGATTCTTCAAAGTAGCCACCCTTTGCCTTGATGACAGCTTTGCACACTCTTGGCATTGTCTCAGCCAGCTTCACCCGGAAGGCTTTTTCAACAGTATGGAACGAGTTCCCAGATATGCTGAGCACTTGTTGGCTGCTTTTCCTTCACTCTGCGGTCTAACTCATCCCAAACCATCTCAATTGGGTTGAGGTCGGCTGATTGTGGAGGCCAGGTCATCTGATGCAGCACTCCATCACTCTCCTTCTTGGTCAAATAGCTCTTACACAGCCTGGAGGTGTGTTGTGCCTTTGTCCTGTTGAAAAACAAATGATAGTCCCACTAAGCACAAACCAGACGGGATGGCATATCGCTGCAGGATGCTGTAGCCATGCTGGTTAAGTGTGGCTTGAATTACAAATAAATCACAGACAGTGTCCCCAGCAAAGTACCCCCACACCATCACACCTCCTCCTCCATACTTCATGGTGGGAACCACACATGCGGAGATCATCACAAAGACACGGTGGTTGGAACCAAAAATCTCACATTTGGACACATCAGACCAAAGGACAGATTTCCACCGGTCTAATGTTCATTGCTTGTGTTTCTTGGCCCAATCAAGTCTCTTTCTTCTTATTGGTGTCCTTTATTAGTGGTTTCTTTGCAGCAATTCGACCATGAAGGACTGATTCACTCAGTCTCCTCTGAACAGTTGATGTTGAGGTGTGGCTGTTGAACTCTGTGAAGCATTTATTTGGGCTGCAATTTCTGAGGCTGGTAACTCTAATGAACTTATCCTCTGCAGCAGAAGTAACTCTGAGTTTTCCATTCATGTGGCGGTCCTCATGAGAACCAGTTTCATCATAGCGCTTGATGGTTTTTGCGACTGCACTTGAAGAAACTTTCAAAGTTCTTGAAATGATCCGTATTGACTGACCTTCATGTCTTAAAAAAAACCATGGACTGTCGTTTGTCTTTGCTTATTTGAGCTGTTCTTGCCATAATTTGTACTTGGTCTTTTACCAAATAGGGCTATCTTCTGTATTGTCACAACACAACAGATTGGCTCAAACACATTAAGGAAAGAAATTCCACAAATTAACTTTTTTAAAAGCACATCTGTTATTAATTGAAATGCATTCCAGGTGACTACCTCATGAAGCTGGTTTGAGAGAATGCCAAGAATGTGCCAAGCTGTCATTACAGCCACAAAGGGGATGCTGCCGTGAAATTCAAGTTATTATCAAGTGCTTGTTAAATTGTGAATGAGCGACTATTGGAGTGTGTACAGCCTGTGCAAAAACAAAGCAGAGCTCCTGCCTTTCAAACAACCTTTTTCAAATCATCATTAGAGTCACATCATGCAGCCGTACTATGTATTAAAAATCAAAACATATTGCCCAATGTTTGTAGAACAACTAGTCACATTAATATCTCTAAATTAAGCATACAGGAGTACCTATTTCTTTGTTAACCGCTCAACACAGAATAGCCGCATGTGCGCACCCCTGTCAAATTGTTCTGAGAAAATATTTATATTTGTTTGTTTGTATTCTTCATACTGTAAAATAATATAAAATAACCCCATGGAATTATAAGCAAAACTTTTCTGCTAAATGAACTAGTGTAACCACATCAGAGTATGCTATTATTCTCTTCTTCAATATACTATATAAGTAACTGCTTGTAACCCAGAAGCACCAATGTGACAGGGAAACACCGTACAGCTGGCGACCGAAGTCCGCGTGCATGCGCCCGGCCGCCACAAGGAGTCGCAATGGAACAAGGACATCCCAGCTAGCCAAACACTCCCTTAACCCGGACAATGCTGGGCCAATTATGTGCCGCTTCATTGGTCTCCCGGTCAAGACACAGCCCGGGTTCAAACCCAGGTCTGTAGTGATGCCACACATTATTGTTCTTAAAATTCTTCAACTGTCAAGTTGGTTTTTGATCATTGCTAGACAGACATTTTCAAGTCTTGCCATAGATTTTCAAGCCAATTTAAGTCAAAACTGAAACTAGGCCATTAAGGAACATGATGCAGACACTACCATGCTTGAAAATATGAAGAGTGGTACTCAGTGATGTGGTATGTTGGATTTGCCTTTGTATTTAGGACATAAAGTTCAATGCTTTGCCACATTTTTTCCAGTTTTACTTTAGTGCCTTATTGCAAACAGGATGCATGTTTTGGAATATTTGTATTCTGTACAGGCTTCCTTCCTTTTCACTGTCATTTAGGTTAGTATTGTGGAGTAAATACAATGTTGCTAATCCATGTGTGTTGACACTCCTTTCTACTGCACCGTTTTTGAAAGATATGACATTAGCCATGGAAAACTACAAAAGTTTTGCTACTTTTCTCAACCACATTGATGCTCTGAATCTACCAGGCGCTATCGACAGATCAGTTGTAAAAGGTTATGGGCTACTTTCTGCACACGCCATGGTCAGTGTGAACTGGAGAGGCTTGACAACGCTGGCCAAACAAAATGTAGCTACAAACAAAACTGAGTTAAATGGTTCCAGTTTGCCATGAACAGTTCATCCATTTATACAGGTAAGAGTCTAGCTACCTTTTTAGATATCAGTTTCTATTTTGTTTCTATTGCTAGTTATAGGCTAATGTTAGCTAGCTGAAATTGGACCTAGTTTGTTAGCTTTAGCTACCTGCAGATTCATACAACAGCTTTGACAATGTTCGTATTGGTAGTGGAATGACTTGGGATTATGACACTCCACTTCGGCCAGATTATTACATGACCCATCAATTTAGACAAGTGTGTCAGGTTAGTGTCGTTTAATAATGATTAAAAAAAGTAGAAAGGTTTTTATCTGGACACTTTCAGTTTTTGATATTGCTAGTATACAGTCGTGGCCAAAAGTTTTGAGAATGACAGAAATATTAATTTCCACAAAGTTGGCTGCTTCAGTGTCTTTAGATATTTTTGTCAGATGTTAGTACTGAAGTACAAATACAAGTATTTCATAAGTGTCAAAGGCTTTTATTAACAATTACATGAAGTTGATGCAAAGAGTCAATATTTGCAGTGTTGACCCTTCTTTTTCAAGGCCTCTGCAATCCACCCTGGCATGCTGTCAAATAATTTCTGGGCCACATCCTGACTGATGGCAGCCCATTCTTGCATAATCAATGCTTGGAGTTTGTCAGAATTTGTGGGTTTTTGTTTGTCCACCCGCCTCTTGAGGATTGACCACAAGTTCTCAATGGGATTAAGGTCTGGGGAGTTTCCTGGCCATGGACCCAAAATATTGATGTTTTGTTCCCAGAGCCATTTAGTTATCACTTTTCCCTTATGGCAAGGTTCTCCATCATGCTGGAAAAGGCATTGTTCGTCACCAAACTGTTCCTGGATGGTTGGGAGAAGTGTTGTGTTGGTACCATTTTTTATTAATGGTCGTGTTCTTAGGCAAAATTGTGAGTGAGTCCACTCCCTTGGCTGAGAAGTAACCCCACACATGAATGGTCTCAGGATGCTTTACTGTTGGCATGACACCGGATTGATGGTAGCGCTCACCTTGTCTTCTCCAGACAAGCTTTTTTTCGGATGCCCCAAACAATCGGATGCCCCAAACACCCCCAGTCCTAAGCAGTTCACTCCCTGTGCCTTTTGCAGAATATTAGTCTGTCCCTGATTTTTTTCCTGGAGAGAAGTGGCTTCTTTGCTGCCCTTCTTGACAGACACCAGGCCATCCTCCAAAAGTCTTCGCCTCACTCTGCGCGCAGATGCACTCACACCTACCTGCTGCCATTCCTGAGCAAGCTCTGTAATGTTGGTGCCCCGATCCCGCAGCTGAATCAACTTTAGGAGACAGTCCTGGCGCTTGCTGGACTTTCTTGGGCGCCCTGAAGCCTTCTTCACAACAATTGAACCGCTCTCCTTGAAGTTCTTTATGATCCGATAAATGGTTGATTTAGGTGCAATATTACTGGCAGCAATATCCTTGCCTGTGAAGCCCTTTTTGTGCAAAGCAATGATGACGGCACATGTTTTCTTGCAGGTAACCATGCTTGACAGAGGAAGAACAATGATTCCAAGCACCACCCTCCTTTTGAAGCTTCCAGTCTGTTATTCGAACTCAATCAGTATGACAGAGTGATCTCCAGCCTTGTCCTCGTCAACACTCACACCTGTGTTAACGAGAGAATCACTGACATGATGTCAGCTGGTCCTTTTGTGGCCGGGCTGAAATGCAGTGGATTCAGTTCATTTGCATGGCAAAGAGGGACATTGCAATGAATTGCAATTCATCGGATCACTCTTCATAACATTCTGGAGTATATGCAAATTGCCATCATACAAACCGAGGCAGCAGGGAAAACTAAAAAACAATTTGTGTCATTCTCAAAACTTTTGGCCACGACTGTACAAGTAACCACTTCACTGTACCATTACACCTCTGTATCCTGTGCATGTGACAAATAAACATAGATTTAATTTATTATAGTGTGTGTTTACCACATGGCCTTAAATAGATGGGTGGGGCTAAGGGGAGTGGT
Source organism: Oncorhynchus masou masou (assembly GCF_036934945.1). NCBI lineage: Eukaryota > Metazoa > Chordata > Actinopteri > Salmoniformes > Salmonidae > Oncorhynchus > Oncorhynchus masou. Next base: position 30,514,976 of record NC_088239.1, read on the forward strand.
GGAACTAGAGTTTTATGGGGTGGCCAAGGGGGGTCCATAGACCATGACAGAAAATGTGTAACCCTAACCTGGCACCCAATGAGCATGAATGAATCCTATGAATGCTCATTAGAGGTAGAAGTTTTATTTTCACTTCACCCCGGAGTTCATAAATGTGGCAGATAGTGAGTGTGGTCCAAAAGGGTCACTTCACTAGAATTCTTTAACATACTATGAATAGTCAGTGTCTCTACCTCGGAACTGCAGTTACATTTCTCTAACACACACACACACACACACACACACACACACACACACACACACACACACACACACACACACACACACACACACACACACACACACACACACACACACACACACACACACACACACGCACACACACAGTACTCACATCTTGGAGGGACTTGGGACATGAATATATAATCTGGGTCTATAAGTGTTGAACATCAAAAATATTTTGCGAAAATAAAGCTCAAGCACCAAGGAGATTTACAAAAAAGTACATTTACAAAAAAATACCCTGCAATTGACAAACCAGGTATCAAGCAGAAACGGACTTGAAATAATTTTGTGTGCCCATCAATATTACAAACAGTATCATATTTATGCTCATATATATTATGTTAACTAATAGCAAAGAAAGGTTTTTGAATTGGCCTAACCAAGACCAAATTAAATCTGTGTGACGTGATACCCTTTGGATTTATCATTTTAGAATGTCAGTGTACTAGCTAGTACACAGTGCAGGTTTTAGTCATGACAAGAGGCACCGCCTAAATGCCAAATAATCCTAGGTAGAGTTAAAACACCATAATTCTGCGGTTCTGGTGAGAACTGGCAAAATGTTTCACAAACTTATCCATGTTGAGGGAACGTATCCTCTTTGACTCAACACTGAGAATTCCGAGGGGATTTAAGGTGGTCATCAACCATTGTTGTCCTACGGTGGGTTTTAATTGGTTTTAAAGCTGAGAAGCTTCTCTCGCAAGAAGCACTGCTGACTGGTGTAACAACAGAAATCTTATAAAGTCGAAATAGCTCATGGAAGACCTCTTTCTAAGGTTCTAGAAACACAACAAAGTCAAGAAGAGTAGACGGTCTGTCCCTTCCACTTTTCTCTCTCCTATCAAGAAGCCGCTTGGTTTGATGAACCTCATGTTTGAGGTCCTCGAAATCTGACTCAAAGGTCTGAGCGAAGGCAAACAGAAGCTCCTCATTCAAGAATGTTGTACTCTTCGGGTTGAGAGACCGGACCCCTTGCATTATCTCGCAATTCTTCTTTGAAAAACGCCTCAGCAGCTTGGCTGTGAGACTGTCAAGCACCTGATAAAAGATAGCTCTTTGGAAGCTCTCACCATCACTTTGGTCAACATTTTTCTGTCCTCCAGTGCTCATCATCAATGAGTTGTGAAGTCTTAAGTCTTAAGCTTGTTTTAGGCTGTCTTTTACACAATGTTTGTACACTTATTTTGCAGTGCTGTGCCATCTCTTCAACCTCTTTCCATAGTTCTCCAAAGTAACCCTCACTTCTGTAGTCCTGTAATGTGTCTGTAAGGGCACCTACTAGATCCACAGCTCTTGCTAGGTCAAGAGAGCTTGATTGGAGCATATCAGAAAGACATTTGGCATCACCAAGCACTTTACAAACCAAAAGCCCTATGAACCAAAAGCCCTATGAAATGGAAATCTATCTGAGAAAGAAGTCCCCTTGCCTCCACTGATCTATCACCACTATTTTCAAGTGTGAAATCCTGTAGCACTCTCAGAACTGCTGGAAGCCTGTCCCTCAGATTGCGGCATGCCATGTACCTGCAAGCCCACATTACATCTGTAAAACTCTGTAGTTCCCTGGGGTGCTGCTGTGGATACAGCTCTTTCAGAACTGCAATCCACTTGAGATGAACACATGAGCCAGATACAAAGTTATAAAGCTTCTGCAGGAGAGCAACAAAGTGAACTGCCTCAGGCACTGATTTTACAGCATCGACAAGAACCAAATTCAAACAATGTCCATTACAGTGCACATAAAATGCAAATCTTGCAATGTTTTTAATCCGTGCAGACACACCAGAATGCTTTCCGCTCATGACGGATGCACCGTCAAAGCCTTGCCCCACAAGATTATATCTGTAGTCCAGACCATGTTTTTCAAGGCAATCAATGATCATTTTTGTGAGACCTGCTGCATCTAAGCTTTCAGCTGACTGAAAGTGTAAAAAGCTTTCGTGGATGGCCCCGTTGTAATAGTACCTCACAACTAAAGACATTTGTTATTTTGTCTTTAAATCTTTGGTTTTCATCTGCAATTACACAAACAAACGTCACTTTCTATTACTTATCTTATTATTTCACTTTGTACCATCTCAGCTAAACCCTCAAGAACTTTTTCTGGATTGCCACACACATTCATCATTTTCTCTATGAGAGGGTCATGCTTTGCTATTTCTTCTAATATTGTCAACAAATTACCCTTTTTTGTGAGAGTCATCAGTCTCTTGACCTCTCTGCGCTATATTTTGATTGGCAGTCAAAAGGAGCACATTTGCAAACAATAAATCAAATCTTGATTTTCAGATTATTCAAGCCATGAATTGTCCTTATACCAGGAGCTGTTGGAAGCCATTTTCCTAGTACCATGATGACTTCTGGGAAATGTTTTCAAACACGGCTGTACAGGACCCTCTTCTCTGGATCTTGTAATGTCTGAAATACACGTTAAATAATTTCTCATATCTCTATGGAAATGTATAATTAATGGATCCACAAGATTAGATACTAACAGCTGCAAACTAAAATATGTAGTTTAAAGTATAGTCCTGGCCTATAATTGGGACCTTTTGGAACAGAAGTCTGTTATCTAGCCATTTCTTTTGATGTTTGATTGACCCTATGCAAAAATAAGACAGTCTATGGTTACATCTAAGCATCCAATTACCCACATTTTAGACAATCTCAATCTTAAATACAAATCGCCATGATCATAACTGTACCATAAAATCAACTACCAGCCTAAATGACTAGTTAGAGCATGGCTAGGACTACTCTGCAGTAAGTTACTAGTTAGATCATGGCTAGCCCTACTCTGCAGTAAGTTACTAGTTAGATCATGGCTAGCCCTTCTCTGCAGTAAGTTACAAGTTAGATCATGGCTAGCCCTACTCTGCAGAAAGTAACTTAGCTAGCTATAATTTCTTACACCTTTACGATAGCAAACAGGCTATGTGAAAATGGTGGTAATCTTTTGAGTAACGTTAACAGATGGATAATAACAATTGTTCGTTTCGAGTTCAAGAACAAAAATCTAACTGAGTTAATGGATTTCGAATTGCTGAATGTTAACTTGCTGAACACTGACAGCTGTAACCTACTAGTTAACCCCCCCCATTAGCTAAACATTCGGATACTGTAACTTACGACACTGCACTGTATATGCGTGTATTACTAGCACAGACGTAAACATAATGTAAGGCTAAATTGGGAACTGATCTCTCTTATCTGATTAACTGTCGGTTAATGGAGCCAAAGGTCTAACATTAACTTACACAGCGACTCAACTTTCATAAAAGTTGTTCAGGAAACCTAAACCCGATGCCAAACCTTAACTTACTTCAAATATGATGCTTTTGCCAATCGTGAAAAGAGCTTGTGGAGCTGTGGAAATATTTCTCTTCTTCTTCTGTATGTTCTTCTTAATCTTATTATTCTGTATCTAGCAACCAACGTTAATATTCTCTCTTCCTTGTCCTCGATTTAAAAAAATGTGCTGGCGAACGGCAAAATAAATGCTTCTTTCAACAAGAGGTGAAATGAGATGTCAATCAGCATCAAACTGCCAGTAACAAATGAAATTTTGGACACCCCTCTGGCTCCGCCCCTGGCTAAGGGTTAAGATGGTGTGAATGATCATGAATGGGTGTACACAAAGAAAAGCTCTCCAGTAGATGTACCAAAACATTCAAGGTCCATTTTCTCAAAAGTGGGGTTACAAGTTTATCAACTTTCAAAGCAGAATTACTTTCCCATTGTTCCTCAACTGCAGTGTATGATATACCATTTTCTAGCTCTGAGTCTGTAGTATCATGTAAAAAACACAATTTCAAATTTTGCTACGAACCAAGGCTGTCGGTCACAATATAATCTACTACCCTGACAAAGAACATGTCAAGAACCACTTCCTTTTTAAGTATATGCTGGTACAGCATGGTCTCTAGCTGGTCATTCTGGCCTGCAAAACCACACCCTTCATCATTATCATATTTCCCAGCATGTTCTATTGCAGTTTGATTTCAATATCTATGTTTTTGCATGTACACTGATTGTTTATTAATCTATTGATTTATTGTATGCTACATACAGATAAACAACAAACATTTTTCTAAACTAATCCAATCTGCTAGTTGGAATTATTACACCCTTTACTAAAATGGTTGTTCCAGTTTAATTGGTTGAGGTGGTCTTCCACATGTTTTTTTAAATATTTTTTTTACCTTGGCAGACATTCTAAATTAAAATTGTTGTGACGAAATGTTCCAAATGTTGGATATCCCGACTCAGGCTTGATTCCAGTAGGAATTAGACATCACTTTACAAGCCAGCATAATGTGACTTGATGCTGGTTTTGAGCAGTGAGCAGTGTCCAAAAAACAGCAAAGGCTGGTTACCAGTGAAAACACAACGAAGACTAGTCACCAGCCTATGCTGTTTTCATTCAGCAGGGTCAATCGTGTGGTTAGACCAGGAGTCTCCAACATTTCTTGCATGACAGCTACTTTAAAAAAAAAATGCAATGTTGCGTGCTGCTCATTTTTGTGTAGCTTTCAAATTAGCACATTGTTATCTTCTCTACCCTGTGTCCTTAGTGTACAAGAAAAGTAGTGCACCATGTTTTCTATCAATATACCTGGTAAAATAATGGGGGGCATTACAATTCTGAGGGGGCCCTATAAAATCTGTCATTTTTTCAGAAAATTCTGTTTTATATTTTCCAAAATTATGTTTTCAGTTTATTTTTCCTGGTTTTAGATTTAGTTTAGTTTTTCACTCTTAAAATTGTAATTGTTCATAGAGAAACAACGAAATTGGATGTTCTGAGTCCATGTCAATGCTTAAATCACATCAGAATAAGATGTTTTTTAGGTCTGGAAGAAAACTAATACATTTCGTTTTTTGAGTGTAATTCCCCTTTATTGCGCATCCTGCCCTTTAATTGTTCATCTAGCTCGTGAGGAATGTGCTGGTCTAGTAATGGCTCTGTACTGCTGCTGCTCATTTCATGTCAAAGTTGGCAAATAACAAAGAATATACACAAATTATACACTAACTCATTTTATTCTTCTACCAGGAAAGCCTACTTTGCAGTTAACATTTAATTGAAAAGGTTTTGGGGAAAGTACTTATGTCAGCCCACAAGACGGTTATCACATCAACTGGCTACACAGAGTGATGGACAAACACGTGCGCCACACAGACAGACAGGGGCAATATTTCTGGAAATCAATTGCCAGATATTGTGTTAGGTTTGGCTTTTTAAGCCAATAGTGGCTAACCAGGGATGGGATAATGTCAATGTTTCATTGATTAGACATTAGCTGGGAGCTTGCGGTGTGTGATACTTGTGAGATTCGTTCATGACAGTTTGCAGTGGAACACTTGAAAATTGCCATGTACTTTCACAATTGTTTGGCGAGCAACTCACACACAACCACACTCACATAACTATGTCTTACTATACCTGTGAGGACTTTCTGGGGACCAACAATATATTCCCATTCAATATGCTATTTCTTACTATCCCTAACCCTTACCTTAACCCTAACCTTAAACCCTAACCATAAAGCTAGCCTTAACTCCTAACCATAAACCTAACCCCTAAACCTAATTCTAACCCTAACCCCTAAGCACACACACACACACACACACACACACACACACACACACACACACACACACACACACACACACACACACACACACACACACACACACACACACACACACACACACACACACACACACACACACACACACACACACACACACCACACAATCAATCCATCCCCAGCCAATCAAGGAAAAGTCCTCTCCCTTGTCTTTTCTTCTCATGAATATCTGGTTATTCCATTCCTCTGCTTTGATAAATCTAGTCACTCAGGCTCTGAGTAAACCTTCAAATGACAAATGACAAGGAGGAGGGGAGAGAGGAGAGTAGAGCGGGGTCGAAAATAAGGAGAGGTAAAATAGAGGAGGAGAGTGTAGTGGAAAAACAAAAAACACTTTTATCTGGCTCCGAAGAAATTGAGAAGGTAATGCATTCGGCGTCTCCATGTGTTTCCATGTGTATGACATCATTAGAAGCTAATGCAGAAGTAGAAACACCAATCATACTGGCCGTGTCCATCATAACGGTAGTCGTGCTGTTCATAGCAGGGGGCGGTGCTGATTGAGTTTCTGTTTATTTACCATGATCAATATCTGCCTACGGAGTATAAAGAGAGGATAAACTAGCACTACTGGCTGGCAACCAACTACTACTATTATTCAGTCTGAACCAATACTCCATAGTGCTCAAATACATGGGCCGTATTCATTAGGCACCAAATGAAAACAGACTGAAACAAGGATGGACAACTTGAATTTGTCCCACAAGAAATGCTTGTTTTCATTTGCAAAACGTTTTGTTACGGTTTGCTACACCTTACAGTGTGCCATAAAGAATATCTCCTTCTTTTATAATTACCCAAACACCAACAGTGAATATGACCCCTTATACCCAAACACCAACAGTGAATATGACCCCTTATACCCAAACACCAACAGTGAATATGACCCCTTATACCCAAACACCAACAGTGAATATGACCCCTTATACTCAAACACCAACAGTGAATATGACCCCTTATACTCAAACACCAACAGTGAATATGACCCCTTATACCCAAACACCAACAGTGAATATGACCCCTTATACCCAAACACCAACAGTGAATATGACCCCTTATACTCAAACACCAACAGTGAATATGACCCCTTATACTCAAACACCAACAGTGAATATGACCCCTTATACTCAAACACCAACAGTGAATATGACCCCTTATACCCAAACACCAACAGTGAATATGACCCCTTATACACAAACACCAACAGTGAATATGACCCCTTATACCCAAACACCAACAGTGAATATGATCCCTTATACCCAAATACCAACAGTGAATATGACCCCTTATACCCAAACACCAACAGTGAATATGACCCCTTATACCCAAACACTAACAGTGAATATGACCCGTTATACCCAAACACCAACAGTGAATATGACCCCTTATACCCAAACACCAACAGTGAATATGACCCCCAAACACCTATATTGTTTCATACAGGGGAAAACTTCTTCTTCATGATGCCAAAATGTGTTTCAATGATGTGTGTTGTCTCTTTACACAATGTACACACCATGTACACAGGCCTAACGCTGTGGTATAACAGACCATGAGAAATGGATTGTGTTTCAACTGATACCATATTCCCTATATAGTGCACTACTTTTCACCAAGCCAATACGGCAAATAGTGCACTGGTCAAAACTAAGTGCACTATATAGTGTATAACCCCCTCTCTACTCTCTCATCTCTCCTCAATATGTTTCTCTCTCATCGGTTGATTAATAGAGTGTGGCTCCTCTGACACTGTGTAGAATAGGCTTTTTCCGTTTGATAGGGGCTGACACCAATTCTTCACAGACTGGAGGGGACAGAAGTGGTACCAGCCAATGATTTGGACCCCAGGCACCTCCAGATGTGAGACAAACCCCATGGATGTCACTCCACATCCACCCGGGGCTTTGTTTCTACTGTTTTTTTTCCACTCCGAAGGTGATCATCTGCAGCTGAATGAAATATTCAACATAAACTACATTTGACAATTGTTCAAAAGAGAGGCTACGTTCATAGATTGCAGTGGCGCCTACTGGTTGATGAGGTTTACTATACAAATCTTAAACAATCATCTTAGTGTGAGTAGCGTGTTGTCTTCCCTCCTTCTTCTGCCTTCTCTGGTTATATTAGAGCAGATAGAATAGAATGGAATAGAGTAAAGTGACTAATGAATGACTTTTCCCTTGCCAGACTATCTGGCTGTCACTCAAACATTCGCATTAGCATTATTAAAATAAACTCTGTTACTCAGATTCCTTAGAACTTTATTGGGTTAAAAATGAAGTGTCAGGAATCCACTTTGGATCCAATGCCAGTTACACTCACTGATCATTGAGAGTGGATTCATCATCATACATACAGTAGATCATTCTATAAACCTACAGCAAGTATTTCTTTACCCGAGACACTTTTTCCTTACACTGAAAAAAATTAAGGCTATTTAATGGTTCTTCCTCAGCTCTGAGGGATCCTTGGCGAACTCTTGCCCAATAGATAACCTTTAAGTTAAGTGTGGGGTTCTTGGCGTGGCAAGTACGGTTTTTATTTTTTAAATTTTATTTATCCATTATTTTACCAGGTAAGTTGACTGAGAACACATTCTCATTTGCAGCAACGACCTGGGGAATAGTTACAGGGGAGAAGAGGGGGATGAATGAGCCAATTGTAAACTGGGGATTATTAGGTGACTGTGATGGTTTGATGGCCAGATTGGGAATTTAGCCAGGACACCGGGGTTAACACCCCTACTCTTACGATAAGTGCCATGGGATCTTTAACGACCGCAGAGAGTCAGGACTCCCGTTTAACGTCCCATCCGAAAGACGGCACCCTACACAGGGAAGTGTCCCCAATCACTGGCTTGGGGCATTGGGATATTTTTTAGACCAGAGGAAAGAGTGCCTGCTACTGGCCCTCCAACACCACTTCCAGCAGCATCTGGTCTCCCATCCAGGAACTGATCAGGACCAACCCTGCTTGGCTTCAGAAGCAAGAATTCTTCAGAATTCAAAAAGGTTCTTGAAATGATGGAAGCCAGCAGATGTGTCCCTTTCATAGCATGCAGCAAATTGGCAAGTGCTAACTTGTGTTGATTTCTCAAAGTAACATTTCTAGTGTTGATTCAATAGTTAAATGAACACTGTAAAGAGTTAATCTAACACTCAGTGGTGTAAACGAACACCAGTGTTGGTGTTAATAACCCGGGTTAACCCAAAACCACGCCCATCATTATCCTATTTCCCAGCAAGCTCTAATTGCAGGTTGATAAAAAAAAATAATAATTCAACATCTATGTTTTTGCATGTACTGTATATTGATTGATTAATTAACCTTATGCTACTCAAATATAAATAACATACCTTTTTCTAAACTACTCCTATCTGCTACTTGGACTTATTGCACACCTTACTGAAGTGGAAAGTTTTCCCGACGTAGATGTTTAAGGCAGTCTCCTATCGTCGTCTTCCCAACCACTCTGGCTGGATTCCAATATAAATTAAAAATCACTTTCAAGCCAGCATAATGTTACTTGCAGGCCTGATGTGGCCTGTACACTATGAGTTTGAGGTCATTGTATTAGGGTAAAACTAGGTCCTTAAAAAAAGAAGGCCTTATGAAATAGGTATTTCATTTTAAAAATACAGTACCAGTCAAAAGTTTGGACACACCTACTCACCTACTCCAGGGTTTTTCTTTATTTTTACTATTTTCTACATTGTAGAATAATTGTGAAGACATCAAAACTATGAAATAACACATATGGAATCATGTAACCCAAAAAGTTTTTAACAAATCAAAATATATGTTATGTTTGAGATTATTCAAAGTAGACACCCTTTGCCTTGATGACTTGGCATTCTCTCAACCAGCTTCATGAGGTAGTCACCTGGAATGCATTTCAATTAACAGGTATGCCTTGCTAAAAGTGAATTTGTAGAATTTCTTTCCTTCTAAATGCTTTTGAGCCAATCTGTTGTGTTGTGACAAGGTAGGGTTGGTATACAGATGATATCCCTACTTAAAAAAAAGTCCATATTATGAGCTCAAATAAGCAAAGAGAAACAACAGTCCATCATTACTTTAGACATGAAGGTCAGTCAATCCGGAAAATTAAAATAACTTTGAAAGTTACTTCAAGTGCAGTCGCAAAAACCATCAAGTGCTATGATGAACCTGGCTCTCATGAGAACCGCCACGGGAAAGGAAGACAGAGTTACATCTACTGCAGAGGATAAGTTCATTAGAGGTACAAATCTCAGAAATTGCTGCCCAAATAAATGTTTCATAGAGTTCAAGTAACAGACACATCTCAACCACCCACTCACTCGAAAGGTACCCTGGGAAATTTGCAAATTAGGTTTAAAGCCCTACAGCAGGGCTATTCAATTCAGGTCCTGGAGGGCCAAAACACTTCCGTTTTTTGATTTTTTTGTATCGCATAAATGGTTTTTCCCATTTATGGTTCTTCAGAGACCCTAACATGGTTCTCCTATGCCATCACTCTCAAGAACCTTATTTGGTTCCAACTTGCATCTTCATGAACAAAAATATAAACGCAACAAAGCAAATCAATTCATTAGACCCTAATCAATGGATTTCACATGACTGGAAATACAGATATGCATCGGTTGGCCACAGATACCTTAAAAAAAAGGTAGGGGCGTGGATCAGAAAACCAGTCAGTATCTGGTGTGACCACCATTTGCCTCATGCAGTGCAACACATCTCCTTTGCATAGAGTTGATCAGGCTGTTGATTGTGGCCTGTGGAACGTTGTCCCACTCCTCTTCAATGGCTGTGAGAAGTTGCTGGATATAAGTTGCTGAACATGCTCAGTGGGTGACCTGTCCGGTGAGTATGCAAGCCATGGAAGAACCGGGCCATTTTCAGCTTCTAGGAATTGTGTACAGATCCTTGTGACATGGGGCCGCCGTATATTATCATGCTGAAACATGAGTTGATGGCGGTGGATGAATAGGATTTCATTACGGTTTCTATGTGCATTCAAATTGCCATTGATAAAATGCAATTACGTTCATTGACCATAGCTTATGCCTGCCTATACCATAACCTCACCACCACCATGGGGCACTCTGTTTACAATGTTGACACCAGCAAACCACTTGCCCAAATGACGACGTGCACGATGTCTGCCATCTGCCCGGTACAGTTGAAACCGGGATTCATCCATGAAGAGCACATTTCTCCAGCCTGCCAATGGCCATTGAAGGTGAGCATTTGCCCGAACTGTAGTCAGGTCAAGACCCTGGTGGGGACGACGAGCACGCAGATGCGCTTCCATTAGATGTTTTTTGACAGTTTGTTCAGAAATTCTCCGGTTGTGCAAACCCACAGTTTCATCAACTGTCCGGGGGGGCTGGTCTCAGATGATCCCGCAGGTGAAGCAGCAGGATGTGGAGGTCCTGGCTGGTGTGGTTACACGTCTGCGGTTGTGAGGCCGGTTGGACTTACTGCCAAATTGTGGAATTGTTATGTGTGAACAAACTGCCTTTTATTGACCTTTTATTGTCCCCAGCACAAGGTGCACCTATGTAATGCCCATACTGTTTGATCAGCTTCTTGATATGCCACAACTGTCAGGTGGATGGATTATGTTGGCAAATGAGAAATGCTCACTAACAGGGATATAAACAAGTTTGTGCACACATTTTGAGTGTATGGAACATTTCTGGGACATTTTATTTCAGCTCATGAAACATGGGACCAACATTTACATGTTGCATTTATATTTTTGTTCAGTTTATATTCAAACGCTTAAGAGTCTTTCTCTCCGCACGGAGAAGTTCATTTACTTCCCCAGAGTATGTGTGTGTGAGATATTCCTATCACACAGATGAAAACATCTGGCACTTTGCCACCGTCTGAAGGCAGTCTACCCAGAGAAGCACGTGTTTGGGGTTGGAGGAGCTCTCACACATAAACACACGCACACACACACCCCCCCACCCCCCCACACACACACACACACACACACACACACACACACACACACACACACACACACACACACACACACACACACACACACACACACACACACACACACACACACACACACACACACACACACACACCTCCCTGCAGAGAGAACACTGACAGAGACAGCCCTACCTGTCACTGTGGCAGCAATTATCCAGCAGGCTCTCTCTACGGACTGTCTTCAGCAGGGCTCCACATTACTAACCACATCACTGAGCTGCTGCTCTCCTCTCACCACACACACACATGAATTCTAATGACCCAGTGATGTCGAAATCCTGCTCATTGCAATGATGGTAGTCAAACACACTCACATATGCACACACACACATCTGCGCACATACATTCGCACACACATACGCACACACCTACGCTAACAGCTAACATGACTGACACGTAACGACACACCCAATGCCCCTGAAAGTACTTTGCATAGAATACACAGTGCTGTACATTATCGCACAAACTTGCCATCAGCAAAGTTACTGTGTTGTGTGTGAAATAAAACCGTCATCCATCTCAGAGAGCATTTGGAGACAGAACACCATGAATCTACGACCCAGAATGTGAGCTCTAGTGAGCAGGACACATGCACTTGGCCAAATTGACATTTTGGCTCTCCACAGGCCAATGGCCAGTCAGGAGGAGGACCAATAATCTCTCCTTTCTCCTGAAGTACACACTTGTTCACTCCCCTTCATAGATTTGACTGGAAATAAGGGGTTTAAGAAACTTGCTCTACCCTATGCCTACTCCAATCCAGTGCTTTTAAATTTGTGGAGAGTAGTAAACGAGTGCACACTTCAGGAAGAAGGAGAGATTATTGGGACGTACCCGAGGACTTGATCTGTCTCACACATGCTACAGTAAGTGGAGCTCAGATCCGGTAGTGCAGAGCCGTGTCAGTATCTCTGTACAGTATGTGTTAGAGATACTGTAGTGGTTAATTGCGTCAAGCTGTGAAGGGTGATCTGAGAAAGAAAAGGCCCAAGGTTACCTCATTATGACAGATCTGTTCCGACTGTCATTAGAAATCACTCACGCTGTCACTCAAATCTGGAGAGAGAGAGAGAGAGAGAGAGAGAGAGAGAGAGAGAGAGAGAGAGAGAGAGAGAGAGAGAGAGAGAGAGAGAGAACCCACACACACTTTGCCCAGAGTATTATGGCTTAGCCCAGAGACATACCTACAAAAGTTGTGATTGTAAATACATGAAATCAATTTGTGAAATGCTTTTGCATGCAAACTATTAAATGTATATCCTTTTTGCATATCTCATAGTGTCGGCACTCATCCAACCCACAAAAAACTTTGATTAAAGTTATTCTTCTAGTTACAAAAAAAAAGTATTTAAAACTTTCCGCTTATGTATTAGCCATACTGTTTAATCATGAAGAATTTCAAATTGGATTTAGTACAATTCTAATAACGTGTTATCTCCAGCATGCTGGTAAAAATGGAGGGAGGTGAAGAGTTATATAACTCAACACATGTTGTCGTTAATGGGGTGGATTTTGAAATAACTATTCCCTAACTTTATTTCCCCTTTTTGTTTCAAGGGATAGACGGACATCTCTAGGGTCTGTATAAAAGATGTGATATGCTGAATCCAGAGCAGCAGCCTCCATTTTGAAACCATATTTTATTGTATTTTACCATTTAAAATACATAAAAATGTTACACCAGGCAACAGATACATTTATACCAAAAAATGCTGATGATACTATAGGCACACAAAAGTCAGAAGACTTGTTTCCATTGTAAAGCTCTAATTCAGGATTTCATAAAACGGATACTTCCAGTAGTGTATTGTGTTTGCTAAGCCCATCACACAACCGTAAACATTTCATGATGTTTCTCTTCTCCTCAAACGAAAATGCAACCTTCAAATCATCCACAAATAAAAAGAACACAAAATAATTCAACATTGTCTTCTACGTGACTATTTACGATATGGTCTGTCTTCCTGTTTTTAAAAGAAGCCGAATACTTAAATGTTGCCACTAATGCTGAAAAAGACCAATCTGTGTCCCTGGGCTTCTTGTAAATCACCACCTTATGTCACCCCCATGTCCACCACAGGTATCAGTGCTGTGGCCAGACAGCCCTCGGGCCAAACACTACACAACACTACACAATACTATCACTACAGGCAGCCAGAGGAACACAGGATCAGTCTACTGCGCCTCAGTGCCTACTGGCTGGTGGGTAATACAGCCAGCTACCACCCTCACTTGCCTAATCACTTCTCCAATCGTAGCATCTTTGTCACAAATACTCAACATGTTTTTGTTCAGGAGCCAGTGGGATAAGAAAAGAGAGGGAAGGTAGAAAGGAGGTAGGCTGCTGGAAAGAAATCCAAACAGAAGGATTTCTACCATCCAGCTGTGTAGCTCAAAAAAAGGTTTGTTGGTTTCCTCACTCACACAGTGATGGTTTTTGTTTGGTTAGTTTGTCTCCTAATTTAAACAGTGACGGTTTGTTAGTTAGTTTGTGTCCTAGATCACATACCGGAGTGTATATCAGTGTCGAGTGTATTCAGGGATTCCAAGGGAACTCAGGCTTCCCCAAAACATTGACCAATAAAATACATAAAATAATGTATCTCTCTCATCATTTTCCATCAATTCGCAAGAGGTTTAATGTATCTCAACGGATAAAGCATCCGAGCGAGCGAGACGGCACCCCTCTGTCTCTGTATGCGTAGCCCATTTATCACTGCACTGTTGGAACTAGTAACACAAGCATTTTGCTATATCCGCAATAACATCTGCTAAACACGTGTATGTGACCAATAAAATTTGATTTGATGCTGTCTGGCCAAAAAAGTATGCTGACAGGTGCATAAAATCGAGCATGCGCGAGCCATGCAATCTCATAGACAAACATTGGCAGTAGAATAACCTTACTGAAGAGCTCAATGTGGCACATCATAGGATGCCGCCTTTCCAACAAGTTTGTAAAAATCATCTGTCCTCACTACAGAGTTCCAAACTGCTTCTGGAAGCAACATTAGCACAATAACTGTTCGTTGGCAGCTTCATGAAATGGGTTTCCATGGCCGAGGAGTCGCACACAAGTTTAAGATCACCATGAGCAAAGCCAAGCGTCGGCTGGAATGGTGTAAAGCTCGTCACCATTGGACTACGGAGCAGTGGAAACGCGTTCTCTAGAGTGATGAATCACGCTTCACCATCTGGCAGTTCGACGGAGAAATCTGGGTTTGGCAGATGCCAACTGTAAAGTTTGGTGGCGGAGGAGGAATAATGGTCTGGGGCTGTTTTTCATGGTTCGGGCTTGGCCCCTTAGTTCCAGTGAAGGGAAATCTTAACGCAACAGCATACAATAATATTCTAGACGATTCTGTGCTTCCAACTTCATGGCAACAGTTTGGAGAAGGCACTTTCCTGTTTCAGCATGACAATGCCCCTGTGCACAAAGCAAGGTCCATACAGAAATGGTTTGTCAAGATCGGTGTGGAAGAACTTGACTGGCCTGCACAGAGCCCTGACCTCAACCCATTGAACACCTTTGGGATGAATTGGAACGCCGACTGTGAGCCAGGCCTAATTGCCCAACATCAGTGCTCGACCTCATTAATGCTCTTGTGGCTGAATGGAAGCAAGTCCCTGCAGCAATGTTCCAACATCTAGTGGAAAGCCTTCCCAGAAGAGTGGAGGGTGTTATAGCAGCAAAGGGGGGACCAACTCCATATTAATGCCCACGGCATTGGAATGAGATGTTCGATGAGCAGGTGTCCACATATTTTTGTTCATGTAGCGTACCATATGTGTACCTTTGACCTTTTTGTACCCCAGGGAACAACACTGTACCCTAACTCTACCCTAATGTTGAATGTGTGTGGATATATGTTCTTGGTAATAAAGATGCACCTGGTGTCACTGGTTTAACATTAATGCACTTCCGCCCAAAAGCTTGCAAGTTCAAATCCCCAAAGCAGTTATGCACACTTTACATCACGTGTCCCTGAGCAGTGCTGTTTTTACGTTGGTGTTGTCAGATAATCTGACAATTATCGACTTGATTCTGGGCAACTTTAAGCAACTGCAGAAATGTATTCTTGCCATTAAATCTGTGGCCAATCCCTGTACTTTACTTTCACTGCAACCAGTAGCCTGTAAGGTACAACAAATGACAGGAACTTTTAAACAGTGCATTTCATGGCATAAAAGGAAAACATGGTGGAGATGGAAAAAAACAGGATGTTTCTTCACAACCAACACAGCAGTAAAGAACCCTTACACATATCACCCTCACCCCTGACAAATAACCTCTCAATAACCTTATTTTTTTGTGTAGCTGGTCAAGCTGGTCTGCAAAACCACACCCATCCTTATCCTATTTCCCAGCATGCTCTAATCAGCTTGGATTTGTTTGAAGTGTTTGTTTCAATATCTATGTTTTGCAGGTACATTGATTGGTTAATGAATCAATTCATTAAAAAAAATAATCCAATCTGTTAGTTGGACATATTGTACCTGTTACTGAAGTTGTTGTTCCAGTTTAAATGATTTAGGTTGTCTCTTTCTGAATGCATGTTGTCAGTAAATTAATGTGCCAATTGTTGGACATCACCACTCAGGCTGGATTTGAATAGGAATTAGCCTTTACTTTGCAAACCAGCATAATGTGACAAGCATATGCTGGTCACCACTTTAAGCTGGTCACCAGTGTCAAAAACACAGCAAAGTCTGGTAACCAGTGAAAACACAATGAAGTCTGGTCACCTGTGAAAACACAACAACGTCCTATTTATAGACATATGTACGCACATGTACGCACATATGTACGCACACGCCCTGTCTGTCTCTTAAACGGCCCTATACATAACACTGAATTTCTATATGGAGTTTGAATAGCAAGCTACACCCTATGTCTGTGTCCCTGTCTGTCTCTTTAAGGGCACCTGTTGGGCTGCATGCCTCATCTCCTCCTCATTTAGCCATCTGTCTGGGCTATTTGGGGCTGATTACCAGGAAGAGCTGATTCCAGTCGTGCTGCTTATCTGTCTAATTAGAGCCTCTGGCTGGCGACTGGGACACACAGATCCAGGAAGTCATATGTCTTACTGCTGCTGCTCAATGCTTAGACACACCAATCTGAATGTGCACGCACTGACACAGGAACTGTAGCCATGCTGTCACACTGACACAGTCAATGTAGAGTTCTTTCCAGCAACTCCTGTACTGTACAGAAAGAACTAGGGTTGAACTTTTCCAAAAGTCACAGGTTTTCCAGGAATCCCTGTTGGAGGATCTCACATGTCCTGCTAATTCCCTGGTGATTCCTCGGACCAGGGATTTCTGGAAAACATATCCATTTCAGGACAGTTACCGATCTTGCAATCCTACAAAGAATGCATATTCACTTACAAGAGCATTAGATACTGGATTAGCTATAGACAACTTTACCTGTAGTGAAGAGGGCTTAGACTTCAGAGGTGTGTTAAAATAGAACCAGTTATAATTAACTGAATTCCAACTGGTTATTGGGACAGCCATTCTGGACATCCGGGACAAAACCAACTAAAATCCATAGGCAATCAAAGCTATCCAACATATATTCTCTGACGACAACCTCATTGATGCCTGGCAAACCCATAGCCCTAAAGCAAAAGAGTACACTTTTTATTCAAACAGACACAAAACAGTCTCCCAAATCGATTTCAAACTATCACATACTCCTCTATTTTCTTTAATGAAGATACAACATACAGTATGAGCCTATGTGAATAATGCCAGATACAAATGTCAGAATCTCCTAAAAGAGCCACAAGATGGCTTCCTTACTACAAAATCCTACTTTCTGTGAATGATTTGAAACTGAATTGAATGAATTCATAAAGAATAACACAAATTGTGTCGATTATCCTCAGATTTGACGGGAACCCTTTAAACAAACTAGGTAGCAACTTTTTTTTTCAGACCAGGTAGCAACTTCTCTTTTCAAAGTCAAGACAGAACTAAGACTATTGATAAAACAGAGAGCTCAATTTGCCATCCGTCAAGTTAGACTGGTCTATTAGATTGAATGTACCATTCGACCCAGTTGTCTACTGGCTAACAAGTTTTGGCAATAATAATCAATTAACAGATATTACAACTATTGAATCTGAATCAGGTTTATTACTATCAGAACCAAAATTAATTAACCAAAGATTCTCCCATTTCTATAAAGAATTGTACACTTCTGATTGTAAATCCACACAAGGACAGATTGATTAATTAATTTCTAAAATATAAAAGAACTCCTCTTCTTTCTCACTGAGGAAGCCGGCTTGCTGGGAGCCCACATCTCTCTCCATGAACTCAAAAGGGCACTTGATAACATGAGTAAAGGCAAATCCCCTGGTTGTGACAGTATTCCTCCTGAGGTCTACTTAACATGTTTTAACCAATTAGGTCCACTGTTACTTGAAATGGTTAGCACAGCCGTTCCCAAAGGTTCATTTGGAAGGGATGTAAACACAGCAGTCATGTTTCTTTTATTTAAAAAAGATAAGGACGCCACCCAGTGCTCTCACTATCACCCCCTATCTTTGATAAACACAGATATTAAACTATTTTAAATTATCTTGTCTTTCCGTCTCAAATCTTATTTACGCAAATTGGTACATCTGGACCAAAGCGGGTTTGTTAAAAAACTATTATCCTCAGATAACCTTTGTCATCTATTACATATCTTACATACTTCATCAGAAACTAAAGCTCCTTGGAAAGTTCTATCTCTCAATGCAGAAAAAGCTTTATATAGAGTAGAATGGTCATATCTTAGGTTGGTTTTGGAACATATGGGACTTGATTATAGTATTAAAATACTATATGCCAAAACCTCAGCCATAGTAATAACAGGCAATACCTGCTCTGTTCCGTTTAGAATAACTAGAAGTAGCAAACAAGGTGATCCCATCTCACCTCTGCTATTGTTATTGTCTATGGACAATGGAGTTCGACAATCAAAATAAATTATACAAATATCTCTCAATTCTACAGATCACGTTATCTCATTATACGCCAACGATATCTTACTTTATCTAGATAATGTATCTCAATCCCTCCCAAAAGCTCAGAAGATCATAGACCAAATCTTCCCTACAGTACTGCCTCTCAAGACCCCATTGGAGGACTCTACTTACGGAATCGCATTTTAAATATTTGGGAATAGATATATTTCCTTCCTTAGATAAAACAATTGGCAGAAACTTTAACAGAACGCTTAAATCAATTCAATTTGACCTCAGTTGATTTATCCGTACGAATATCAATTGTCAAAATAAATATATTGCCACCTCTGAATTTCTGTAGTTCAATGCTGCTCTTGTCTCATCCTTCTGGCTATTGGGATAAAATTCATGGTGCTGTTTCAAAATGTATATGGCAAGTTATGCGAGTCCGGATAAAATCAACAAACTTACTAAGAGGGAAAGATGTAGGAGGACGATCCGTACCAATTTTTTTTATTGTATTTCCATGTACTAGCATTTCATCCTATCCTAAATTGGTTTAGACACAATTCTTTGCCCGCTGACTGAGGATATAGAGAAAAAGGATGTCTCCTATTGCCCTGGAAGAGAATTTCAATTATGCGCAAAACTGAAAAACAATGTAACTGGGAATCAAAATGGCATGCCCTTACTCCAATATTTCACAATAACGCCTTGAGATCTGGAGGGCGGCCTTTTGCATCCCCCAAACGGTCCAAATGTATAATTCGTACTTTTGCCGATATCATGGACAGTAATGGTTGAGAACATTCCAAGATTTGAAAGACATACACATTGCCAGGCAAAGTTCCTTGGGAAACCCAACGACCAAACCATCAAATGATAAGATTTCTAAATAAATTATATGGGCTCCCAAAAGGGCTGATCTCTATAATATTTAAGCAACTTTGGGAAGCTAATATTCTGAGCTAGCCATTAAAAAAGTATGGTCCACAGATCTAATTGAATATGAACAACCCTTTAACTGGAACAGAATATGGAAAATTTGCATCTATTACCTATTTGCTTTGCATCTATTACGAGGATAGCTCCTTGAACCTCTCAATCAATCAGAGACGATTAATGCTGGCAGGCAGCACTGTATGTTGGTTGGGTGGGGTTAGGGGAATGGCATAGGAGGTTGGGAGTGAAGGAGGTTTGGAGTTGGGAGTTATACTGAATTTATTATTTATTATTAAAATCTCTATATGTATTTCTTTCTGTTTTTATTGTATTTTGAGTGGCAGCCTATGGATACAGGTTTTATAAATGTATCATTTGAAAGGGATAATGCACCTGGCACCTCCCGAAAGAAAACGAACAAAACAAATAAACATTTGGGCAACAAAAAAATGTAAAGAACCAGGGCACTGAGGTAACATAACAGTCAAACCTAAAGGGATTTCATTGGGTTTTTAAAAGCACACAGTTGTCACAGATTGCAAACTTAATAAAAGTTATGAAAGATGCTGCAGAGTTGGTGTGACATTTTGACTGACATCAACTGTGAGTAGGATTGGACATTGTACAATCATAATGGCAATTTGCTGAATTTAGACAGGCACCTGTCAGGGTTATAAAAGAGAAAAAGTTCAGTGAGAGAGCATGAAAGAGAGGGAGCAAAAGGGAGGAGAGACAGACAGAAAGAGAGAGTGAGAGCGAGAGAAAGAGTGAGATTCCCTGGAGAGAAAGGGTGTATCCCAAATGGGAACCTATTCCCTATATAATGTACTAATTTTGGTTAGGGTCCATATGGTCAAAACTAGTGCACTTTTTAGTGAATAGTGTGCCATTTGGGACGTAAGCAAAGCGCTTCCCAGGTACTGTAGCTGCTAGTCTAAAAGGTCACTTGTTTTGCTGTTAACACTTCCAGGTGCTAATGTAACACCTCATACACATGCTTTGGAGGGTGGTTCTGTGTGTGTTGACAGGGAGAGAGACAGTTGTGTTGGGAACCAAAAATGTCCAGAAGCCTCCAATCTCAAACATTGGTAATTGGACTTCCTCTAAAACCAAGAGTGTGTGCAGCAGTTAGATAAACATACTAGCACAGTGTTTTGTCAGTAGCTCAAGTGTTATTACTGATATTACAAACTCCTGCTTTCGTAATCAAAGGAAAGTTAACTACTCATTATTCTCTATATTTGTTCATGTCTACATATGCCTTTTCTTTTATTTCCTTGCCGACTTTGTGTATAGGTGCCGAACTATCACAGCAATAACTGAACACCTTAATTAAGTTGAGTTGATTTTTTGCAGAGACAGTGCACATTAATCAACGTTTCAGTAAGTAAGTGCCGGTTTTAGCCAGCCGGCTAATTTTCAACCAATGTCCCTGGGCAGGTTATTAAAAACAATTACAATATAGACACTCATTGAGCAGTGAACACACGAAGAGCAAAGGACAAGCAAGACATAGCATACAGACAGAGCAACATAGGACAAGCAAGACATAGCATACAGACAGAGCTACATAGAACAAAAAGCAGCAAGACAATTGGGAATAAGATAGACCTACTGTACTCTACAGGAAAAGGAGGACCGAGCACACGCTCATTCTCATCAATGGGGCTGTAGTGGAGCAGGTTGAGAGCGTCAAGATCCTTGGTGACCTCATCACCAACAAACTATCATGGTACAAACACACCAAGACAGTCGTGAAGAGGGCACAACAAAGCCTATTCCCCCTCAGGAAACTGAAAAGATTTGGCATGGGTCCTCAGATCCTCAAAACGTTCCACAGCTGCACCATCGAGAGCATCCGTGGTATGGCATCTGCTAGGCCTCCGACCACAAGGCATGACAGAGGGTAGTGCGTACGGTCCAGTACATCACTGGGGCCAAGCTTCCTGCCATCCAGGACCTCTATACCAGGCGGTGTCAGAGGAAGACCCTAAAAATTGTCAGACTCCAGTCACCCATGTCATATATTGTTCTCTCTGCTACAGCACGACAAATGGTACCGGAGCGCCAAGTCTAGGTCCAAAAGGCAGAAATACCTTGTTTACATAAGTATTCAGACCCTTTACTATGAGACTCAAAATTGCGCTCTGGTGCATCCTGATTCCATTGAACATCCTTGAGATGTTTCTACATCTTGATTGGAGTCCACCTGTGGTAAATTCAATACATTGGACATGATTTGGAAAGGCCCACACCTGACTATATAAGGTCCCACAGCTGACAGTGCATGTCAGAGCATAAACCAAGCCATGAGGTCAAAGGAATTGTCCTTAGAGATCCGACAAAGGATTGTGTTGAGGCACAGATCTGGGAAAGGCTACCAAAACATTCTGCAGCATTGAAGGTCCCCAAAAACACAGCGGCCTCCATCATTCTTAAATGGAAGAAGTTTGGAACAACCAAAAGTTGTTCCAACTTGGATTTTGCCAAAAGGCACCTAAAGACTCTCAAACCATGAGAAACAAGAACCCAAGATTGAACTCTTTGGCCTGAATGCCAAGCATCACGTCTGGAGGACACCTGCCACCATCCCTACGGTGAAGCATGGTGGTGGCAGCATGCTGTGGGGATGTTTTTGAGCGGCAGAGACTGGGAGACTAGTCAGGATCGAGGCAAAGATGAACAGAGCAAAGTTCAGAGAGATCCTTGATGAAAACCTGGGCGCTCATGACCTCAGACTGGGGCGACGGTTCACCTTCCAACAGGACAACAACCCTAAGCACACAGCCAAGAAAACACAGGAGTGGCTTTGTTTGTCTCTGAATGTCATTGAGTGGCCCAGCCAGAGCCCGATCGAACATCTCTGGATAGACTTGAAAATCGCTGTGCAGCAACGCTCCCCATTCAACCTGACTGAGCTTGAGAGGATCTGCAGAGATAAATGGAACTGAGTAAACGGTCTGAATACTTATGAAAATACGTATTTTTTTATTGCAAAAATTTCTAAAAACCTGTTTTTGCTTCGTCATTATGGGTTATTGTGTTAGATTGATAAGAGAAAATAAATAGTTGAATCCATTTTAGAATAAGGCTGTAACGTAACAAAATGTGGAAAAGGAGAAGGGGTCTGAATACTGCACACATATATATGAATATATATTCCTCTCCATCCTGTCCCCCTCAGTCAATCTAGGGCGGATATTGGAGTTAAATTGAAAGCGAGCATCCTTTAAGAGTGGGTTCAGATAGGACCCAGTTATAATCTGGAAAGACGAGCCCTGGGAGACGTGACGTTCCTCTACATCCACCCAGCCCCATGCGTACGGGCCACTGACCCGTGACAGCCAGCGCCACATCGATTTAAAGAGAGAGTGGGAAGGAAGGAGAGACATAGAAGAGAGAAGAGATACACAGGATTATGCATCATTCATTTTTCTTTCTCTCTTTTTGACGGGTGCACATCAGAAGAACGGAGAACGCTCAGTTTGAGAGGGATTAGTGATTACCTGTTTTGGATGCATCCCTGAGGTACACCGTATCCTACACACACAGAGAGAAAATGGACAGGGAACTGGGATGGGACTGATGGAAAATGTGTCCTTCGGGAAACCTGCAGATTTGTTTCATAATACACTTCTACGAAGCTGGATGGTATTACGAAGCTTTACTTATGAGACATCACAGTAATAAACCACAACCAGTGCATGTAAATCACTGAGTGAATGATTATCTCTTGGCCCCGCCCTGACCCTGAAGACAGAACTGGACATTTTATTATCTTAGAGTCCACCTTACTGGGCACAGATGCCAGTTCAACATCTATCTTTGATTTACATTTGGTTGAGTTGTCAACTTATGTGAATTCAACATGAAAAAAAAAAAAAAAGTTACCATGTCATTTGGATTTAGGTTAAAAGTTGGGTAAAAAAAAAACAACAACATTTCGTTACGTTGATGACTTTTTGCAAATCCAATCATTTCCCCACGTTGATTCAACGTCATCGCATAAAACGTTTTTGTTGAAATGACGTGGAATCAACATTGATTCAACCAGATTTTGCCCAGTGGAACCTGTGATCGCACAGAGGTCAGACATGCCCAAAACCTTGGAAATCAGCAGGTGGAGACCATGATATTGACATTGACCCTGGCCTCGTTGAATGCTAATAATGGAAGGGGGTTGGTAAATGCACCCGTACTGTAAGTAAGAAATAAACAAAAACAAACAGACTAACAAATAAATAAAACTGGTCAAAATTGGTTTGTCTTTTGTCATCGAGCCCCAGTGCAATGCAAAGACAGTTGGGGCACAAGCCCATGAATTATAAAGAAAGGTAACATGGGGGACCAGGGTGCTAATGCCTGGTGAATGTGGGTCTCTAACACACACACACACACACACACACACACACACACACACACACACACACACACACACACACACACACACACACACACACACACACACACACACACACACACACACACACACACACACACACACACACACACACACACACACACACACACACACACACACACGTCAGAGCTCCTCATCAGGAGGTGCTCACTGGGGTGTCTATTAGGATATCAAATCTGTTTCAAATGATGCCACTGGATAACGACAACGGTTTGTATGAAGGGAGTGGATGTGAGTAAGATGAAATCCGTGACAGGTAGGCCTCCACCTTAAAGAAGATAAGCAACTGTGGTGAAATCAAATGCTGTGAAAAGATGTTATAATAGACTTTAACTTTACTGTATGGAGTGCCGTATACCTAATGAATCCTTCTACACTAATAGAAATGACCTTGCCTAAATACTTTTGCAAGAACATATTTTATCAAAATGTTTAAATAATTCATACTTTTAATTTGATACTTTCACCAACTAAAGCTGAAAATGTACTGCATTTTAGTTATCAGCCACAACAACCGCACATATAGACTATACATGGCTTATTTTATCAAAAATGTTTGATTAAATATGTTATGAAATTACCACCAATGTCTGAAGCTGTGTTTTCAGCCAACTCTGATATTTGGAGAAAAAAAAAAATTATACTCAAAGAGGAAAGTACAAAAGCAAATAGGGCTTTGAAGATAGAAAGCCCTAAATGTCATCCGGCTGCTTTGAAGCTGCCAGGCTTCTTTGTTTTTTTCCACTTGTAGCTCACAAAAACACTGGCAAAGCAGACTGACAGCCTGCCTGCCACCGCTTTCAGGGGACACTTTACTCTGGCTGGCTCCGTCATTAAGGCAATAACCCACAAAACTGACAAGGCTGAACCCATATTGACCAACTCCCTTTGATCTGAACAGACCAACTGTGTGGTTGATAACACACTATTGATAGTTGAGAACACTATTCAGTTGTTTGCTTGTGAGCATTACCAGATTCCTGGATTTCGGAACCATGATGGTCTTGAATAATAAATCAAACATACACCTGTATTCTCTATAGGGTAACAATACATACACATGTTTATGACACAAGCAAAGGCTTCATAATGGTTTTGTTGGGCCAATTCAAAACATGTTGCAATAGGGGCGTCAGAGGATACCTAACACATCTACGGGCATTCACTGTGTGGTTGGGATGGATCGATGCTGTTCTCTGCCTGCCTGATCCTCTACGAGGAGCGCTGTCTGAGTTAACCTGGAGAAATCAGGCTAAAAATAGACACTTACAAACAAATACAGTGCAATCGGAAAGTATTCAGAAAGGTGTTTCCATTGATCATCCTTGAGATGTTTCTACAACTTGATTGGAGTCCACCTGTGGTAAATTCAATTGATTGTATATGGTTTGGAAAAGCACCCACCTATCTATATAAGGTCCCACAGTTGAAAGTGCATGTCAGAGCAAAAACCAAGCCATGAGGTTGAAGGAATTGTCCGTAGAGCTCTGAGACAGGATTGGGGGAGAACCATGGTCAGGGAGGTGACCAAGAACCCGATGAGAAACAAGATACTCTGGTCTGATGAAACCAAGATTGAACTCTTTAGCCTGAATGCCAAGTTTCACATCTGGAGGAAACCTGGCACCATTCCAACAGTGAAGCATGGTGGTGGCATCATCATGCCTTTGGAATGTTTTTCAGCGGCAGGGACTGGGAGACTAGTCTGGATCAAGGGAAAGATGAACAGAGAAAAGTACAGAGAGATACTTGATGAAAACCTGCTCCAGAGTGCGGGGAAGGTTAACCTTCCAACAGGAAAACGACCCTAAGCCCACAGCCAAGACAACACAGGAGTGGCTTTGGGACAAGTCTCTGAATGTCCTTGAGTGGCCCACCCAGAGCCAAGACTCGATCAAACATCGGAGAGACTTGAAAATATCTGTGCAGCAACATTCCCCAACCAACTTGACAGAGCTTGAGAGGATCTTCAGAGAAGAATGGGAGAAATTCCCCAAATATAGGTGCGCCAAACTTACCCAAGAAGGCTTGAGGCCATAATTGCTACCAAAGGTGCTTCAACAAAGTACTGAGTAAACTGTCTGAATACTTATGGAAACTGTGATTTCAGTTTGTTTTTTCTTATTTACAAAAAAATCTAAAAACCTTTGTCATCATGGGGTATTGTGTGTAGATTGCAGAGAATAAAAACTATATATATTTTAGAATAAGGCTGTAACGTAACAAAATGTGGAAAAAGTCAATACCTTCCGAATGCACTAAATAACCTCCAAACACTGGCTTCTCGGGCATCATCACTTAAATGTTTTGTATTGTAAACAACAATTATTATAATAGTCGTACAATTTTTTTTTAACCAGTCTGCACACAACCTCCCTCACACTGGTACAAACACTGAGATATGTACTTTATCTCCTCATTCACAGTTGGCATCCCAATTCTAAAATATATATATATATATATTTTTAATTCTCATCAATCTACACACAATACCCCATGATGACAAAGCAAAAACAGGTTTTTAGAAATGCTTGTAAATGTATAAAATCAAAAAACTCAAAAGAACGTTTACTCAGTACTTTGTTGAAGCACCTTTGGCAGCAATTACAGCCTCGAAACAGCCTCGAAACAGCCTCGAAACAGGTTTTTAGACTTTCTTATTTATTTCCCTAAGTAGTGCACTATGTTCGGAATAGGGTGTCATTTGGGACGCAAGCACTCAGTGAGAGATTAAAACATTTCCCAAGACTCAGTTTCCATTCTAAACCCTTACAGCTAGGTAGATGACTTTGCAGTGTTGTCTAGGGCTGTCGCGCTCATGAAATCTTGTTAGACTGTGACGGTCAAGCAAATAACTGCCGGTCTCACGGTAATTGACCATAATTAACATAAACACATTTAGCATCTCCTGGCTTCCACGCATAGCCAACAAGTCACTGATGCAGACCTTTGGAACATTTATCCATGTAATATAGCCTACACCATCACAATAAATCCATTTTTTTCCATTTTTTTCAGACAGGTCTAAAGAAACATGATTTTTTTTGGTTTAATTCAGATGAACAGAATAGCACTCTGAGTTGTCCTTATGCGCAGACTGTACACACTTCATCAGTCTCTCTCATTCACAATTTAACAAGCACTTGATAATGCCTCAAATTTCCCAGTTTGTGTGGGCGTAATGCCCCCGAAAAAAACCCATGCCTATTGCGGCCAGTGGCCGTTGTGCCCTTGGGCTGAAAATAATTATTAAAATTCCCTTCTCCAGGCTGCATGCCAAAGCACCTCACACTCACATGGCTCTCAGTCACGTGATCAGGTCTTTCTCACAGGCTACAAGTGAAGACAGACACATCGGGAACGCAGCTGCACGCGTCTTTATCCAATTCCGTGGCGCATATTGAAGACATTGGAAGAACTGTCCACATTTACTTTTCGTCAGCCAACAAGATGAGCAGGCCTAACAGACATATCAGAATGTTTAGCTTAAAATGTTGATAAACCATTAGGCTATTTCTTCACATTACAGGCCCAGCAATGAGCACACAGCAGTAAGCTATAAGCACAAATGTTCCATTAGGAGGAAAACACCATTCTCAAAAGTGACCACAAATGCAATTATGCATGTAATTATTTTAGTATAAAGGTTTATTTTTTTACTTGAAAATCACGCACTGCGTACAGTATGTATGCCAGTTAGGCTCTACACCCGTTGTAAAGCCGATTAATGTGCTTCATTTTAAGAAGTCATTTGGCCACTTTAGTTGTGATACAAACCTTATCAAAACATATAGGCCTATGGGCTAGGCTACATGAGGTGTGCGACTATGATTTGAAAAATCGCAAAAAAAAAGGCATGGCTGCATCATTCACAAGTGACACATGGTGGCCCACACACAAACAAAGTACAAATGACTGCCATTCTTTGCAAGAGGACCATTCTGTCATGTGTATGTGTGCTTGGTATGGAAAGTCGCATGTGTTCACGCCCGTATGCTCCTTTCCTCTCTCCTGGAGAACGCTCACTGGCGGAGAGGGGGATGGAGGGATGAACGGATGGAGAGGGGAAACAGAAAGGAGAAAGCGCTGCCCAGCATGGGGCTCCATGACTGGGAGGGGCCAGGCCCACCAGTGTCCAGAAGCTTACTCTTCAGAGAGTCTCCGGAGTGGGTCACCACAGCGAGAGGTCAGGCCTGTGTGCCGTCAGCCCAGGACTGAGCAGAGATGTCAGGGCCTACATTCATAAAGCGTCTCAGAGTAGGAGTGCTGATCTAGGGTCAGGTCCCCCCATCCATTTTACCTCATTCATTATGATCCAAAAGGCAAAACTGATCCTAGATCTCACTCCTACTAAGATGCTTTATTAATACGGGCCCTGATCTCTGGAGGATCTAAAAGAATGGATGAATATGTTGAGTGCATCGGCCTACACTGGTATCAACATGAGTCTGAACACAAACAAGATACTGTATGACACTCACTTGGCATTGCAAATGTATCTAGACCTTGTGGCTGTTTGGCTGGATGTGTTCACAACCTCACCTATTTATCAAACTCAAACAATACATCAATAAAATTGTGATATGCGGCACAGCGGTGGAGTGTGGGGGATACCATTATCTCCGTTCCAAAACGTCATGCTTTGGCACGCCTCACACTTTAAAGCTGTGGAACATTTTATTCTTGATTCATTTCTCCTTGTTTGGATGTTTTCAATGAAACAATACATCTTAAATGTATGTTTACCAACTGAAGTTCTCCCTTGGTGTGGGAAAAGATTTGGTCTTTTCCAATTTACTTTTCGTTTTTCACTCCCATTAATCTCCCATGCTCCCTGATTGTTTCCTTTCGTCCACTTCGGAATCACATTAAATTATTCATGGCTTTTCCCCCGCATATACCTTGGAGATGGAATTAGCAAACAAACAATGCCAGAGACACTAATCCCTGTCTACAGAGAAATATCCTCTAATACACTAGAGCTCAGGCTGGCTGTTGACAGGCGCCTGTTACTGTCTTTAACTTCCCCGACCGACACAGAGCTGTTTACACAATAAACGTGTTCACAGAACAACCCAACACCACTGTGGAACACATACACCGTCAGAGTAGAATAATACTGGGGGGGGGAGGGGGGAAACGACATGGTTGAATTTGTGTGTTTACTGTACAGGAGCCGAAAACACAGATGATATGTACAACTTCTTTCCTCCCCACGTCTTGCCTTCTCTCCTCTTCTCGTCTCTTGTCATGCGCAGAGCCAGGTCTGAAGGAGGCTTGTTTGCCTGTTCTTGTTCCATAAAGCCCACACACAGACGGAGGGAGGCAGGGGACAGTACAAAGCCTGTGTCTGAACACATGATGTTCTCACACCGTTCTAATGGAAGTCATAGCATGCGCCCCAAATGGCATCCAAATCCCGATGTCTTGCATATCTCACTGGGCACATTGATACAACTTAATGTGTTACCATTGTGATTGATACAACAGCACGACGCAATGGACCTGGATTGCAGTCCGTGGAGATGACATTAAAGGACATGGTGCAAGAGATCCACGCACATTTGAGATTCTGTGCAGGTTATTCTAGCAATTGTGAGGATTTCCACAGACCTGCAACCCGGAACACGCATGTTTTCCATGATTACATACGAAGACATGTAGTATTGTTACAGTAACCCAAACATGTGGCCATGGATATGTTACTCATTTTAAGGTAAAATACTGTTATATTAGTTTATCAAATAGCCTTAATATTAGACTATTTACTTTTTTTTTACAAAAGTAATATTGAATTGTGTTTAGTTTACAGCACAGCCAAATGTCAAAATGTATAAACAAGATCTCTCTACTGCTTGGATAGTTCAATCTGAGTCACTGGCGTAATCCTATTTTTGGTTGAGATAGAGGCGTGAATCCAACATAATTTGTTAAGTTGTTGACAAGGTAATGGGTTATTTACCGTATTACAAAAGTTATAATGAATTGTGTTTTGTCGTCAACACAACCAAATGTCAACTTTTGAAGGAAATGTACAGTGCATTCGGAAACTATCCAGACCCCTTGACTTTTTCCCCATGTTTAAGTTACAGCCTTATTCTAAAAACAAAATCCTCATCAATCGACACACAATACTCCATAATGACATAGCGAAAACCGGTTTTTAGACATTTTTGCAAATTTATGAAAAATAACAAAAATAAATACCTTATTTACATAAGTATTCAGACCCTTCCCTATGAGACTCAAAATTGAGCTCAGGTGCATCCTGTTTTGATTGATCAACTTGATTGGAGTCCACCTGTGGTAAATCCAATTGATTGGATATGATTTGAAAAGGCACACACCTGTCTATATAAGGTCCCACAGTTGACAGTGCATGTCAGAGCAAAAACCAAGCCATGAGGTTGAAGGAATTGTAGAGTGCCGAGACAGGATTGTGTCTAGGCACAGATCTGGGGAAGGCTACCAAAAGAATTGCAGCATTGAAGGTCCCCAAGAACACAGTGGCCTCCATCATTCTTAAATGGATGAAGTTTGGAACCACCAAGACTCTTACTAGAGCTGGTCAAACTGAGCAATCGGGGAAGAAGGGCCTTGGTCAGGGAGGTGACCTAGAACCCGATGGTCACTCTGACAGAGCTCCAGAGTTCCTCTGTGGGAGAACATTCCAGAAGGACAACCATCTCTGCAGCACTCCACCAATCAGGCCTTTATGGTAGAGTGGCTCGACGGAAGCCATTCCTCAGTAAAAGGCACATGACAGCCCACTTGGAGTTTGTCAAAAGGTACCTCAAGACTCTTAGACCATGAGAAATAATATTCTTTGGTCTGATGAAACCAAGATTGAACTCTTTGGCCTGAATTCCAAACTTCATGTCTGGTGGAAATCTGGCACCATCACTATGGTAAAGCATGGTGGTGGCAGCATCATGCAGTGGGGATGTTTTTCAGAGGCAGGGACTGGGAGACTAGTCAGGATCGAGGGAAAGAAAAATGGAGCAAAGTACATGAGATCCTTATGTAAATGTGATATCAGTTTTTTGCATTATTTTGCAAAAATGTCTAAAAACCTGTTTTTGCTTTGTTATTATGGGGTATTGTGTGTAGATTGATTAAATTGGTTTCCCCCATATCAATTTTAGAATAAGACTGTAATGTAACAAAATGTGGAAAAAGTGAAGGGGTCTGAATGCACCCGTGTCTTCTGCTTGGATAGCTCCATCTGTGCCACTGAGTCCGGCTTTAATTCCAGAACCATTATTCTTTCATTTGGTTCCACTGTTCCGATCTGAACCGGTTCAAACACACAAAAAAGTACTGGTTTAAACCATTCCTTTCTGTTCCATTTTAAACCTCTGAACATTGTTTTTTTGGTCAACATTAAATGACTTCACCAATCAGTGCGGATGGAGCAGCTTGCTATGGAGTGGGCAAGCAATAGTTTTTTTAAAAGTTATTAGGCTACAGTAGCCTATGTTTTAGCAGGGGAGGGGGAACATTGTCTACACTCGAACACACACTGGCAAAGATTTTCATCTGGTAGGCAAACACTGGAATAAGTTTCTGAGTGACAGAGTGAGGGCTTTCGCCTTGGTGCTTTTTTTTTGTGGGACGAAAGAAAATGCCCGGAACATAAAATAATGTTAATAACGGATCTCATATTTTTTAAATAATGGTTCTGTTTCGGTTTCTGATTCTGTTCCTCTAAATATTTAGTTATTTTCCTGTTTTGGTTCTGTTCCCTGAACCGGTTTCAACCCCCACTTTAAATACAGTTTGATTAGATTTAACCCTATTCTATAACTTTTATTTTTGGTTGAGATGGAGAAGTGAATTCAACATATTTATTATTAACTCTTAGATTCCATTTGAAATCAACCAAAGGTTAAAACCCTAGGCCTATACAATGTCTTCAGAAAATATTCACACCCCTTAACTTTTTGCACATTTCGTTGTATTACAGCCTAAATTTAAAATGGATTAAAATCAAATTGTTTTGGTCACTGGTCACAATACCCCATCATGTCAAAGTGGAATATTTTTTTACATTTCTTTTTTACAAATAAATTACAAATGAAGAGCTGAAATGTTGTGAGTCAATAAGTATTCAACCCTTTTGTCATGGCAAAGCTAAATAAGTTCAGGAGTAAAAATGTGCTTAATAAGTCAAGTAATAAGTCGCATGGACTCACTCTGTGTGCAATAATAGAGTTTAACATTATTTTTGAATGACTACCTCATCTTTGTACACCACACATACAATTATTTGTAAGGTCCCTCAGTCAAACAGTGAATTTCAAGCACAGATTCAACCACAAAGACATGGGAGGTTTTTCAATGCCACACAAAGAAAGCAGACGTTGAATATTCCTTTGAGCATGATGAAGTTATTAATTACATTTTTGATGGTGTATCAATACATACAGTCACTACAAAGATAAAGTGTCCTTCCTAACTCAGTTGCTGGAGAGGAAGGAAACCACTCAGGGATTTCACCATGAGGCCGATGGTGACTTTAAAACAGTTATAGAGTGTCATGGCTGTGATAGGAGAAAACTGAAGAGGGATCAACAACATTGTAGTTGCTCTAATTGACAGATTGAAAATAAGGAAGTCTGTACAGAATAAAAATATTCCATAACATGCATCCTGTGAAAGAAAAAGTTATCCATTCTGAATTCAGGCTGTAACAAAACAAAATGTGGAATAAGTCAAGGGGTATGAATACTTTCTGAAGGCACAGTATGTCTATTTTTAGTTGAATCCTGGGCTGAATTTAAACAATAACTGTTGATAACTTCCCAAAATGTTTTACAGGCCTAAATAGCATAATTGATTATTGATATTGTTAAATTTCATTAGCTCTGTTGAACCTACCTTTCGTTAGCAACACTGAACAAAAATATAAACTGCAACATGCAACAATTTCAACAATTTTACTGAGTTACAGTTCATAGAAGGAAGTCACTCAGTTGAAATAAATTCATTCAGGCCATTATCTATGGATTTCACATGGTGGGTCTGGGAGGGTATAAGCCCACCCGATGAGGAGCCAGGCCCAGCCAATCTGAATGAGTTTTTCCACACAAAAGGGCTTTATTACAGACAGAAATACTCCTCAGTTTTGTCAGTTGTCCTGGTGGCGGGTCTCAGACGATCCCGCAGGTGAAGAAGCCGGATGTGGAAGTCCTGGGCTGGAGAGGTTACACGTGGTCTGAGGTTGTGAGGCCAGTTGGATGTTCTGCCAAATTCTCTAAAATGACGTTGGAGCCGGCTTATGGTAGAAAAATTCACATTCAATTCTCTGGCAACAGCTCTGGTGGACATTCCTGCAGTCAGCATGCCAATTGCACGCTTCTTCAAAACTTGAGACATCTGTGGCATTGTGTTGTGTGACAAAATTGCATCTTTTAGACTGTCCTTTTATAGTACCCACCACAAGGTGCACCTGTGTAATGATCATGCTGTTTAATCAGCTTATTGATATGCTACACCTGTCAGGTGGATGGATTACCTTGACAAAGGATAAATGCTCACTAACAGGAATGTAAACAAATTCGTGCACCACACATTTGAGCAAAATAAGCTTTCTGGGCGAATGGAACATTTCTAGGAATATTCTATTTCAGTTCATAAAACATGGGACCAACACTTTACATGTTGCGTTTATATTTTTGTTCAGTATATCATTTCTAAATAATTTTTCTCACGATGAACATTGGTAATTGTCAGTGACAAATATCTAAGCAGGGCTTGGTTAAAACCCTGGATGGGAGATCGAATGGATAGCTGTAGATATGTCAACTCTCCAGTATGAGGTGCTGCCCAGACTATTGTTTTTTTCTCCTAGTGAATATTACGTTTTATACCAGATTCGTCTATGTTGAAAATTGGTTACCATGATGACAATCATTTGGTTAAAATGTTACCCTCAAAACAAGAGTTGATGACTTTTTTTCAAATCAAATGTATTTTCCACATAGATTGCACGTCACAATACGTTGACCAATTACGCTGAAACAACATTGATTTAACCAGTTTGTGCCCAGTGGGTAGAGTCTATTATCAAATGGATTCTCAATTGAGTCTGGATACCAGGGAGATGACACCTCACCAAACGTACATGGCTTTAATATCAGCTGAGGGTCTTTACAGTTCTCTAAACTAAAGACCTTTAATATATACCATGAGTACATTGTAGGTACTGCAAGTCTACAATATGTAGTCATTAAAGTGTACTGGATATGAAGGTTAGCATGGTGCCCCCCCCATGCAGTAGAGATACTCTCAATGATTGGCTATGAAAAGCCAATTGACATTTACTCCTGAGGTGCTGACTTGTTGCACCCTCGACAACTACTGTGATTATTATTATTTGACTATGTTGGTCATTTATGAACATTTGAACATCTTGGCCATGTTCTATTATAATCTCCACCCGGCGCAGCCAGAAGAGGACTGGCCACCCCTCATAGCTTGGTTCATCTCTAGGTTTCTTCCTAGGTTTTGGCCTTTCTAGGGAGTTTTTCCTAGCCACTGTGCTTCTATACCTGCATTGCTGGGTTTTAGGCTGGGATTCTGTACAGCACTTTGATATATCAGCTGATGTAAGAAGGGCTATATAAATGAATTTGATTTGAAATGTGAGAATAGACTTAAACCCATTGCCTGTATTCACAAAGAGTCTCAGAGTAGGAGTGCTGATCGAGGATCCATTAAGCCCATTAGATCAAGATTAATAAGACGTTATGGACAGCGAGGGACCTGATCGTAGATCTGCCCTCCTACTCTAAGACACTTTATGGTTAATGGCGGGATCAATGCTCCCTTTTCTCAGTGCGAAGCAAAGGACACATATTTGAAGTTTCTCTTCTGACTCACAAAACCATGCATATGTTAGCCTGCAGCTAATGGATGTGAGCACATACACAATGCTCTAAACTGGTTGTGATTCAATCCTGAGACAGATATTTACGGCAATCACAATGTATGAATGGGAAATGGAGAAGTGAAATGTGTCATATCGAGTAACTGTCAACTGCTGGTGCTGTGGGGTGTGTGTGTGTGTGTCTCCTGGAAGAGGTGATGCATGAGGGCCTTTGAGCGATGCATGGACTGACAGGTGGCGATGAAATGGTAGAGAGGACTACACACACACACTCTGCCAGGGGCACTGACGGAGAGGAGAGCAAGGAAGACTTTGATCCCCGCACCAAGGCCACTCAAATGGAGAGTCAATGATGAGGAGAGGAAAAAGATGCAGCGACAGAAAGAGAGAGAGAGAGAGAGAGAGAGAGAGAAGTGCTCTCTAACCTCTGTGCACATTGATACAGATGTTGAAGCATGAACACACAGGGAATCCGTCATCCGACAGTCTGACTGAGACAACCTACAGGACAAACATCCACAAGGGATTTATTAACATACTGTGACATATACAGATGTAGGATCTCAATTTGATCACTCTTTTGTTGCTGAGAACTTTCCTGCACGGCAGGAAATGCAAACTTGTAGTGTATTTGAGTTTTAAAAAGGCTTCTAAAGTTTGTAATTTTGACTGAAGTTTTGTGAAACATATCTTTCAGAGCCAACAAAACAGACTGACATGCAGTCATTGAAAACTTCTTTGCAGAATTCAATATAAATGGGGGGAAAATTGGTACCATTTCATTACAGATTAAATGGTCTTGATCGCTCTTTTGTTGCTGAGAATTTTGCCGCATCGCAGGAAATACAGATGAGCTTTGTGATTTACATAAATTCACTGAAAACCCGCACTAACACAGTTATATTAACAGTATTGTACTTTTCATGTCGTATAATTTTGGTCAGCTAATAGCCTAACCACTGATGAAGCAACATTATGGACTAAATGTTCAAATCCTGTTGCTGCAGGATTATTTTGCTGAGAAAATACAGATCTTAATTTGATCACTCTTTTGTTGATAATTTGCAAATGTGTGTATTCAAGGTTTAAAAAGGCTTCTAAAGTTAGTAATTCCCACTTTAAAATGTCAGACTTGATTTGCCCTATCGTAAAATGTGCCAACCACTATCCATTAATTATAATAATTTACATTTTTTGGTTGCTGCATGATTATTTTCCTGCTGTAGCAAACTGGCTCTTAATTAAGATCCTACATCTGTACTGGTCAAATTAAGATCCTACATCTGCCACAGCAGCGTAAGGTAACAACACCTTGCTATAAAGACAAGTTACTACTGTAAAGTCAACGCGATAACATGCACCTCACAAAAATAGATTTGTTTCCGTTGCTTAAAAACTCCACACATACCTTTTCCAAGCATCTCAAAACACATTCCTTTTGATCTGTATACACACACACACACACATCCATTTCTCCAGCCTTAACTGTTAGTGTCTGGGTGAGGGAGAGGGACTCAGGAAGCTAAACCCCATTACTCTGTGTGAAGAGCCCAGGTAATTATGTCTGGCATTTTGACAAGTGCTTGTCGGACTGAAGGTCAGTTCTGTCTGCATTGGTGATCTATGCTAATCTGCTCAGCTGGAGAGAAGAGGGAGACCAGCATTCTATGGTGTGGCTGTTATATACCTCATGGATATACAAAACAACGAACACGTACACTGAGTGTACAAAACATTAGGAACACCTTCCTAATATTGAGTTGCACCCCCTTTTGCCCTCCGAACAGCCTCAATTCGTTGGGGCATGGACTCTACAAGGTGTCGAAAGCATTCCACAGGGATGCTGGCCCATGATGACTCCAATGCTTCCCCCACAATTGCGTCAAGTTGGCTGGATGTAATTTGGTTGGTGGACCATTCTTGATACACATGGAAACGGTTGAGTGTGAAAAATCCAGCAGCATTGCAGTTCTTGACACACTCAAACCAGTGCGCCTGGCACCTACTACCATATCCCGTTCAAAAGGCACTTAAATATTTTGTCTAGCACATTCACCCTCTGAATAGCACATATAAACAATCCATGTCTCAATTGTCTCAAGGCCTATAAATCCTTCTTTAACCTGCCTCCTCTCCTTCATCTACACTGACTTAAGTGAATTTAACAGGTGACCTCAATAAGGGATCATAGCTTTCACCTGGATTCACCTGTTCAGTCTATGTCATGGAAAGAGCAGGTGTTCCTAATGTTGGCTACACTGAGTGCAGACATTCTATCTCCATCTGTGATCTACGCTAATCTGATAAACTGGGGAAATTGGGTCGAATTTGAACCCATACTTGTAGCGGTCAGGGTTTAAGATTAATACCTGCTACCCGCCAGATGCGGGTAGATTTAGGTATTGGCAGGTAAGAATGTCTACTTCCCCAGTCACGTTGGCGGGCGGTCAATTTGCAGGGTCCCGACAGGGCGAGCGTTTCATTCGCAATTGTGAATAAAAGTAGTCAAGAGTCAAGTATGAGCTGCAATTGAGTTGCAATTTTTTGTAGAAAAATGCTGAATTCGCTGTTTAATTTTTTTTATTTTTCTGCTGTTTTGTTTCATAGCTGCTAATCACACAAAGAAATAGGAATCCTACATCCCACCTTGCGCAGCAACAGCTTTGCGCAATGTGAGTGAAGCGCTGATAAGATTCATTTTTGGAGGCGCTGGCACAGGCATAAAAGTTGGTCTAATTTACTCAAGTCAGCAAAGTGAGACTTTGTCCTCGTGTTTCTTGGCTATTTACATCGTTTTTTTCTTCACAATCTGGGTTGTTTTTCAATGTTAGTTTGAATCTGCTGCATCAACTGATAGCAAAGAGACACTGTAGGCGGCTACTACTAGTCAAGTCCCAAATCTCTCACACACAAAGACTCACATGACACGAATCAAGTGGCCCGTTACCATGGTAACCCCCCACCCTTAAAAGGGCAGCTGAATATTTGGTCTCATTTGATATTTTGGTTCAAATAAAACATCTAATTAAATTGAGCAATATACCACATTACTTCTTACCAAAACATTTCTTATTTTGGAAACATTACAAAGCATGGTCATTAGTTTTATGAAATTATGGTGACAAATTATTTTTGCTGGTAAAAAAAAATCTGAGTGGCTAGTAGATTTTTTTATCTACTTGCCACAGTGGCTCGTGAAACACACAGTTAATTTTAGGCCCTAGCAGCCATAATACATGTGTTTCTAGAGGCAGCGGTATAGACTACTACACAAACCCAGGCCACAGACATTCTATATCTATGTTCAAAACACAGTTTCCCTGTTTCCATTGCTGCTTCTCTGTAAGTCTATGTGTATGTGTGCAAGAGGATATATCTCCCTGACTGAGGGGAAGGCAGTGTCTCAGTCTCTCTACATTCAAATTAGATCTCTCTTTTTCCTATTATCCATCTCCTTTCCCCTTGGCTGCATCTCCCTAGCTCTTTTTCACCATCTTCCTCATCCTCTCTCTCGATCTTTCTCTGTCCCAGGGGTGACAGCAGTGTGTCAGGGCTCTGCTCCTGGCTGCTCCAGATGGCCCCGGCTGCTGGCCCCTGTAGGTCCAGAGGCCCCCAGCTCTTTGACCAGGTCTGTGGTTCTCACGGCCTGGGGGCCCAGGCACGCTGCTGGGCCTGGCCTCTGGGGCCTCTGGGGTCGACCAGCCGTGACAGCCCAGACAAAGGGGTGTCCCTCATCCCACCGCCCACCAGCCTACACATCTTCCCGAACAGCCACCCATCCTTGACCACAGAGTGTGGACAGTGTGTTCAGATCACTGTCTAAGCTTCATAAAGGGGGCATTTTGATATGTTACTGGTCGGAAGATTCGGCACAAGTACTGTTTACTTCACCAGAAACACATACAGTAAAGAAAATAACAGACCGTCATACTCATACGTGATGTTACTGTCAAGAAGAGGTCTCGTTGCTAAGTTTGCCAATAGAATACAGTGAAGCAGTCTGTCCAGCCAAAAGGTGCAAAAGACTTTCAAATTGCATGGCATGTTTCCTCTTAATGATAGCATGACAGATGTTTTGTAAAGATTAAGTAATATCACATTAGCATCATAATTGCATATCTAATGATATACCAAAATAAATCTGTTCAAGAAGATGGAAGATAATAAATATTGCCTCCTAACAGCGCAGGGGGGGAAAAAACACATTAATTTCAAATGACTTCAAGTGATCACGTGATCCAATGTGAAGTTAATTTAATAACATGTGACAACATGTGACCACATGTAAAGTGTTCCAAAAACACGTTTTCACATATGACATTTAATGTGAAAATATCACATGAAAATTCTTCCATGTAAAATCAGGTGTTTTTTTCTATAAAGGGAGGCATTTTCTTCACAATATAAATCCCCCAAAACCCCCTGAAAAAAAACATGAATTTTGGGATGTTTCAGAAAGGCATGTAAATGTGTATAACACTGTATGAATGACATAGAGCAATTGCTCTAAGGAAACACAAAACAACCAATGCATGTTTCCACCTACCCGGTTACTGTACACAGAGGAAAAAACAGAAGGAGAAAATGAGAGAGAGATTACATTTCTCATGGCTAAAGAAACGTTGGTTAGTAGTGAGCGTAACAAATTTTGACAGAACCAATTTCCCATGTGAAGGTGATTTACATGTTTGCCGATCAGTCTGAAGCACACAGCTTTTCACCACATTCAGAACCTCATTCTATGAGAGAGAGAGAGAGAGAGAGAGAGAGAGAGAGAGAGAGAGAGAGAGAGAGAGAGAGAACGAAGGAGCCAAAAGCAAGAGTGTCTTTAATGACAAATTGCAACATTGTTTTTTTTACAGCTTGGTCAGCTCTTCATCAAAACTTGAATAAATAATTTCCCTTGCAAATGATTCTCACTCACACACAACACACACACACACACACACACACACACACACACAAGCCTAGTTTCTTTTATTATAAAGCAGTCGC
The DNA here is from genome assembly GCF_036934945.1 of Oncorhynchus masou masou. Taxonomy (NCBI): domain Eukaryota; kingdom Metazoa; phylum Chordata; class Actinopteri; order Salmoniformes; family Salmonidae; genus Oncorhynchus; species Oncorhynchus masou. The sequence goes on from NC_088239.1 coordinate 30,555,125, forward strand.
CTTCTCTTTTGTTTTCTAGCCGTGCGGGGGTTTAGTGAGCACAGGTCATTGTCCACCAGTTTTCCAGTTGAGCAAAACACAAGAGCTCCTAGTAGCTCCTACCTTCACTAATACAGTGAGACCTCCCATCATGATTTTCACTTCTTATTCTACCCGTAACAACCCACAGCCAAAAGATGGCAGTGCTTTCATTGAGATATCAAATCTCCTCTTTATACTGTCCATGTGCATCCCAAATGGAACCATAATCCCTTTCTAGTGCACTACTAACATCTTACATATGAGTGAAGATGTTTGGGTGTTTAAAAAAAATCTGTCTACTAGTAGTAGGGTGCCATTTGGGATGCATACCATGCTTTTCAATGGGATCTCTCCCTATAAGAAGGATTTTCAATGGGACCTTTCTCTCCCTATGGCTTTTCTATGAAATATGGGTCATTCCACAAAATGGGTGCCTTTTGGAATGCAAACTTAAGAAATGTAAAATATTTAACTTTAAAATATCTCTTCTTTCAACATTCAATTGGATGGAGGGTATTTTTAGACTACGGAAAAACACATTTTCCCATCTCAGGCATTACAATCCTATGAACTAAGAGTATTTTATCTGCACCTATACCACACTGTGTGTCAACCCTGTTACGGACACTTATTTAACTGCCTAACTAATATTTATACAGAACAAAATATAAATGCAACATGTAAAGTGTTGGCCCCATGTTTCATGAACTGAAATAAAAAGTTCCCAGAAATCTTCTATATGCACAAAAAGCTTTTCTCTCTCAATTTCTTTACATCTGTGTTTACATTTATCCTTTGCCAAGATAATCCATCCACCTGACAGGTGTGGCATATCAAGAAGCTGATTAAACAGCATGATCATTAAACAGGTGCACCTTGTGCTGGGGACAATAAAAGGCCACTCTAAAATGTGCAGTTTTGTCACACAACACAATGCCACAGATGTCTCAAGTTTTGAAGGCGAGTGTCCACCATTGAATGTTAATTTCTCTACCATAAGCCATCCAACGGGCCTCACAACCGCAGACCACATGTAACCATTGCCAGCCCAGGACCTTCACATCCGGTTTCTTCACCAGCTGAATCGTCTGAGACCAGCCACCCGGACAGCTGATGAAACGGAGCAGTATTTCTGGTCAGTAATAAAGCACTTTTGTGCGGAAAAACTCATTCGGATTGACTGGGCCTGGCTCCCAAGTGGGTGAGCTAAGCCCTTCCAGGCCCACCCATATCTGCACCCCTGCCCAGTCATGTGCAATCCATAGATTAGGGCCTGATGAATTTATTTAAATTGACTGATGTCCTTCTATGAACTGTAACTAAGTAAAATCATCGAAATTGTTGCATATTGGTTTTCTATGTTTTGTTCTGCATAAAAGCATGTTTGAGATAAATCCAAAATGTTCTCATTGATCAAATATCCTTTGTACAAATAAACTCACATATATCAAACTAATAAAGTTGACGTTGGCCCACTAACAGAGTTGAGGTTCCAGGTGATCATCGGCCATTACTCCTCATGTGGTGTAGAGCATGGGGCCACATGGTGTTCATGAAATGAGGAATTATTCCACGCAAAAGGCATCCATTTCGTGGAACGACCCACATAGCAAAACAGATCTAGTAGACACATATCAAAACAACTCCCAGACATCTTCACTCACATGTTAAATGTAACACTTTATCATGGCAGCATAGCGAGTGTACGTTGTACTGATAAACCTTACTCAATGTAAATGTCATAACATGTAGACGGAGAAATGTTTTTGAATGAATAGGGCCCCAGTTGCAAGTTTAAGATTTTCACAAAGACATAGGAAAAATGTATTCATTCAAATTGAGCCATCATTGACACAGGCCTATTCTCCAATCCCAATCATTGTGTTCTTGTTCTGACCATTTCCACCAAAAATTGTTTTATTGTCAACAGAATGCTTTTTCAAGAAAAATACTCATTATAGAGCGAAACTAAAGAAACACCTTACAATTCCTCCATTTATTTTCCACAAACCTGGAAACCAGTCAATGGTCAACACACATATAGACTGGTTCAACACACAATGAGCCCAAGGGTTTGACAAGTGTGTGTGTGTGTGTGAACGCGACGAGTTCATCAGGCGGCCACGTTGTTCATGCACTGGCAAACAGAGGTCAAATGTAACCCAGGATTACCCAGGAGGCAGAGTGTTATTCAGTTTCTGTTTCACATTCAACCCAGAGAATCTTCATTTTGTTTCTGAAGTACCGGCAAGAGATGGCTTTGAAATCATGAAAAATTATCATATCACATTGGTCACTGTACCGCAGTTGTCCTTGATCTTTGAGTGTTTTATAGTTGTAAAACATTCAGGAAAACAATTTATAATAATGCAGGATAATAGTTGTGTTTGACTTCCGTATACAAACTGAATGTTTCTTATTCTACGTATATTAATCGTTATACACAACTTTATACTACTGTATGTTATGGAAATGTGTCAACATTGTAATAGATTTCTCTGTAAATCTACGGCTTTCCTGTAAATCTACATGTATACATGCCCTATTAAATTTCCCAACTGAAACCTTGTAAGGGGGATATCTAAGTATTCCTCCTGACAGGCAAATCTCGGTCAGTCATTGGTATTCTGGTCAGCTGGATTCATAATTCATCAATAGCAGTCAGGCTGCTGATAATGTTGACTTAACATTTGGTCTGGCATTTCGCAGCAGTCATTAGGTCTCCCACCACGGTGCCTAATCAACACTCAAATCACTCCACATAGACAGACGCACGCATGAGCACGCACACAGAAACACACACACACAGACATGTAGGCACAAGCATTCAGGCACGTACACACACACAAAGAAAGTATCTCAACCTAGTACCAATGGATGTACCCATAGGGGTCCACAGCACTAGAACCATGGAATAACTGTTATTCTGGTGTTTGCACAATCCCAGCTTCAAAACCCATGTAACACCAACCATTCCAAACACATTTTCATCATCTTCCAGCCATCTTTATGTCTCAAATCATATCACATCACACCCCAAGCCCCAAAACCCCATCTACCTATTTCATACACTCTTAGAAAAAAAGGGTTCCAAAGAGGTTCTATGTGGAGTGATAGGGTTCTACCAATGACTATTTTTGATCAGAAGGACCCTTTCTGGAAGACAAGGGTTCTTTGTAAAGCAAAGGGTTCTACCAAGAACCTTTAATATCATAGGAACCGTTTTTGGAAGAACGGGATCTTTGATGATTCTTTGGAAGGCAAGAAGGATTCTTTGGGAGGCAAAGAAAGGTTCTACATACAACCATATATAATATTTCCCAGCATGCTCTTTTGCAGTGAGATTTTTTGAATTGTGTGTTTTACTGTAATATGTTTTTTTTGCATTGATTGGTTGATTAATTTTATGCTACACAAATATAAATAATATACAGTTTTCTAAACTAATCCAATCTGTTAGTAATTGGATTTATTTCACCCGTTGCTGAGATGGTTGTTTCAGTTTAGATGATTGAGGTAGTCTCAGTATTTAACCTTCCATACACTGCCAGTCATTATTAATGCAGGTTGCAGGTGATTAAAAATTCCACTTGTTCGATAGCCTAACTCCTTATTACAATTCACTTGCAAGCCAGCATAATGTGGCCTGTAAACCAGGAGATTCATAACACCACTGTGTTAGGGTATATCTAGGCCCATATAAACCCAGCAAAAAAAGAAACGTCCTCTCACTGTCAACTTTATTTTCAGCAACCTTAACATATGTAAATATTTGTATGAACATAACTAGATTCAACAACTGAGGCAAACTGAACAAGTTCCACAGACATGTGACTAACAGAAATTGAATAATGTGTCCCTGATTGAGGGGGGGGGGGTACAAAATCAAAAGTAACAGTCAGTATCTGGTGTGGCCACCAGCTACATTAAGTACTGCAGTGCATCTCCTCCTCATGGACTGCACCAGATTTGCCAAGGCACCTGCAAGTTTCTGGGGGGAATGGCCCCAGCCCTCACCCTCGGATCCAACAGGTCCCAGACGTGCTCAATGGGATTGAGATCCGAGCTCTTCGCTGGCCATGGAAGGACACTGACATTCCTATCTTGCAGGAAATCACGCACAGAACGAGCAGTATGGCTGGTGGCATTGTCATGCTGGAGAGTCCTGTCAGGATGAGCCTGCAGGAAGGGTACCACATGAGGGAGGAGGATGTCTTCCCTGTAACGCACAGCGTTGAGAATGCCTGCAATAACAAAAGGTTCAATCCGATGATGTCCGACCATCACCCCTGGTGAGACAAAACCGCGACTCGTCAGTGAAGAGCACTTTTTGGCAGTCCTGTCTGGTCCAGTGACGGTGGGTTTGTGCCTATAGGCGACGTGGTTGCCGGTGATGTCTCGTGAAGAACTGCCTTACAACAGGCCTACAAACCCTCAGTCCAGCCTCTCTCAGCCTATTGTAGACAGTCTGAGCACTGATGGAGGGATTGTGCGTTCCTGGTGTAACTCGAGCAGTTGTTGTTGCCATCCTGTACCTGTCCTGCAGGTGTGATGTTCAGATGTACTGATCCTGTGCAGGTGTTGTGCTACATGGTCTGCCACTGCAAGGACGAACAGCTGTCCGTCCTGTCTCCCTGTAGTGCTGTCTTAGGCGTCTCACAGTACGGACATTGCAATTTATTGCCCTGGCTACATCTGTAGTTTTCATGCCTCCTTGCAGAATGACTAAGGCATGTTCACACAGTCAGTAGAAAGGCCTCTTTAGTATCCTAAGTTTTCATAACTGTGACCTTAATTGCCTACCGTCTGTAAGCTGTTAGTGTCTTAATGACCGTTCCACGGGTGCATGTTCATTAATTGTTTATGGTTCATTGAACAAGCATGGGAAACAGTGTTTAAACCCTTTACAATGAAGATCTGTGAAGTTATCTGGATTTTTACAAATTATCTTTGAAAGACAGGGTTCTGAAAAGGGATGTTTCTTTTTTTGCTGAGTTTATATGTAATGTATCGTCATAAATAATTACATTTGAAAGGCTAATAAGGCTGGTGGAACTGTTCATAGGAAGAACCCTCCAAAGATAAAATAAAAAAAGGGTTCTCAGTAGAACCCTTCATAGATGGTTCTAGGTAGATCCCTTCATAGAGGATTTTAGGTAGAACCATATACAGGGGGTTCTTTTACGAACCCTAGATAGAACCCTCTGCAAAGGGTTCTACCTAGCACCAAAAAGGGTTTCGCTATGGGGACAAACCGAAGAAGCCTGTATGGTTCTACTTAGCACCTTTCCCCCTAAGAGTGTAGTGTTGTTGTTGTAGCATCTCTGTAAATGGATAGGACAGAAACAAACCCCTATATACCACCCTATAATACAACAGGAGTAGAGTGGTGCCAAATTCCTCTCAATGGAACAACACATTTCAGCCAATAAAAAAAGCCTCCATGAGGTTTGTGCTAGTGTTGTTACTGTTGTTGTTCCAACCCCGGTGTTATTGACTGTTGGACTGTTGCTCTCTGCTTCGCAAAGTCAATTCCAATCGAAGCAAGGGCGACACCCTCCCGTGTTGTCCCAAGTTCAGACAATGCCAGCGCTGTGTTGTGGTGCGGTGCAGGAGCGGTGCATACTGAAATATCAAATCCTATTTTTTTCTCTCTCGCCATGACACCTTTCTATCAGACCACATCTGGCTATACGAAGACTAGCTTGTCTGAGAGTCACACTCTCTGTCCCAAATGGCACCCTACGCCCTATATAGTGCACTACTTTTGACTAGAGCCCTAATACTAAGCCTATGGGCCCTGGTCAAAAGTAGGGCATTAAATAGGGAATCGGCTGCCATTTGGGATGCAAGACTATGTATCTCAGTAGGAACAGCAGTGTGTCCAGCTTGTTATCCTGTGTGAAAATGATCCTCATTGGTCATTACACCATGTTAATAATCTTATAGACATGGGCTTGTCCGGACTAGAAGGACACTGTGATACCTATCCTATCAAGCGCGGTGGATCTGAGACTCTCATTTACTCAAACAGGGAGAACATGACAAAATGGTGTGTAGGTGGTGGAAATTAAATCCAGTATAATGGAGGTCATTGGCACGATGTGGTTCTTTCTATTTAAATGTGCTGAGTTAGAAATGTAGCTAATAATTTCTACTTGCTGTGTGGGTTTGTGTGCTGCATGGGTAGAGCACACAAACCCTGTGTGCCTCATTGTGTGTGTGCGCTGTGTGACTGTCAGTGTACATGCGCATGTGTGTGAATTGTATGTCTTATTTGACCTTTATTTAACTAGGCAAGTCAGTTAAGGGGAAAAAAATGTGGGCCTACCCCCCCTTTGTTCGGGGACACATTATTCAATAAATGATGATGATCGGTCATGATAATGGTGGGTGGATCTTGGGGGATATGGGTTGGTGTAACTGTGAGAATGGTCCTACCTGCAACGTGAGCCACATCTGCGGTGCTAACATTGTGAGGGTTGGTGCCCACCCTGAAGGTTACAGCTGGACCCAGCACTCTGGAAGACAGAAGAAAAAGAGACAAAATTAGCAACACCCCAAACTCAATACCCTTCAATTGAACCAACAGTCCGAGGTAGAAAGAGAGGAATAGAGCCGAGTTGAGAAAGCGACTCCCTGAGAGCTTCAGCGACCAGCGAGCTTCAAAATCAACTCGCACCTTTCATAGCGGACATGGACACAGACAATGGAAGGGGAGGGAATTTGAACAAAACACCAAAAACATGGAACTGTGGCCCCGTATTGCAGCTGAGAACCTTGTTTGCTTTTCACCTCTGGCTACCCGTCTGTCCAGGGCCAGGAACAGACCTTTTAGGGGGTATGTGCTCAAAACACAAACCGCGGTAACAGACTCGTTGAAGAATTACCACTGTGATCGTTTCGTAACATAAAATCAATAGCTGGCCACATCTTATAGAGTAGAGGAACCGCTGATTTGGCTTCGTTTATTGTCTTTGCTCCTCAAGAATTGCTGGCGGCCATGACAGAAGCCAAACGTGAGTTGGCTTGGGGTTGTGGTTTGATGTGTGTATTTCTTGGGTGTGTCCTTGTCACCACCAAGACACACCCATCTGTCAGAACCTTGCCTGCAGCTGTTTTCCCCCACTCAATCACAACATTCAAACCTCCTGCAGGTTGAGTTCAATAACTACAGGCAAATGTATGGTGAGATGCCGGAGGAAGCTTTGAATAGTTCAGTAGCCTACAGAGTAATGTGAGAAGAATGCAATTTCTGAATTCATGTAGATATTGTAAACTAAGTGTTTTGATCACTTTTAAATGTATTAACAGGTCAATGTAGAATAAACAACCCTTTACATAATACCATAGAAGCAGTGTTCTGTTAATATAACAATGTACACCTTTCACCATCATTCCCAGCTGATACAGATACTGCGCCTATCGGCATTGCCTGGTGGTAGTGGGGCTACCTTGGAAAACATGTCGGGGCGATCATAACTTCCTTTGTGGTGTCCCGTATTCAACAGGAGTTGATCCTGGTGCGGAATAAACATAGTTTCTCTCTCAATTCATTAACAGAAAAAAGACAATATAAGTAAAAGTTGTGTCAAGTACAATTTTAATGCTGAGTGCAAGATCTCTCTCCATTTAGAGACATCAGTATCAAGCCCGTCTGTCAGTCGGGACTCACATCATCTTGCAAGTCTCCAAGTGCTTGTTCCATAGATGCATCTGTGAACACATACACAGTCACTGTTCTATTACCAATGGCAGTTAGGATAGGTGATATTTGACAAACAAAAATATACTATGTTGAAGTTTGAAGAGGTCAGACTAAACGTACCTAATTCAGGTCTCCACATCGACGACCGTTGGTGAGCAGGCAAGAGGTGAGGCTGGAGGTAAGGTCTTTGCCAGCGCCCCATTGATGGGCATGGCAGCGTAGATAAGTTCCTGACCCCTCATCAAAGACACTGGTCTGTCACACACAAACACGAAGCACTGATAACATTATCAATGGTGGTCGTGATTAGCGTAGTGGAACCAACCTGATCGCTGCATTCACCTTTCAATTTCACTTCAGATAATATATGTGAAGTGAATAGAATGGAATGGTAAACTGCTGGTTCCACCAGGCTAGGTTATGAAGGTGAATTGGGACAAAACTCTATAAACTGTTTTGACCTTTGAAGAGGTCAAATGTCACCAACCTAATTCAAGTGTCCTCCCTGTTCCATGTATAGGAATGCTCACGGCGAGGTCATGTCTGCGTGATGCTGAGGGTCCCCTTGCTGGTCTTCTCTATGTTGCAGGTTCGGCTGCAAACTGGACATCTCTCAAACAACTGCAGCAGGCAATCTGAATAAACAATGTACTTCCTGGTCGAAACATTGTAAGTAAACAAACCAAATGTTCAAGGACTCGAAGATTACAACGTGGCTGTGAGTGATAGCTACCTCCTTTTGAAGTAGTCCCTGACACATATGATTTTTATGTATTTCATTTGACGATTGTACATTGGCAATACCAAGGTAGTTTTTTTGTTTAAATATGATATGGCTTAATTGTAGAGGTTGGGTATATTATGACCTATAAGCTGATATATAGTGCGGCCCTTGTTTGCCGATGTGAAACGGAACAATTAGCTTTTAAGATAAAACTGAATAAATATGAATAGATTTATTGTAGGGCTAGGGTAAAGGATTATATAATTAAAAACCTGCCTAGGTTCTCTATAGGAATAGGCCTATACAATCCTAAAATAATTGCTGTTATTACCTTTCACATAAAAATAAATCCATCTCAATATAAAAAATGTAAATGATGATTATTCTTCCGATACACACTGGCAAATGGATGGATTAGGTATTGTCAAGAGGGTTGTTGTCTCTAGTGTGTGGCAGGCTGGTTAACACTGGGATAAAGTGATTCAAGTTAACGGTAGAACTAATACAATAATTGGCTTATGGAAGCACTTCTCTAAGCGAGAGAAAGGTATATTTCTATATAAGCTATTTATGTTACCTTTTATATTATTGATCCTAATGATATAGGCCTAGGTGTTTGGCTTGCGGTCGGCTATGGCACGGCCGTGGCACGATATAACAGGAATACTGTTATATAATGTGATAACATATATATATAAATATATATATAAATATATAAACAGGATATGATGCGATGCCTAAGACACATTTTACTTGCGGCCGTTAGAATCTATGCTCCATTTTCCTTCTTTTGTCGAAATGAATAGGATATAATGAGGACTACATGAAATATGTTTTGCATTTAATGGTCATAAAAAAAGGACTGGTCTTGCGATATATTTAGGTTGTTTTCTCTTCATTAAATTAAAAACATTTTTTTAATAAAATGAACTGAGCAGGCTGGGTTGACAATGCTTACAGCCTTGCTAGGACTTTCTAAATATATGAGCAGGCATTTATAAGATTGTGCTGTTATTATTTCTATAAATATTATCTGATATTGTTACTATTTTCTTATATACATTTTTTTTACTGTTTTCCATGTTATTTGGTTAGTTCTCTTAAGCATCCTCATAGATATTTATGTTATCATGGGACTGCCCATATTTCCTTCTGGCCAACACCAATTGGCGGCCAAGGGTTTGCCTTAGGACGCATCGGGGAGATGGTCTGATGGTCTTAGTGGCAACAGACCTAAATATGGGGGGAGTTTTTAGTGGGCAGAATATTAAGACAATTGGAGGTTTACAAAGTTGCAGCTTAACAGTGCATATTATTATGGTACAGCTTTATGGACACTTAATCATCATGGTGCTTTTTAATGGTAAGTTTACAAACATTGGTTGTGGTAAGTATCATTATGGTAAGTGGGGAAATAAATATAGAAATTGGAATGGCTTAGCAGATCAAAAAATATACATTTTTACATGGCTAAAATAGAAAAAATATAATATCTATTGTTTACAGGAAACTCATTCTACAAATATAGATGAGATTGGTTGGAAAAAGGACTGGGAGGGAGAAATATATTTTTGTCACGGGCAAAGAAACTCAAAAGGGGTTATTTGACTAATTAATACAAATGTTGATCCGATTGTGCAAGCTGTGCAAACAGATTCTCAAGGAAGATGGATTATTTTAAATATGATATTGGACCAAAAACAGATCTGGCTAATTAATCTATATGGGCCAAATAACAATGATCCACACTTTAAAAAAAAAAAAATATAATAATCTATTATTATAATATGGTTTTAAGTACCTCAATGGATCGTACAGGAAATCACTCTACAAACGATCACCCTTAAGCACAAAGATCATGGATACATTAGAACTAGTGGATATATGGAGGGTGAAAAACCCTGGCCTAGTGAGATAAACTTGGAGGAGGCTTAATCAAGCTAGCAGTCTTGATTACTTCCTGGTCTCATTCTTGCTGGTATCAAAAGTAGAAAAAAGTATTAATAGGAGACCGAATGGGATCAGACCACCAACTACTTGGCCTCCATTTAACTCTTACAAAATTTCTACTTGGACAGGGATTTTGGAAATTTAATCTAAGCCTATTGGATGACAATTTGTTCTTAACTAAGACAAAATAATTCATAATTGACTTTTTCTTGTACAGCATAGGTACAGCAGTTCCCCTTATTGCATGGGACACTTTCAAATGTACTTTCAGAGGCCATTCAATACAACACTCATCATTAAAACAAAAACAGTTTAGGTCAAAAAAAGATTTGACTAATAAAGGAAATAGAGGAAGTAACAGCGCAGGTAGATGGTAATGGAAACTGTAGTATAGCAGCACAAAATAGGTTAGAGGAAAAACAAAAAGAATTGGAGGTACTTATTCAAGAACGATTAAGTGTAATGTATTACAAAAATAAAGCAAATTGGATGGAAAATGGTGAAAAACTTTTTTTCTTGAATCTTCAACATAGAAAATCTACCAAAAATAATTCACAGAAACTCATTACAAATGGAGTTATCCATGATTCACCAAATTATATTTTGAAAGACGGAACAAAATATTTTAATTGTATGTTTCATTTTCAGTCTCCTGAATATCCACTGAATGATGTTAACTATAAGGATTTCTTTCCTAATAATAATAATAATAATAAATGTAAAAATAACACATTTACAGAAAGACCTGTGTGAAGGCAAACTTACAGAAGAGGAACTTTGAGGCAAAATCTTTTCAGTCTGGAAAAACACCACGGCTTGACAGTATACCAGTAAAGGTATATCAGACCTTTTTTTGAAGTACTCGGAGATCCCTTATTAACATGTTTTAATTACTCCTATACAAATGGTAGACTTTCAGGTACTCAACAAGAAGGTCTGATTTCATTACTACTAAAACAGGACCCAGATGGTAAGTATAAAGATTCAGTCCATTTAAAAAACTGGAGGCCTCTAACACTTCAACGTTGTGATGTGAAAATCCAGATGAAATGCAGGGCACATGGAATAAAAAAAGGTTTTATCAGATATTGCTCACCTTGGTCAGACAGGTTTTTTACATGGATAATATATTGGAGATAAAATACGACAATTACTTGCAACAATTGAACATTATGAAACATCAAAGATACCAGGCCTGGTCTTCATAGCAGATTTTGAAAAGGTGTTTGATAAAGTACGACCAGAATTTATAAATAAATGTGTGGATTACTTTAATTTAGTTGAATCTCTTATACAATGGGTTAAAGTTATGTACAGCAACCCCAGATGTAAAATAGTAAATAATGTTTACCACTCAGAAAGTAGTGAGCTTTTAAGAGGAGTAAAACAAGGCTGCCCGTTGTCTCCATATCTATTTATTATGGCCTTTGAAATGCTAGCTATTAAAACAAGAACACCAAGGGTTTAGAAATACAGGGGATAAAAACAAAAAGTGTCAATGTATGCCGATGACTCTAGTTTCTTTTTCCTAAGTCCACAATCTGGATCCCTGAACAGTCTAATTGAAGATCTTGATCACTTTTTCTAGCCTCTCTGGATTAAAACCTAATTATGACACGTGTACCATATTACATACTGGATCGTAAAATAAAAACAGTGTTTCCACTACCTTGTAGTTGGGCTGAAAAACTGTAAAAATATTGTCTGTGAGTATAACAGAACTGATATTGCAGGCGAAAGCCTGAGAAAAATCCAATCAGGAAGTGACTCTTATTTAGAAACCTCTGCGTTCCTATGCGTCCCTATTGAGCAGTGAAAGGGCTAGCAACCATATTCCTTTTTCTATGGCTTCCCTAATGTGTCTAGTGTCACAAGACATAGTTTCAGGCTTTTTTTGGAAAAATGAGCGTGAGCGACAACATTGCGTAAGTGGTCACCTGGTGGCTCTCAGAGTGATGTGTGCGTAATAGACAAATGCGGCCATTGTTTCTCTCGATCCTACTACAAAGCCAACTGAACTGGTTGATATATTATCGAATAGATATTTGAAAAACACCTTGAAGATTGATTATAAAAAACATTTGCTATGTTTGTCGATATTATGGATCTAATTTGGAATATTTTTCGGCGTTGTCGTGATCGCAATTTCCGGTCGATTTCTCAGCCAAACGTGAAGAACAAACAGAGCTATTTCGGCTACAAAAATAATCTTTATGGAAAAAAGGAACATTTGCTATCTAACTGGGAGTCTCGTGAGTGAAAACATCCGAAGCTCAAAGGTAAACGATTTGATTTGATTGCTTTTCCTGGCCAAGCTGCCTGCTGCGAGCTAGGCATAATGCTATGCTATCGATAAACTTACACAAATGCTTGTCTTTATTTGGCTGTAAAGCATAATTTCAAAATCTGAGCTGACAGGGTGATTAACAAACGGTTAAGCTGTGTTTCAATATATTTCACCTGTGATTTCATGAATATTAATATTTTCGAGTAATATTTTTTGTCCGTTGCGTTATGCTAATTAGTGTCAGTTGATGACAATTCTCCCGGATCCGGGAGCGGTAGTTCCAAGAGATTTAAGAGAGCCAGTTTCATCACAGCGCTTGATGTTTTTTGCGACTGCACTTGAAGAAACATTCAAAGTTCACTTTTAAGAAGGCACACCTGTTATTTGAAATGCATTCCAGGTGACTCCCTCATGAAACTGGTTGAGAGAATGCCAAGAGTGTGCAAAGCTGTCATCAAGGCAACGGGTGGCTATTTGAAGAGTCTCAAATATAAAATCTATTTTGATTTGTTTAAAACTTTTTTGGTTACTACATAATTCCATATGTGTTATTTCATAGTTTTCATGTCTTCACTATTATTCTACAATGTAGAAAATAGTAAAATAAAGAAAAACCCTTGAATGATTAGGTTTTCTAACATTTTTGACCGGTAGTGTGTCTGCAGAAGCATAGCCCCATACCAAGCTACATACACAGAGAAAAATCATTCTCTGAGACGAATACACAGAAAGCCAACAGCAATTTGTAAAAAAAAAAAAAATAAATCTAGGGGGCCTCCTGAGTGGCGCAGCAGTCTAAGGCGCTGCATCGCGGTGCTAGAAGCATAACTACAGACCCGGGTTCGTTCCCGGGCTGTGTCACAACAGGCCGTGATTGGGAGTCCCATAGGGCGGCACACAATTGGCCCAGCGTCGTCCGGGTTAGGGGAGAGTATAGCCGAGGCAGTTTTACTTGGCTCATCGCGCTCTAGCGACTCTGTGGCGGGCCGGGGGCATGCAGACATGAACGGTGTTTCCTCTGACATATTGGTGCGGCTGGCTTCCGGGTTAAGTGGGCGGGTGTTAAGAAGCGCGGATTGGCGGGTCATGTTTCGGAGGACACATGACCTTCGCCCCCTATGACACTTGGGGAGTTGCAGAGATGAGATCGAAAATGGGGAGAAAAAGGGGGCAAAAATAAATACATCTAGTTAATCTATAGGGTTTAATGGTGGTGTGATGGAGGCAGATACTTCTACATCTTAGACACAGGCCAGGAGATTTGTTGTATTACTATGTTACTTACAGCGCACTTAATTCAGACCCCTTGACATTCCCACATTTGATACGTTACATCCTTATTCTAAAATTGATGAAATTATTTTTTTCCATCAATCTGCACAAAATACCCCTATAATGACAAAGCGAAAACAGGTTAAGAAATTTTTGCAAATTTATAAAAATAAAAACAGAAATACCATATTTACATAAGTAATTCAGACCCTTTGCTATGAGACTCAACATTGAGCTCAGGTGCATCCTGTTTCCAAAGATCATCCTTGAGATGTTTCTACAACTTGATTGGAGTCCACTTGTGGTAAATTCAATTGATTGGACATGATTTGGAAAGACACACCTGTCTATATAAGGTCCCACAGTTGACAATGCATATCAGAGCAAAAACCAAGCAATGAGGTCAAAGGAATTGTCCGTAGAGCTTTGAGTCAGTATTGTGCCAAGGCAAAGATCTGAGGAAGGGCACCAAAACATGTCTGTAGCATTGAAGGTCTCCAAGAACACAGTGGCCTCACTCATTCTTAAATGGAAGAAGTTTGGAACCACCAAGACTCTTCCTAGAGCTGGCCACCTGGCCAAACTGAACAATCAGGGGAGAAGGGGGAGAAGGGACCAAGAACCCGATGGTCACTCTGACAAAGCTCAAGAGTTCCTCTGTGGAGATAGGAGAACCTTCCAGAAGTACAACCATCTTTGCAGCCCTCCACCAATCATGCCTTTATGGTAGAGTGGCCAGACAGAAGCCAATCCTCAGTAAAAGGAAAATGACAGCCCGCTTGGAGTTTGCCAAAAGTTACCTAAAGACTCTCAGACCATGAGAAACAAGATTTTCTGGTCTGATGAAACCAAGATTGAACTATTTGGCCTGAATGCCAAGCGTCACATCTGGAGGAAACCTGGCACCATCCCTACGGTGAAGCATGGTGGTGGCATCATCATGCTTTTGAGATGTTTTTGAGCAGCAGGGACTGGGAGACTAGTCTGGATCGAGGAAAAGATGAGACGGAGCAAAGTACAGAGAAATCATTGGAGAAAACCTGCTCCAGAGTGCTCAGGAACTCAGCTTGGGGCGAAGGTTCACCTTCCAACAGGGCAACGACTCTAAGCACACAGCCAAAAATGTCAAGCGGTCTGAATACTTTCCGAATGCACTGTAGGTCTTTTAAATAATGCCAGGAATATTTTTTTCTTGATTACAATATTACAATTCAAAAGACAGAGTCAAAAAAGTATTGCAAAAAGAAGTATCACAATGATCACAATAAAAAAATATTCCAGCCCTACTGCCAATACAAAAATTGTGGATAAGACACAACCAAACATTGTGTTAGAGCAGTAGTTGTGGGGAAATGCCAGAATTCTAGGATGTTTGAAGTGTGAAGGGGCATTGTCAGGTGAAATTACCCCCTGGGCCCTGTTCAAAAGTAGTGCACTACATAGGGAATAGGGTGCCATTTGGGATGCACTTCAAGTCATTTTTCACCCGTTGAGTGTGGCCTGGGAAGTCTAGTTAATTCCAGCCTCTTTGTATGAGCTGGGAGAAGATCCATCATCACACTGGCACCCTATAGTAACCCAGTCTGAGAGAAGACTGTCCATCACAGCCGCCATAGGAGGCATGTGTTGCATCTCAAACGGCCCCCCTAATCCCTATATAGTGCACTACTTCACTAAATAAAGAATAGGGGACGCACCCATGTACGCAGCTTTGGATGAGCATTGAGTGAGCAACGTTCCACACTTTTACCTTCTCAAAGAGAAACGTGCTTCTTTTATTGCCTTCAACTGAGCTCTGTTTGCTCTCTCAAAGGTCTATATTTCCACAATCACTCCAACATTCTCCCTGGTGCCAAAGGTATGCCAGGAATCTTGATGCATCTCAAATGAAACAGTTGTGTTTTTCTTCCCATTTTTTTTTTGTAAATATACTCTGGAAAAACCACTACTCTAGGGTGATTGAGTTGGATAAGTTATCTACCAAACTCAGCTGGTGTTCTGTGTAATCGAATGGAGCTTATAAGCTCAGTGCTCATATTAGCTTAGTTGGGGGAAGTGTGTGTGTGTGTGTGTGTGTGCGACTGTGTGTGTCTTTGTGTACATGTGTCACCGCCTGTCTGTCTGCCTGTCTGCGCCGTTGCGTGTGTGTGTGTGCTCGTGCATGCATCGGTGTGTCTTTGTGTTGTGTGTGAATGCTTTTGTCCATCAGTTCACCGGGTTCAGTTCCTCTCAGCGTACCTCAGTGTTCGAGGAGGCCACTCCCCCTAGTGTCTAATCAGTAAAACTCATATGTAATCACCATATTCAAAGAAACGTGCTGTTTATACTTTTTTACATAACAGTACCCAATGTACAAACTGAAATCAATCCAAAACATGCACCCCAACGCTAAACCACCTCATTTGTATCATGATAATCCTTTCATATGGCCTGTATCCTGTCCTATGGAATATCTCTTTTCACCTCATTCAATCTCATCCTGCACACCTACAGAGAGAGAAGCACGAGGCTGCTTCTCAAATGGGTGCCTTTTGCATTCCTTTGATATTTTAAGTAGAAATTGTGCACCAATATTTAATTTTAAAAGCCTGTTATATTAAATGAAGTGCCCTTTAATATAGACCACATGGAGAATGTAAAAAAATTTAAGACTTGCTAGAGCCAAAATTCATTATTTTTTACATTTTGCCCCCTCTGTGCCCCCCCTTTGCCCCCTCTGTGCCCCCTCTGTGCCTTCTAAAAAGGTTTTAACCCATTTAACCCCAAAGTTGCTCCATGTTCGCCATCATTGTAAATCCCTAGTCATTTTGCTGCTTGGACAAAGTATTTTTTGAAGAATTGATTTATTTAATGTGATTATTATTTATTTCATTTTAAGGTCAACCCTGTTACGTGAACTGAACTCTTGTTTAAATGTGGTGGAACTATTCCTTTAAACATTAAACCTTTAATCGTCAAATCCATAGGCAGTGCGTCCATAAGTCTAGGGGAAGCTTTGCCTAAAGTAAATTGAATTAAATTGCCAAAATTATATAGCCTAATTAGCCTACACTTGTCTATACATTAATAAATAAAATAATTCAAAATAGTCTACTAAAGCATGATTTGGCCAGAGGAATATTAGCTTCTTTAAAAAAAAGTTCTGGATCGTTTTAAAAATCGCTTTGACGACAGTTGCAGAACTCAACTTTCTCTACCGCTCCGCTAGCAGGATTCTCGCTGCTCACCTTCCCACAATCCCCTGCACATTTCTCTGCGTGCCCTCGTTGAAAATGAATTGGGGAGGAACTTCTCCTGCCTCATTCGTTGTTGGTGAAAACCTTCTGTCGGAAGTAAAGACAGCGCACGCAAGTTGGGCAGTGCACTGGACAAATACCAAATACACTGTATATGATTGTTGAGTTGTGACTGTCAGTGAAAAGTAGTGATGCCCCACGTAGGCATATCGTAATATTTCAAAATACAGTCGTGGGAAAACATAGTTTGGAAAGGAAATACTCAAATTTGTACTTTAATTTATCAAAATTCTCAACTTAATTGAGCTAACGACAGCCTATCTTATTGGCACCCCGGTGAGTGCACTGCACATACTTACTATTTAGAATTGTTGGGTAAATGTTAAATTTGTTTTTGGACAATAATTTCCACCTGCAGTTTAGATGGGCATGCAATTTGTCGTATTACAAAAGATTCTGCAAATGTCTCCAGTCATAAAGTGTAGTATAATTACATGACACGTGTTTAGAAAAGGCAACATTTTTCCTGTGCAAAGAAAGTACGTATCTGATACATCCTTGGCCTTCTCCTAGGACAGCCATGCATTGAACTGTCTTTTTTTGTGAACAGTGATTGAGTTATATTATAAATTATGATTATCGAATCTACTCATCACATTACCAATAGTAGGCTATCTTACATACAGTAAGTCTGCAAATGCGATGAAGCATCGAATGCTTTATTATAAAAGGTACACCATAAAAATGCACATTAGCTTCCCCAAACTTGAAACTCACGTGCCGCCTATTGTCAAATCAGTGTAAAAGCAGGTGAGCTGGTTCTACCTTTTTATGGTGTTTTGTGGTGGAAAACTGAGCGGGACCAGCATAACACGTCAACTGTTGTAGAATTTGTTTTAAGTACCCCCCCAGAGGAAGTTGACGCCACACCTTAAACCTAATTTCCTGTCCGAGAAAGGAAATGCACGTTTAGGTTCCACCTCTGAAGAATGACAAAGCTACTTATTGGGTGTGGGAATTTCCATGTGGAGTTCATAAACATGAACAAATAGAGAGCACTGACAGCTGTCAGTGTAACTAGCTAGCTAACCTTATACAGCTAGCTAATGTTTTTAGTGGCCCTATGGCCAGGTGGCCCTATGGCTGGTTCTGGATTTGTCATAAGCATTGATTTAAGGAAAAATTGTGGCCACGAATCTAGTTAGAAAGACTTAGACGAAAATCCTGTTATATGGATAACTATTGAAAGATTGTTGAAAAACACATATCAGCTTTGTAATGGACACGTTGCAAACTTTGGTAGGTAAGCTGCTGGCAGGCTTTGGCACAGCAAAGTAAAGTCAGCCTGTGCTCATGGTTCTCACAGGGGAAGTGAAATGATAGGCTACAATGACTTTGCTCATGATCGTGCACGCCGCAAAATGACATGTAACTATAACATGCTGACCACACCGTTCGCGTCACGTGCGTTGCAGAATAAATGTGCACATACATGTTATTCAATCATTGCACCCACACTGCACGCGAGCGTAAACAAGCGTCTGCGTAGCCACGTGCTAAAATAAAACTTGGTTATATTTGTGACGCTTGATGCGCTGCAAGTCCCGCCTCTCCCATCTCCTTATTGGTTTTTCGGAGAAAATACCCACGTGGGTGATTGAAAGATTTGGACTGGAGTGTGGACCTCAGTTATTGGTGGTGGAAATGCACCTTAAAGTTGGTCAGTCCAAAGAAGAAGAATAAACGTGAAGGAGGAGAGATTACTAGAAACACTGTTTCCCTTTTTATCTGTGGATTAATTGTCGGAGTATAGGACCTTGTGCATTTCAGGTAAAATAACAACCCAATGTTTATATCCCAGGACAAATTAGCTAGCAACAGCAAGCTAGCTATCTAAATTGCCATAAATGTTTTAATGCTTTACGACCTGTCCCCAATTAACATAGTTGGTTCAGAGTTCGATTTGATATTCTAACCCGTGTGTCCTGATCGTGTCTGGTGTGGGTGGACAAAATTAACATGCGCACGATTGCGCACGCGGACGTGCGGTCTGGTCAGTTCCTTGAATTTCTGGCTAGACACTTGAGGTTTCTAGCTGTCACTACACCAATCAAAACAGTGGAGCGTGGAGTGAAGCAAGACTTTTGGTGGTCAAAAACATTTCTTGGGGCGACAGGGGCAGGCCAAATGCTATCATGTTATGCAATTATACCATTTATAAAAGATATGTATTTTGTATAGAGACTAGCTAGAAAAAAAAAGTGAAAATGTACAAATTATCCAATGGATGATGACCCTCAGGTGGCCAATGGGTGACACCGCTCAGGTGGCCAAGTGGACACAAGGCTATGTGGCCCTTCAAAGAGGAATAACTTTTTTAGCTGTTTCTGATTAAGAAACAATGCAATGGGGTGGTAACATTAAAATAAATGTTACCAGCCCTGAATCAAAGCGTAGGCTGAAAATAATTTGTCATATAGTAAAAGACAACGCATTCACACGGATTTGCACAAAATGACTGTTCGGATTTGTCACTTCAAGGCCAACTAGAGCATACTTTGATTAAAACTAGGACTTATTGACTTAAGTCGTTGTGCAACATCATGGGTAAACTCTGGCCATTGACTTTCAGCTAGAAACAGTGGATTTCTTCTGGTGTGGGCGTTTAACAAATGTGAAGCTTGTATTCAATTGCCTCTCCCTGTTGCACACAACAAGCTTCCATTCCCTCTGTCACAAGGGCATTTATGTCTGATTTAAAATGAAATCATAATCTCTATTACAATCAACACTTTAATTTTATTTGGCACTTAATAGGCACTTACTGTAGTGTTTATTTTATTTAACCTCTTGAGATGGGAAAATGTGTTTTTTTATGAAGTCGAACATGTTCTCTTTATGACAGAATGTCCAAATTAGATGAACGTGTTTTTGGACAAAGTTACACTTATCAAAAAGGCACAGAATTGGTGGAACGACCCAGTGCACTGCTTTTGACTGGAGCACTATGCACTATGTAGGGAATATGGTGCCATTTGGGATACAGTCAGGGTGTCAGTGTGTTCTGACCCATACTAGCAGACAGTTTGTTCACATCGAGATGGGTGCTTTCATAGTCTCACATGCTGAGCATACTGGAGAGAAACACAATGAGCTCCAGCTCGCGTCATCCGCGAACAGACGGCCATCATTACTCCATAAATACGCTTCTAGCACAGCGCATTTAGTCCAAAAGCAGGGAAAAACAGGGCAGACAAAAGATACATTAGCAGGCATCTGTATATTGGTCTCCTGGAACAGACTATGTAGGCGCTAAGCTATCAGCTCGGTGCGGCATAATAGAGCCGGTCTGGACAGAGATGCATGACTCATAGCGCTCATCCCTCATGAGTAATTGACAAGTTAGTTGAGCAATTTCGAATGACTTGTAGTTGAAACTGTATTGTTGGTTAAAATCTCATTTGGTGGTTTTGCCTAGTTTGTCCTATCACTAAAATCAAGTATGTTACACAAAAATAACATACTGTATGCCATTAAGCAGCCTCTTTTATCCAAAGCAACTTACAGTCATGCGAGCATACATTTTACATATGGGTGGCCCCAGCGTGAATTTTTTAAATTGGTGGTCCAAGCAGGAATCAAACCCATGATTATTGGCAATGCAAGCACCATGCTCTACCAACTGAGCCACATAGGACCACAATGATAATTTGTCATATTTACCTCCAAAATAATGAAACTAAGCACCTAAATAGCAGTAGGCATCCATAGAAACAAAGCCTACTGTTTGCACCTCTGGCATCTAAGCATGTAATAGTGTTGTATGAGAAGCACCCAGACATCCCCTCCCCTGGTGTAGGGGCTTGAAAGGATTGTCAGACTTGATTTTTACAGGCCTCGTCTGCCTCCTACACATGGTCTGCTTCCAGCAGCATATCCATAGAACTACCATGAGAATCTAGCTGGGTTCAAGGATAGTCCACCATGTCATTAATACATGAACACTGCTATCTCTCTGCAGTGGGATTCTGTGTGTGTGTGTGTGTGTGTTTCTCAAGTCTTTTCACAACAAAGAGCATATTGTTAGGAAACATGACTGTTTTTTAAATGTGTTTAGAGTCATCGACAACAACAATGCAGCGGTGTGAATCCAATAGAGACATCAGAATATGTTTATGTCCCAAATGGCACTCTATTCCCTATATAGTGCACTACTTTTGACCAGAACCCTATGGATCCTATATAGTGAATAGGGTGCCATTTAGGACGCATTCTATATGTGGAGGTAATTAGAGCTGATTTCTCTCCCCAGAGGAAGTCAAACACACAAAGGTCAAAATAACAACAAACGCCTACACACTCTGCTACTGCACTGCAGGGGCAGCTCCACACACACAGTACTTAGTGTTTCTGGAGTGCTGGACAACCTTTAATCTGTTCCCAAGGCTCACATTGGAGTTTTTTTTAACATCACAAAAAACATCTTCCTCTTCTGAATTATAAATGGTCTTTTAGTTTAGACCAGGGGTTTCAAACTTAATTCGTGAAGGGCTGTGTGTCTGCTGGTCTTTGGGACTTCCTTTCAATATGCAGCAATCTACAGTTGCTACATCCATTTTTGGGCATTGAAGTAATGACATATAGCCATTGGTTTTAGAAGAATATAACTTATGAATGCTTCATGAGTAGAGGTCGACCAATTATGATTTTTCAAAGCCGATACCGATTATTGGAGGACCCAAAAAAAAGCCGATACCAATTAATTGTCCGATTTAAAAAAAATGTAGTTGTAATAGTGACAATTACAACAATACTTAATTAACACTTATTTTAACTTAATATAATACATCAATAAAATCAATTTAGCCTCAAATAATGAAAAATGTTCAATTTGGTTTAAATCATGCAAAAACAAAGTGTTGGGGAAGAAAGTAAAAGTGCAATATGTGCTATGTAAGAAAGGTAAAGTTTCAGTTCCTTCCTCAGAACATGAAAACATATGAAAGCTGGTGGTTCCTTTTAACATGAGTCTTCAATATTCCCAGGTAAGAAGTTTAGGTTGTAGTTATTATAGGAATTATAGGACTATTTCTCTCTATACAATTTGTATTTCATATACCTTTGACTATTGGATGTTCTTATAGGCACTTTAGTATTGCCTGTGTAACAGTATAGCTTCCGTCCCTCTCCTCGCTCCTACCTGGGCTCGAACCAGGAACACATCGACAACAGCCACCCTCGATGCAGCGTTACCCATCACTCCACAAAAGCCGCGGCCCTTGCAGAGCAAGGGGAACAACTACTCCAAGTCTCAGAGCGAGTGACATTTGAAAAGCTATTAGCGCACACCCCGCTAACTAGCTAGCCATTTCACATCGGTTACACTGCCTAATCTCGGGAGTTGATAGGCTTGAAGTCATAAACAGCACAATGCTTGAAGCATTGCGAAGAGCTGCTGGCAAAACGCATGAAAGTGCTGTTTGAATCAATGCTTACAAGCCTGCTGGTGCCTACCATCGCTCAGTCAGACTGCTCTATCAAATATTAAATCATAGACTTAATTATAACATAATAACACACAGAAATAAGAGCTGCAGGTCATTAATATGGTTGAATCCGGAAACTATCATCTCGAAAACAAAACGTTTATTCTTTCAGTGAAATACGGAACCGTTCGGTATTTTATCTAACGGGTGGCATCCCTAAGTCTAAATATTACTGTTACATTGCACAACCTTCAATGTTATGTCATAATTACGTAAAATTCTGGCAAATTAGTTTGCAACGAGCCAGGCGGCCCAAACTGTTGCATATACCCTGACTCTGCATGTAATGAACGCAAGAGAAGTGACACAATTTCACCTGGTTAATATTGCCTGCTAACCTGGATTTCTTTTAGCTAAATATGCAGGTTTAAAAATATATACTTCTGTGTATTGATTTTAAGAAAGGCATTGATGTTTATGGTTAGGTACAGTCATGCAACAATTGTGCTTTTTTTCTCAAATGCGCTTTTGTTAAATCATCCCCCGTTTTGCAAAGTTGGCTGTCTTTGTTAGGAAGAAATAGTCTTCACACAGTTCGCAACGAGCCAGGCGGCCCAAACTGCTGCATATACCCTGACTCTGTTACAAGAGAAGTGACACATTTTCCCTAGTTAAATGAAATTCATGTTAGCAGGCAATATTAACTAAATATGCAGGTTTAAAAATATATACTTGTGTATTGATTTTAAGAAAGGCATGGATGTTTATGGTTAGGTAGACGTTGGAGCAACGACAGTCCTTTTTCGCGACTGCGCACCGCATCGATTATATGCAAAGCGGAACACGCTAGATAAAATAGTAATATCGTCAACCATGTGTAGTTAACTAGTGATCATGATTGATTGATTGTTTTTATAAGATAAGTTTAATGCTAGCTAGCAACTTACCTTGGTTTCTTACTGCATTCGCGTAACAGGCAGGCTCCTCGTGGAGTGCAATGTAAAGCAGGTGGTTAGAGCATTGGACGAGTTAACCGTAAGGTTGCAAGATTGAATCCCCGAGCTGACAAGGTAAAAATCTGTCGTTCTGCCCCTGAACAAGGCAGTTAACCCATCGTTCCTAGGCCGTCATGGAAAATAAGAATGTGTTCTTAACTGACTTGTCTAGTTAAATAAAGGTGTAAAAAACACACACACCATTTTTTTATCCAAATCGGTGTCCAAAAATACCGATTTTCGATTGTTATGAAAACTTGAAATCGGCCCTAATTAATCGGCCATTCCGATTAATCGGTCAACCTCTACTCATGAGCTCAGTGAATCCGTCTTACACTATCAGAAACCAAAATATACGCTTGTTTCACTCCAATGGATGTAAACAATGTCACTAAACAAACACAGCTTCAAAACATGGTTAAAACTATCATTTAGATCTCATGGCTGGTCAGTCCTTTGACCCATAGCTCCATCTATGAATTTGAGAGTGGTTACACTTCTCCAGGCCCATCACTGAGCTGTCCATCAAAGTGGTGGAGTGGCCACTTTGTTATTGTTTAAACTGCAGATTGCTAGTTTAAAGACCTAGACAACCAGACGAGGGGAGTTCCTATCCAATCAATGGCCTTTATTGATCAATCAAGTACAAGGGAGGAGTTTGACATCCCTGGTTTAGACTGTTATGTCGACAATACCTTCCAGGCCCACTCATCAACAACAACAAAAACACAAGCTGTGTGTGTGCATAGGGCTGTGATGGTAATTGAAGAACCTGTATAACTGACAGGTATGGGTTTCATAACTTTAGTTAAACCTAATAGCGGGAAATTATTCTAAAAAATAAATTCTAATTATTATAACAGTCTAAAATCTATTATCTATTCATCTTTCTACATCAGCTCCTATTTACAACTTTCCTTTGATGCTCAAGCAGCTAATATGCGAGATGCACGGGGAGTGCAGAGCGCTATAGGCTATGGGACTTCAGTAAACAAAAACATTTGATGAGGGGGCTTTCTTTTATACAATGCACGTTTCATTGCTTGCTAGGAGATAAATAAATCTCTTTCCTTAAAAATAAAGGTTGGATGTGTCTGACTATTCATTATTATTCAACAGCAGTCGACAAGGTTGTTCTGGCTCTGAGGCCTATAATGCTCTAATATTGTGTAAAATGGACAACGTGCCAATCCTCTCCAACCTGGCTATGTCGGTTTCCGTGTACATTGGCCTGGCCAATTACCGTAACCTCAAATTCCAAGAACATCACAGCCTTATGTGTGCTTTAGTGCATGTGCGCGTGTGTGTGTCCTGTAATACATACGAGAGGTGGAGAAGGTCGGTCAAGTGGAGGTTGACCCTCCGACCCAGACGTTCCATCAGGTCCAAGCCCTTGTCAGAGGTGAGGGAGCTGGGAGGACAGAAAGAGAAAGCATGTTATCAAAGATAATAGTCCTTCATTTTAGTATACAGCCAACCAGCCACAGAACCAGCAACAACCAGCCCTGTAAATTAGCATGACTGGGTTTCCACATCTCATCGACATGTACATAAAATAACAATTATTAGACACACGAGCTTGCACACACACACAGTATAGATGTGCACACACACACAGTATAGATGTGCACGCACACACACACACTGCCTTGCACCAGGGGAATAGGGATCAGGTGCCTCTTCAGGCTTGGCAAATCACCTGCATTTTCCAGCAATGAGACAAACAATAAGGTGCAAATGGAACCGGCGTGAGGTGTAATGGCTGTATCATATGGACGTGCGTCACTCACTCACACACACACACACACACACACACACACACTTAGATGCATAATAATGTGAAAATGGAATGGATGTGTGAAAGTGTAATGGCTCTATGATAAAGCCATACTCCATCTGAGCTCAGTCCAGTGGCTGCTCTCTCAGAGAGGAAATCGCCCAAGGAAACAGAGTCTACGTCCCACATGGCACCCTATTCCCTACATACTACACTACTCTTGACTAGGGCCCATGGATTCTCCCTAAGGGCCCTGGTCAAAATAAGTATACTGTACAGGAAATAGAATGCCATTTGGGACGTAGACAGAGGATGCTCTGTACCCAGGAAATGACAGGAATAGATGAAGATCGTTGGGGTGAAAGATGACATACTGTATGAAGGTATGTAGGTACTGTATGTAGGCTGCAAAATATATAATGTACTGTACGTACCCTTTTTTGTCATATGTTTTTCCTTTAAAGGATTTAAAGTAATCTTGGAAGACTAAGCCAATATTGGGGTAAAAGAGACCAACCAACAGTGGTGTAAAATATTTTAAAGTACTACTTAAGTAGTTTGTGGTATCTGTGCTTTACTTTACTATTTATATTTTTGCCAACTTTTACTTTTACTTCACTACATTCCCAAAGGAAATAAATGTACTTTTTACTCCATACCTTTTCCCTGACATCCAAAAGTACTCGTTACATTTTGACAGGAAAATGGTCCAATTCATGCACTTATTAAGAGAACATCCCTGGTCATCCCGACTGCCTCTGATCTGGTGGACTCACTAAACACAACTGCTTTGTTTGTAAATTATGTCTGAGTGTTGAAGTGTGCTAGCTATCCATCTATAACAAATCAAATAAAACATTGTTTTGTCTGGTTTGCTTAAAAAAGGAATTTGAAATGATTTTTATTTTTTTTACCTTTATTTAACCAGGCAAGTCAGTTAAGAACACATTCTTATTTTCAATGACGGCCTGGGAACAGTGGGTTAACTGCCTGTTCAGGGGCAGAATGACACATTTGTACCTTGTCAGCTCGGGGGTTTGAACTCACAACCTTCCGGTTACTAGTCCAACGCACTAACCACTAGGCTACGCTGCCGCCCCAACCACTAGGCTACGCTGCCGCCCCATTTATACTTTTACTTTTAATACTTGAGTATATTTTAGCAATTCCATTTACTTTTGATATGTAAGTATATTTAAAACAAAATACTTTTAGACTTTTACTCAAGTAGAATTTTACTGGGTGACTTTTACTTGAGTCATTTTCTATTAAGGTATCTTTACTTTTACTCAAGTATGAACATTTTGTACTTTTCCCAAAACTGCCAACCAATAACAATAGACAAAATTGTAAATGTAAACTGGTGTGCATCCTCAGGTACACTCTTAGAAAAAGGGTCCCAAAAGGGTTCTCCCCATAGGAGAACCCTTTTTGGTTCCAGGTAAAACTATTTTGGGATCCATGTAGAACCCTCTGTGGAAATGGTTCTAGATGGAACCAAAAGGGTTCTACCTGGAATCAATAAGGGTTCTTCAAAGGATTCTCCTATAGAGAGACAAAGAACCCTTTTAAGTTCAAGACAGCATCTTTCTAAGAGTGTAGTATGCTGGCCTGTTTGCCATTATTCAAAAAAGTATTAAATCATTTTGTTCCTCCTCATAAATCTACACACAAGTATTAAGACCCTTTACTCAGTACATTGTTGAAGCACATTTGGCAGTGATTACAGCCTTGAGACTTCTTGGGTATGACGCGACAAGCTTGGCACACCTGTATTTGGAGAGTTTCTCTTATTCTTTTCTGCAGATGCTCTCAAGCTCTGTCAGGTTCGATGGGGAGCGTCGCTGCACATCTATTTTCAAGTCTCTCCAGAGATTTTCGATCGGGATCAAGTGCGGGCTCTGGCAGGACCACTCAAGGACTTTCAAAAACTTGTCCCAAAGCTACTCCAGCATTGTCTTGACTGTGTGCTTCGAGTCGTTGTCCTGTTGGAAGATGAACCTTCGCTCCAGTCTGAGGTCCTGAGTGCTCTGGAGCAGGTTTTCATCAAGGATCTCCCTGTACTTTGCTCCATTCATCTTTCCCTCATTCCTGACTAGTCTCCCAGTCCATGCCGCTGAAAAACATCCCCACAGCATGATGCTGCCACCACCATGCTTCCCTGTAGTGATGGTGCCAGGTTTCCTCCAAACATGACACTTGGCATTCAGGTCAACGAGTTTCATCAGACCAGATAACCTTGTTTCTCATGGTCTGATTATCTTTAGGGGCCTTTTGGCAAACTCCAAGCGGGCTTTCATGTGCCTTTTACTGATGAGTGGCTTCCATATGGCCACTCTACCATAAAGGCCTGATTGGTGGAGTGCTGCAGAGATGGAAGGTTCTCCCATCTTCACAGAAGAACTCTGGAGCTCTGTCAGAGTGACCATCGGGTTCTTGGTCATCTCCCTGACCAAGGCCCTTCTCCCCCGATTGCTCAGTTTGGCCCGGCGGCCAGCTCTAGGAAGAGTCTGGGTGGTTCCAAACTTCTTGCATTTAAGAATGATGGAGGCCACTGTGTTCGAGGACCTTCAATGCTGCAGAAATGTTTTGGTACCCTTCTCCAGATCTGTGCCTCGACACAATCCTGTCTCAAAGCTCTAATTCCTTCAACCTCATGGCTTGGTTTGTGGGACCTCATTTAGATAGGTGTGTGCCTTTCCAAATCATGTCCAATCAATTGAATTTACCACCGGTGGACTCCAATCAAGTTGTTGAAACATCTCAAGGATGATCAATGGAAACAGGATGCACCGGAGCTCAATTTCTAGTCTCATAGCAAAGGGTCTGAATACTTATGCAAATAAGGTTGTCACTATGGGGTATTGCGTGTAGATTGAAGAGGGAAAAAATTACTTTAATCAATTTTACAATAAGGCTGTAATGTAACAATGTGGAAAAAGTCAAGGGGTCTGAATACTTTCCAAATGCACTGTATATGAGCCGCTTGGATACTCTACCTTTAAGAAAGTGAGGTTCTCTTTTTATTCCTACTTCGAGAGCTTTTTGAATGTTAAAGATTCAACCAAGTGATTCAAGACACGTTTGGCTACCTCCGTGGTAATTATAACAACTGGAGAGCTCAAGGAGTAACTTGTTTGTAGATGCTAGCACTTTTCCCTTGGGTCTCTCTCTCGCTCTCTCTCCCAATGTCAGGAGCTGTCAGATAAGCAGGTTAGCCTGGCCCCACTGCGGGTGGGGAAGGAGGTAGGGATAACAACTGTGCAATCATCATGTCTGCAGCAAACTCTGGAAACCACGGCAGGCAGGCACCTGCTAGCTACAGCAACACCGGGCTAGGGATGCAGGAAGAGGGGGAGGAGGAAGAGAAGGAGGAGTAAGAAGAGAGAGAAAAAAGTCTGGGTGGAAGGTGACCTGTTCCTTTCGTCTCCCCTGGTGCGGTATGTGTGTGTGGTGGGGTGTCTAAAATATGGCCCATAAAGCCCGGATGGCCGGTGGCGAGCGCCCCCCCAAGACAGTGAGCGGCGGTGCTGTTGAACAGGTGAAGGACAGTGCTCTGACACTCTGCCTGATAACGGCCATTAAAGGGATTTGAGAAAGAGCCACAGGCGATAACACAGTCGATAGAAATGTATCTTGCGGTGTGAGGCTGAGCCGAAAGCAGAGTGAGTTTGACTGACTCCTGTGACCTTGCTGACACCATATCATCATTAACGCTGTAATACAGCGTGGTAATACCCACACCTAGGGACTTATCATCACAACTATTGTGCTCAAGTGCACCACCAAGGATTTCCAGCTATAGCTCCCTACAAAAAGAGAACATCTGTATATATCAGGGTTGTTTTGAAAGATGTATGGTCTGTACTGTCCACAGTATTCCCACAATCAAAACTAATATAAGGTGAATAGAGAAAAACAGGAAAGACAGTGTTTGGAGATAACTGGCCATTGTGAAGTGAGAGTATAAATACATACAGTATATTTGGTAAATAGCAGCAAGTATAATCTTCACCATACTCACTCTGTGTCTGTGATGATGTAGCCAATGTCGCTGTGGTGGTCTTTCCCTTGCGGTGACTTTGAGTAAGCTTTGACTCCCATATGTACCACCTCCTCCTGGAGTCGCATGTCCTTCTTCTGTGGTTCTGCTAGGAGATTTCTCCCCTGTGGTTCTTCTGCCAGGAGGTCCATCTCAGCCGCCGGAGGAAAAGGAGCTTCTGTACCGTACATCCACCTCTCCACCTCAGAGTCTACCAGGGAGTCAGAACCCTGGACATCCACCGGTTGGTCTGAGGTTCCATCATCTGGCTGGTCTGGAGCTCCATCCTCTCCTCCCATGGTCATGCTCCTCTCCTCCCAGGGGTGTGGTACAGGCACTTGGCCCTGTGTGGTCCTGCTCCTTACGTTCTCCAGACCCACTGTTCTCTGGCCCTCAATGGAGGGGTTGCCTGCAGCACCACCAGCATCACCAACCTCCAGCTTGGCATCAGGGGCATCACTGAAGGGGTCCATGTTGAGGTACTCCAAGAGCTTACTAACTAAGATTGGGTCCTGTGGTAGGATAATGCAGGTCCACCAATTAGAGACCCATTGACTTGAATGGGAATTCTTGTTCTAGTGATTCTATTTCTATGATAACAATTCCTGTGTGGCTATCTATTTTACTGCAAAGGTTTTGCTTTATAAGAAGAGAGAACTTTCTTTTACATCATTAAGAATTACAAAAAGGATATGTTTCCATTAAGTCTTAGTGTTTTTTAGAAGTAATCCAATGAAAGTTAAACTTTTTTTTTTTTTTTACATCAGAGCAACTTGATGTTTCTGCAAATTCTCCACAAATTGCCAATTATTGATGAAAGGACTATATAAAACTAGACCTCTAATGAAAGACATTTGAAGGTAAATTACCACTCTCAACTCAAGGAATATCAATCTATTCACTATGGGTTTCAAAGAGATTCTTGTGAAAATATCCTTTCGCAAATGTTCAAAAGGCTTTTCTAAGAGCTTTGTGAGTGGAAAACTAGTTTTCGTTCTTGTCCGTTTCATATTGAATATCTGCTTGCATAAAAAAAAATATAAAAAAACCTCTTTAAACTTTTTCACAACAGTAGTATACTTCATTGTAGTAAGTGTTTGCTTGGACATGAAGTCGCTATTTTGAATCCAGTGTATCCGTTTAAGAGTATACAGTAAATTAGGCCTACCTTGTCATTTGGCTCAGAGTCTGCATCCACCATTTGTTTCCCTGTAAACAATCAGAATGTGAGAGGGTAAAACATTGACAAGAGAAAAGTACTATTGGCTAAAGGCTTTACAGCTAATAACCAAACAACCCAAAGCATTTCCACAAAGGGTTTTGCTTTACTTTCACCCTGGTGATAAATGCAGGTCTACCTTTGTGTCCGTCTGACTAGAATCTTTTGCGTACAGACAACTTAACATAAAATGCATCGCAACATCTGTCGACGGACTTTGTGATGCGACATATACAAGCAACAATTGTTCTGGTGTGCGTTGGCTTTTCACCACTGGTCATTTGGACAAATGGCGATTTAAACAGGTGTGCGCGTCTTTGAATTGCGGGAGGGAAGGGGACATTCGGCCCATAGACTTGACTGAAGCTTGCAGAGAAGAGGGGAGTGGGGAGCTATCAACCTGCTTCTGCTCCTCGTTCTAGTCTCTTTTCTCACATGGTGCCTTCAGAAAGTATTCATACGCCTTGACTTATTCCAGATGTTGTTGTGTTACAGCCCGAATTCAAAATTAATTACATAGATTTTTTTGTTCATCCTTCTACACACAATACCCCATAATGACAAAGTGAGAGAAACAAAATGGATACAGAAATATCTAATTTACATAAGTATTCATACCCCCGAGTCAATACATGTTAGAATCAAATTTGGCAGTGAATACAGCTGTGAGTCTTTCTGGGTAAGTCTCGAAGTGCTTTGCACACCTGGATTGTACAATATTTACACATTATATACATTTTTTTAATTCTTCATGCTCTGTCAAGTTGGTTGTTGATCATTGCTCGACAGCCATTTTCAAGTCTTGCCATACATTTTCAAGCCGATTTTAAGTCAAAACTGTAACTAGGCCACTCAGGAACATTCAATGTGGTCTTGGTAAGCAACTCCAGTGTTGATTTGGCTTTGTGTTTTAGGTTATTGTCCTGCTGAAAGGTAAATCTGTCTCCCTGTGTCTGTTGGAAAGAAGACTGAACTAGGTTTTCCTCTAGGATTTTGCCTGTGCTAAGTTCTATTCCGTTTCTTTTTATCCCCCCAATAACTCCCTAGTCCTTGCTGATGACAAGCATACCCATACCGTGATGCTTGAAATATGAAAAGTGATGCTCGGTGGTACTGTGTTGTGTTGGATTTGTATTCAGGACATAAAGTACATTTCTTTGCCACATTTTTTGCAGTTTTACTTTAGTGCCTTATTGCAAAGAGGATGCATGTTTTGGAATATTTTTATTCCGTACAGGCTTCCATTCTTTTCACTCAGTCATTTAGATTAGTATTATGGAGTAACTGTCACAGGCAGTGTTGTATGACTTGTGATGTATATATTATTATACAGTATGTACCCCAGGAATGTTGCCAAACGAATTTCCCCACGGGACAGGAAAGTATTAAATTAATTGATTATTTCATTCATACCTTGAAGCATAGCATCTTGCTCCAACAAGTCCTCTTGGTCCTCCTCATCCTGGTCCGTGGAATGCAGCGGCTCTCTCTTCATCTGCCTGTCCCGTATGTGTCCTACGAGCCTGGGCTTGGCTCTGGCCTCAGGCCCCTCCTCATCCACCACCTGCAGGGCACCAGAGATGATGTCTGCCAGCTGGTTCAGGTCTTTGCCCATCAGACCGTCCATGTTCACTCTCTGCCTCCCCAGCTGGTTGACCACGTTCTGGATGAACCGCTCTGTGGGAGAGGGTGGAAAGGAAGAACATAAATATTTTTCATCCTATTTTCAATATATGGTATATTGGGTGGTTTAAATGATGTCCAATGTTATACTTGATTAGACATATTTTATTTGACAATGTTTCAATGTTGATAGTAAAATGGCATGTTTGAATCAATGTCAATTTTCAATGTCATGCCATCAACCTAAACAGAGAGCTATATTGAAATTAAATCTTCAGACAGTGCAATGATTCCTGCCTGAACAGGGACTCCTAATGGTATATGAGGGGTAATGCACTTCAGTGATTAGACGTCTACCACCCAGATGCGTACGTTTCAGCAGAGATATCATGTCAACATGTTAAGACATTGATCAGCTTCCATACTCATTTGTGTAGACTAACTACAGCAAATAACATTGAATAGCTGAAAGTAACTCCTCTAAACCTTGTGAAAGTACATCCGGAGTGAGGTTTGGTTTAGGTAGGCTACTGTACATTTATATCAGATTTTGAAGTTCACAGAAGCACGGTTGCCTCTAAATGAATAAAATAGCACGAGAAGAACTTTGAAAATGTTGGCGTGGATCCTCTACAAATTAATCTGAAGTTCACAGAAGCACACAGAAAAAGAGCAAACACAAATCATTGTGGTATAAAGTGGACCTTACCATCCACCGTACTGAGCTGCTCCTTGGGCACCTGATGGTTGGACGCAGCCTTGAAAAGAAGCCTGTCTATGTTGGGCCTTGGAGGTTTGGAGCCACTGCCACCAAGTCGTGTCTGAGGTTCTACCTGACCACCAGGGCGTGCATAGCTGACATAGTAGAGCTTCCCCTTGGGTCCCACCACTGATCCCACCACTGCTCCTGGTACTGGGCGGCTCTGGGTGTGTGCTGCTCCAGCCATGTAGTGCTCAAGCTGGGCAGTCAGCCCTGTGGCACTCCCCCCGGCCCTCCCTGGCTCCTGGCTGGAGTAGGCCGTCTCCACTGGGGATCTCCAGCTCCCTACAGCCCCCTGGGTGAAGACCTTACCCCCCTGGGGTGGAACTGCAGGCTGCAGATTGTAGAACGTAGACTTCCCCTTCTTTGGCTGTAAGTCTTCATTCTGTAACACAACCATGTTTTTTACTGTCTATACAATTTTTGTTGTATTTCAAATCACCAGTGACAGTGAATTCACATTGCATTTAAAGGACGACTGAACCAAAAAAGCAACAGTCTATGTGGCATCGATACAAGTCAGAAACTTTTATTCTATTGTCAAAATTGACTACAAAGTGTAAATAGAATAATTTTGGTCATAAACTCACCCAAAACGTAGATTTGCAAGATAATTAGGGGGAAAAATATACGATAAAAGGGTACGGTAACAGTTTTCCTTGGATTGGATTTATTTAAATCCTGCCCACAGCTGGCAGCACCCAAGTAATCATTAGCACAGATGCACACTACCCGATCGTAATGGTCAATTTGGTTTCACATTGGATATCCCTATGGGGCTAGTTAGGCACTATCAGTAAATTACACAACGTACATGGGAGGACAATATTTTAAAATGTCAAACATTTCAATGACTTAAAAATATCAAATATCAAATAAATTGTCGAAATTCATATACAAATATTGAAAGAATTGAATTAGAAAACTAACCAGTGCATAACATGAAAATATTGTCCCATTTACATTGTGTAATTTATTCATGGCCCCTAACTAGCCGCACAGATAGGCTATCCAAAGTACAACTACGGTCGCACACTGGCCGGCTGAAGCTAATTGGCGAAAGAAGTTGGCTAGCTTGCTAGCTTGTCCAGGCTACTTTTAGACACAAGACCTGGTTAGACTGTTTAAAGTTATCTAGAAGGGTGAGTGACTGTAACTGTGTACTGTTTTGGCAGAGTGAAAGTACAGACACTTCCCACGTTCTAACACAAACACACAAGAGACACCCACATCAAAGCACGCCTCCAAGACCCAAATCTCGTTATCAGTCTCATTGCCTAATGAGGAGAATTGAAACCGAGGTTTAATCCATAAATTCAGCCCCCCTTTCACAACCTGGCCGTTCCACCTCAAAAATCACAAGAAGATGTCGACACCCACCATCTCAGATTGTTCTGAAATTGTTTCTGTAGTTGGTAACAGATGCGATTAGCATTCCTGAAACAAGGTTTTGTTGAAATATAATTTGATCTGAGAAATATAATCTAATTGATTCTGGATTCTTGACATAGCTTTACTCATAGCTTAATATATCTGCAGCTGTGCATATCATTCTAAGTTGATATTGTGTAAATTCTCCCAGTTGTTAATCCCCCCAATAACATAAATTTTAATTGTTTGACATTTTACTGCATTGTTAGGAGCTAGTAACATAAGTATTTCGCTGCACCCGCTATACCACCTGCTAAACCAGCAGTCCCCAAACTAAGGGTTGCGACCCCATGTGGAGTCACCTGATATGAAAATGGGGTGGCGGGAGAAGTTCCAAAATCCTGAAGAAAAATTATAATAAATATCCAAAAAATATACAGTACCAGTACTGTCATTTCTCATTGCTTATTTGAGCAGTTCTTGCCATTATATGGACTTGGTCGTTTACCAACTAGTGCTATCTTCTGTATACCACCCCTACCTTGTCACAACAAAACTGATTGGCTCAAACGCATTAAGAAGGAAAGAAATTCCACACATTAGGCACACCTGTTATTTGAAATGCATTCCAGGTGACTACCTCATGAAGCTGATTGAGAATGCCAAGAGTGTGCAAAGCTGTTATCAAGGCAACGGGTGGCTACTTTGAAGAATCTCAAAAATAAAATATATTTTGATTTGTTTAACACTTTTTTGGTTAGTACATGATTCCATGTGTGTTATTTCATACTTCTGATGTCTTCACTATTATCCTACAATGTAGAAAAATAGTAAAAAATAAAAAAGAACCCTGGAATGAGTAGGTGTGTCCAAACCTTTGACTGGTACTGTATATTATAATATTGTCTTTGTATCTCAAAATCATAGTAATGTCGTTAACCTTAAAAAATCTAAATGAAAATGATTAAAAATTCAAAGATAAAATTCAACCAGAGAGCACCCTTTGATCATAAGAAAAGGCCGCACTTGAGCGTTCAACTCAACTCACAGTAAATGGCCAGCTATGCTATGAAACGACACACTATTGCAGACTTTGATATTACCGGCTGCAACTGATATGGTGAAAACAATGTGTGGGGAGGCAGAGGCACAGAAATTCGCATCAATACCTTTGTCAGATAACACTGTTAAATTAATAATGTATGCTATTGCTAGCAATCAAGAAAACAATTCTGATTGAATGACTCAAAAACTGTGAGGGGCGAGATGCGCAGTGCATTTACTTTTGTTCGCTATGCATGTTGGGGGATGCTATTTACAAGGACATATTGTTCTGTCTCACGATTCCCGTGCATGAAACGGCACAAGGGCTGTTCAGTGTGCTGTGACGCTATACTGACAAAAAAAAAAGATTTTATGGGATCAAATGGTGGAATTTCACACAGATGGGGCTCCATCTATGGCGGGATGGTGGGCAGGCCTCTGCACTTTAGTTATGAATGTGTCTCCCTCTGCCATATGGATGCATTGTATGATACAACAAGATCAATTAGTGGCAAAAGAACAGAGCACAGAGATACACTGAGTATACAAAACATTAAGAACTCTTTCCATGACTTGACCAGGTGAATCCAGGTGAAAGCTATGATCCCTTATTGATGTCACTTCTTAACTCAGTGTGGATGAAGGTGAGGAGACAGGTTTTAAAGGAGGGGTTTTAAGCCTTGAGACAATTGAGACACAGATTGTGTATGTGTGCCATTCAGAGGGTAAACGGGCAAGACAAAATATTTAAGTGCCTTTGAACGGGGTATGGTAGTAGGTGCCAGGCGCACCGGTTTGTGTCAAGAACTGCAACATTGCTGGGTTTTTCACGCTCAACAGAGTCAACATGGGCCAGCATCCCCTATGGAACACTTTCGACACCTTGTAGAGTCTATGCCCCGACGAACTGAGGCTGTTCTGAGGGCAAGGGTATACGCAGTGTATACTGCAGCAGGTAACAGCAGGTAACTTCGATTGTAAACTACATCAAAACCACATCCACTGCGTGTACACCTGTTCACAAAACGATGTTATATGGGATCAGAGTATGACGATGTTCTATTGCACAATGAGGATTGGTGGTTATCGACGGGGAGTGTTGGAAAGAATTTTCACATTGAGAAAGGAACTGTTGTTATTCACAATGGATGTAAAAACTCAGTTGACTTTCTGTGTAATGAAAAGAAAATGGTACTCCTTGCCTGCAGTATGTAATAGACATATTTTGGAAACTGAACGAACAGAACGCAATCATGCAGGGGAAATACAAAAACATTCTACAGATGAGTGACCGACACAGTGGATTCAGAGGAAATAATTCTTATTGGAGAGAGAGTCTTTCAAAAGTGAATCATGCCCCCTTCCGTCGGCTGTGTATGTTTCCAACAGAAATCAGCATCAGTTGGTGATGACTGCTCACCTCCAACGCTTGGAAGAGCACTTTCGGACCTACTTCCCAATCTGTTTGACTGTGATCCTGTCTCAGTTGACATGCCAGTAAGTGAAATCAAACAGCTGATCGAGCAGTCATGTGACTGTTCATGTGACATTCACAGGTCAATACGGAGGAGTTTTGGTTCCTGACTCTAAGGGAATAGCCTGGCGTCTCCCTGTGAGCATTAATGCCACGTTCAAAACAACTGGAACTGGGAGTTCGCAGTTCAAGACAACTGGGAAATCTGAAAAAAACGAGCTCCAACTGGGATAAATTGTTTTGAACGGTCATCGAACTCGGAATTCCAACTCGGGAACTCGGGCCTCTTTCTAAAGCTCCAACATTCCAACCTGAAGATCACGAACATCATGATTGGACCTCGTATTTTTCAGAGTTCTTGAAAGCACTATAAAAACCCATGGTACCCTTCACCAGTTCATATCTGTGTGAAGCTGGATTCAGTGCTCTTGTCTGCATTAAACCAACTATCCATCCAGGTTGGATGTGACAGCAGAGATGAGGTCGACCGTGCCCCCTAACTTTGAGAAGCACACCCATGTCATTAGTGGTGGTGAGATAAGGTACATTATGTCAGACTAATTTGCAATTGACTATCATAGCCCCACATTAAAAGTATGTGATGGTTGAGAAGACGATCAGAAATACTGTTTGATTTTTTTTAAATTGACTGCCATATACCCAAATATAAAAGTAAATGGCTGTTAATTACATCATTTTTTCACATGGTTAGGGTCGCAAGAATTGTCAGATATCAAAATGAGGTTGTAGGCCAAAAAAGTTTGGGAACCCATGTGCTTAACTGTGTACACGTCCAATATACTTTGATTTGATTTTGAATTGGAACAAACATAAGTCTTTCCATCTTTATGAAAAAGAATGTACACTGCACATGGAGGTTGTTTAAAAGAATTAAGAATGACCTCTGAACTATACTGGCATATTCCACAACTTCAGACTCTTTCAATGCTGATAGTGCTCTTGTTCTTTTTCTAATAAATTGCTACAGATCCAGGATTTTAACAGTTTTGTATAGCCTAAACACAGGACAAAATGCTGTCTTTTCAAATGCAACTTATTATTTGACGTTTTTACTCCTGAAATTATTTAGGATTGAAATAAAAAAAATGGGTTGAATACTTATTGACTGAAGACATTTCAGCTTTTCACTTTTTATTACATATAATTTCTAAAAAACAAACATAATTCCACTTTGACATTATGATGTATTGTGTGTAGGCCAGTGACACAAAATGTAAATTTAATCAATTTTAAATTCAGGCTGTAACACAACAAAATGTGGAAAAAGTCAAGGGGTGTCACGTCCTGACCTTAGAGAGCCTTTTAATGATCTATTTGGTGTGACTTGGGTGGGCAAATCTATATGTTCTATTTCTTTGTTGGCCAGGTATGGTTCCCAATCAGAGGCAGATGTGTATCGTTGTCTCTGATTGGGGATCATACTTAGGCAGCCTGTTTTCCACCTGAGTTTGTGGGATCTTGTTTTTTGTACAGTTACTGTGTAGCCTGCAGAACGTTACGTTCATTCAAAAATATATATATATTTTTTGGTGTTCATCTAATTAAAGAAAGATGTATGCTTACCACGCTGTGCTTTGGTCTACTCTTCCTACCACCAACGAGAGCCGTAACAGAAGATCCCATCACAAACGGACCAAGCAGCGTGGACAGGAGAGGACACAATGGAAACCCGAGAGGCAGCCCCAATTTAATTTTTGGGGGGCAGATGACGTGGGCGTCGGTGCTGAGGGGTGAGTCTGAGACCGAGGAGGAATTCTTGGACCGTTTGAGCGAGGAGTGGTTGGCAGTGGAGAGGGACAAAAGATTTTGGAGGGGTTGGAGTCTGGAGCAAGACAGTCGCTTTGAGGAGCGTATGACCCTTCAGGCACCATGCTTTGCGGTTACACGTACTGTGTCTCCGGTACGCATCCACAGCCGGGTAAGCTCTGTGCCAGCTACCCACATTTTCCGTGCTAGAGTGAGCATTCAGCCAGGACGGATTGTGCCGGCTCAGCTCTCCTAGTCTCCGGTGCGTCTCTTCGGCCCAGGATATCCTGCGCCGGCTCTGCGCACTGTGTCTCTGGTGCGCCTTCACAGCCCAGTGCATCCTGTGCCAGCGCCCCGCAGTTGCCGGGCTAGGGTGAGCATCCCGCCAGGACGCGTTGTGCCAGCTCTACGCTCCAGACCTCCAGTGCACCTCCTCGGCCCAGGATATCCTGCGCCGGCTCTGCGCACTGTGTCTCCGGTGCGCCTTCACAGCCCAGTACGTCCTGTGCCAGCACCCCGCAGTTGCCGGGCAAGAGTGAGCATCCAGCCAGGACGGGTTGTACCAGCTCTACGCTCCAGACCTCCAGTGCATCTCCTCGGCCCAGGATATCCTGTGCCGGCTCTGTGCACTGTGTCTCCAGTGCGCCTTCACAGCCCAGTACGTCCTGTGCCAGCACCCCGCAGTTGCCGGGCTAGGATGAGCATCCAGCCAGGACGGGTTGTGCCAGCGTCACCACGGCCCAGTATATCCTGTGCCAGCTCTACGCACCCGGCCTCCAGTGATGATCCATGGCCCGGAGCCTCCAGTGATGATCCATGGCCCGCGCCTCCAGTGATGATCCATGGCCCGACGCCTCCAGTGATGATCCATGGCACGACGCCTCCAGTGATGATCCATGGCCCGGGCCTGCAGCGATGATCCATGGCACGAATCCTGCAGTGATGATCCATGGAACGGAGCTTCCAGTGACGATCCCCGGTCCGGAGCCTCCAGCGACAGTCCGGAACCTCCAGCTACGGTCCGGAGCCTCCAGCGACGGCTCCCAGTCAGGAGCCTCCAGCGACGGCTCCCAGTCAGGAGCCTCCAGCGACGGCTCCCAGTCAGGAGCCTCCAGCGACGGCTCCCAGTCAGGAGACTCCAGCGAGGGTTCCCAGGCCGGAGCCTCCAGCGAGGGTCAGTGGTTCGGTTCCTCCAGCAGTGATCTACGGTCCGGAGTCCGCGACGACGATCTACGGTCCGGAGTCCCCGGCGACGATCCCTGCACCAGAGGCGCCACCGAAGTGGGGGGAGCCTCAAGCGGAGCGGGGTCTGCGTCCCGCACCGGAGCCTCCACCGAGATGAGATGCCCACCCGGACCCTCCCCTATAGGTTCAGGTTTGCGGCCTGCAGTTATTCTCGATTTAGTTAGGTCAGGATGTGACTTGGGTGGGCAAATCTATGTGTTCTATTTCTTTGTCGGCCGGGTATGGTTCCCAATCAGAGGCAGCTGTCTATCGTTGTCTCTGATTGGGGATCATACTTAGGAGTTTGTGGGATCTTGTTTTTGTACAGTTACTGTGTAGCCTTCCAACAACGGACGTAACAGGTGTGAATACATCCCTGCACCAGGGTATCAAAGAACTATCAATTAATAATCATATCAATGGATGGAATCAGTGAATGAATGATTTTTGTTGTTCTACTTCGTTGTTCAAATGGGATACTAAGTTGGTCGAATGAGTTACTAATTAATTCAAACATCATTCAAATGAGATACTAAGTGGTGTTGTTTTTGCCTTGGGCTTATAGTTTTGGGCTTATAGTTTTTTTTTTACCCAAAGTTGGTATGGAAATGTTGTGATCTATTTAATAAACACAGTCCAGCAGAATGGATAAAAGAGTGTGGCGGTATAGCAGGGACAGTGACGTATAGTGGTCAAAACCTGGTACTTTTACACTACTTTATGGTAAATAATGCTTCACTTCAATTAATAATTTCTCTGAACAGTGGAAAAAACATCAGCATATTCACAGGGAATACATTACATAGTATGGAGAAGCAATACTTCAAGCCTCAGTTTCATACTACTTATCAAACATAGAGAACTGATTTGGTTGCAATCAATTAGCTTAATTTCTCCAAGATAAAATCTAAATCCAACTGAATAATGTTCACGCTCCTCAAAGCGACTGTCTTGCTCCAGACTCCAACCCCTCCAAAATCTTTTGTCCCTCTCCACTGTCAACCACTCCTCGCTCAAACGGTCCAAGAATTCCTCCTCGGTCTCGGACTCACCCCTCAGCAACGAATGCCAATCCTACACACTTAGAAAAAAATGTGCTAAGTAGAACCATACAGGATTTTTCGGTTTGTCCCCATAGGGGAACAAGGGGTGCTGGGTAGAACCCCCTATGTAGGCTTCTTCAAAGAACCCCCTGTATATGGTTCTACATAGAAACCTTTATGAACTGTTCTGCCTAGAACCCTCTATAAAGGATTGTACCAATAATAATTGTATAATCTAAAGGTTCTTCCTAGAACCATCTATGAATGGGTCTACCGAGAACCCTTTCATCTTGGTTGTACAGTCGTCTCAAATAAAACTGTGAAGGACCTCAGCGTTACTCTGGACCCTGATCTCTCTTTTGACGAACATACAGTATAAAGACTATTTCAAGGACAGCTTTTTTTCCCCTCTTCGTAACATTGCAAAAATCAGAAACATGCTGTCCAAAATATGTCAGGAAAGTTAAAGAAAAGTTAATCCATGCTTTGGTCACTTCTAAACTAGACTACAACAATGCTCTACTTTCCGGCTTCCAGGATAAAGCACAAAATAAACTTCAGTTAATGCTAAACACGGCTGCTAGAATCTTGACTAGAACCCAAAAATGTGATCATATTACTCCAGTGCTAGCCTCTCTACACTGGCTTCCTGTTAAGGCCAGGGCTGATTTCAAGGTTTTACTGCTAACCTACAAAGCATTACATGGGCTTGCTCCTACCTATCTCTCCAATTTGGTCCTGCCGTACATACCTACACGTACGCTGCGGTCACAAGACGCAGGCCTCCTTATTGTCCCTAAAATTTCGAAGCAAACAGCTGGAGGCAGGGGTTTCTCCTATATTTTCATGGAATGGTCTGCCTATCCAAGTGAGAGACGCAGATTCGGTCTCGACCTTAAAGTCTTTATTGAAGACTCATCTCTTCAGTAGATCCTAGGATTGAGTGTATTCTGGCCCAGGGGTGTGAAGGGGGACGGAAAGGCACTAGAGCGACGAACCGCGCTTGCTGTCTGTGCCTGGCCAGTTCCCCTCTCTCAACCGTGATTCTCTGCCTCTAACCCTATAATGGGGGCTGAGTCACTGGCTTACTGGTGCTCTTCCATCCCGTCGCTAGGAGGTTTGCGTCACTTGTGTGGGTTGAGTCACTGACGTGATCTTCATGTCCGTGTTTGGCGCCCCACCGGGTTCGTGCCGTGGGGGAGATCTTTGTGGGCTATACTCAGCCTTGTCTCAGGGAAGTGAGTAGGTGGTTTGAAGATATCCCTCTAGTGGTGTGGGGGCTGTGCTTTGGCAAAGTGGGTGGGGTTATATCCTGCCTGTTTGGCCCTGTCCGGGGGTATCAACGGATGGGGCCACAGTGTCTCCCGACCACTCCTGTCTCAGCCTCCAGTATTTATGCTGCAGTAGTTTATGTGTCGGGTGGCTAGGGTCAGTTTGTTATATCTGGAGTATTTCTCCTGTCTTATCCGGTGTCCTGTGTGAATTTAAGTATGCTGCCTCTAATTCTCTCTCTCTCCCTCTCCCTCTCCTCCCAGAGGACCTGAGCCCTGGGAACATGCCTAAGGATTACCTGGCCTGATAACTCCTTGCTGTCCCCAGTCCACCTGGTCGTGCTGCTGCTCCAGTTTCAACTGTTCTGCCTGCAGCTATGGAACCCTGACCTGCTCACCGGACGTGCTACCTTGTCCCGGACCTGCTGTTTTCAACTTTCTCTCTCTACTGTACCTGCTGTCTCTAACTCTGAATGCTTGTCTATGAAAAGCCAACTGACTGAGGTGCTGATCTGTTGCAACCTCTACAACTACTGTGATTATTATTATTATTATTATTTGACCCTGCTGGTCATCTATGAAGGTTTCAACATCTTGGCCATGTTAGTGTTATAATCTCAACCCGGCCACCCCTCAAAGACTGGTTCTCTCTAGGTTTCTTCCTAGGTTCTGGCCTTTCTAGGGAGTTTTTCCTAGCCACCGAGCTTCTACATCTGCATTGCTTGTTGTTTGGGGTTTTAGGCTGGGTTTCTGTACAGCACGTTGTGACATCGGCTGATGTAAAAAGGGCTTCATAAATACATTTTGATCGATCTAGTGATGTTAGGTTTGATACCGGAGCTCCGAGGCATGCGTCGGAATCACTAAGCAGCTAACTTCGAGAACAGTGTTCTGATGACTTTGTCAGCAGTACGTCATCATTGATGTCCGAAGCTTCGTTTCACCACGCGCTTTGTCAAACCGTGTGTTGCACAGCGGTTCCGGTGCTTTCCTCGATTCCAAATGCCGACCTCTACGGCACACCGTACTTACAAGCAGAGTCAGGATTTCACCTGACTGGTCGCTTAGCCAGCAGAGTAGGGAACCATGGAACATTCAGGGACATGACCGTATGAGGTTGAATCCCGTGAAGACACGTTATTTTGAAAATTATTTGATGCGAAACCACACTTTCTGCACTGTTCTTCAGACAATTTGTTTTATTTAGTGTAGTATGAGGTTCTGTCTGAAGCATCTTACAAAATGTTTTTGAAAAATGGTCAACTTGAAGGCAAAAAAGGGAAGCATGATGTACAGTAAGACGCAAACCTGGCTAATAAAGCCAATGACTTACCACAGTGAGGAAAAATTATGTCTATTTGATAATCACACGCTGCTATTTTTTGCTGACCAGCTAATGTGCACTGTGAACAGATAATGAAGCTCCGAGTGATGCACCGTTTTCTGGCACAATTTGGTGAAAGCGCCGAAGCCTTCAGAAAGCCTCGGTTTCCCATCACTACTATTATCTTTTGAGGGTTCTTCCTAGAACCCTCTATGAGCGGGTAGAACCACCAGGCTTACATTACATATATCATAAGGCTTTTCTTTGAGGGCATAGCTATACCCGAACACGGTGATGTCAGGAATCTCCTGGTGTATTGGCCTCATCAGGCCTGCAAGTTGCATTATTCCGGCTTGCAAAGTGATGTGTAATTCC
Organism: Oncorhynchus masou masou; assembly: GCF_036934945.1. Lineage (NCBI taxonomy): Eukaryota > Metazoa > Chordata > Actinopteri > Salmoniformes > Salmonidae > Oncorhynchus > Oncorhynchus masou. The sequence goes on from NC_088239.1 coordinate 30,599,118, forward strand.
TATTGGAATCCAACCAGAGTTAGGATCTCCAACAAGTGGAATTGTTACTCACCCACAACCTGCATTCAGAATGACTGCCAGGGTAGGGAAGATTCAACTCTGAGACTACCTCAATCATCTAAACTAGAACAACCATCTCAGTTAGTTTAGAAAACTGTATGTTATTTATCTTTGTGTAGTATAAAATGTATCAACCAATCAATGTACATGCAAAAACCCAGATATTACAGTAAAATAAATAATTCAGAACCCTTTGACTTACAAAGAACCCTTGTCTTCAAAAAAGGGATCTTCTGATCAAAAAGGTTCTTGATAGAACCCTATCAGTCCACAAACACCCCTGTTGGAACCCTGTTTTTAAGGAGTGTAACTACAGAAACAACTTCAGAACAATCTGGCTTTCTGAAATGATGTGGATCAACTCAACCGACCTAATGTCTATATGTAATGTTATACAGCGATTGGGGGAAGGGAAGGCGAAATCATCAGTGTTATGACAGGTTTCTGATATAAAAAAGAAGCAGCCTAGGCTTGGGCACGCAGGACAGGATATGAATAGATTTATTTCAAAGACAACTGCCCTTGAAAATTGCATGTAGAAATTCTGAAGGAGATAGTGTCACTCAATAACCATTTTATACATATTCACAGACTTGGTAAAAACGCTTATCCCCCCCATCAAACTGAGCACCACTAGCTTCTCATAATCCAACCCAGAAACTACAAAATTAAAGCAGTAGATTCAAAAACAGGGGAGGCTGCTGAGGGGAGGATGGCTCATAATAACGTCTGGAACAGAGTCAATGGAATTGTATCAAGCATATGGTTTCCATTCCAGCTATTACTATGAGCCGTCCTACCCTCAGCAGTCTCCACTGATTGAAAAGTAAGACATTTGACAATGACAAGCATTAACAATATTATGGGTAGATACATTGACACAATAAACACAAGGGTAAGGCCTTAGACTACTAGGTCGTGATAATAAGTGTGTATGCTATCTTCCTTCTTTGTTTTGTCCTGTCCCCACCATGGCATTAGAGAGAGATAATGCGATTCTCCCCAGCTCGGGACTATTGGGAGACCCTAATGGCATTAACCCAGCGGGATGGGCCTCAGTCATTCATGCTAACCATGTTTGTCATCCACTATCCCACAATGCAACAAAGAACACCGCCTCGTCACTAAGGAGGGTCCTGAACTCCTCAACTCTGGATGCCATCATCGCTATGGTAAAACAGCAATAGGAAGTAGCGGGGCAGCTCTGGGGTTGGCTGGGATGTGGGGCGTTATTCATGCAACCTCACGGGGCCCTGCCTGAAATACGGTGATGAGATATAGATAGTAAAGAAGTGATAGAACCCCCTTTCTAAATGAGGATCATCCATGCTCAGCAGGATAGATGATGGGAGAAAAAGGAAACAAAAGCAGCGCAGAGACAACGTAGCTGCCCCCTGCCTATATGGTTTCTTCCTCAAGCATTAGGAGAGAAAGAAAAAAAATAACATGGAGGCCCTGGTTAACCAAGGATGAGGCCTCTCTCTCAATGGTCCCCTAAAGCTACCAAATGCAGGTGGCTTGGAACTCTTCCCCTCCCACCCATGGAATGACTTCTCTATCGGGCCCTTACCTGAGTGAGGGGCCCCTCTTGTTGGAGCTCCTGGCGAGCAGTGCCAACAGACTGGGGAAGGAGACCCAGCTCTTGAAGGTACTTCTGGACGCTCCTGCTAAGTTTCGCCTCCCCCGTCTTCAGCTTCCTGTCTCCACCATTGCGTGTCAGGGAGGCAGAGGGGGGATCTGGCCTTCGGATGGGAACCTTGCGTAGCTTGGACAGCTCTCTGGAGATCACATGCTGGGTGGTGGCATCCTGCCATGTCAACCCTAGAGATGGAGTCGAGTAAAGCGATGTTAAACCATGGTCATATTCATTAGTGTACACAGTAGAGGTCGACCGATTAATCGGAATGGCCGATTAATTAGGGCCGATTTCAAGGTATTTTTGGGCGCCGATTTGCCGATTAAAAAAAATATATGTATATTTTTATATACCTTTTATTTAACTAGGCAAGTCAGTTAAGAACACCTTCTTATTTTCAATGACGGCCTAGGAACGGTGGGTTAACTGCCTCGTTCAGGGGCAGAACGACAGATTTTTACCTTGTCAGCTCGGGGGATCTTGCAACCTTACAGTTAACAAGTCCAACGCAATAACGACCTGCCTCTCTCTTGTTGCACTCCACAAGGAGACTGCCTGTTACGCGAATGCAGTAAGCCAAGGTAAGTTGCTAGCTAGCATTAAACTTATCTTATAAAAAACAATCAATCATAATCACTAGTTAACTACACATGGTTGATGATATTACTAGATATTATCTAGCGTGTCCTGCGTTGCATATAAACTGACTGAGCATACAAGCATCTAAGTATCTGACTGAGCGGTGGTAGGCAGAAGCAGGCGCGTAACCATTCATTCAAACAGCATTTTTGTGAATTTTGCCAGCAGCTCTTCGTTGTGCATCAAGCATTGCGCTGTTTATGACATCAAGCCTATCAACTCCCGAGATTAAGCTAGTGTAACCGAAGTGAAATGGCTAGCTAGTTACCGCGTGCTAATAGCGTTTCAAATGTCACTCGCTCTGAGCCTTGGGGTGGTTGTTTCCCTTGCTCTGCATGGGTAACGCTGCTTCGATGGTGGCTGTTGTCGTTGTGTTCCTGGTTCGAGCCCAGGGAGGAACGAGGAGAGGGGCGGAGGCTATACTGTTACACTGGCAATACTAAAGTGCCTATAAGAACATCTAATAGTCAAAGGTTAATGAAATACAAATGGTATAGAGGGAAATAGTCCTATAATAACTACAACCTAAAACTTCTTACCTGGGAATATTGAAGGCTCGTATTAAAAGGAACCACCAGCTTTCATATGTTCTCATGTTCTGAGCAAGGAACTGAAACGTTAGCTTCCTTACAAAGCACATATTGCACTTTTACTTTCTTCTCCAACACTATGTTTTTGCATTATTTAAACCAAATTGAACATGTTTCATTATTTACTTGAGGCTAAATTGATTTTATTGATGTATTATATTAAGTTAAAATAAGTGTTCATTCAGTATTGTTGTAATTGTCATTATTACAAATAAATAAATAAAAATTGGCTGATTAATCGGTATCGCCTTTTTTTGTCCTCCAATAATCGGTATCGGAGTTGAAAAATCCTAAATCGGTCGACTTCTAGTACACAGTAGCAAAACATTTTTCAATTGTAAATTACAGCGTTTTCTATTGGACAAGTGCTGGTAGTCCCTCCCCGCTTCCGACCCAGAATACCAACACATATCATTCCCCTGTGTTATAAATATAAAAGCAAACACCGTTCAAATAAAACACAATGCTATGGGAAAACATTGAGACAGCGACAAAAACGGAGGGTCATGCAGTCAGTGTACACAGTGGCGTGTAATTATCTGACCGTGGCCTTTCTTGAAATCTGATGACAGTGAACCTGAGGAAAAGCAAAGCAATGCATGGCGCCCTCCCAGCGATTCAACAAGCCCTGCGAGAATGTCACGCCACAGCCAAAGCCACACCAACATCTCCACTAATTGCCAACACATACTCAGAATGCAAGGCTCCCGGGCACGGGCACAACATTGCGTTGCCAAGGCCAGATGGAGCTACCCAGGCAAGAAGAGACCCAAAACAACATGGATGTCTGGCCTCATTCCCAAAGAGCCAACAGGAACGTCTGCATTCCACTGCAGAAAAGCACACAGAAATACCACCGATAATGTAATAATGCAGTATGGGTTAAGATGGTCAGACATGGAATGCAGTTTTACTGTTATTCTAATAGCATTGACAAATTATTTTAATGAGAAGACTTGTTATTGGAAAGTATGGATGTCATCCATAGAATCCATGATATTTCACAATTATTTCAGACATTCTCTCTCCCTTCTACATCTACATCTACATTGCTTGCTGTTAGTGTTTTTAACCTGGGTTTCTTTGTAGCTCTTTGTGACATCTGCTGATGTAAAAAAAAAGGGCTTTATAAATACATTTGATTGATTGACACAAATGTAGCCCTCGTAGAGGTCCTCTTTTTGAGAGTCAACACTTTTTTGATGATGTTCACTGAGTGTACAAAAGAGTAGGAACACCTTCCTAATATTGAGTTGCACCCTCTTTTGCCCTCAGAACAGCCTCCATTCGTCAGGGCAAGGACTCTCTACAAGGTGTCGAAAGCGTTCCACAGGGATACTGGCCCATGTTGACTCAAATGCTTCCCACAGTCGTGTAAAGCTGCCTGGATGTCCTTTGGTTGGTGGACCATTCTTGATGGTCGGGAAACTGTTGAGTGTGAAAAACCCAGCAGTGTTGCAGTTCTTGACCCCACCCCCCCTTCTAGCTGTGACTCTACTAATAGCTACTTTATTGAGGAATAATGTACTCTCTATGCCTGTGATATGTGGTTGTCCCACCTCGCTATCTTAAGACGAATGCACTAACTGTAAGTCGTGTCTGCCAAATGGCTAAAATGTAAGTACTCAAACTGGTGCGCCTGGCACCTCCTACCATACCCCCTTCAAAGGTGCTTAAATATTTTGTCTTGCCCATTCACCCTCTGAATGGCATACACACAACCCATATCTCAATTGTCTCAAGGCAAAAAAAAAAAAAAAAAATATTTAAACTGTTTCCTCCCCTTCATCTACACTGATTGAAGTGGATTTAACAAGTGACCTCAATAAGAGCGCATAGCTTTCACCTGGATTCACCTGCTCATTCTATTTCATGGAAAGATCAGGTGTTCCTAATGTTTTGTACACTCAATGCAGAGGAGAACAACAGGCTAGCAGCCAGCCAGGACAGGAATATTTCACCAACTGTGTCTACATATGACTTCATTAGCTTGGCCACTGATGTATCCCATGATACCTCTGAATAGACCACAGAGTGTATAGGGTAGGTGTTATCGAACGTAACCCAACCGTCAGCCCCATCACAACACATCCTCCCATCTACTATTTGTAGTGCAGTTTATAGGGGGTACGAAGCCATTTGGGAAGCAAGCCTAAGTGTTCCATACATTAGTGCAGTAGTAGTTATTATGGGGCCATCAGGACAGATGGGGGGGGGGGGCAGGTCCAGTTGAATCCATAAAGGACCCATAAAATATCTATCGCTTAATTACTCCTGGTTAATGGGTTCATTGGTGGGAGAAAGTTTGATTGTTGGGGAACAGAAGGCGAATGGCACAGGTTTGATTGACTGTGACAGCTTTATCCAGGTAGAGAGAGAAGTCACTGCTCGCGCCTAAAAAGAGGTGGGAGTTTAACGGACAATCTGGGATTGGTACATCAATTTGTTTTATTCATTCATTGTTGTTCTGTTGTTGTTTGAATCCCAGATTGCCCCATTCAATGATTCTGACTCAGGAAGGGATGGAGGCAGGCCTCAACATTTACTGTACATGGTTGGCTGCCTTTTAGTAAACTAGCTACCAGCTGATTATACTCAGTGCTGTGGAGCTAAATATAAACGCCAACACGCCTCTGTCTGGGTCCAGAGAAAGGTCAGGCTTAATCTCCTAGTGCCTCAGAGTTTTACCTTGTTAAAACCAGAACACTGTCTGCGGCTAAATGCAGCTGTTAATTAGCACCTAGCCATTAGTGCGGCAGGAGAGGAGGCTTTGAGCAGTCAAGATATTTCTGCTGGCTTTATGTTTTTGTGGGGTGCGAGAGAGAGAGAGAGAGAGAGAGAGGCTGCGGCCTCCTAAATATTCAGAACCCATTAGTTCCTGTCTCCAAGTCTTGTTGTTTCATCTGCTTTCTTGATTTTAAATTAATAATACAAGTTTCAGGCTAATTAATTGAGATGATAAGATAGTTGTCAATCCATTTTTTTTTTATCTTTGAATAATAAAATAATTGTGCAAGGAAAATAATAAAAATCTATCTACTTCAATCATCTTTTACGCCATCTTATTCAATGTAATGTCCCAAAACAAGATTCCTTGGCAGTCCTCCACAGTTCCGTTTCATATTGCTTTAGTAGTTTTGTTACAATGTTACATTGAGGAAATTGTCTATGACTGTCTGTTTGTAATTGTACCCCAAAAAATATCTTACATTGTCTTGCCACAGATAAATGTGGGAATAACTGTGAGGAAACAAAGTCATAAACATTCTGCGGGTCATTCTCACGAAACTGACATGTTTAATCAAAATTCCCTCTTGGATCACTGAGAGTAGAATCTGTATTTATCTATTTCATATTTACTATTATGTTTTTTGATCAGATATTATGCATTTTACCACCATTTCTAAAACTACCAACTCAAAAATTATTATTACGGCAAAAACAACAAAAAAGTCATTAAACAAATCTAAAACTTTTAACATTTCTCCCCTCATGAACAGGCAAGAATGAAACAAAACAATGAAAATACAAATATTTAAAATTAAATTATTAAAATGTATTTCGTAATAAATACTATACATACAAAAGTATGTGGACACCCCTTCAAATGAGTGGATTCGGCTATTTCAGCCACATCCATTGCTGACATGTGTATAAAATCGAACACACAGGCATGCAATTTCAAATAAACAAACATTGGCAGTATGTTGGCTTTACTGAAGAGCTCTGTGACTTTAAACGTGGAACCGTCATAGGATGCCACCTTTCCAACAAGTCAGTTCGTCAAATGTCTGTCCTGCTAGAGCTGCCCCAGTCAACTGTAAGTGCTGTTATTGTGAGTGGAAACATCTATGAGCAACAACGGCTCAGCCACGAAGTGGTAGGCCACACCAGCTCACAGAATGGGACCGCCGAGTGCTGAAGCGTGTAAAAATGGTCTGTCCTCGGTTGCAACACTACCAATTTCCAAACTGCCTCTGGATGCAACGTTCGTCATCAAGAACTGTTTGTCTGGAGCTTCATGAAATGGGTTTCCATGACCTAGCAGCCACACACAAGCCTAAGATCATTATGCACAATGCCAAGCATCGGCTGGAGTTGTGTAAAGCTTGCCGCCATTGGACTCTGGAGCAGTGGCAAGGCATTCTCTGGAGTGATGAATCACACTTCACCATCTAGCAGTCCGACGGACAAATATGCCCCAATTCATAGTTCCAACTGTAAAGTTTGGTGGAGGAGGAATAATGGTCTGGGGCTGTTTTTCATGGTTTGGGATAAGTCCCTTAGTTCCAGTGAAGGGGAATCTTAACACTACAGCATACAATTACATTCTAGATGATTCTGTGCTTCCAAATTTATGGCAGCAGTTTGGGGAAGGACCTTTCCTGTTTCAGCCTGACAATGCCCCCATGCACAAAGTGAGGTCCATGCAGAAATGGTTTGTCGAGATCGGTGTTGAAGAACTTGACTGGGCTGCACAGAGCCCTGACCTCAACCCCATCAAACACCTTTGGGATGAATTGGAACGCCGACTGCGAGCCAGGCCTAATCGCCCAACATCAGTGCCCGAACTCACTAATGCTCTTGTGGCTGAATGGAAGCAAGTCCCCGCAGCAATGTTCCATCATCTAGTGGAAAGCCTTCCCAGAAGAGTGGAGGCTGTTATAGCAGCAAAGGAGGGACACAACTCCATATTAATGTCCATGATTATGGAATGAGATGTTTGACGAGTAGGAGTCTGCATACTTTTGGTCATATAGTATATTCCATTACCGTAACACATAACCTCTTTTTATCATTACCGTAACATTATCAGATGAAGCCAAAATTGCTAAAATATACATTGGATTTTCCTAAATATTGGTGCATACAGTAATGATGAGCAGGTTTCGGAGATGAGACTGCATGTTTCGGTATGAGTGTTGCATAGTTTGCCATTCAAAAACTGTACTGATCTCTATCTTAGATGAAGTAATCCCAAATGACATTGCAAGATACTAAAATCACTGATCTTAATGCAGTTGACTAAAATACCTCCAATTTCAGCATAACTATACGTACTGTAATTACATGCATGCATTTTCAAAAGTCAGAAGTGGACTTTTTTGGGGGAATAAATCATTTACAGGTAATATCAGTGTATTATGACATGTCTATTTGTGGTTGTAAGTTATTTCAGATGTATTTATGGATTCAATGGGATCCTTTGGGCAAATTGCACAACACAATATGCCTATAAAGTATCTGAATAAAACTCACATATGGGCCAACAAATGTTAATTTCAGTTGCTGAAATTAACAACTTGGGATATCAAACAACAATATGGTGGTAATGCGAAATGTGGGTTTCGGTACAGGTGCACATGTCAACATGGAGAATATCCTCCTTTAAGTGGTGGGGTTGCTCTGAAACACAAACTGCCACTTTTGTTAAATGGGGTTTATGCACTCCATATTTATTGACAACCCTACTTTATCAAATAACTGATGTACTGTATTACCAAAGATCTATACAATAGGTTTAAGGAGCAGTCCTAGTAAATAAATAAAAGGCACAGCATACCCAGTGACTATACACTAGAATTAGCTTATTATCATTACCGAAATGATTGTTCTAATTACCCAAAAATGACGTGGTAATGACAAATGTGGGTTTCGGTACTGAGAGGCCCTTAGCTCAATCTGTAAATGATAGGAGACAGACATTACGAGACATGCAAGCATTTGAAAACATCACTAAAGTCAATTTACGCCTCATGTTGGTAAGGTAATGGTTCTCTGACTTTTTCCCAATTTGAGCTTTTTAGCCGTTTCGGTAATGAGAAGGCCAAGCGGGGTAAATGTGGGTGTTTGAGAATAAGAACCTCATTCTGAAGGCATTTAAGCGAATAAATTAACTTATAATTATCTTAACTTGTGCTCACCTAAGGACTACTCCTCTAGATGATATATTATGGGGAAATAAAAAGGTATTTTTAAAAAACTGTAGTATTTACAGGACCTTGAAAAAGAATTACGGTAATTAGACACGTCCAAAGACACTGTGTTTTTACATAATACATATTATAGTTTTATGTAAACTTTGAACTACTATACAATTTGGCTTATTTATGGACAAACTACAGTAACATATTTTGTGTTGTATTCAAATAACTTAGGTTTTTCTAAAGCAAGATAGTATAAAATGACCTGAGGATTTAAATCTGGCAAAAATGTAAAACTGATAGAAAATAAGACACGTTGCCAAAAACTTTAAATCTTAAGTCTTGAGAATGACGATTGCACGTTTTGTAACAAAATCAGCTACAGACATGTTTAAAACGGGTTTGATGAGAATCACCCAATAGCACTCATCAGAGCACTGTTGCAGCAGTTGGCATTCCCATTTGTAGAAACCCACACGGTGTGCTCAAATCAACTGTACATGTTCTGACTCAAGAGTTACTCTCATTTTATACCCAATATTCCCATACCAGTACCAGATCTAAAATCTTTAACACAAAATACAGCTGGCATAAGACAGTAGATTAGGAATTGTTAGTTAGATTACTTGTTGGTTATTACTGCATTGTCGGAACTAGAAGCACAAGCATTTCGCTACACTCGCATTAACATCTGCTAACCATGTGTATGTGACAAATAAAATTTGATTTGATTTTTTGATTTGATTTGATTTGGCACTATTAGCTAATAGCTAACTAATAGCTTATGTAGCCGACATTTGTGAGTCTGTGTATATGTATACATCTTTGACAGTAAACTGTATGCAATGTATGTGTAACAGAGTGTGGGTGAGAAATGACATATTGTATGCAAACCTGGGTTCAAATTATATTTGGAGTCATTTCAAATGCTTTCGCTGGGTTTAATTGAGCCTGGCGCAATGGAACCTATAGTATAGGCACAAAACTGCGAAACGCACCCATCCGGAACTACAGGCAGGCTAAATTTTAATTATAAAAGCATTTGAAAGAGTTCAAATGGTATTTGAACCCAGGTCTGGTTGTATGTTTTGCTGTTGTGGAAGATAAACCTCAACACAAAGACACACATATACCCTAAGTACATGGAACCTCCGGAGAGGAGGAAGATCAGTGGTGCTGAAATTAAATACGGTCTGTTTGTACTCATTGCATGTCCCTGACTGGCTTGATGATCCGATGCAAATGTCACAATGCATTATCTTAATTTGCTTGCCTTGAGAGGAAGTGAAAATTTACTCTGCTTTGCACATGGATCAAGGTGATGCTGAAGGGTCAACCAACTGTAGAGCAGGGACCCTAGTCATTATTACAGATAGCCAGAGCCTGTGGTTAAGTGGTAACGCTCACTGGCTCTAAAGGAATATATGTTTCTCCTCCTCTCACACACTTCAAATTTGACTTTAAATGGTTGTAGTCAATTTTGTCGTCACTATGGATTTCACCTATCACTTAGCCTTGCTTAGCAAAGCTTCTAGTCAGAGATCAGGTTGTCTGTAGATCAGGTTGTCTGTAGATCAGGTTGACACACACACACACACACACACACACACACACACACACACACACGGAGAGACCTTGAACCAAACGCCTTGAATGCTTTTCAGTTTCGCTATATGAAGTACGGACACACTGTGTTTGCACTTTGTGAATCCCAAAGTCGCCTCGGCACACAGCGCCATCGGTGCAGTCTAATATAAAAGTAATTTGCAGTGGATGACAGTGTCTTGCACTCCAAGGCGACATGTGGAAAATGTAATAACCAACAATGCTCCTTCCAAGTAGGGATACAGCCAAACAAAACAAGGAACACGAAGACAAAATAAACCCTTTTTGTGCCGGGATCAATTTCTATTGATCTAATGACATTGGATGTTGTGTGCAGAGATTAGATTGCATGATTTCGTCTACAGCGACTCTGATGCAAAATAAAGTTTATTGCAAATCGATGCATTTGAATCCCCCCCCCTACTCCATTTAGGTTACAGTACAATAGTCTCAATCACTCTGTCTGCTCTTCAACAGGGGAGCTGAACTAAACATCTCAAAGATGACAGACACTTCAATAAGGAGCCATGCTAAGCCGATAAGACCCAAGACACAACAAAGCGTAGACTGACTCGTCTGAAAAGAACGCCACTCAAGTCTTTAGATATGTTTCTAAGAGACAGAGCGCCGGGTTGAACTGGAACCCGAGACTGTGCAGCGCCATCGAAAGTGTGTGATGGAGGGGTGACATCATGTCTCCTGTCTTTCCGTCTGCATTTGAACACAACGTCAGTCAGACACACGTCTCCCGGGCAACAGACATTCCAGAGATATTAACACCTGAACAAACGGACGCGCCGACTCTCGTCCTCCCTCTCATCCGCCCTCTCATCCTCCTCAGTCTCATCCGTTTATTTCAGAGAAGTCATTACAATAAATGCTGTGGTCTCACACGGTTCCTAATATTCATTACTGCGTTTGTAATTTCCTATGGATGCACGCTTTTTCAAATGCTTTTTCAAAATGGTTTTCTACAGTTGTTTACGCCTGTTATAAAAGGCTACGCTTCGAGTGGCCTGTAAAGCCAATTAGCTGGGAGAGGTTAGTACTGAAGGTATTTGCTGCCCTCTGCTGTGACAGCCTGTAGTTGCAGATGCTTGTGATAGTCCTGGAGCCAGATTTCAACAGAGGATAATGATATTGGATGTTATAAATGTTGCATAAATGTGAATGAGACATGAAATTACATATCTAGTTTTAATTTGATTCATTTAAAACATTCATGAAGTAAAGCATATATTTATTAACACCTAAATGCTGAAACTAACCTGAGCCAAACAATCAACTGTCTAGTTCCATTGGATAGACTTCCGCTAGAGAGCGTGAACTGACTAGCCTAGTGAATCCATTTGTGCTATTACACTGTGTCAATTAAAAGGCTTCTCTGGTCCTGGCTGGAGGCACCAAACTATTGGTCACTTCCATGTGCCATCCATGACAGACAGCGGAAGAACATTAGAGAGGGAGAGAGGGAGAGATCAACCCATACAACTGTACAACCCACACATGGAGTAGCGTCATCTGGAAAACAGAGACTTATGAAAGAGGGAGACATACTGTGCACCGGAGTAATATCTAGAGAACGAAGTAATGCCAAGAACCTGGCGATCCAAATCGGCAAAAATGGAGATCCACGTTTTTTTCCAGGACACCGGCCATTATGTTTCAACTGTGTTCTCTCTCCTGTTGAGGACATCCCTGGGCCTGTTTTGTGTCCTGTTCTCCTGTATCTACCCTGTTCAACAAGCACATCAGCTGCCGTGCTCCCATTAATGGAGCAGGAGAGGCCGTCTAATGCAATTACGCCACATGCAGCACCGTCACTCATCCACGTAATTAGCACCAAATGTCCTGCAATCATACAAGCCAATTAGATTCCTGGTGCCGTTATGTGATCAGGGCACAACAATGGCCTGTATGTGGTATATTACCTGTACTTTACCTCTTTGCCACATTTGCAGCTTGAACGTTGGGTTTGCATTCACATAATGATAACGTCTGGAAGGACGAACAGACCAAACAGACACACACACACACACACACAATAAAGACAGACAGAGAGACAAGCAGGCACGCAGGCGGACAAACAGAACGCACCTTTGTGGGCCAATTTCTGTAGGAGAGTCCTGAGGCGCTGTAGAGCAGAGGCGGAGGCATCGTAGGTGTACAGGTCTGCACCGGGTAACTCCAGGCACCTTCCAAACACTCCGTCTAGAAGGGAACACACGTACAGCATACACACACTGTCATCAAACAGATCATGTACTGCAGTGACAGACATATGAGGAGAATGGAGTTCTGGGAAAGGGTTAACTAACCTGTCAAAGCAATGACAACGGTACAGGGCTTTGGGATTGTTACTCTGAGGGTGAAACATCATCTTTTACAACCTTCGTAGAAAAGCCGAAGTCGTGTGCTCCCTGCAGTTTCTTGTAAGCTCCAGTTCCTGTTTGGGAGCTCGTCGCTGACACTTTCTTGACGGCAGTGCGATAAGCACCAGGCCATCATTGGCGCTGAGACGTTATCAGGGACACTGTTATCTCCCTATCAGCAGGTCGCTTGCTTCGCCAAACGCAGGTTCCTAGGCAACCCACGGCGGAGCTCCTACCTGGACATTAATTCAATGGTTATCTGGACTGGAGGAGCATGCTGGGACGGCTGAGAGACTGGGGGTCAGGATAGCGTGTGAGGAATATAAATGACCCAGCCACACGGCGTCTTTTCACAGTCAGGGAGAGAAACAATATCCATGTGTCTCGTCTTCTTGAAAATACCAAAATACATCAAACTCTAGTCAAAGCCGAACTCAAAGTTGAAAGCATTATGACTCATCATCTATGTGTGTGTGTGTGTGTGCGTGAGTGTGTGAGAGAGACTAATGATGTGAACTTCGTGCTGCACCACAGGACAACCTGATCTACAGTCAGTGCTCATTTACTGTGCTTTGCCGGCAGTGGCAATTAATGACACCATGGCTTGACTGACACCCTACACTGCCATGCCTGTTCAAATCCGTTTATATTTACACATGCATCTATTTATTTAACATTTGCTTATTTACACATGCCATTTTATCCGTTTATTTTCTAGGTTTCAGAAGCAGGTGCGCTGTCATCACTCAACCTATCACGAGAGCTTAACCAATCTTAGTTCTGCTTCTTTGCATTAATAAATGAACTGACTAGGTTAATCCTACACACCGATAGTCACTCTCTTTCAGCCGAAGCTCACGTGATAACTTTGTAATTACAGGCCTGTGCTCAACGTTGAGTGGCTGATAATTACAATGATATTAATGCCGTCGACCTCAGCTACTAATTTCAACCGTCTTTGAAATGAAAAGGCAGTGTTTCCCTGCGTTGCTCCTGAAGCCGGTGACCCCCGCAGAGAGCCGGTGACCCCTGGCTCTCTGCGGCGGCAAGCCTTTCGAAGGGAAAATGAACATAAACAACACACGAAGACAGTGCGTTTTATTTTTCCGCACCCCGCATATACAAGCTGACAGAATAACTTCACTCCTCTGTGTAGTTATGCAGAGCACGACAGACAGGTAATCTACTGTTCGTGTGAACGACAACAGGAAAGAAGGATAAAAAAAAAATATGTAAGTGAGACGAGGAAAGGGGGAAACGAAGAATGCTCAAGATAAGACACATTTGATGTTGAGAATCATGACTATGGTTGCCATGATTATGTGAAGCCATTATTTCAGTGTAAACAGACAGTTTTACAAAATGAGTTTATAACAATGTAATAGAGATGACATAAATGATGAACAGACGACAGTGACATAACAAGCGACAGGCGACTGTCTTATATTTGCTATTTTTGTGCTCCAGTTTCCATGACAACTGCCACAGTTAATGTGTTGTTTCCTCCACAGTTGACAGGACATTCCCAGCAGACATCAGACATAATCCTGCACACACAGATACACACACACACACACACACACACACACACACACACACACAGTAAACCACAAGGCATTTTTAACTCAAATACTTATATTAAGATGAACTGAAAATCAAGTAAAAGTAATTGTAGGTGGTACTGACTTTTTAAAGTTATGATAACAATTTACGTTTTTCCCAGCATGCTCTACCGCAGGTTTATAAAAAAATATATGTTTCTGCATGTACATTGAGTGATTGATTGATTAAAACTTATGCTTTTTAATCTAATCCATTCATTTAGTTTGATGTTTTTGCACCCGTTACTGAAATGGTTGTTCCAGTTTAAATGTATCAAACTCATTCCACGGAGGACCGAGCGCCTGTGGGTATTCGCTCCTCCCTTGAACCTGATTGATAAATGAAGGTCTTAATTGAAGGGAAAAAAACAAAAACTGTTAGATATCCTGACTCTAGCTGGATGCAATTAGGAATTAAACATCACTTTGCAAGCCAGCATAATGTGATTGCAGGTTGGGTTGCCAGGTTTTCCAGAAATCCCAGTAGGAATATTGGAAGATTCCTGGAAAATCCTTCAAACGGGAAAAGTCTGTGCTATGTTCAGCAATTATCCTTGTCTTGTAAACAGCTAATAGAGAATTATGTGGTGGGGACGGCATCTAATCCAGAGATGCTAAATCAAGTCTCCCCAGGCCGATACAGCATTACAAAATGCAGAGATTATTTGTTGCTTAGCCACTTTACAGTGAATGCGATGGACCACATCAAACTTTGCAAGGAGGACTGCACATGCTTTGATGGATTGGCTCTTCCTTAATGTGTGTATTTTGTATTTAATGTGTGTATTTTTTTCCGTTGTGTGTGTATTGGTCTGTGCTCACTTGTGATCGAGAACTAGGTCTCAATGAGATTTCCCTAAAGACAGAAACAAAAGAAGGGGGAAAAAGGCATTATGGAGACTAAGTTATGGATAGATCTAAGTTGATAACATGCTGACTTTCCCATGTATTTCAATTTTACTCATGAACGAGCTGGAACATCTTTTTTTTGTTGGCCACATGGAGAGTTGAACAAACAAAAGACAACACGCAGAACTGCAGAGTCTATAAAGGCGCTGCATTGCATAGCAGCATTTTATGGGCTCCTGACCAATTCTTCAATTTTTGTATATATTTTTTTGCGCTGGTGGTAATGTTTTTTTTGTACATAATGTTTCCAGCATCGTTTCCCATGACCAAAAAGAGCTTCTGGACATCAGAACAGCGATCACTAATATTTTGTATTTATTTTTATTTCCGATTTTTTAGGAGGGGCTGCAGCACCCTCAGCACCCCTACTACTATGCATACTGCTCACCCCGGGCCAGGCCCTAATCGTCGAGGCTCAGAAAAGAAAAAGGCAAGAGAGTGTAAGAGAGGCCGACCTGTGGGAACCCTGCCGGAAAAACTAAGTCGGCGAGTACATAAAGCGCCTTTACCCTCCATTTTATTTCCGAACATACAAACACCGGAGAACAAACTGGACAGGCTATATTCGAGACTATCCTATCAACGGGACCTGAAGAACTGTAATGTGCTATGTTTCATGGAGTCTGTTGAAGAAGGACATGGATAATATACTAGCTAATTTTTCTATGCCTCGGCAAGACAGAACGGCAGCATCGGGTAAAGTCAAGGGAGGAGGTGTGTGTCTCTTTGTTAACAACAGCCGGTGCACAATCTCTAATATACAGAAAGTCTCGAGGTTCTACTAGCCTGAGTTAGAATACCTCATGATAAGCTGTAGACCACACTATTTACCAAGAGAGTTTTCAACTATATTTTTCGTATCTGTCTATTTACCACCACAAACTGATGTTGGCACTAAGACCGCAGTCAACGAGCTGTATAGGGCCATAAGCAAACAGGAAAACACTCATCCAGAGGAGGCGCTCCTAGTGGCCAGAGATTTTTATGCAGTAAAATTAAAAACCGTCTTAGTTAAGTTCTACCAGCATGTCACGTGGCAATTAGAGACGAAAAAAATCTAGATCACCTTTACTCCACACACAGAAACACATACAAAGCTCTCCCTTGCCCTGCATTTGGCAAATCTGACCATAACTCTATCTTCCTGATTCCTGCTTACAAAGCTAAATCTGAAACAGGAAGTACCAGTGACGCGCTCAATACGGAAGTGGTCCGATAAAGCGGATGCTAATTCTACAGGACTGTTTCGCTTGAGCGGACATGAATATGTTCCGGGATTCATCCAATGGCATTGAGGAGTTTACCACATCAGTCACCGGCTTCCTTAATAAGTGCATTGGCGACATCGTCCCCACAGGGACCATACGTAATATCACAACCAGAAGCCATGGATTACAGGCAACATCCGCACTGAGCTAACCTCGAGCTGCTGCTTTAAAGGAGCGGGACACTACTCCGGACGCTTATAAAATATCCTGATATGCCACCAGCTCAACTTCTCCCTGACACAGTCTGTAATACCTACATGTTTCAAGCAGATCACCATAGTCCCTGTGCCCAAGAACACCTAGGTAACCTATCTAAATGACTATAGCCCTGTAGCAATTGAATCTGTAGCCGTCAAATGCTTTGAAAGGCTAGTCATGGCTCATATCAACACCATCACCCCAGACACCCTAGTCTTTCTAAGGTCTTCGAAAGCCAAGTTAACAAACAGATTACCGACCATTTCGAATCCCACCGTACCTTCTCCGCTATGCAATGTGGTTTCAAGGCTGGTCATGGGTGCACCTTAGCCACGCTCAAGGTCCTAAACGACATCATAACTGCCATCGATAAGAGACATTACTGTACAGCCGTATTCATCGACCTGGCCAAGGCTTTCAACCGGCCTGTTGTCCGGACCTCTGGCAGTCTCTATGGGTGTGCCACAGGGTTCAATTCTCAGGTCGACTCTTCTCTGTATACATCAATGATGTTGCTCTTGCTGCTGGTGATTCTCTGATCCACCTCTACGCAGACGACACCATTCTGTATACTTCTGTTCCCTCTTTGGACACTGTGCTAATTAACCTCCAGACGAGCTTCAATGCCATACAACTCTCCTTCCGTGGCCTCCAACTGCTCTTAAACGCAAGTAAAACAAAATGCATGCTATTCAATCGATCACTGCCCGCACCTGCTCGCCCGTCCAGCATCACTACTCTGGACGGCTCTAACTTAGGATACATGGACAACTACAAATACCTGGGTGTCTGGCTAGACTGTAAACTCTCCTTCCAGACTCACATTAAGCATATACAATCGAAAATTAAATCTTGAATCAGCTTCCTATATCGCATCAAAGCATCCTTCACTCATGCTGCCAAACATACCCTCGTAAAACTGACCATCCTACCGATCCTCGACTTCGATGATGTCATCTATAAAATAGCCTCCAACACTCTACACAACAAACTGGATGCATTCTATCACAGTGCCATCCGTTTTGTCACCAAAGCCCCATACACTACCCACCATTGCGACCTGTACGCTCTCGTTGGTTGGCCCTCGCTTCATACTCGTCGCCAAACTCCTTTGCACCCAAGTTTCTCTACTTGCACATTCATCTTCTGCACATCTACCATTCCAGTGTTTAATTGCTATATTGTAATTACTTCGCCACCATGGCCTATTTATTGCCTTAACTTACCTCATTTGCACTCACTGTATATAGAATTTTTGTTTTCTTTTGTTCTACTGTATTGTTGACTGTATGTTTTGTTTATTCCATGTGTAACTCTGTGTTGTTGTATGTGTCGAATTGCTATGCTTTATCTTGGCCAGGTCGCAGTTGAAATGAGAACTTGTTCTCAACAAGCCTACCTGGTTAAATATATATATATTTTTTAAAATAAAATAAAAAATAAAATACACCCTGGACCCACTCCAATTCGCAAACTGCCTCAACAGATCCACAGATGACGCAATATCTATTGCACTCCACACTGCCCTTTCCCACATGGACAAGAGGAACACCTATGTGAGAATGCTGTTCATTGACTACAGCTCAGTGTTCAACACCATACTGCCCTCCAAGCTCATCACTAAGCTAAAAACCCTGGGACTGAACAACTCCCTCTGCAACTGGACCCTGGACTTCCTGACAGGGCGCCCCCAGGTGATGAGGGTAGGTAAAAATGCATCCGCCATGCTGACCCTCAACACGGGGGCCCTTCAGGGGTGCATACTTAGTCCCCTCCTTTACTCCCGGTTCACTCACGACTGCATGGCCACAAAACTTCAACACCATCATAAAGTTTGCCGATGTGATGACGGTGGTAGGCTTGATCTCCGATGACGATGAGACAGCCTATAAGGTTGTAAGAGGTCAGCCTATAGAGGTCAGAAACCTGGCAGTGTGGTACCAGAACAACATCATCTCCCTCAACGTCAGCAAGACAAAGGAGCTGATCGTGGACTATAGGAAATCGAGGGCCGAGCACGACCCCCTTCACATTGATGGGACTCTAGTGGAGCGGGTCAAAAGCTTCAAGCCTCAGGAGAGATCATATTAACTGTCTGCATCACCGCTTGGTGTGGCAACATCTTGGCATCTGACCGCAAGGCAAGACAGAGGGTAGTGTGTACAGCCTGGTACATTACTGGCGCTGAGTTCCCTGCCATCCAGGACCTCTATACCAGGCGGTGACAGAGGAAGGCCCTAAAAATGGTCAAAGACTCCAGCCACCCAAGTCATAGACTGTCTGGAACCAACAGGACCCTGAAGAGCTTCTACCCCCAGGCCTTAAGACTATCTGCACTGACACTTTTTCATACTAACAATTTTGTCTCATCTCATCACATACGCTGCTACTACTGTTTTATTATCTGTCACATTATTCCTAGTTATATGTACTGTATAAATGTACCTCAATTACCTCGTAATTCTGCACATCAACTCGGTACTGGTACCCCATGTATATAGCCACGTTTTAAATGACGTGGAATAAAGATAAAACACCAGGTAAAAATCCCAGCTGTTATTTGGTCTTGGTCGGGTACTGACCAAGACCAGACGGGGAGCACATATTACACAGGTTTTAAGGCCTCGGCACTGGCTGCCTGTGAGTTTTAGAATATATTTTAAGATGGGTTTTTAAATGAATTGGTTTTTCAATTAATGCACGATGGTGTACCCCAATACATGTCAGGTCCCTCAGGTCCTCCGGCACTGACCTTTTTAACTATCCCAAAGCGTAAGACCAAGAGTCATGGAGAGGCAGCCTTTAGTTACTATGCCCCCAGCCTATGGAATATCTTTTTAGCTTCGCATTCCTTCAGGTGCTCTTGAGTCGTTCAATTTTTATTGTTATTCTTTTGTTTTTGATCATCTTATGTTAAGTTGTGCAGTAAATATTTCAGTTTTATTTTCATTGTTTTCATTCGTTTTTTTTCCTGTAACGCACATTGTGTTCCATGTCTGAAACGTGCCGTATAAATAAAGCTGGATTTGATTTGATTTGATCATGGCCCATTGTGAATTTATTTGTAACTTTATTATTATGTGTTTTACTTTTGTAGTATCTCTCTAATTTCTTTCTCTCTGCATTACTGGGAAGGCCCCATAGGTAAGCCTTCCACTGTTAGTCTACACATGTTGTTTACGAAGCATGTGACAAATAATAGTTGATTTGAGACATTTATAACAAAAAAATGTTCAGGACAAATAGGTAACATGTCTCAAAATGACAGGGGCAAGGGCCCCAACAACATGAGGTGTTTGAACAAACCATCGGGTTCTGAGCTCAAACACTGATCAAGGCTACAGGAGCTTTCAACTGGCAACAAATCAATATATATGTGTCCACACATTACATGCCAAGAGCATTGTCAAAGCCCAACAGTGGGCTCACCGTAATCAGTAGAAATTCATCTCAATCAAGCAAATTGAAAATTGAATTATGTTAAACATACAACAATGACTAATCCATTTAATTCAACTGAAAAAGAAAAGGCTAAATATAGATAGAATCTCTATAGCGCTGTATTGTAAAGCCATCCTTTGCGTCTCAAATGGCCACCTATTCCCTATATAGTGCACTACTTTTGACCAAAATGAATGCACTATATTAAGAATAATGTGCATTTGGGACACATACATAGAGTTGTTTTGAATGTGTGTGAGGCCTTTGAAAATAAGGTGGAATGTTGATTGACAGATATAGGTCGTTATCACTAAAACGTCACAATACGGTGCAGAGAATTCAATTTGGCTGCTGGGGTGCAAGGAGACGCCGCAGCTCTGCTAAAACCATTAACAACAACGTGCCGTTTTGATGGGATGGTTTAGTAAATGTTACAACTATTTTGTTTTAATATCATCACCTCTTCAAGAGCATAGTCAGAACTATACATTTACGATTATTCCACATTTAGCTCAAATCAAATCAAAGTTTATTTGTCACGTGCGCCGAATACAACAGGTGTAAACCTTACAGTTAAATGCTTACTTACAGGCTCTAACCAATGGTGCCAAAAAAGGATGTGTGTGTGTGTGTGTGTGTGTGTGTGTGTGTGTGTGTGTGTGTGTGTGTGTGTGTGTGTGTGTAGGTAAGTAAAGAAATAAAACAACAGTAGAAAGACATTTGAAAAAAGAGTAGCAAGGCTATATACAGACACCTGTTCATCGGGCTTATTGAGGTAGTATGTACATGTAGGTATCGTTAAAGTGACTGTGCATATATGATGAAGAGAGAGTAGCAGGGGTTGGCGGGTGGTGGGACACAATGTAGGTTGGTCGGGCCAATTTAGGTAGTATGTACATGAATGTATAGTTACAGTGACGAAAAATCTAAGATAAACAGAGAGTAGCAGCAGCGTAAAAGAGGAGTTGGAAGGGGGCACACAATGCAAATATTCCAGGTAACCATTGGTTACCTGTTCAGGAGTCTTATGGCTTGGGGGTAAAAACTGTTGAGAAGCCTTTTTGCCCTAGACTTGGCACTCCGGTACCACTTGCCATGTGGTAGTAGAGAGAACCGTCTATGACTGGGGTGGCTGGGGTCTTTGACCATTTTTAGGGCCTTCCTCTGACACCACCTGGTGTAGAGGTCCTGGATGGGAAGCAACTTTGCCCCAGTGATGTACTGGGCCGTACGCACCACCCTCTGAAGTGCCTTGCGGTCGGAGGCCGAGCAATTGCCGTACCAGGCAGTGATGCAACCGGTCAGGATGCTCTCGATGTTGCAGCTATAGAACCTTTTGAGGATCTCAGGACCCATGCCAAATCTTTTTAGTTTCCCGAGGGGGAATAGGCTTTGTCGTGCCATCTTCACGACTGTCTTGGTGTGTTTGGATCAATCTAGTTCATTGTTGAAGTGGACACCAAGGAATTTGAAGCTCTCAACCTGCTTCACTATAGTCCCGTCGATGAGAATGGGGACGTGCTCTGTGCTCCTTTTCCTGTAGTCCACAATCATCTCCTTAGTCTTGGTAACATTGAGGGATAGGTTGTTATTCTGGCACCACCCGGCCAGGTCTCTGACCTCCTCCCTATAGGCTGTCTCGTCATTGTCGGTGATCAGGCCTACCACTGTTGTGTCGTCAGCAAACTTAATGATGGTGTTGTGTCTGGCCATGCAGTTGTGGGTGAACAGTCGTGGGTGAACAGGGAGTGCAGGAGGGGATGGAGCACGCACCCCTGGGGAGCTCCAGTGTTGAGGATCAGCATGGCAGATGTGTTGCTACCTACCCTCACCATCTGGGGGCAGCCTGTCAGGAAGTCCAGGATACAGTTGCAGTGGGAGGTGTTTAGTCCCAGGATCCTTAGCTTGGTGATGAGCTTTGAGGGTACTATGGTGTTGAATGCTGAGCTGTAGTCAATGAACAGCATTCTCACAGCATCCTTTTGTCCAGGTGGGGAAGGGCAGTGTGGAGTGCAATAGAGATTGCATCATCTGTGGATCTGTTTGGGCGGTATGCAAATTGGAGTGGGTCTAGGGTTTCTGGGATAATGGTGTTGATGTGAGCCATTACCAGCCTTTCAAAGCACTTCATGGCTATGAATGTGAGTGCTACGGGTCTGTAGTCATTTAGGCAGGTTGCCTTTGTGTTCTTGGGCACAGGGACTATGGTGGTCTGCTTGAAGCATGTTGGTATTACAGACTCAATCAGGGACATGTTGAAAATGTCAGTGAAGACACCTGCCAGTTGGTCAGCACATGCCCGGAGCACACGTCCTGGTAATCCGTCTGGCCCCGCAGCCTTGTATATGTTGACCTGTTTAAAGGTCTTACTCACGTCGGCTACGGAGAGCGTGATCACACAGTCGTCCGGAACAGCTGATGCCCTTATGCATGCCTCAGTGTTGCTAGCCTCGAAGCGAGCATAGAAGTGATTTATCTCGTCTGGTAGGCCTGTGTCACTGGGCAGCTCGCAGCTGAGATTCCCTTTGTAGTCTGTAATAGTTTGCAAGCCCTGCCACATCCGACGAGAGTCGGAGCCGGTGTAGTATGATTCAATCTTAGCCCTGTATTCACGCTTTGCCTGTTTGATGGTTCGTCGCAGGGCATAGCAGGATTTCTTGTAAGCTTCCGGGTCAGAGTCCCGCACCCTGATAGCGGCAGTTCTACCCTTTAGCTCAGTGCGAATGTCGCCTGTAATCCATGGCTTCTGGTTGCGGTATCGTCATCACTGTGGGGACAACGTCCTCAATGCACTTATTGATAAAGCCAGTGACTGATGTGGTGTATTCCTCAATGTCATCGGAATAATCCCGGAACATGTTCCAGTCTGTGATAGCAAAGCAAAGTAACTGGATGCTTTTCATGATCAGTAAACATCAATTGATCATGTAGTTTTAGATACGTAAGGGTAGCCAATCCATTTGGCATGTAGCTAGCTAGCTAACGTGTCATTTAGCTTGCTTCATCAGAGGTTAGGCTTTTGGAAAGTGCTTGACATTGGAAAGTCCTTGTCCTGGTAAAGTTGTCAGTCAGACTAGTGTCATCACCACTACGGAAGGCAAGCAAATATAGCCATCTACTTTATCTCCTGAAAGTTAGCTTGTTAACTAGCCATATGGATGTGATCTGTTTTTAGCTATTTGACATGGTCCATCAATCAATGTAGGCTATCATGTCTGTCAGCAGCAATCGGGCTTAAACACTCACAAAGTTGAAAAGGGGATAGTGTTTGCTAACTTCGCTAGGTAGGTACGTTGGTTGGAATACATTAGGTCTACTTACCACATTATGTTTAGCCAACTGTACAAACTTTCTACCGGTAGCTTGCAAAGTAAACATTATCAGGTAACAGTACATCTGCAAATGCCCCCTTCTGCTGCTTGACAGGCAGATCCCACAAAGGATGGGAAATTAACTAAAACCACTCATACTTGTCAGGTATGGTTCACTTTTATTTTATATCACTCAAATATCCAATTAATGGGGGCCAATACTGAGAGCTATCGTGAGACTACCCTTTGAATTTACATGACCAATTATTGATGTTTGCTGATCATGAAAGCATGCAGTTACTTGCTGTATTACGCTGATGAGAGACCTAGAGGTAAATGTGCACAATCGTTTTGCATGGAATAATCGAAAATCTGTAGTTCTGACTATGCTCTTCAAAACGTGATTGCTTTACAAACAAATAGTTCATATTTATTTAAGAATGATTTAAAAACGGCACGCAGTTGTCAATGATTTTAGCGGAGCTTGGGGTCTCCATCCCCCCCAACAGGCAAATCATACACTCTGCACCTTATTGTGATGTTTTATTGACAATGACCTATAACTGGCTTATCTGCTAAATGTAAAGAATTCTCAATCCAGACATTCCATCCTTTCCCCATTGTGACAGACAGAATCCTACAACCGGTAAAGAAATTTAACTGTAAGCACTGATGCTTTGGGACAGTGGTCACCAATCGACTGGTCGATCACCAAGGGATTCCTAGTTGATCGCGAAACATTTATTTTTAATTCATTTATTTATTTTGTACTTTTTACCCCGTTTTCTCCCCAATTGGTAGTTACAGTCTTGTCCCATCGCTGCAACTCCCATACGGACTCAGCGTGCATGAGCACGGTCCGCCACAAGAGTTGCTAGAGCGCGATGGGACAAGGACAAACCCTTCCCGAACCCAGATGACGCTGAGACAAATGTGCGCCGCCTCATGGGTCTCCCGGTCGTGACAGAGCCTGGGATCGAACTAGGATCTTTAGCACCTATAGACAGCTGGACCATGTCAGATTGAGAGCTGAAATGTATTACATTTTGAGTTTGCATGCTTTCTAAATTGTTTTTGTTCATTATGAAATTGTGAAAAATATTAATAGCATTCCACCCTTGAGGCCACAATGTCATTTGATTGCAAAAAAGGGCTACTAGAAACAGGTTGACCTGGAGGGCGCATCAAGCACATAACCACTGCACCTTATGCTTCTCACACAAGTATCTGGCGTAAAGGCGATGTTCGTTTTCTTTGAGGGAAAGGCACCGGTGATTCCTCCTATCTTCCGATGTCTCTAGTTAATGGAGACACTAAGAGTTTCAAAGAAAATTCTCAGCCATGGAAAAGGGGCCACATCCTGGTGAGGGGTGTGAAATGAGTTCTTTATAGAAATCTCCCTCCTGTGTCACTGACCGCCATGCCAGCAGCTAAGCTGAATGAGAAACAGAGTAAGGTTGAACCAGCCTAAAAATAATCCAGGTTAGTTCTTCAGGGACCAAGAGCAGAGAACAAGTGGCAGAGGTAGTTATACAACCACACACCCTTCTCACAGTGTTATTCATTAGGAGTGAAAGAGTCTATACACAGAGCAACAGAGCATAATCTTAGATATGGATAAGAGTGCCCACGTGAATCATTTTCTTAAGATTTTAGATTGGGAGTTAAGATTGATGGAGATCCAATGTAAGTGTTCCTTTGCAAGCTTCACCTCGTTTGAAGATTGATTTCAGCATGAGCTCATTTGGGCTAAATGAAGCGAGCTGCGTTCATTCAAACTAAATAACATTAAAGCCCAGACGTTGAGTCATTATGTTTACTGGTGTAAAGAAAAATCAAAAACGCAAACACACACAGATGTGGAGTGTAGGCCAGGGATCTGTTAGAAGTATATGACAGAGAACATGTATAAAGCGTCTCAGAGTAGAAGTGCTGATTTAAGATCAGGTTTGCCATTTTAGATCACGATGAAGCTGGACAAGGGGAAGTTGATCCTGGATCAGCACTCCCTACTCTGAGATGCTTGACACATACCCGCCCCTCAACGACTATCAGGACAATTTCCTATGGGGAATACATTAGGCTTAACCTTAACATTAACCTTAACGACGCTGTCTTCTGTTCATCCACACGTTTGTGTTGTGTATGCAATTGTACACGATTCTTCCCAAAGGCCAAATGAATAAAGCCTCAACGTTTCCCCCCTCACTCTATGTCATGAACTTTCATAGCTAGATTCAAAGTAAATGTAGGAGCATAGAGAGGCAATTCATTCTATACTCTACTGTATGTATAACCATGAGAACTTGATTGAGAGACATAGGTTCTGTTGAGGTTGCTGTGTGATCAAAAAACCCTAGAAATATTTGTAATTTCTTTCCATTTCATTTATGTTTTGTCCTAAGAACTTTGTGCTTCTCTCACACTTGACTCATCAGCTATGTTTGAGCTAAATATACAGTGCCTTTGGAAAATATTCAGACCCCTTGACTTTTTCCACATTTTGTTACGTTACAGCCTTATTCTAAAATAGTTTTTTTTTAAAGAATCCTCAGTAATCTACACACAATACCCCATAATGACAAAGCGAAAACAGGTTTTTAAATATTTTTGCACATTTATGAAAATGTAAAAACAGAAATACCTTATTTATAGAAGTATTCAGACCCTTTGCTATGAGACTCAAAATTCAGCTCAGGTGCATCCTGTTTCCATTGATCATCCTTGAGATGTTTCTACAACTTGATTAGAGTCCACCAGGTAAGGTAATTTCAATTGATTGGACATGATTTGGAAAGGCACAGAGCTGTCTATATAAGGTCGCACAGAGCAAAAACCAAGCCATGTGGTTGAAGGTATTGTCCATAGAGAGCCGAGACAGGATTGTGTCGAGGCAGAGATCTGGGGAAGGGTACCAAAATAATTCTGCAGCATTGAAGATCTCCAAGAACACAGTGGCCTCCATCATTCTTAAATGGAAGAAGTTTGGAACAACCAAGACTCTTCCTAGAGCTGGCCGCCTGGCCAAACTGAGCAACTGGTGGAGAAGGGCCTTGGTCAGGGAGGTGACCAAGAATCTGATGGTCACTCTGAAAGAGCTCTAGAGTTCCTCTGTGGAGATGGGAGAACCTTCCAGAAGCCACTCCTCAGTAAAATGCAGGGCAGCTCGCTTGGAGTTTGCCAAAAGGCACCTAAAGACTCTCAGACCATGAGAAACAAAATTCTATGGTCTGATGAAACCAAGATTGAACTCTTTGTCCTGAATGCCAAGCGTCACGTCTGGAGGAAACCTGTCACCATCCCTATGGTGAAGCATGGTGGTGGCAGCATCATACTGTGTGGGTGTCTTTCAGAGGCAGGGACAGGGAGACTAGTCAGGATCGAGGGAGCAAAGTGCAGAGAGTTCCTGGATAAAAACCTGCTACAGAGCACACACAGGACCTCAGACTGGGGCAAAGGTTCATCTTCCAACAGGACAATGACCCTAAGCACACAGCCAAGACAACGCAGGAGTGGCTTCAGGACAAGTCTCTGAATGTCCTTGAGTGTCCCAGCCAGAGCTCAGACTTGAACCCAATTGAACATCTCTGGCGACCGTAAAATAGCTGTGCAGCAACACTCCCCATTCAACCTGACAGAGCTTGAAATTATCTGCAGAGAGGAATGGGAGAAACTCCCAAAATACAGGTGTGCCAAGCTTGTAGCGTCATACCCAAGAAGACTTGAGGCTGTAATCACTGCCAAAGGTGCTTCAATATAGTACTGAGTAAAGGGTCTGAATACTTATGCAAATGTGATATGTCAGCTTTTATTTTTAATACATTTGCTCAGGCCCTATGGGCCCTGGTCAAAAGTAGTGCACTATAAAGGGAATCGGGTGCTATTTGAGATGCAAGCTTAGTTTCCCCCCGGTAGTGATGAAAAGCAATGGGTGCTTTAGAATAGTGTGTGTTAGTTGATACCATCACGGAAGGGCTGCTGTATAATGAGGGTGGTGGGTGGTTGGTTGATTGTCACTTCTCAGAATAGAACCCTTTGAAGCTTGCTGGCTTACCATTAGCGCAGAACTCGTAAGGTGTACAGAGCTCATCCTCGAACAGGCAACCTGAAACAGAGAGAAATGCAAACTTAGAACACAATTTACAACACATCACAATCATTCTCAAAGGACATTACATTTCAAATCAAAGGTTGCCAGGCTTTTTCAGACCTCTAGCAGTCTAATGCATGATGAAACCACATCCCACGATAATCGGTTGTTTAGTTTGAGCTATATGCCTCCACCCCGAATGAATGGAAAAGATAAGCACTTAATAAAGTAAAAACAGGAAATTAGACAGTTCACATTTTTTCCATTCATTTGGGATTAGCTGGATCTGCACATTAGTCTACTTTTTAAACACTGAATGTATCTGAAAAATATTCATTTGTGAGTGAAACATCTCCTTAGCAAAGCACAAGTTTTAATTGACTAAAGTATTAAACAAGTTCCCTGACATTTTGTCCAAAAGGTTAATGCACCATTAAAGAATTGATCTCACCAATAAAGTCTTGGTGTCTGATCACATGCATCAAAGTCTCCTTACTACAGAGAAAGGGGCAAATCAAAAAGCCAGCCAGTCAGGCAGTAAATCAATTATTTAATCCACACACAAAAAAATAGAACATTAACAACAACTGATGGCATAGGCTACATCAAGTCCCTTTTGGGAGTAGGCTACATTAAGTCCCTTTTGGGAGTAGGCTACATCAAGTCCCTTTTGGGAGTAGGCTACAGAGGCACACAGCACCATGATACACCATTGAACTGTGCCTTTAGTTTTAAGACTGACCTCTATGCCAGTGTGTTTCATAAGCGCCAGCTGCCAGCCAAATATTACACTCATAGAAAAAAGGGTACCAAAAGGGTTTGTCGGCTGTCCCCACAGGAGAACCCTTTTGGGTTCCAGGTAGAACCCTTTTGGGTTCCATGTAGAACCCTCTGTGGAAAGGGTTTTACATGGACGCTAAAAGAGTTTTCCTGGAACCAGAAGGGTTCTACCTGGAACCAAAAGGGGTTCTTCAAAGGGTTCCCCTATGGGGACAGCCAAAGAACCCTGTTATGTTCTAGATAGCACATATTTTTCTAAGAGTGACCTTAATTGACTTTAACAATTTTGGGTGCATCAGTGCCACCACATTAGATTTTGTGCACCACCCTATCTGACAACTTTTTTTATTACACTGGCTACTTCAGATTATCAGGAACACACTGTAATGCCCAATGGTACCGCTATCTATCACCAATTAGCCAGATTCCTTCCTCTGTCCTGTCTGGGTCTAACATCCCCGGTCCATGGGCAATGTTCTTTCCCTTTATAATTATTAATGAACATTAATGCTGACTGAGCGAGGCTGGGTGTTCTTGTTCCAGACGGATAAATTAACAGATGGCTGGAGCTTCTGGGTTACAGGTCCTGGTTGCCATATTTCACACTGAAGACACAGGGATCAGACTGCTTTTAAATCTTTTTAACAAATTTTTATCTTATTTAAACTTCTTAGGGCTGCAATCCCGTTAACGGGATCGATGTGACAACAGCCAGTGAAAGTGCAGGGCGACCTTTGGACCTTTGATGATCTTCATCAGATGACACTCATAGGACTTCATGTTACACAATACATGTATGTTTTGTTTGATAAAGTTCATATTTATGTAAAAAAATCTCAGTATACATTGGCGCGTTACGTTCACTAGTTCCAAAAACATCCGGTGATATTGCCGAGAGCCACATCATCTTACAGAAATACTCATTATAAATGTCGATGAAAATACAATTGTTAGACATGTAAATATAGATACGTATACCTCTTCTTAATGCAACCGCTGTGTCAGGACCTGGCTCTCTGTCAGACCACTGACTCAAAGAGCTCTCATCCGGCCCCACATCACAGTAGAAGCCTCATTCAAGTTTCTAAGGACAGTTGACATCTAGTGGAAGCCTTAGGAAGTGCAACATAACCAATATCCCACTGTGTATTCAATAGGGGCTGGGTTGAAAATCTACCAACCTCAGATTTCCCACTTACTGTTTGGATTTCTTCTCAGGTTTTTGCCTGCCATATGAGTTCTGTTATACTCACAGACATCATTCAAACAGTTTTAGAAACTTCATAGTGTTTTCTATCCAATACTAATAATAATATGCATATATTAGCAACTGGGACTGAGGAGCAGGCCCGTTTACTCTGGGCACCTTTCATCCAAGCTACTCAATACTGCCCCTGCAGCCATAAGTTAACACTTGGTTCTAGATAGCTATTTGTGTAGGTAGCTAGCAAGTAAACACAATGATATCAAAGTGCAGAGATTACCACTGTTATCAACTCTCATCTACCCCGGTGAACATCCACCATTTATATGTCTGAGACTGAGAGGTGGGGTTTGCAAAATTCCGTTCCAGCCATTATGATGAGCCTGTCCTCCGATTTAAAGTGCCACTGTGGTCTGCTCAGGGTTTCTGCTTACGTGATGTGGAACAATTTCATGGTAGACATCATCAGAATGATCAAAACACTATGACACTGTCTAGATAGATAGAAGGACTTTCTCTCTGTGTTCAGGACCCCAGGTGTAGCTGTTGGCGAGCGTAAGCTAACCAGACACAGCGCCTGTCCTCTGGCTGGCAGATTTATCCTGGGATGCTAAAGTGGTCTTGTGTCCACGTGAGGAGAGGAGAACATTGCTGCTGTAAAATATGTCCCACTCACAAAGGAAAAGAGGAGGTTATTTGACGTCGCTTAACTTGTCAAATCGCCGGGTGGCCCTGTGGGCCCTGGTCAAAAACTAGCGCACTATGAAGGGAAGAGAGTGCCATTTGGGATGCAACTACGTACAGCGAGTCATTGATTATTGGTTTCTATTGTAATTAAAGGGTGATTTGGGATTGGAGCAAAGCACAATTTTGAGCAGAACATTAATTTCCCACAATCCAATGTGGGAATACTTTTCAAGAGGACCTATATTCGTAGACAGTGTCTGCCTGTGCCATATCACGACACAACCTCAATAGCTCTGGGGTAGTCAGGGGTAGCACACAAAGGCAGTGTGACGTCAACAGCTGAATCCTCTGTGTCATTGGTTTGGGATTGGAACAATCGAAACTTATGAACACAACCTTTATTTCCAGTGAAATATTTTGGACAATCCATTCTGAGAATTCTTTTCAAGAGGACCTATTCATAGGCAGTGTGCCACATCACGACACGACATCAATCGCCCCTATGGGTTATCATGAATAGGCTCTAGCACACAAGAGGCAGTGTGACGTCAACAGATGAATCCAGATGAATCCAGTATATTCCTCAGTGATGGCCCATCACGCCGAGTCACACAACTCTGTCCTTTCACCACTTCCTCTTTCTTTTCTCTTTCTTTCTCTCACTCTATTTATCACCAGCACTGGCGAAGGCAAGCGGTTTGTGGCGGTGCACCGCCTAATGGACTGAGTTGGAGGAGAAGCCTTGGACAGACAGTACTTTCATGACTGCTTACAGATGCGAGCGGTCTATTAGTCACTCTACTGAGAGGAGAGAGCGAGAGAGGCAGGGAGATGACAAAGCATTACATGATGGCCACTGTAATTGTGACCAAGAGAATGAAATATATTAAAAAGCTTTCCCTCGGCCTCCAGAGTGGTCTATGGCACTGCATCCCCGTGTATGTTTGATCCCAGACTGTCATTAGCGGCCCGTGACCAGGAGTCCCATAGGGTGGTGAACCATCGGCCCAGAACTGTCCGGGTTAGGGGAGGGTTGGGCCGGTGGAGCTTTACATGGCTCATCGCGCTCTAGCGACTCCTTGTGGCGGTCCGGGCGTATGCTGACTTCGGTCCTCAGTATAATGGTGTTTCCTCCTGCTGTACACATTGGTGCAGCTGGCTTCCGGGGTAAGCGAGCGGGTGTTAAGAAGCGCAGTTTGGCGGGTAATGTTTCGGAGGACGCATGACCCGACTTTCGTCTCTCCCAAGCCCGTTGGGGAGTTACAGTGATGAGACAAGATCGTCATCATGAAATTGGAGTTGAAACCACCTATTAGAGAGAAGTTATTAGACAGACATTACTTGTTCAAGTTTCTTGGTTTATTTCTGATACACATCATTAAAAACATTTCCTTAATGTTCTCCAGGCCAATTTGATTAGTCACACAATGCACTTTCCCGGGGATGTGAGGGTTACGTTGGCCTCCAAATTGCATCTGCTTGGGGTAATGAATTCTTCTTTGTGTCAGCAGAATAGCTATTTAATAGTCATGGGAGTGCCATTTCACAAAAGGACATAATCACAAAACTATTATGTAGCTCTGCTTTCAGGGACAAACACACTCACAGACACACACGCACGCACCCACACACAGTTTCTCTCTCTCACACCAAATATCTCCAGCTGTCCATATATTTAAAAGCCTGAGGAATATGACTGTCACTCAACTGTTAAGTGCCTGGGAAATGGCACCCGAGGCTTCCCTTAGCCCCTCCATACTCCACCTCCCACATCTCAACCTCCCACAATGTTGCAAACCCGACAGACTGAACCAACTTCTTGAAGCGTCTCAGAGTAGGAGTGCTGATCTAGGATCAGGTCCCCCCCTGTCTATGTAATCATACGCGGTGTGATCAAGTTTTGTAAATACTGACCCATATCCCTTTGAAATGTTGCTTCAGTGCTTCAGGACCCGCAACCAACCATGCGAGGGCCTCTTCATCGTGCTCCTCACCCCTCGGCAATTACTGTCAGTCCATTCAACTTTACCACCTCAACACTCCACCAACTACTTCATTCATTACGTTGTCTGTGTGGGCTTGTCAGCTCTCAATATTAATTAATGCCTTCAATTTTAATGAAGTGTGTGTGTGTGTGTGTGTGTGTGTGTGTGTGTGTGTGTGTGTGTGTGTGTGGTTGGTCAGATAGTACTGAGTGAGAGTAAGGCGGGCAGGACGTCCAATTGATAACGCCATGTTTCCACTCCTGGACGTGGTGGTGGTAGAGATGATTAAAACGGTCTTTTAATTAAAATGCAATCAGTGAGGATGATGTTGAGGACCTCAGGACAAAAAAAATGTAAATGGGTCCTGTTGTCGTCATCAGGTATCTGAGGAGAGAAACTCTTCAGAGAGAAACTCCTATCCAAATTAAATAACCACATTATAATGCATGGCTATTTCATTAAGATGAATGCACTAACTGTAAGACACTGGATAAGAGCGTCTGCTAAATGACTAAAATGTCAAATGTAAATGCTTTACATACAAATATCATATTACTGTATTAAATTAGAAAAATAAAATGGATCATTTGTACATATACATAAGTATTTATTTGTTCAAGTCGACTGTGTAAAACCTAGCAGGACTACTTATTTCTCTGAGAGTTTGATGGATATATGCGTTTTGACAAAAAAACATGATTATTTGTCTCTCTGAAATGAAACCATCAAGTGATCGATTTTAAACAAATGTCGGTCAATGAACAACCTTCTCCAAATGCTGGCCCATGTTGACTCCAATGCTTCCCGCAATTGTGTCTTGTTTGCTGTTGGGTGGTGGACCATTCTTGAGAGTGAAAGACCAAACCGGTGCGACTGGCACTGACCACCATACCCCGTTGAAAGGGACTTAAATCTTTTGTCACCCTCAGAATGGCACACATATACAATCCATGTCTCAATTGTCTCAAAGCTTAAAAATCCTTCTTTAACCTGTCTCCTCCCCTTTATCTAAACTGATAGATCTGTCCCCTATACAAATTGATGTGCCACTATAACCACATAGGAGATAAATTGGTACAGCATTGTCACTCTAGGGTGCAACAAATATAGCCTCTTAAAAGGCACGCCGCAAAATATGTTAATAAGCCAGAAACAACAACACCCTACACACTGTAGTGGTCAAAGGGTTTTTGGCACTCCAAATATACAGTACGCTACTGTATTCTGTGGGATGGAATTACAGTACCATTTTAAACACAGCAATTATTTGCCCTGCCCCCACAACATTTTCCCTCAATGCACCATGATTTACAGTATGCCGCAGCAAAAAAATTGGTAATACCAAACATTACTTAATAATTTAGTTTTCCATTACAGTGTAAGTTAAAGAAAAATATGCCTCACACTCTAGAAGTAGTCTCCGCATTTAGGAGTAGTCTCCGCATTTAGGAGTAGTCTCCGCATTTAGGAGTAGTCTCCGCATGTGTATGAATCCTCACCAGGGGTCTCAGGGCTCTCACTACGTGGTAAAATGTTATCTGCATTCTCCCAGTCTTGACTGCTACCACACCCAACGACATCAAGGACTGATCCATCAGGTTACCATGGCGAGGCCAGCCCCAGACTATAATAAGCATTCACTTTGGAACTCCTCCACCACACCAAATGGATAGAGGTTCAAACCACATTGACTGGGTTGTGTTGCTTTTGTTTTTTTATTATGAATGAGCAAACACTGAGGGAGTGACTGACTCATTTGACTGACTTCACTCTTTTACTAACTCTTACCAGGCTCCGACATAGCTTGTGATAATCCAACACAAGACAGTTCAGCGTTACGTTATTAAAGCCTAATGCAAAATTCATTTGCTGAATAGAATGGGCTTAACTACAGGTAGGATAAATGTAGCAGCTGGTGCTAAATATAGCTAGAGCCGGGTGACCTGATTTGCATTAATATGTGGAGGATGAAGAAGATCTGAACCAGACTACGGTGTCCACATTAGGACAGCGGCAGCATCAGCAGGACTTCTTTCAATCTTTTTTCTAGAGTGTATGAGCTGTATAATTTAATGCACATCAATAATACATTGTCACCTGTTTAGGCAGCACAATGACATATTGTCATACACAGCAAATTCTCCAATGTAAGAATGTTTTATTATGTTATTATTAGTTAAATCAACACTGAAAGTGTTGAGTCTTTGGACCCCTTTAGACACCGGAGTGTAAAGCCTTATTCAAATATTTCCCAGAGTGCCTTGCGAGTAAATTGTAGAGATATCTCCCATAACTGTATGTGTTAGTGACAGAGACATGCTTGTTGCATTCATACAGTTTTGGCACTATGGACTTCACCAAGTGAGATCCTAAGTGAATGTCATCATTAAATTGCTTTATATTTAAACTGGAACAAAACATTTCAGTAACAAGTGAAAAAAAAACTAAGTAACTGATTGGATTAGTTTATAAACATTGATGTTATTTATCTTTGTGTAGCATAAGATGAATTAATCAATGCACAGACATAGATATTGAAAGAAACAATTCTAAAAATCAACCTGCAATAGAGCATGCTGGAGAAAATGATAGGCATGGTTTTGGTTCAAAGTGATGTTTGTGAGTTTCAGGTCCATGTAAAACTAGGCCCTCAAAATAAGGCCTTATGAAATACGTATGGTATTGTGTTAAATATATCTATATTTTTTTATGATAACATATTTGCTTAGGAAGTCTATAGGAACTAAAATGGATGAATGCAACAACCAATACTCTGTCACACTAAAACATTTCCTGTAAAATGTACAGTAACTTACTGGAAGTAATGGCCAGTAAGTTACGGTAATTGATTTTAATAGTACAGCTACTGTAATCCATTTTACATTACCAAAATGTTACTGTAATCTAATGTACATTATATTACTGGAATTACACATGCTTTTACATATTACCCAGTGGTCTTTGTAAGTGTTCATTTTTAAATTTACATTTAGATTTCGGTCATTTAGCGAGCATTCTTGTCCTTAGCAACTTAGTCAGTGCATTCAACCAAGGTTGATAAAAAATAAAAATAAAAACATCAGTCATAGCAAGTCAAACTTTTCTGTAACCGTTACTGAAACTGTTGTCGTAGTTAAGGTCTTCTTTAACAACAAGATATCTCTGAGTATCTCTGGATAGTGTCAATATGATGCAGTGATATGGACGGTAACTTGATGCCAGAGCAACAAAACACAGTACATGAAGTAAAAGTGACTGTTAAAACTGCAATTAAAAAAAAATGAACATGTGCGCAAAAGGTGATTTAGCCTCCTCAGTTTTAATTTTATGTCTCGATATAAAAATAGCACCAAAAAAAGTTCAAATGATTGACTGACACGTTGGTGCAAAATCTGTATCTTCGGACAAAGGACAGAGCACGCCGCGGTGTGTGTAGGGGGGCTATGGATAGGTATAAGCATGCTGATCTGTGGTAGGCTAAGTGAATAACGTAATACGCCTCAGCCTGTAATATTTGACTTTGGTTTATAAGGGCGGGGTCAAGTTTACCGTTTGAAATGCTTCACTCACATATGCCTCACGTCCCATCAGTACAGAGTTTAGTTAGGTTCTTAGGTAGCTGTAAAAAAAGTGTTAGTGTTATTGGCCGTAGACTATTTAGCTAGCTCCACCCAGCTAATCTGCCACTGCCACGATGGATATCAGAAATAGGCTTCGCCAAAGTACCCGAACAAAGCCAAAGGAGAAGGAGAGCAATGAGCAGCAGCAGCTGCCGAGCTCCAGCTCGCTCCACGTGCAGAGCCCTACCCACCCTTCCACAAGCACCGCCAGGATAACGGCTCCCCAGCCCCCTCCACCCCCGACTGTTCCTGACGATCTGGGAATAGAGGAGACAGCCAAGACGAGCCAAGAACCCTGCCCGAGCCACAGGTTTTCTGTTGTAATGTTACGTTTTATACCGGAGCTCTGAGGCATGCGTCGAAATCACTAAGCAGTGTGCTTCGAAGTAGTGTGCCGGTGCCTGTGTCATTTTATCAGAAGCATGTGATCAATGATGCTGAAGCTTTCTTTAGTCAAACAACCACCTGATTGGTTTGGTATTGGTTTGGTATTTATAATAATTTGGCTGCTCTAAATTCCTTTGACCAGCAGGTGCCACCTGTGTATACTGTGTTGATCAAAGCCTCGAGGAAATGAACCTATTTTCGCCACGATTGGATGGAAAACCTTAACACTGCAGGAAGCTTAAATTCTTTATTTCTAGTTTTCTGTCCCAAAACATTCATTTAACAGAAACTAGTACATAGGAAGAGAGTGGCTGGAATATGTGGTTACTACATATGCGCCATTTTGTTTCCCATGTCGAAAGTTCTGTGTTGGGTTCCATGCTAACATAGACAAGGCGTTCACCAAGCTGGGTATTCTGACTGGAAGAATGCTTTGATTTTACCAAAGAATTCGCTAGGCACGAATCAAGCAAAGAGCATTTGAAAATGCACTGCACAGTAGGGGGAAAAAACAAGTTCAAAGGGATTTGGGAACATTGGTGTCAACACTTATTAATGATGGGCAGCTGGCAAGAAATCACATGTATTTGTTGGCGATTGTGAACATTATTAAGTTCCTTGTTTCAAACCAGCAACTATTTGGGGGGGACATTGGATGCGATAAAGTCAAGAGGGGTGGGGGGCAGGGGACTTTTCTGTCTATGATAGAATATACTCTCTGGAAAGACAAGGAACTTGCCAAGGTGTTTTAGTGGGGTGTCCAAAAATAAAATAAAATACAGTTTTATTAGTCACATGCGCCGAATACAACAGGTGTAGACCTTCGAGTGAAATGCTTACTTATGAGCCCCTAACCAACAGTGCAGTTTCAAAAAATATGGATAGGAATAAGAGATAAAAGTAACAAGTAATTAAAGAAGAGCAATAAAAATTTAAAATATATACAGGGGGGTGCTGGTACAGAGTCAATGTGTGGGGTCACCGGTTAGTTGAGGTAGTATGTGCATGTAGGTAGAGTTAATTAAAGTGACTATGCATAGATGACATCGGAGAGTGGTAGTGATGTAGAAAGGGGGGGGGGGGGTGTGAATGGTCCGGGTAGGCATTTGACTAGATGTTCAGGAGTCTTATGGCTTGGGGGTAGAATCTGTTTAGAAGCCTCTTGGACCGGTACCGCTTGCCGTGTGGTAGCAGAGAGAACAGTCTATGACTAGGGTGGCTGGAGTCTGACAATTTTCAAGGCTTTCCTCTGACACTGCCTGGTATAGAGGTCCTGGATGGCAGGAAGCTTGGCCCCAGTGATGTACCGGGCCGTTCGCACTACCCTCTGTAGTGCCTTGCGGTCGGAGTCCGAGCAGTTGCCATACAAGGCAGTGATGCAACCAGTCAGGATGTTCTCGATGGTGCAGCTGTAGAAACTTTTGAGGATCTGAGGACCCATGCCAAATCTTTTCAGTCTCCTGAGGGGGAATAGGTTTAGTCGTGCCCTCTTCAAGACTGTCTTAGTGTGCTTGGACCATGTTCGTTTGTTGGTGATTAGGACACCAAGGAACTTGAAGCTTTCAACATGCTCCACTGCAGCCCCGTCGATGAGAATGGGGGCGTGCTCGGACCTCTTTTTCCTGTAGTCCACAATCATCTCCTTTGTCTTGATCACATTGAGGGAGAGGTTGTTGTCCTGGCACCACACGGCCAGGTCTCTGACCTCCTCCCTTTAGGCTGTCTCGTTGTTGTCGGTGATCAGGTGTTGGTGTTGGAGTTGTGCCTGGCCGTGCAGTCATGAGTGAACAGGGAGTACAGGAGGGGGCTGAGAACACACCCGTGAGGGGCCACTGTGTTGAGGATCAGCGTGTCAGATGTGTTGTTAGCTACCCTTACCACCTGGGGGCTGGCCGTCTGGAAGTTCAGGATCCAGTTGCAGAGGGTGGTGTTTAGTCCCAGGGTCCTTAAATTATTGGTGAGCTTGGAGGTCACTATGGTGTTGAACGCTGAGTTGTAGTCCATGAATAGCATTCTCACATAGGTGTTCCTTTGGCCAGGTGCGAAAGGGCCGTGTGGAGTACAATAGAGACCATGGCGGTATGCAAATTGGAGTGGGTCTAGGGTTTCTGGGATGATGGTGTTGATGTGAGTCCACAGCTACAGGCGAAAACAAATTTTCCACTTTGATAAATGTTTTCAGTCAGCACGGAAGAAGCATGCCACACCGGAGGAAAGGTCAACTCATCCAACTGGCATTTGAGGGGGGATCTTGGAATGATAAATTATTCATGAAATTCCACAGAGCACCAAGGAGGTTGCAACTCTTCTGAAAAGCTAAGAAACAATTTAGCTGGTTGGTTTTTATCAAAATCTTGGTGGTATAGACAGCGGCATCATTTCAGCAAAGATCTAGGGTATGGAATGGCAAAATAACTTCCGTAGCCAGCCTAGGTTTTCAACGGCCTTGCTTTAGTGTGCAGGGCGTTGTCCGTGGTGCTGATAGAGCGCAGCTGAGATCTCTCGCCAACCTGTCACTTCTTGGTCAAAAGCAGTGGTGTTTTGTACTTCACTTTACTATTTATATTTTTGACAACTTTTACTCCACTACATTCCTAAAGAAAATACATGTACTTTTTACTCCATACATTTTCCCTGACAGCCAAAAGTACTTGTTACATTTTGAATGCTTTGCAGGACAGGAAAATGGTTAAATTTACGCACTTATCAAGAGAACATCCCGAGTCATCCCTACTGACACTGATCTGGCAGAACCACTAAACACAAATGCTTCATTTGTATATTATGTCGGAGTGTTGGAGTATGCCCCTGACTATCCGTAAATAAATAAATAAAAAAATAATCATGCTGTCTTGTTTGCCTGATAAATAAGTGTATTTGAGCAATTATGTTTACTTTGGTTATTTACGTATATTTACTGAAGTAGCATTTTACTGGGTAACTTACCCT
Source organism: Oncorhynchus masou masou (assembly GCF_036934945.1). Taxonomy (NCBI): domain Eukaryota; kingdom Metazoa; phylum Chordata; class Actinopteri; order Salmoniformes; family Salmonidae; genus Oncorhynchus; species Oncorhynchus masou. Next base: position 30,638,374 of record NC_088239.1, read on the forward strand.
TTAATTTGAGTCATTTTCTATTAAGGAATCTTTACATTACTGAAGTATGACAATTGGCTACTTTTTCCACTACTGATCAAAATAACTTGTGTTTATTGTGGTATAACGTGAATTCAATATAATTCAAATGCAAGAACCAAAATGACGCCACTGGGTATAGATACATATTAATATGTTTCATTATAGAAATAGATACATGCTATTAGGGTTGGTTCTTGGTAGCCTATTGGTTTTTGTGGTTGTGAATGGAACTGTACGTATTGGGAATGTGTTTATGACAGGCTGGCATTGCTTGATTGATGTTCCATAACACAAAAAGATTGCTCTCATATTTTGTGCACAAATTTGTTTATATCCCTGTAAGTGTGCATTTCTCCTTTGACAAGATAGTCCATCCACTTGACAGGTTTGGCATATCAAGAAGCTGATTCAACAGCATGATCATTACACAGGTGCACCTTGTGCTGGGGACAATAAAAGGCCACTCTAAAATGTGCAGTTTTGGCACACGACACAATGCCACAGATGTTTCAAGTTTTGAGGGAGTGTGCAATTGGCATGCTGACTGGAGGAATGTCCACCAGAGCTGTTGTCAGCTAATGTATTATTAATTTCTCTACCGTAAACCATTTTTGAGAATATGGCAGTACGTCCAATCGGCCTCACAACCATCAGACCATGTTTAACCATGCCAGCCCAGGATGTCCACATCCGACTTCTTCACCTGTGGGATTGTCTGAGACCAGCCACCTGGACAGCTGACAAAACTGTGGGTTTGCACAACTGAAGAATTTCTACAAAAACTGTCAGAAACCGTCACAGGGAAACTCATACGCGTGCTCGTCATCCTCACCAGGATGAACTGACCTGACTGCAGTTTGGTGTCGTAACCGACTTCAGTGGGTAAATGCTCACCTTTGATGACCATTGGCATGCTGAAGAAGTGTCCTCTTCACAGATGAACCCTGGTTTCAACTGTCCCGGACAGATGGCAGCGTGTGGGCGAGCGGTTTGCTGTTCTCAACGTTGTGAACAGAGTGCCCACAGCATAAGCTACGGACAATGAACACTATTGTATTTTATCGATGGCAATTTGAATACACATAGACACCGTGACGAGATATTGAGGCCCGTTGTCGTGCCATTCATCCGCCGCCATCACCTCATGGTACAGCATGATAATGCATGGCTCCATGTCGCAAGGATCTGTACACAATTCTGAAGCTTTAAATGGCCCAGTTCAATATCCAGCAAATTCACACAGCCATTGAAGACGAGTGGGACAACATTCCACAGAACACAATCAATAGCCTGATAATCTCTATGCGAAGTCAAGGTATTGGAGAGGCCATCACAAAGCCTTGACCTCAATCCCATAGAACATTTGTGGGCAGAACTGAAAAGGTGTGTGCGAGCAAGGAGGCCTACAAACCTCACTCCATTACACCAGCTCTGTCAGGAGGAATGGGCCAAAATACACCCAACTTGTTGTCGAAAGTTTGTGGAAGGCTACCTGAAACATTTAACCCAAATTTAAAGGCAATGCTACCAAGTTTGAAGGTAGGTCTTGAAATACATCCACAGGTACACCTCCAATGGACTCAAATAATGTCAATTAGCCTATCAGAAGCTTCTAAAGCCATGACATCATTTTCTGGAATTTTCCAAGCTGTTTAAAGGCACAGTCAACTTAATGTATGTAAACTTCTGACCCACTGGAATTGTGATGCAGTGAATTATAAGTGTAGGACGCTGTCCATTGTGCTGATACAGCGCAGCGCCAACCTGTCACTTCATAAGCACTCAATCAATGTTTCAGAGTCTCTGTATTTTAACTTGATGTTTATTGTGATATAGTGTGATATAAGCCAAATTAGAGGCCTAAACAAAGGCTACCAAACTGGCTGGGATTACAGGGCAAAACAGATCAAATGGACATGGGTAAATATTCAACCATTAACTGGTTTAATAACACTCTGATCTGTTCTCTCTATATATTTAATTGTTAATGAACCACTACCACATACCAATTAAATTGGTGCATCACACTCAAATAAACCTTCTTACAAGGCTTCCCTTGTAAAATATGTTAATGCATGAGAAACAACAATACCATGTACCCACTAGCTCCAAAAATGTGGTATGGTTCTGTATTCTTAATTACAGTAAATGTACGGCTGCAATTGGCCAGTAAATTACTGTAGAGTTTCAGGACAAGGTTTGTAGAATTCCTAAAAGACAGTATATTACCGTATTATGTGTGGGTACAGCATTCTCACTCACAGATGCAACAAATAGCATCTTACAAAGTACACCTTAAAATATGTTAATGAGCCAGAGACTCTTCCCTGCCCACAACATTTTTTTCCCACAATGTCCCATAGATCCCCAAGGATTGGAAAGCTGCCGCAGTCATCCCCCTCTTCAAAGGGGGAGACACCCTGGACCCAAACTGTTACAGACCTATATCCTTCCTGCCCTGCCTATCTAAGGTCTTCGAAAGCCAAGTCAACAAACAGGTCACTGACCATCTCGAATCCCACCGTACCTTCTCCGCTGTGCAATCTGGTTTCCGAGCCGGTCACGGGTGCACCTCAGCCACGCTCAAGGTACTAAACGATATCATAACCGCCATCGATAAAAGACAGTACTGTGCAGCCGTCTTCATCGACCTTGCCAAGGCTTTCGACTCTGTCAATCACCATATTCTTATCGGCAGACTCAGTAGCCTCGGTTTTTCGGATGACTGCCTTGCCTGGTTCACCAATTACTTTGCAGACAGAGTTCAGTGTGTCAAATCGGAGGGCATGCTGTCCGGTCCTCTGGCAGTCTCTATGGGGGTGCCACAGGGTTCAATTCTCGGGCTGACTCTTTTCTCTGTATATATCAATGATGTTGTTCTTGCTGCGGGCGATTCCCTGATCCACCTCTACGCAGACGACACCATTCTATATACTTCCGGCCCGTCCTTGGACACTGTGCTATCTAACCTCCAAACGAGCTTCAATGCCATACAACACTCCTTCCGTGGCCTCCAACTGCTCTTAAACGCTAGTAAAACCAAATACATGCTTTTCAACCGATCACTGCCTGCACCTGCATGCCCGACGAGCATCACCACCCTGGATGGTTCCGACCTTGAATATGTGGACATCTATAAGTACCTAGGTGTCTGGCTAGTCCTTCCAGACTCATATCAAACATCTCCAATCGAAAATCAAATCAAGAGTCGGCTTTCTATTCCGCAACAAAGCCTCCTTCACTCACGCCTCCAAACTTACCCTAGTAAAACTGACTATCCTACCGATCCTCGACTTCGGCGATGTCATCTACAAAATTGCTTCCAACACTCTACTCAGCAAACTGGATGCAGTTTACCACAGTGCCATCCGTTTTGTCACTAAAGCACCTTATACCACCCACCACTGCGACTTGTATGCTCTAGTCGGCTGGCCCTCGCTACATATTCGTCGCCAGACCCACTGGCTCCAGGTCATCTACAAGTCCATGCTAGGTAAAGCTCCGCCTTATCTCAGTTCACTGGTCACGATGGCAACACCCATCCGTAGCACGCGCTCCAGCAGGTGTATCTCACTGATCATCCCTAAAGCCAACACCTCATTTGGCCGCCTTTCATTCCAGTACTCTGCTGCCTGTGACTGGAACGAATTGCAAAAATTGCTGAAGTTGGAGACTTTTATCTCCCTCACCAACTTCAAACATCTGCTATCTGAGCAGCTAACCGATCGCTGCAGCTGTACATAGTCTATTGGTAAATAGCCCACCCATTTTCACCTACCTCATCCCCATACTGTTTTTATTTATTTACTTTTCTGCTCTTTTGCACACCAATATCTCTACCTGTACATGACCATCTGATCATTTATCACTCCAGTGTTAATCTGCAAAATTGCAATTATTCGCCTACCTCCTCATGCCTTTTGCACACAATGTATATAGACTCCCCTTTTTTTCTACTGTGTTATTGACTTGTTAATTGTTTACTCCATGTGTAACTCTGTGTTGTCTGTTCACACTGCTATGCTTTATCTTGGCCAGGTCGCAGTTGCAAATGAGAACTTGTTCTCAACTAGCCTACCTGGTTAAATAAAGGTGAAATAAATAAATAATAATAATAATAATAATACTGTAAAACACATTTATGGTATTCTACTGTAGTTACATGGCCAACAGTGCACAAAAAATACAATTATGACTGGTAACTCTACAATTTACTAGAAAGGCAAGGCTCTCAGGGAAATATTGGAATAAGGCTTTACTCTAAGCAAGGGCTCTCCAACCCTGTTCTTTCAAGAGCTACCATCTTGTAGGTTTCGACTCTGACCCTAATTTAGCACACCTAATTCTAATAATTACATGGTTGATCAACTGAATTAGGATAGTTACAACTGGGATTTGAGCAAAACCCTACAGGGGGTAGCTCTCCAGGAACAACGCAGGAGAGCTCTGCACTAAGCAGTGCATTCATTTAACACTGTTCCAGTGTCTATGTGGGTCCACAGACTCAACATTTTCAGTGTTGATTTAACACTCAGTGTTAATTTGTTTTTGTTTTTTTTAACACTGGATAATTTGCTGTGTAAAATATGCCAACTATGATTCCTCTGCTAAATAAATGCCTTACAGCACTAACATATAAACCGGACAGATTTCAATGAATGGAAATAGCTCAGACGGAAATGTGTCTACTGAAACCTTACAGGTACCACCTCAGGTGATTCTCTGGAAACAGGCTATTAGCACACAGATGGTGTTTCTAAATCCATTAAATGCACAGTATGTAAAAACCAGTGCTCTAGATAAGTCCTCACGCCTTGAGCACCACAATCTCCGCAGCTGTTTGGCAAAGTGAGACGCTCCCCCAAGATGCCCCCCCCCCCCAGCTGCTTCATTACTGACGGCGTGTTCTGTGTAAGGTACACACAATCACCTTCAGATCACATCTGCCCTGCATGTTTGGAACATAAGACACTCTCAGAAAAAAAGGTATGGTTAAGGTACGAGTAGTTATGTACCTTCAGGAGGTACACACATAATCTCGTAAATATATATAATATTTTGAAAATAAAAAGGTACAATACTCACACCATTAAAAAATTTGATTTTCAGAATGGTTTGTTTCAATGTGTGTTTTTGCATGCACATTTGATTGATTGATTTTATGCTATACAAAGATAAATAGCATGCCTTTTTCTAAACTAATCCAATCTGTTAGAAGTTGAATTTATTCTACCCGTTACTGAGATAGTTGTTCCCACTTGACGGTTTAGGTATTGTCATTCCAATGCAGGTTGCAGGTGATTAAAAGTAAAGAAAAATGGGGATATCCTAACACTGACTGAATTCCAAAAGGAATTACATATCACTTTGCATGCCAGCACACAATGTGACTTGCTTGATGTGGCCTGCAAACCAGGAGTTTCAGACTACTATGTTGGGGTAAAAATAGATTGTCAAAGTATGGCCTTATGTAATGTATTGTCATAAACAGTTTTATTTCAATTAATATTCACTTAGGCACTCACCTGGAAGGCTACAGGACTGAAGGTCCATGATTGCAACAACCATGTCTCTGTCAAGAACAAACACAGTCATGCGCGGTACTGGGAACGCGGCACCTGGGAAATATGCAAATAGGACTTTACAGCCTACAGTGTTAAAACAACACCCCAAAACCTTTTTAGGGGTACATTTTTGCCACTTAAAAGGAACAAACAGCTTTTTTCACTATTGTGGTAGCCTAAAGAAGCAAATGTGCACCTTCTGCAAAGGTAAGCTTTTGTACCTGTACCTCTACACTATTGGCCCTTTTAAGGTATGAACTGCAAGGGTACAATTATAGTGCCTTCAGAAAGTATTCATACCCCTTGACTTATTCCACAATTTGCTGTTACCGCCTGAATTCAAAATGGATTAAGTATTTTTTACTCATTGATCTATACACCATCTATACCCCATAATGGCAAAGTGAAAACATGTTTTTTGAAATGTTAGCATATTTATTGAAAATGAAATACAAAAATATCTCATTTACATAAGTATTCATACCTGAGTCAATACTTTGTAGAAGCACCTTTGTATCGAAGAGATTTCCACACCTGGATTGTGCCACATTTGCCCATTATAATTCTTCAAGCGCTTTCAAATTGATTGCTGATCGTTGCTAGACAACCATTTTCAGATCTTGTCATAGAATTTCAAGTAGGTTTTTGTAACTTGTAAAATTGTAACTCAGTCACTCAGGAAGATTCACCGTCTTCCTGGTATGCAACTCCAGTGTATATTTGACCTTGTGTTTTAGGTAATTGTCCTGCTGAAAGGTGAATTCAGCTCCCAGTGTCTGGTGGAAAGCGGGCTGAACTAGGTTTTCTTCTAGTATTTTTCCTCTAGTATTTCTGTTTTTTTTTATCCTGAAAAAAACTCACCATTCCTTAATGATTACAAGCATACTCATGACATGATGCAGCCACCACTATGCTTGAAAATATGGAGAGTGGTACTCAGTAATGTGTTGTATTGGATTTGCTCCAAACATAACACTTTATATTCAGGAAATATAGTTACTTTCTTTACCCAACCATGGGACAGACTATGTTTGTTCCCACACTTGGGACTCTGACTCTCTATTGGTTACACAGTCTTTTGGCCTCACATCTTATTCTAACCACCTCTCGCCGGATTTGTATGCATGTTTGTTACTGTAATTTAATTATGCCAATGTGCTTTCATCAATTGAAAGCCCTTAATCTAACCTTAAAGGTCCTCAATGATATCAACCTTGAGTTTAAGTAATATTGTGCTTTTATTTTTATTGACTTGGCCATAAGCTTTTTATACGGTAGACCATTCCATTCTTGTGGGCCGGCTAAGGAGTATTGGTGTCTCTGAGGGGTCTTTGGGCTGGTTTGCTAACTACCTCTCTCAAAGAGTGTAGTGTATAAAGTCAGAAAATCTGCTGTCTCAGCTGTCTCAGTAGGAATCTCTGTCATGCATTTACTGTATATGCAGATGATACAGTCTTATACTCAGCTGGCCCCTCCCCGGATTTTATGTTAAATGCTCTACAACAAAGCTTTCTTAGTGTCCAACAAGCTTTCTCTACCCTCAGCCTTGTTCTGAACACCTCCAAAACAAAGGTCATGTGGTTTGATAAGAAGAATGCCCCTCTCCCCACTGGTGTGATTACTACCTCTGAGGGCTTATGCGGTAGTCACCTCATACAAATACTTGGGAGAATGGCTAGAAGGTACACTGTCCTTCTCTCAGCACATATCAAAGCTGCAGGCTAAAATTAAATCTAGACTTGGTTTCCGCTATCGTAATCGCTCCTCTTTCACCCCAGCCGCCAAACTAACCCTGATTCAGATCTCCATCCTACCCATGCTAGATTACGGAGACATAATTTATCAATCGGCAAGTAAGGGTGCTCTCCAGCGGCTAGATGTTCTTTACCATTCGGCCACCCAGATTTGCCACCAATGCTCCTTGTAGGACACATCACTGCACTCTATACTCTGTAAACTGGTCATCTCTGTATACCCGTCGCAAGACCCACTGGTTGTTGCTTATTTATGAAACGCCCTTAGGCCTGCAGCCCTCTTCTTCTACATACAACACCCGCTCTGACAGTCACATTCTGTTAAAGGTCCCCAAAGCACACTGGGTCGCTGCAGCTAGCGACCGAAACAAGCTCCAACAAACACTCAACTAGACAGTTTTATCTCAATCTCTTCATTCAAAGGCTCAATCATGGACACTCTTACTGACAGTTGTGGCTGCTTTGTGTGATGTATTGTTGTCTCTACCTTCTTGCCCTTTGTGCTGTTGACTGTGCCCAATAATGTTTGTACCATGTTTTGTGCTGCTACCATGTTGTGTTGCTACCATGTTGTGTTGCTACAATGCTGTGTTGTCATGTGTTACTGTCTTATGTCTCTCTTTATGTAGTGTTGTCTCTTTTTGTGATGTGTTTTTATATTGTATTTATTTATTTATTTTAATCCCAGGCCCCCGTCCCCGCAGGAGGCCTTTTGGTAGGCCGTCATTGTAAATAATAATTTGTTCTTAACCGACTTGCCTAGTTAAATAAAGGTTAAATAAATAAAAAGGTTAGTATTGTGGAGTAACTACAATGTTGTTGATAGGTTCATCCCATCACAGCCATTAAAAACGGTTTTCAATGGCCTCAAGGTGAAATCCCTGAGTGGTTTCCTACCCTCAGGCAAATTATTTACAGTAGGAAGGATGCCTGTACTGATACACCATCCGAAGTGCAATTAACTTCACCATGATCAAAGGGAAATTGTAGATGGCTGTCTGTCAGAGAGAGAGAGAGAGAGAGAGAGAGAGAGGAAAGTCATTTGGGGGACAGAATAAAAGCTTGTTGATGAGTGCAACTCGTAATTTCAGAGAGATGAAAGATACTGCAGTCTGCAGTTCTAACCTATCAGATTATGTGCACCTGAATATTCATTAACAGCCATACAGTATTTCATCCCATTGATCTATCCTTCTGTATGCCCCCACACAGGTGGGTGCCGTGCCTCATTTCAACACGGACAAAGCGGATGCTGGGAGGCTGGAAGTGCTCTCACTGAGTGCTCTTCGCAGCATATCTCATCCTGCCTACGTCCCAAATGGCAACCTGTTCCAACCTACTCCTTTGTAGTGCACTACTTTTGTCCAGGGTCGATAGGGCTAAAGTCACAAGTAGTGCATTGTATAGGAAATAGGGTGCCATTTGGGACATAGTCCATCTCCATTGTAGCCATGACCATACCTTTTATTACGATTATTGGCTTCTTCCTAGGACACTCCTCTACAAGTCCTTTCTGTGCTGTTATCGGACAAAAAAGCAATTTTCGAAACAGAAGTCGGTGACAGAAGTCAGTAGGTGACAGAAGTGTAAAAAAAGGTAGTGAAGTTGGACAAAGAACAGTGCTTTAGTGAGGAAAGGGGAAGGTAACATGACCTGGAGACAAATTAGCATCACTTTGACACAGCGTCTTCTGATTTAAGAGCCTGGTCTCATTATACTGTAACACTCTGCACCTAAAACAGGGGAAATGTTTCCAAGACAAGAAAACAAACACATGTGCTTCTTATAAGGCAGGGTTTTTTAAACTGGGGTCCACAGCACCCTGTGGGTCCACAAAAGGTACTATAGGGGTCGGGGGGGGGTGGTGGTGTCTTTACTATCATTAAAATGAAGACTTAGTTTTATCAAAGATTCTCTGTAATTAGTATTACGCGATTAGACTGTAATTAACTAGGAAGTCGGGGCACCAAGGAAAATATTCAGATTACAAGGTTATAATTTCCTAATATAACCTTTCAGATATTGTCATATCTGATCAATTGTCTTCTGATTAATGAATTATTTACTTTACCTCATGTTAGTCTCAATCCAAATGTCGTAAGTTGTTGGTTATCTGCACGAACCCAGTCTTCACTATGAGTCATCCATACATCAATTGTCTTAAATAATTTATTTATTACTAAGTAATTCACAGAAATGCATAAACAAACAAACAAAGTCAATATGGTTACAAGAAATGATAAGGGAATGTGCCCTAGTGGGCTAAACCGGCATGGCGGCATGTTAGACAAAAGGGGAAGTGGGGGTCGACTAAGAAGTCACTACAGAGTTAATAATTACAACAATTGAAATGCTAATCCTTTACACATGAACGCTCACTCATTCGGGAACAATTGCAATCAATATATATATTTACGCTCAGTATGTCGTCTTGATCGCTGATGAAAAGTTGTTTCTTTTGTAGAATTGTCCGTCTCTCTCTCTCTCTCTCTTTCTCGCTCTCTGTTGCGGTTAGAGTGGATTGTTAGAGTGACATTCATTCATTCCTTAGAGAATGGATGTTTTGGCGGTTGTCGTTCTTCGCGTTCAATGATACCGAATTCCTAGCTGCAGACTAGTAATTAATATCAAAGACTTGTTCTTATTCTGTCGGTATCGATAGTCTAAGAGTTTAAACACGTGGTATGGTTAAAAGATTCAGCAATGGTCTACAACCTTTGTCTCCTCCTAATGGAGAAAAACATGGTCTGGTGATAATTTCTCAAAGTTGGGTTTTATTCGGAATTGCAGGAAAGGGCTGTCCCAGGATGCCTGACCCTAACTGGGCTCAGGGGTGGTCCTCTGATTTAGTTCAACTCAAAAGGGAATTGGATTTTCCTTCATAAAACAGTCCAAAATCAAATTGTGTAAACAGTATCATACTCACTCATTCATCTTATAAAACAATTAGATGTAAACCTCATATCTGAGGCTATTATATAAACAGCGTTATGGTAATGTGGCCACACAGACTCCCATGAGCTTCCCCAAGTTGTAACAAACGGACCAGTTCGTAGCTGGATTCTTCACCGATCTTTTATACTTTCTCCGGAACATGAAATATGTTCGGACCTCAAGTTCTGTGAGGTGAAAGAAATTCCTTTGTTCTCTATGAAAATTGTCTCTGTCTCTTATACTGTGTGGCCATGAGGCAGGTCTTCTCCTCAGGAATTTATGACCTCTCTCTGACCACAGCAGCCTAGTTGAAGGAGGCAGGGGGAGGGGGATGGGGCTTGTGCACCCAAAGAGGACAACGTCATGACAGGGGTCTTTTATTTTATTTTTTATTTCACCTTTATTTAACCAGGTAGGCTAGTTGAGAACAAGTTCTCATTTGCAACTGTGACCTGGCCAAGATAAAGCATAGCAGTGTGAACAGACAACACAGAGTTACACATTGAGTAAACAACAAACAAGTCAATAACACAGTAGAAAAAAAGAGAGTCTATATACATTGTGTGCAAAAGGCATGAGAAGGTAGGCAAATAATTACAATTTTGCAGATTAACACTGGAGTGATAAATTATCAGATGGTCATGTACAGGTAGAGATATTGATGTGCAAAAGAGCAGAAAAGTAAATAAATAAAAACAGTATGGAGATGAGGTAGGTAAAATTGGGTGGGCTATTTACCGATAAGAATATGTACAGCTGCAGCGATCGGTTAGCTGCTCAGATATCAGATGTTTGAAGTTGGTGAGGGAGATAAAAGTCTCCAACTTCAGCGATTCTTTCTCGTTCCAGTCACAGGCAGCAGAAAACTGGAACTTGCAAATGAGGTGTTGGCTTTAGGGATGATCAGTGAGATACACCTGCTGGAGCGCGACACTGGTGGGTGTGGCCTCGTGACCAGTGAACTGAGATGATATGCTTTACCTAGCATGGACTTGTAGATGACCTGGAACCAGTGGGTCTGGCGACGAATATGTAAAGGGCCAGCCGATTAGAGCATACAAGTCGCATTCACAGTGGTGGGTGGTATAAGGTGCAAGTGACAAAACGGATGGCACTGTGATAAATTTGGCTCCTGCATCCAGTTTGCTGTAGAGTGTTGGAAGCTATCTTGTAGATGACTGTCGCTCAAGTCGAGGATCGCAGGACAGGATAGTCAGTTTTACTAGGGTAGACAATGGAAAACGGGCCTCAAAAATCCTGCTCACGGATGCCGTTTTCATCTTGGTTTTGCCGCAAAATCAGAAAATATCTTTGTTCGTGAGTGGAAACGTCAGATTTGATTTTCGATGGAGATGTTCCAAAGTCTACCAATTATATGCATAGTCAGACATCTAGGTTTTGTGACAAAATATTCAAGGTCAGAACCATCCAGGGTGGCACATAGTTTTTATCCAAAAATGATATAGAATACATTAGAGTTTCAAGAGGTTAAGAGCAGTTGGAGGCCACGGAAGGAGTGTTGTATGGCATTGAAGCTTGTTTGGAGGTTAGATAGCACAGTGTCCAAGGACGGGCCGGAAGTATATAGAATGGTGTCGTCTGCGTAGAGGTGGATCAGGGAATCGCCTGCAGCAAGAGCAACATCATTGATATATACAGAGAAAGGAGTCGGCCCGAGAATTGAACCCTGTGGCACCCCCATAGAGACTGCCAGAGGACCGGACAGCATGCCCTCCGATTTGACACACTGCACTCTGTCTGCAAAGTAGTTGGTGAACCAGGCAAGGCAGTCATCAGAAAAACCAAGGCTACTGAGTCTGCCGATAAGAATATGGTGATTGACAGAGTCAAATGCCTTGGCAAGGTCGATGAAGACGGCTGCACAGTACTGTCTTTTATCGATGGCCGTTATGATATCGTTTAGTACCTTGAGCGTGGCTGAGGTGCACCCGGGACCGGCTCGGAAACCAGATTGCACAGCGGAGAAGGTACGGTGTGATTCGAGATGGTCAGTGACCTGTTTGTTGACTTGGCTTTCGAAGACCTTAGATAGGCAGGGCAGGATGGATATAGGTCTGTAACAGTTTGGGTCCAGGGTGTCTCCCCTTTGAAGAGGGGGATGACTGCGGCAGCTTTCCAATCCTTGGGGATCTCAGACGATATGAAAGAGAGGTTGAACAGGCTGGTAATAGGGGTTGCGACAATGGCGGCGGATAGTTTCAGAAATAGAGGGTCCAGATTGTCAAGCCCAGCTGATTTGTACGGGTCCAGGTTTTGCAGCTCTTTCAGAACACTTGCTATCTGGATTTGGGTAAAGGAGAACCTGGAGAGGCTTGGGCGAGTAGCTGCGGGGGGGGCGGAGCTGTTGGCCGAGGTTGGAGTAGCCAGGCGGAAGGCATGGCCAGCCGCTGAGAAATGCTTGTTGAAGTTTTCGATAATCATGGATTTATCGGTGGTGACCGTGTTACCTAGCCTCAGTGCAGTGGGCAGCTGGGAGCAGGTGCTCTTGTTCTCCATGGACTTCACAGTGTCCCAGAACTTTTTGGAGTTGGAGCTACAGGATGCAAATTTCTGCCTGAAGAAGCTGGCCTTAGCTTTCCTGACTGACTGCGTGTATTGGTTCCTGACTTCCCTGAACAGTTGCATATCGCGGGGACTATTCGATGCTATTGCAGTCCGCCACAGGATGTTTTTGTGCTGGTCGAGGGCAGTCAGGTCTGGAGTGAACCAAGGGCTGTATCTGTTTTAGTTCTGCATTTTTTTGAACGGAGCATGCTTATCTAAAATGGTGATGAAGTTACTTTTAAAGAATAACCAGGCATCCTCAACTGACGGGATGAGGTCAATGTCCTTCCAGGATACCCGGGCCAGGTCGATTAGAAAGGCCTGCACACAGAAGTGTTTTATGGAGCGTTTGACAGTGATGAGGGGTGGTCGTTTGACTGCGGCTCCGTAGCGGATACAGGCAATGAGGCAGTGATCGCTGAGATCCTGGTTGAAGACGGCGAAGGTGTATTTGGAGGGCCAGTTGGTCAGGATGACGTCTATGAGGGTGCCCTTGTTTAGAGATTTAGGGTTGTATCTGGTGGGTTCCTTGATGATTTGTGTGAGATTGATGGCATCTAGCTTAGATTGTAGGACTGCCGGGGTGTTAAGCATATCCCAGTTTAGGTCACCTAACAGAACAAACTCTGAAGCTAGATGGGGGGTGATCAATTCACAAATGGTGTCCAGGGCAAAGCTGGGAGCTGAGGGGGGTCGGTAGCAGGCGGCAACAGAGAGAGACTTATTTCTGGAGAGAGTAATTTTTAAGATTAGTAGTTCGAACTGTTTGGGTATGGACCTGGAAAGTATGACATTACTTTGCAGGCTCTCTCTGCAGTCGACTGCAACTCCTCCCCCTTTGGCAGTTCTATCTTAACAGAAAATGTTATAGTTGGGTATGGAAATCTCAGAATTTTTGGTGGCCTTCCTGAGCCTGGATTCAGACACGGCAAGGACATCAGGTTTAGGGTTATTATAATTTGTTTATGAATATCACTAGCTGCAACAGAATATCATTGTTGATACCATTTGTATGTCCCTGTGCCCAGTATGAAGTTGGTTAAGAGGTAGTGTCCCAAGTCAATGCTAACTAGTGTTAACGCAATGACTGGAAGTCTACAGGAACAATTAGCATGCTAGCTGTTCCTGTACTTCCAACTCTGGGAAAGTAGTTAAATGGCTTCATTGCCAAAATCTCAAACTCTTCCTTAAAAATTGAGCAAATTACAGTTTTTTTCTGCATAGAAAATTCTTAGGCAGGCCGTCTACGTGGTAATTTTCAGGATAGAAAAACAGTTTGTATCAACTTAAATGACCAAAACCTGTTTATAAATCCTGCAGAAAAGATTTTGAACTATACAGTGCATTCGGAAAGTATTCACATTTTCCACATTCTGTTCCATTAGACTTATTTTAAAATTTTTAAATCTTTTTTTCTCTCATCAATCTCAAATTACGTAAGTATTCAGGCCCTTTACTCAGTACTTTTTTGAAGCACCTTTGGCAGCGATTACAGGTTAGAGTTTTGTTGGGTATGACGCTACAAGCTGGGCACACCTGTATTTGGGAAGTTTCTCCCATTCTTCTATGCATATGCTCTCATGTTCCGCCGTCAGGTTGGATGGGGGGGGGGGGCGTTGCTGCACAGCTATTTTCAGGTCTCTCCAGAGATGTTAGATCGCGTCACCACGGGGATGGTGCAAGCTTTTCTCTAGACGTGGCATTCAGGCCAAAGCGTTCAAGCTTGGTTTCATCGGACCAGAGAATTTTGTTTCTCATGGTCTGAGAGTCTTTAGATGCCTTTTGGCAGACTCCAAGCGGGCTGTCATGTGCCTTTTACTGAGGAGTGGCTTCTGCATTGGTGCAGTGCTGCCGAGATAGTTGTCCTTCTGGAAGGTTCTTAAATCACCACAGAATGACCATCAGGTTCTTGGTCACCTCTCTGACCAAGGCTCTTCTCCCACAATTGCTTAGTTTGGTCTGGCATCTAGCTCTAGGAAGTCTTACAAACTTTACAAACTTCTTCCATTTAAGAATAGTGGAGGCCAGAGTGTTCTTGGGGACCTTCAATGCTGCAGAATTATTTTGGTACACCTTCCCCAGATCTGTGCCGTGACAATCCTGTCTCGGCACTCTACGGACAATTCCTTCGACGTCATGGCTTGGTTTTTTGCTCTGATGTGCACTGTCAACTGTGGGACCTTATATAGACAGGCATTTGACTTTCCAAATCATGTCCAATCAATTGAATTTACCACATGTGGACTCCAATCAAGTTGTAGGAACATCTCAAGGATGATGAATCGAATGATGAATCGAGTCCAATTTCAAGTCTCATAGTAAAGGATCTGAATACTTATTAAAATAAGGTATTTCAGTTTTCGAACATTTTTAAAAACATAACAAAATGTGGAAAAAGTCAAGGGGTGTGAATGCTTTCCGAATGCACTGTACAGTATATATAGATTTATTTGAGAACTAACAATCAAATAAAAGCTAGACAGTCAGGGAGAATTGAAAATTCCAAAACTGGGCATTCAGGGCACATGCCCATTGATTTTGTTATAATGTTTGAGCAGAAAAACACAGCCTTAGCAATGGCAAAATGCACATAATTTCTGGAAATTTGCTTAGCATGGCAAAATTCTCTCAGCTCAATAGAAAAATGTGTAGAATTGCAGAAAATCGGCTTTAAAACAGCAGCAACAACAAAATATGCCACCAAGATATCTTTGCTTTTCGAAATAAGACTATGTTAGAATTACATTTTACACTTCCTCTTCCAATGAACTGTGGGGAGATCAAAATCATTTGACTGTCTACCAAATCTACTCATTTAAAATGTTGATTACTTCTACTTGTCATTATCATTCACCTGATGATAAGACAAGATGTGATTTATTTTTTTTGTTAACATATGATGCGGGTCCCTGGGTCGCCGGTTTGCCTGGACGAGGGTCCCGGGGACAAGAAAAGTTTGAAAACCCCTCTTATAAGGAACATCTCATGTCAAGCATATACACGATGCAAATCATCATTACTCAATAATTCATGCTCTCTTTTTGGTTTCCATATGCATTTCACACCTTGCATAAGAAGGCTTATAGTCAACAAGGTTGTTTCTCTTGAATAAATCATGATAAAATGCCCAGCCCAACCCAGCACAAGAAAGCAATTTGTTGTGTCACCTCAACATTCTTTCTAAGAGGGCACATTGTAAGCAGGCAATAATTTCTCCAGTTAATCACCTTCACAACTCACTCTAATCACATGACCCCACTGACATGCATGACATTGAGTTCAGAACACTGATTGAACGAGAGTCAGGAGGACTCTTGCACCCTTACACCACTGGCCATATGGAATGATGTGGTCCAACAGTAGGCTCCCTCTGTGTTTCTCGTGCTTCCCGTGTTTCCGGAGTGTTTCACCGAAATTCTGGGGAGGTCAGGCGACAAGACCGTCACTATGAATTAAAGACGGCACCGTGGCAACCAAGCGAAGCAACCGAGGCCGCTGAAATGGGCAGGATGACATTTTGCCTGACCCATTGAATGATTTCTCCTCGTACCGACTTGTGGTAGGATGTTTAACAGGGAAGTCAAACGGGTCACTTTGCGTGTGCAAGCATTGCACAATATATGTGCACATGAATGTTATTCAATCATTTCATTCACTCTGCTCGTGTGCGTCAGTGAGCGCCTGCAATGCCAAACTCAAAAATAGAACTTGGTTCTATTTGAGATGCTTGACACATTGCATGTCCTGCCTCCTCCACATCCTCATTGCTTTTCACAAAGACACAACCCACTTGGTTGCTTAAAAGACAAACAAGGAGATATTAATCAAAGATAACTAACTAAAAACCAACTTGTTTCCCTTTTTGATCTGTGTATTAGTCCTCGGAGTAGAGAAACACACAGTTGTTGTATGATGCGGGTCAAAATTCTACAAAGAA
The DNA here is from genome assembly GCF_036934945.1 of Oncorhynchus masou masou. Classification (NCBI taxonomy): domain Eukaryota; kingdom Metazoa; phylum Chordata; class Actinopteri; order Salmoniformes; family Salmonidae; genus Oncorhynchus; species Oncorhynchus masou. Next base: position 30,655,149 of record NC_088239.1, read on the forward strand.
CCAGCTATAATGGTGACCATATTCATGATCAGGTTAAATAACAACCCAACATTAATCTCCCAGGACAAACTGCTAGCAACAGCTATCTAGCTAAAAAGTCCATGAATGATTCCTGTGTGTTTCGACTACAGCTGGTTTTGGTATTTTATCCTGCGTGTCATGATTGCGTCTGGTGGGGATAGACAAAATCAACGTGCGCACATGGACGGATGTGCAGGGCCGGTGTAGCCATGGTGTAAGTTGAACAGCTCAGAGGCACATGAACGCCTCCACATTTTCTCACCTTGCTTTGTGAACGCGCTCACCACCAGGCCTGCTCAATACATGGTCCCTGCTCAGGGATCCCCTACGTTAGGGTTTGGTATTTGTGTTGTATTTCTTTTGAATCCGTTTGATCAAATACCGTTCTCATAGATAATGGGTTAAAAAACAACAACATCTGTACAATAAAATATCATAAAACATGGTTTCAATGATCATGGGTTAATTGAACAGATTTAATAGACATGTATTTCTAAGATGGAAGGTTACATAGAGCAGCGTTTCCCATAACATTAAAGCCATCATCCCGGAAACCCTAGACCCACTCCAATTCGCATACCGCCCCAACAGATCCACAGACGACGCAATCTCAATCGCACTCGACACGACCCTTTCCCACCTCGACAAAAGGAACACCTATGTGCAAATGCTGTTCATTGACAACAGCTCAGCATTCAACACCATAGCGCCGTCCACAAAACTCATCACTAAGCTATGGAGCCTGGGACTAAACACCTCCCTCTGCAACTAGATCCTGGACTTCCTGGCGGGCCGTCCCCAGCTGGTAAGGGTAGGCAACAACACATCTGGCCACCCAGGGGTCAGTGCTTAATCCCCTCCTGTACTCCCTGTTCACCCACGACTGCGTGGCCACGCACGACTCCAACACCGTCTTTAGGTTTGCTGACGACACAAAGGTGGTGTGCCTGATCACCAAAAATGATGAGACAGCCTATTGGGAGGTCAGATGTGATGTTGGCAGTGTGTTGCCAGGACCAACCTCTCGAAAAGGAGGGCCGAACACACCCCCACTCGCATCGACGGAGCTGTAGTGGAGCAGGTCGAGACTTTCAAGTTACTTTATGTCCACATCACCAACAAACTAACATGGTCCAAACACACCAAGGAAGTCCTGACGGGGGCACGACAATGGAAATTACAGAAAATACCTTATGACCTCTTATCCCTTGCACAAATAGCCTACAGCTAAGAAACTCTGAGGGCCCAGAATATTTTCTACAATGTTGCAAGTTTGCTAGCAAGAGCTTCAGGCTGGACAAAAGTTGATACAATGTTTCAAGTTCCTTGCAGACAGGCCATGCTTTGCCAATGTGATTTATAGGATATTTATTTTTATCTGGATATTTTCTACCTGCAGGCTGCAATGTTTTTATTTGTTGGCTTTATGTAGGCTATTTTTACATAGTTGGCAATGGCAATAGAAGTTAATTTTTAGGTTTGTATAATTTTGATTTGGATCGAATTTTGAGGAACCACATAACAATGATCTTGAGATAAGAGGTTATAATACATTAAATGAAACTGTTCCATGAAAATGTGCATTTGAAAACCATAATTGGAACACAGATCGGTAGAAATGGTAAGATAAATTGACACTTTTTTTTAGGTATCTTTCCTTTACTATTCATATTTTTGACAACTTTTACCTCACTACAATCCTAAAGAAAATAATGTACTTTTTACTCCATACATTTTCTCTAACACTCAAAAGTACTCATTCGATTTTGAATGCTTAGCAGGACTAGAAAATGGTCCCATTGACACACTTACCAAGAGATCATCCCTGGTCATCCCTACATCCTCTGATCTGCCAGACTCACTAAACACAAATGCTTCGTTTGTAAATGATGTCTGAGTATTTGAGTGTGCTCCTGGCTATCCATAAATTGAAAAATTTTAAAAATTCATGCCATCTGGTTTGCTTAACATAAGGAATTTGAATTTATTTTACTTTTGATACTTAAGTATATTTGAGCAATTACATATACTTTGATACTTTTTTTTGTCAGGGACAGCCCTAGTCCCAAACGTTTGGGCTAAAAACAAATGTTGAAAACTGAGATTCTCACAAACAAGGTGGTGCTCTCCGTTTTGCTCTACGACCCCCACAAGAAGTGCCACGGGACTAGTCTGAAGCTAACCGGTACCGCAAAAACAAAAATGAATGGAAGTATGGAGGTAGTTTTGTGCCTTTATTGATATGTGTAAGAAAATGAACGTTTTCCTGAACTTTATTATATCTCCTAGATATAGGACAGACACTTTTATGCCATTCATAAACGTGTTGTTCAATGCGTTTCTATGGGTTATAGTAGTAAAGGCCAAATTCATTCATATATTTTTTTTGATACCTAAAGAGGTCCTAAAATTCTAAATCAAATAGCTAAATGATCCATGGTATGACCATCTTAAAACAATTCCATATGTCAGACAAAGGCTGTACACTGCCAACAGTGAATCTGCAATGATACTTGCACACAGTAAGTGCATGTGATATTTAAGCTGCACTATGCAGAAATCGCTCTGCCATTTTCTGTTTGCTAGGATTCTAGTAGCTCACCTAAACTGAAATGTCACAAAACAAGAGAATCATTGTACAAGCTAAACTGCTCTGAAATAGATTTTCCATAACCAAAAATATTGTATTTTCAGCAGTTTGAAGCTGGCGTACAAAACTGAAAGTTAAAGATGCAAAAATGAAACTTATGAATGGGAAGCATAGAAATAGCTCACATAGAACCGATCTATCGCTTCGTAGACTTGCTGTCAATGAGAACAAGAGATCTATAACTCACATTTTATGTTGCAGCTTTAGTAGGCGACCTGTTAACGGGACAGTTGTAAATCATGCAGTGCCTTGAGTCACGATCGCAGATTTTAGAGAAACAACAAATGTCGGTACATATACAGTTGAAGTCAGAAGTTTACATACACTTAGGCTGAAAAACTCGTTTTTCAACCACTCCACAAATTTCTTGTGAACAAACTATAGTTTTGGCAAGTCGGTTAGGACATCTACTTTGTGCATGACACAAGTCATTTTACCGACAGATTATTTCACTTATAATTCACTGTATCACAATTCCAGTGGTTCAGAAGTTTACATACACTAAGTTGACTGTGCCTTTAAACAGCTTGGACAATTCCATAAAATTATGTCATTAGAAGCTTCTGATAGGCTAATTGACATCATTTGAGTCAATTGGAGGTGTACCTGTGTATGTATTTCATTTGCTCTTTGCTTGACATCATGGGAAAATCATAATAAATCACCCAAGACCTCAGAAAAAAAATTGTAGACCTCCACAAGTCTTGTTCATACTTGAGAGCAATTTAGAAATGCCAAAAGGTACCACGCTCATCTGTACAAACAATAGTATGCAAGTATAAACACCATGGGACCACGCAGCCGTCATACCGCTCAGGAAGGAGGGAAATGGGGGAGGCTTGCAAGCTGAAGAACACCATCCAAACCATGAAGCACAGGGTGGCAGCATCATGTTGTGGGGGTGCTTTGCTGCAGGAGGGACTAGCGCACTTCTCAAAATAGTTGGCATCATAAGGAATGAAAATTATGTGGATATATTGAAGCAACATCTCAAGACATCAGTCAGGAAGTTAATGCTTTTTGTGGGCAGAATTGAAAGTGTGTGCGAGTCAGGAGGCCTACAAACCTGATTCAGTTACACCAGCTCTGTCAGGAAGAATGGGCCAACATTCACCCAACTTATTGTGGTAAGGTTGTGGCAGGCTACCCGAAACGTTTGACCCAAGTTAAGAAATTTAGAGGCAATGCTACCAAATACTAATTGAGTGTAAGTAAACTTCTGACCCACTGTGAATGCGATGAAATAAATAAAAGCTGAAATAATTTAAATGTTTAAATGTATTTGGCTAAGGTGTATGCAAACTTCCGACTTCAACTCTAAGTGTCTTATATCGGCTGAAAACTTAAATTCTTCTTAATATAACTGCACTGTCCAATTTACAGTTGTTGTATTTCCACTCGTTCAATTTGCAAAGAAAGGAATCTGTGAATCTAACCCTAAACGTGGTTTCAACCAGTCAAATCACGTTTGTATTTATTCCTCAGAGAACGTAACCAGACTTCACTATATCATTAGAGGTGTAGTATATCCTATAGGACACCAAATTTGGTCAGAGAGCGACGCCTTCATGGCACGCCGATGACACGGGCCGGGCTTCACTTGATCGACTGTAATTTTATCAAATAAGCACCAACCCCGGGTCAAACAAAGCTAGCTAGATAGGCAATGAGCCGGGCTTTACGGGAGTGTCTGTCGCAAAATGTAGCTGCTAACCTTGTGCGACAGCAAGCCTTTTCCTTTTGGACAAACATTTTAAGAATATGGAGAGTTATGAACACTGGGTGTTGCAAATGTTGAACTTATAATATGGCTACGAATACTAGAAAAGCTCAAAGTCAAAGTATACAGATTTTACGATATTCTTTCAGAAAAATGTAATGTGAACGTCTCCTTCACGATTTGCCCAAATGTACCTGCGTGACTTCACACTAAATGTCATGCAGTTGGCTCATACTTCAAGTTATCCATCTGAAACTTTGCACATACACTGCTGCCATCTTGTGGACACCATCGGAATTACAATCAGAGTGATGGTTCAATGTGGGACCTTTCTATAGCACTTCAAAGATGGTGGTAGAAAAGTTTTTTTTCTTTGTATTTTCTATTACCAGATCTATTGTGTTGTATTTTCCTACATTCAATTCACATTTCCACAAACTTAAAAGTGTTTCCCTTCAAATGGTTCCAAGAATATGCATAGCCTTGCTTCAAGGCCTGAGCTACAGGCTGTTCGTTTTGGGTATGTCATTTTATATGAAAATTGAAAAAAAGGGGGCTATCCCTAAGAGGTTTTAAGAGACTGATAAGATTTCCAATGAAAAGATTGTCACCATTTGTTTATAATATTGTGGTCAATATATTTGAAAGTTTTATGAAAAGATTGTGTTTGGAAGCACTATTTCACAGTAATGAACCAACTTTTTTTCTTGATTACATGGAATTAATTTTATTGCTTGTAACCCAATTGAAGAATTTTGGATAGGTCATTTGAAAGCAAAAAATTATACATGAAAGAAGATGAAAATGTTATTTACTAGGTTTAACCAAAAAGGAAAAGTTGAAAGAAATAGGTTGCAACTTGAAATATTGCTTTGTTAATAATCAAATATAACAGTTATCATTGAATCATATTTGGTTTCAATTGAAAAAAAAAAAACGAACTTATTTACTTGTAACCAGTTTAAGTATTTTTTTTTAGGTTGATCCAAAGTCATCTTTTACAGTGTAGCTGGAACCAAAAGGGTTCTACCTGGAACCAAAAAGGGTTCTCCTGTGGGGACAGCCCAATAACCCTTTGGAACCCTTTTTCTCAGAGTGGCCAGTATCTACTACAGTATGGATACTCTAGTGTGGCATGGCACTTGCAACACCAGGATAGGATAGTAGATTTGATTCCAGCTGGGGCCAGCTATGTGAAAATGTATGCATGCACTAGTGTAAGTCGCTTTGCATGGCATATAACTGGTGCTTATGAACTAACCACACAAGTCTTATTAAAAGCTGAATACTGGGTGTTAGAATCCTGTCTGGCACTCCAGCTTTATGTGGCAGGAAGTTATTTTGTTTCTCCGGAGTGTACTGAAATAGCCCAGAGTGTTAATCAATAGTGCTAGCAAGCCCATTATTGCATTTAATCAGGCCTGGGATTGCTGAGATGAATTCCTCCGTCCGGCCACCACACCGGGATGACAGTGTCCTGAATACTCATTATTGCGTTAGTGTACTCATTATACACCTTGCCACTGCCGTACTGGACTGACCTTGTAAAGGACCTCCTCTATCAGCTCTCTCTAATTTACACTTAATTCCAGTACACAGTCCCCCAGAGGCAAGATAGGAGGAATGATACTGACATACCTGAGAAATTGCTCTGTGTGCATCCCAAATGGCAACCTCTTCCCTATTTAATGCACTACTTTTGACAAGGCTCTAGTCAAACGTAGTGCACTACATAAGGAATAGTGTGCCATTTGGGACACACACCATCACAATTCTGTGTGTTAATCTAGATAGTACATCCCAAATATTCCCAAAGGTAGGCTACCATAAAGAAGGCAGATATTTCTTAACACAGTATTCCCATTCGAGGCATAGATCTTTTCCTGGATTTATTTTATTTGGTTCTATCATTATCATAGTCTATGTTCTAAGAGCTCCTGACAACTTTCCTGAAAGAAAGTAGATTCCTCGAGAACACATCTGTTTTGAGCCTGGTGTGCTTTAGAGGGCCAGACTGCCATCTGGGTTGTACTGATTTGGCGCAAAACGGAAGAAACCGGACTGAAACAGGGATGAACAAATCAAATCAAATTTGTTTACATGCGCCAAATACAACAGGTGTAGATCTTACCGTGAAATGCTTAGTTATAATCCCTTAACCAACAATGCAGTTATGAAAAATAAGAGTTCAATAAATATTTTACAAAATTAAAAATGTAAAGTAACAATAAAATAATAACAATAACAAGGCTATATACAGGGGGTTCCGGTACCGGGTCAATGTGCAGGGGTACAGGTTAGTCAAGGGGGTAATATAATGAGGTAATATAGGTAGGAGTAAAGTGACTATGTATAGCTAAATAACAGTGAGTATCAGCAGCGTTAAAGGGGGGCAGAGTCAATGCAAATAGTCTGGGTAGCCATTTGATTAGCTGTTCAGCAGTCTTATGGCTTGGGGTAGAAGCTGTTTAGAAGCCTCTTGGACCTAGACTTGGCACTCCGGTACCGCTTGCCATGCGGTAGCAGAGAGAACAGTCTATGACTAGGGTGGCTGGAGTCTGACAATTTTTAGGGCCTTCCTCTGACACCGCCTGGTATAGAGGTCCTGGATGGCAGGAAGCTTGGCCCCCGTGATGTACTGGGCTGTACGCACTACCCTCTGTAGCGTCTTACGGTTGGAGGCCGAGCAGTTGCCATACCAGGCAGTGATGCAACCAGTCAAGATACTCTCAATGGTGCAGCTGTAGAACTTTTTGAGGATCTGAGGGCCCATGCCAAATCTTTTCAATCTCCTGAGGAGGGAATAGGCGTTGTCGTGCCCCCTTCACGACTGTCTTAGTGTGTTTGGACCATGATAGTTTGTTGGTGATGTGGACACTAAGGAACTTAAGGCTACCTGAACTTGTCCAATAACAAACTCGTTTTGGGTTTCCGTTTCAAAGCATTTTGCTATTGTTTGCCCTAATAAATACAACCCAGTTCATTTCCACCATTAGTGTCTCCATCTACTCCTAAAGGGAAGAACTTAGCCTTGACCTAAAGTGTGTTCTGGATGCTCACTGGGAACACTCAGAACAGAGCACCCTCTCTCCATTAAGCAGCCAGCCGAATATCTCCTAAGGCAGATCTCCCCTCCTGGAAACACGCGCACAAACTTGCCTGGAAACACGTACAGCGCAGCACAGCCACTTTGCTCTCTCTACCCATCTCAATAACCAATCAATGTCAATATTGTCTTCAGAGCATCTGTTTTGTTTTATGGCAGTGGCTCCGCTTCATCTGCCATCACACCATCCGTGGCAGTGTACAAAAGCTCTGAATACAGCCTGCTTTAGGATGTTTTACTGCAATGCAATACTAATGTATTACACCTCAAAAGGCTGAACTTTGGGTTTAGTGCAAACTCAGAATCCCATTTGCCCATTTATGACTCACGGCAATAGAAAAGAATATTAAGCAGGGCTTCCATTGCGTCCATTTCCAAATAAACATTGGATTATACTGCGTCATAATTCATGTGAGGTATTGAAAAAAGGAATGTTACAACAGCTGTATCTTGGTTTGGTACAGCTGAGAGAAGTTTATCATAATATTCCTTGTTAGTTGGAATTAATAGCCATTTATTTCACTGGAGAACAGATGCGAGCTGAAAATGTGAACATGATGTTAGATCAATTACACTCCAATTAAACGCGGCAGCTGTCGGGATTATGAATCTATGAAAACAGACTTTGCAAATCGCAGACCAACTGCTCAGTGATCATAATTTCACCATAGAGCACAAGATAGTTTGCTTGCGTTTCATTGGCTCTTAACCACCCGTGCTATATTGTTTGTTTTTTCGCATCGTTTGTAACTTATTTTGTACATAATGTTGCTGCTACCGTCTCTTATGGCCGAAAAGAGCTTCTGGACATCAGAACAGTGATTACTCACCTCGAAATGGACAAATATTATGATCATTTATTTTTACGAGTCGGACAGGAAGGATATACTCCAAACACCCGAACAGGCCCTCCTCCTCGTCATTCGTAGGAGAAAGAAACAGATTTTGCGGAAGGAGATCGGGGTGCCTTGTGAGGATCAGGCGACGAGTGGCTAATCTTCCTTTGCCATCTGTACTGTTAGCTAACGTTCATCTCTGGAAAATAAATGGGACGAACTAAAAACACGTATATCCTACCAACGGGACATTCAAAACTGTAATATCTTATGTTTCACCGAGTTGTGGCTGGACAATGACATTAATAACATACAGCTGGCAGGTTATATACTCTATCGGCAAGATAGAACAGCAGCCTGTGGTAAGACACGGGGTGGCCTATGTTTATTTGTAAACAACAGCTGGTGCACGATATCTAAGGAAGTCTCAAGGTTTTGCTCGCCTGAGGTAGTGTATCTCATGATAAACTGTAGACCCCACTATCTACCTCGAGAGTTCATCTGTATTTTTCGTAGCGGTCTACATACCACCACAGACCGATGCTGGCACTAAGACCGCACTCAATGAACTGTATACAGCCAATAGCAAACAGGAAAACGCTCATCCAGAGGCAGAGCTCATAGTGGCTGTGGACTTAGATGCAGGGATACTTAAATCAGTTTTACCTAATTTCTATCAACAATGTTAAATGTGCAAACAGAGGGGGGGAATAAAATTGTAATTAAAAAAAAAAACTCTAGACCACCTTTACTCCAAGCAAAAATTATAGCAGGAAGCACCAGTGACTGTCTATAAACAAGTGGTCAGATGAAGCAGATGCTAAACCACAGGACTGTTTTGCTAGCACAGACTGGAATATGTTCTGGGATTCTTCCGATAGCATTGAGGAGTGCATCACATCAGTCACTGGCTTCATCAATAAGTGCATCGGTGACGTCATCCCCACAGTGACTGTATGTACATAACCCAAACAGAAGCCATGGACCCCAACCCCTCTTTTACGCTGCTGATACTCTCTGTTTATCATATATGCATAGTCACTTTAACTATACATTCATGTACATACTACCTCAACAAACTACCAAGGACCACAGCTTTTACCCCCAAGCCATAAGACTCCTGAACATCTATTCAAATGGATACCCAGACTATTTGCATTGCCCTCCCCCTCTATTCTACACTGCTACTCAGTTATCTAGGCATAGTCACTTTAATAACTCTACCTACATGTACATATTACCTCAATTACCTCGACACAAAGACTCTGCACCGGTACCCCCTGTATTTAGCCTCGCTATTGTTATTTTACTGCTGCTCTTAATTATTTGTTACTTTTATCTCTTACCTTTTTAAGGTATTTTCTTAAAACTGCAATGTTGGTTATGGGCTTGTAAGTAAGAATTCTACTGCAAGGTCTCCACCTGTTTTATTTTGGTCGCATGTGACAAATAATATTTGATTTGATTTATACAGGCCACCTGAAAATAAACACTCTATCCACTGGGATGATTTATACGCACTGCCATTGAACATCGCAACTCACTGAATAGATCTGTGGGATGCCAGATGCCCATTGCTAGTGGGGAGAGAGCGAAGCCAATGAATCAAAGCAAAAGTTGACAGGATGTATTCGGAGATAAGGTTGACAACAGCAGAGCACATTGAGTAGAGAAACCGCAGGCTTTGAAGACACGCGTAGCTACCCACTGGGCTCAGACATCAGTTCAAAGTCTGGTTTTGATTTACATTTGGTAGAGTAGTCAACTAATGTGAATTCAATGTGAAATAAACAAACAAAAAAATGGCACCACATCATTGGATTTAGGTTCAAAGTTGGGGAAGAGTCGTTCAAAATTCTGACGCAGTTGTCGAATCAACACATCCGTCATTGCTGCTGTCAACTGCATCACAAGAGACATGCCAAACGGGAGATGTATAAAAAACATTATATACAGTTGAAGTCGGAAGTTTAAATACACCTTAAACTCAGTTTTTCACAATTCCTGACATTTAATCATAGTAAAAATCCCCCGTCTTCAGTCAGTTAGGATCACTACTTTATTTTAAGAATGTGAAATGTCAGAATAATAGTTGATAATGATTTAATTTCAGCTTTTACTTCTTTCATCACATTTCCAGTGGGTCAGAAGTTTACATGCACTCAATTAGTATTTGGTAGAATTGCCTTTAAATTGCTTAACTTGGGTTAAACGTTTCAGGTAGCCTTCCACAAACTTCCCACAACAAGTTGGGTGAATTTTGGCCCATTCCTCCTGACAGAGCTGGTGTAACTGAGTCATGTTTGTAGGCCTCCTTGCTAGCACACTCTTTTTCAGTTCTGCCCACAAATCTTCCATAGGATTGAGCTCAGGGTTTTGTGATGGCCACTCCAATACCTTGACTTTGTTGTCATTACGCCATTTTGACACAACTTTGGAAGTATGCTTGGGGTCATTGTCCATTTGCAAGACCCATTTGTGACCAAGCTTTAACTTCCTGACTGATATCTGTTGCTTCAATGTATCCACATAATTTTTGTTCCTCATGATGCCATCTATTTTGTGAAGTGCACCAGTCCCTCCTGCAGCAAAGCACCCCCACAACATGATGCTACCACCTCTGTGCTTCACGGTTGGGATGGTGTTCTTCGGCTTGCAAGCCTCCCCATTTTTCCTTCAAACATAACGATGGTCAATATGGCCAAACAGTTCTATTTTTTGTTTCATCAGACCAGAGGACATTTCTCAATAAAGTACAATCTTTATCCCCATCGGCAGTTGCAAACCGTAGTCTGTTTTTTTTATTGCCGTTTAGGAGCATTGGCTTCTTCCCTGCTGAGCGGCCTTTCAGGTTGTCGATATTGGACTCGTTTTACTGTGGATATACAGTGGGGCATAAAAGTATTTAGTCAGCCACCAATTGTGCAAGTTCTCCAACTTACAAATAAGTATTTGGTCACCTAAAACAAGCAAGATTTCTGGCTCTCACAGACCTGTAACTTATTCTTTAAGAGGCTCCTCTGTCCTCCACTCGTTACCTGTATTAATGGCACCTGTTTGAACTTGTTATCAGTATAAAAGACCTGTCCACAACCTCAAACAGTCACACTCCAAACTCCACTATGGCCAAGACCAAAGAGCTGTCAAAGGACACCAGAAACAAAATTGTAGACCTGCACCAGGCTGGGAAGACTGAATCTGCAATAGGTAAGCAGCTTGGTTTGAAGAAATCAACTGTGGGACCAATTATTAGGAAATGGAAGAAAAAAAACACACTGCCTTGATGTAATTACTTTCTAGTCATGCTTATGTGAGATGCAAAGTGCCTGTTTCCCTAAACTAAACCATTCCCTCTTTCCAGGTAGTCTGATGAGATACATACTTAATGGTTTATCTATGTCCCAAATGGCACCCTATTCCCTATGTTGTACACTACCTTGACCAGGGCGGGCATAGGGCAGTAGGCTGGATTCAAACCATAGACACGACCTCTCTCTACTGTAATCCTCTTTAATAAAGTAAAAAAATACTGTGAAATATTTATTCAATAAAAAAGAAAAAGGGAATGCACTATGCAGGGAATAGGGTGCCATTTGGGACACAAACTATATATCCCCATTGCCAGAAATCAAATGACAACACCTTCAGCTCTGTCATCAAACAGCCTCTATACTCTGATCCTGAATCTGTGGTTATTAATTCCACTCCAAGCCTTTGTTTAGCTCTTCAAGTAACTGATATTTATAGCTGCTCAGATATCACCTCTCTACCACCATCTCCTTTTTTTCAGAGCTCCCATGTGCTATTTGGTGTCATTACACACATACAGATGACACAGTACACCCACTCAGATCCGCAGTAAGCTACACAACACAAGTCCAACTGGGAATGGTATACGCTCTACGAAACCAATCAGTGCGCTTCCCGGCAACAGTGCAAGGCACACTGGGACTCATTAAAAACAATAACTGTCTCAAACACTCAGGCAGTCCACAGACACTGATGATGGAGACCAACCCCAGAAATATGTACAAAATCAAATTTTTTAAAATCACACAAAAAAACAAGCATGAATTTGAACAATGAGAGGGATTCTCCAATGATTGTGTCAGAATTCTCTGTGGGAATACGGCTGACTCATTCAGGATTAACAGAGACAGAGTTCCAAATGGCACCCTTTCCCCGTAATGCACTACTTTGTACCGGGGCCAATAGGGCTCTGATCAAAAGTAGTGCACACTAGGGCATACGGTGCCGTGTGGGATGCAGATGGTCAGCAGTGGCTCCAAAGCTAAAAAACAAAAACAACATTTTGATCAGTTCTCTTGAATGCTGTACCATTCTTCTCCCTATTCATTTCACAAAATTATTTTTCCAGTTAGAGTTTCACTGAGAGCATTGTGGGAACTTGTTGTTAGACTGGCACAGATCGAGACAAGGTGAAAGACCAACAGTCAGAGGGAATTAGACAGGACAGACATATAGACCTGCATTTCTATTGAGAGGCCTACTAAGAAACAGAGTGAAGTAAAATAATAATAATAATACATTGTCACATTCCAAAAGTACATACGGCAACTGACTCCATGATCAGATCCTGGTTCAGAGAGAGAATGAAACTGCAGGTCACCACTCCCACACAGACACTACACACACTGATTCAGGATCAGTGAGAGGACAGCATCCCTTGCTTATCATTCTGACAGGGGCACCAGAAACATTCACCTCTAAGCCACCTGGTAATAACCCTACTGTCTCTGCACTGCAAGGCAACCTCAACAAAAGGGACCATATATCCACAAAGGCTTCTGAATGTTACACACAGTGTTAAACTGGGGCAAGGCAGGGAAAACCAAATCAAAATACCTGTATAATGGCAGACTTCCCTGCCAAAACCAAAATCAACCAAGTTGTAGTATGTGTTATCCTTTCGAGATTACTACCATGCCAATAAGGAAATATCTATCTGGAGAAAGGAAATTTTAAAAAATGCTTACAATTTACATAGTAGATATCAGGTAGTAAGTATGTTTTAAGAATAGGACACCAATCAACTCATGGGCCACAGAGTTCTCATTTTTAAAAGGGGCAATCTGGGATTGGTGCATCTATTTAAGGATTTCTAAATTAATTATATACGTGTCTACAAATACTGTATAGCTCAAAAGCATGGTTAAAACGAATATTAGAATATTATACAGTAGTTGATTGTTTTAATCATCAACGTCACCCTGGGACACTCACTAAGTTTCTGTCCTGAAGTTGAACCCTGTCAATTAGCCTGCCCTGTTTTGATCTTCCATTTCCCCTGGTTAGTATTACTGAGAATACCTAAACGCTATCTTTTCTGTCTATTTTACTTGTGTTTTTCCATAAACTATACCTTCCGTGGACCATATGCCCGCCCAAAAGCCCATCTTTCGCATCGCAACACCTGGGCAGGTAAGTATATATTTTTTTACTTTAATACAAAATGGTCACATTGACCACGACTCTCGACTTACCATATTTGCTGTCAGCGAAGGTAGTTGAAAGAGACTGGCAAAAACACAACACAGCGAAGATGGAACACGGCGAATCCATTAGGCTACTCTTTACTAATCCATTGCACACCTTTGCTAAAACATCATACTGTCAGTTCTCGATAAAAGATGGTCGAAAATCGCTGGATGAGATAACAGCGAATTAAAGTAGGCGATTTGCGGAGCAATGTCTCGGGTCCGCCACTTCACTCCTGCAGTCGCGACAGGATTCAGCACCGCGAACAGCAACCTTCAGAAGGCGCCCCTCCTAAATTCTGACGTCAAACAGGCATGGCGAGGGGCCCGTGCATGGTCTCTGAGCATGCACCTCATGCATGAATCAATGATTTGCCAGTCTAACCACGAACATGGTACAGACACGAAATAAAAAGACAAAAGTGAAATTGAACAGAAGTTGATGCAATAAATACAACTCTAGCGTAGGCAATACAAGAAGGTAAAACTAAAATATGCAATACCAAAAAATTAAAGTGGGCTAGAGGGAAGTCTTTTTAAGTCTATCAGTTAGTCACTCAGCACACGATCTATATTTATACAGGGGACTCGTACCAGGGTTCAATCACCAGCTGTAAGGGGAATGCAAATGCACGACAAATGGCACACTTCCCCCCATCCCTCCCCCCTATAGGCCCTGTTCAAAAGCAGTGCACCAACAGTAATGTGAATGAACGCGTTAATAGTGGACTCAACATTTGAATAAACCTTCAAGTTAATATCACTTTCTGTAACAGTAGCATGAGAATTCTATAATAACATATAGTATATCATGGCTACTCAAGTGTATACAGAATACTTGTAAAAACGATAGGTTGGTTGGTTAGCAACAAAACCGTTGCACGCGCAAGCATGGGGTAAAACAGTTGTGGTTGGCTTAGATTGTTGAAATGTAAGCTTAATTTTGTCTACATAAATACATTTGCACAATGACCACTTGTCTCTCAAATACAACTTTACAGTTGTTGGTTCACCAGCAAGCGAATTTTAGCATCGACATGAAATCAGTGAGAACACCTCAAAACAAGATATGGTATCAACAACATGAAACAAACGACCCACTATCGATTCTCCACATCGCAGTTTGTCATTCTTGCTAGCAATCTGGCCATCAAGAATCAGAACGGGCCGACTTCTTTGCCATGGAAGCGCCCACATCGTTTTCGTGAGACAGCCAACATCTATGGTAAAAACATGCATGACTTACTTGACTTTTTTGCGCTCGAGGGAGCATGTTAGGTCACTCACAAACTTCCTCCAGTGGGTTCTGTGTTGGGCGGTAACCTGTGGGTTTCAGGTTAATTAAAGGTTGTCTGGAATGTCTGAACTGTTTGTGTTGGGTGGAGCAAAACTAAATGAAAACAAACAAAAATGTCCATCAATAAATTGTTCAAACATAGTACATATGATAAAATAACAATTTTAAAATGGTATAGATCAGATGATTTATTTCCTAGAGGCATTTTACAGAGAATCCACAACGACAAAGCTGAAACAAAAATTTCAATTTATTTTTAAACAGTGAACAATGTTACACACAGTTCAGTTTATGCAGCATATCTATATCTAGTAAGGCAATACATAAATCCAAAGCACAAGTTAAAAATCATTCTGCATAACCCATGATTACATAGAAAAGCTTTAAAAAATATATAGAACAGAACACAAAAATTGCTGACACTGGCAACACAAATACAATTAGAAAATGTTAAATATATGTTAAAAATGTTGACGTTCTCTCGCTCTTGTCCCCTTAATGGCTTGGCATCAGAAGCTCATTTAATGTATTGATAGCAGATTCGTAGATTACCCTGGAGAAAGAGAAAACATATTTTTAATGTCATTTTTAGGTTGCTATTTTGCCATTAAAATGTAAGTTGCACTGTCAAAATTCCCAGTTTACGAGAACTACATAAACTATGACATCATAGCATGGCAGCAACACAACATGGCAGCAGCACAAAACATGGTACAAAACATTATTGGGCAGAGCCCTATGGGCCCTTGTCAAAAGTAGTGAACAACAGGGACGCAACCATTGTAACGTTCGTTAGTCGAGTCACCTCTGGATGTGTCCTTCGTTCTCAGCCGTGACGGCGCAATGTTTCTGAAGCTGCCTCTGGATGGACACAGCTGTACTCTTCAGATCTGCCTTAAACGTCCCGGCTGGAAGAAAAACGGGCACAATCATTACAGGCCAGCCACACAGGACACGCAACTTCTTGCATTTGATTCGTTTAAATGAAACCTGGGCATAAACAACCGGCTCGGGCCCGAGAACAGTTGATAGAGTGGAACGGGTTCTGCTCACGCCGGGCAAAAGTTAGCAACTAAAAAAACCTGTAGCTCCTCTGTCAGAAACTAATCATAAATGTAAAAACAAAACATTGTTTAGGACCTAGATAAAAGGATGTCTTTATTCGCAACAGTTTTACTCACTCTGTCTGACAACTGCCAGAATGTGAAGAACTGCAGCCAATCCGGTCAGACCGTCAATGACCTCGGAGTCAACAGTTGAGTTGATCTCTGCCAGGTAGGCGCTGAAAAAGAGAAGAGACCTTGGTTCAGAAACTACAAAAGAAAAAGTACATTATTCCATTGTCTTTCTTTTTTTGCATTTGATTTAACACGGTCTTTATATGACATTGTGTGGTGGTGACCGTGTTTGTTTTGTCTGTTCTGTTTCTTATTTGTCTGTTCTGTTTCTTATTACTCCTTATGTGTGAAAAATCTATACAAAACAACAAAAAAGCCAGCGCAGTCAGAAAGCAGCAACTCTTGGGGAGAAGTTACCTGGTGACAGGGGGCGATTTGAGGAGAACATCCAACAAGATGCATGAGAGAGGAGGCAAATCCTGGACTGTCTCTGGTATTGTGACCTCTTGGGGATGTGTAATCTAAGACAGAAACGTTTTAAGATCAGCGCAAACAAAATATGACACGTGTTCTTAATACGCAACCTATAAACATTGTGAATCATATTTTCTATATAGGAAAATAGTGTTTGTAGTGAATCAGCCATCTTAGTTTGGTCTTACCCTTTGAAGGGAGTGTTGGCTTGCCGCCAGGGTTGCAGCACAGATGGTTGAAAACACCCCGTTTAGGGGGTTGGAGTCGAAGCCCGACCAAGCCTGAACGACCTGGAGGAAGTTTCCTAGAGCGGGAACAGCCGAGTGCCACAGCTACAACAGCCAGGGGAGAGAGAAACAACCTTAAAATCATCTATTCACATTTGCGAGCTGAACAGTGGCCATAATGTATCATGTGTCTAAGAGTAGGAGTGCAGTTTGGTCATTTAGATCACAATGAATACGATCACATGGATAGGGGGGGGGATAATCCTCAACCCTACTCTGAGAAGCTTGATACACATGACCCCAGTACTGCTTCTGTTGTTCAGCCAAATAGGTATTATTTATACACAGCCATTAACAATCTGATTGAAGAGACGACCTCAGGGTGCGTTTTTGATTGACACTCAAATCAGCACACACCAAACCAAACAGTCAATAAAAAGCCCTTTGTTGAGACGGCGACTGATGACTTCAGATGCGTCCCAAATGGAACCCTATTCCCTATAAATAGCGAAGGGTGCCATTTGCGAAGCAGCCATCCTCCACACCTCCTGGCCCTCCTCGGGGTCCTTCCTCAGGCGGCGAGCCATGACCTCCAGGATCTTCTGGAAGATGTTGGTAACCACGCTGAGGATGATGGAGGACTGGTCGTCCTGGGCCTGGTTCTCTGGGACGTAGTTCTCCACCACCTCCGTCAGCACAGAGAGCAGCAGTGGAACACACAGGTAGCCCTTCTCTGAGAACACAACACACACACACAGTGAAATTAGACTAGGTGCACAAGCAACAATCTACGTTTACAAATGTGCCTTATGGCAAAGTTGATTTACAGATCCAAAATGGCTCTAAAGTGGCATACTCCTTCATATTGACTCTGCA
Organism: Oncorhynchus masou masou; assembly: GCF_036934945.1. Taxonomy (NCBI): domain Eukaryota; kingdom Metazoa; phylum Chordata; class Actinopteri; order Salmoniformes; family Salmonidae; genus Oncorhynchus; species Oncorhynchus masou. The sequence continues at coordinate 30,672,972 of NC_088239.1, forward strand.
TGTCTCTGAAATTGTATCGGTGTAGTGTAGATAGCTATACTCACCAGAGAGGAGCACGACGGAGCACAGGTGAAGGACCTGCCCTTTGAACTCCTCGTCCCCAAGGCCCACCCGGATCACATCACTACACACTGTGAGGAAATTCTGCCAAACATCACAATAACGTTAGAGTAAAGAGGGACAGAAAACTTTAACATACAGAAACTCTTGCATTAATGTGTGTTTTTTTAATAGTAAATCAGAGTTTGTATTGACAACTGTTAACAACCTGTAATCATGCTGAAAGACCAAACAACTAAACTACAATACCAGTCAAAAGTTTGGACACTTACTCATGAAACGGTTTTTCATTATTTTTACTATTTTTTACTACATTGTAAAATAATAGTGAAGACATCAAAACTATGAAATAACACAAATGGAATCATGTAGTAACCCACTTAAAAAATAAAATAATGTTTTAACAAAATCTAAATATATTTGATATGAGATTCTTCAAAGTAGCCACCCTTTACCTTGGTGACAGTTTTGCACACTCTTGGCATTCTCTCAACCAGCTTAACCTTGAATGCTTTTCCAACAGTCTTGAAGGAGTTCCCACATATGCTGAGCACTTGTTGGCTGCTTTTCCTTCACTCTGCGGTCCAACTCATTCCAAACCATCTCAATTGGGTTGAGGTCAGGTGATTGTGGAGGCCAGGTCATCTGATGCAACACTCCATCACTCTCCTTCTTGGTCAAATAGCCCTTACACAGCCTGGAGGTGTGTTGGGTCATTGTCCTGTTGAAAGACGAATGATAGTCCCACTAAGGGCAAACCATGCTGGTTAAGTGTGCCTTGAATTCTAAATAAATCACAGACAGTGTCACCAGCAAAGCACCCCCACACCTACTCCTCCATGCTTCACGGTGGGAAAGAGATATACGGAGATCATCCGTTCACCTACATGGCGGTTGGAACCAAAAATCTCATATTTGGACTCATCATACCAAAGGACAGATTTCCACAGGGTATAATGTCCATTGCTTGTGTTTCTTGGAACAAGCAAGTCTTTTCTTCTTATTGGTGTCCTTTAGTCGTGATTTCTTTGCACCAATTTGAACATGAAGGCCTGATTCTCGCAGTCTCCTCTGAATAGTTGATTTTGAGATGAGTCTGTTACTTGAACTCTGAAGCATTTATTTGGGCTGCAATTTCTGGGGCTGGTAACTAATGAACTTATCCTCTGCAGCAGAGGTAACTCTGGGTCTTCCTTTCCTGTGGTGGTCCTCATGCGAGCCAGTTTCATCATAGCGCTTAATGGTTTTTGCGACTGCACTTTCAAAGTTATTGAAATTTTCCGGATTGACTTACCTTCATGTCTTAAAGTAATGATGGACTGTCGTTTCTCTTTTGTTATTTGAGCCGTTCTTGCCATAATATGGACTTGGTCTTTTACCAAATGGGGTATACAGAAGATTGCCCTCCCTTCCTTGTAACAACACAACTGATTGGCTAAAACGCACAAAGAAGGAAAGAAATTCCACAAATTAACAAGGCACACCTGTTAATTGAAATGCACCCCAGGTGACTACCTAATGAAGCTGGTTGTGCAAAGCAAAGGGTGGCTACTATGAAGAATCTCAAATATATTTTCGGGTTACTTTATAGTTTTGATGCCTTCACTATTGTCCTACAATGTATAAAATAGTACAAATAAATTACAAACCCTGGAATGAGTAGGTGTGTCTAAACTCGACTGGTACTGTATATCGCAGGACAATAATAACGTTCAATCACTAAACATTTCATTTTTTGTGCACATTTTTCCTGAGAACAATGCATTGCATAAGCCACCATACTATCTCAAGTGTTGGTGCTGGAGCCCTAGAGTTGGTGGAAGCAGCAGAAGTGAGTACCGAGATAAATAGGAGGGTTTATTTTCAATATCCGCTCACAGCAGCAGCCTTTGGGCGACAGACTCGAGAGAGTAATGGCAGAAATAACTAGAGAAGCCCATTTCAAAAGAACAAATGAGTCCATCTAGCTCGCTGGGAGTGGGCGGCATACAGCAGAGAGCTGATAGGCGAGAGAGTGTGGAATAACAATCTATAACCAACTAAGGCTTGCGCCCCCAAATGGAACCCTATTCCCTAAAAGTGCACTACTTTTGACCAAAAGTAATGCACTACATAGGGATTAGTGTGCCATTTGGAGCGCAACCTTAGAACTGAAAGCCTAAGAAAAGGAGAAGAATTGATCTGCTGACCATAAAACTATAAAGATGCTCATAGATTACCATGACTTAATAAATTGGAAAAAAGCTGTAACGGATTCTCATACACAGAACTATTTACCACAGCGGTTATTTTATGTCTGAAAGGTTCAGAAAAACACTGACAACTGCTGATGTAAAAAAGGCGTTGTGAAATACATTTGATTGACTCTCAATTGAGGTCATTGATTAGCTAGGAATTCCCCTCACCTGGTTTCTCTAGGACTTAGTTGGACACAAATGGAAAATAAATAACACAACCAGCAGACCCACAGCCCTCCAGGAATCGCGTTTGACACCCCTGAAGCTACCTCGGAATACTGAACACAGAAATAACACATAGGTGTACTGTACATAAACGCAGCGTAAACCCCATCCCGTGGTTGATACCTGCTACCCTATCCAGCAGGTTGTGCTTACCTCTACCACCTGCCTGGCGAGGTCCTGCTGCTGCTCAGTGACCCCTCCCTCACTGGGACTGACCAGGAAGGGCAGCGCCCTCTCTGCCACCCATGCTGCGGTGTTCTCCACAGAAACCAGGAAATCCCTGCACTCAGGGAACTGGGAAAGAAAAGACGTGGTTATAGAACAGAAAGCCCTGGTGGTTATAACGGGTGGTAAAAGGTGGTTATGGCCCAAACACGGCACAGACCAGTAAATAATATAATAAATAATATGTCGTTTAGCAGACACTTTTATTCTAAGTCGACTTAGTTATGCGTTGCATCATTTATTTTTTTAGATATTTTTTAAATTTTTTACGTATGGTGGTTCCAGGAATTGAACACACTACCTTGGCGTCGCAATTGCCATGCTCGACCAACTGAGCTACAGAATATCAGTTATATGCCAAATACTGTTCATTAGACCTGGGACGATAAACCAAATTACAGACACTGACAAAAGCCAACACGTCGGGGACATTTTGCTGATCGTTAATTATGATAAAGTGGCCGATACTAGACTGGAGATACCTTTGAAATAAAGTCTGCTAATGTGGATGATTGCTAAATGGGACAACCCGTAACCGCTGAACTCTGAAAACGTTCAGGAATTTGGGGAATTAGCTTGACTTGTAAAATATATAAAACACCGTAAGATACTTTCCAAATTAAAACATACATCAAAGATGTAAAACATCCAATTAGATAGAACCCATCCAATTAAATAAAGCTATTTAATATGAAGAGCATGAAATAATGCAAAAAATAAATATGCAAAATGCTCCATTCCACTCAGTAGTGCCTACTGTATTATTCATTATTACTTTATACAGTTTTCACCCAAATTGGTTTAGCACATTCTAAAGGAACAAACCTCTATGCTCTCAAAATAAATAATAAATCGGCAAAAAAAATATATATATACATTTTCTACACATTAATATTCAAACAAAACCCACTATGTAACATTTACAATTGCAAACTGTAGTTCGAAACAAGACTAATGATAGAAACAAGAGGATCCTCCAGAGCCATGGTCCCGTGGGCAACACTCCTCGCAACAAGCAAACGTGTGCTTTCCAGACAGGGTTCAATTGCCGTCTCCACCTTTCATGCTATGCATCTGACTAATAAAGGAAAAACACTATTTTAAAAAAGGTAGAGTGAGGGGTTTATTCATTCAGGAGTTAAATTAAACACTCAGTGTTGTAAAATAACCCATTGATGTTAATAACCCGAGTGTGATTGTGTCATTTTTCTCCTGGTGTGAAACACTGACACTCAAATCCACGCCCACCATTATCATATTTCCGAACATGCTTTATTGTAAGTTATTTTTTTTTAGAATTGTTTAAATATCTGTTTTTGTATGCACATTGATTGATTGATCTCATGTTACATCCTGTGTTAGGGTAAAACTAATCTGTTGAGGTATAGCCTTTTGATATGTAATGTAATGTCATAAAGGGTTACATTTGAAGGAAAATATATTCACTTACGCACTCACTTGAAGTCTACAGTTTTGATAAGAATTGAATGCAACAACTATGTCTCTGTCACTGGCAAACACATTCATGTGTGGTAATTCCAACGTTCACTAACAGGCACTTTGGGATATAAGCCAATATTTGCTTACAGTGCATTCGGAAAGTATTCAGACCCCTTGACTTTTTCCACATTTTGTTACATTACAGCCTTATTCTAAAATGGATTAAATTAATTGTTTACCTTAATCTACACGCAATACCCATAACGACAAAGTTAACTTTTTAGAAAAGTTGGCACGTTTTTTTTTTTTTTTTAAACAAACATCCGATTGACTTAAGTATTCAAATATTTTGCTATGAGGCTCGAAATTGAGCTCAGACGCATCCTGTTTCCATTGATCATCCTCAAGATGTTTCTACAACTTTATTGGAGTCCACCTGTGGTACATTCAACTTGTTGTGACATGATTTGGAAAGGCACACACCTGTCTATATGAGGTCCCACAGTTGACAGTGCATGTCAGAGCAAAAACCGTGAGGTTGAAGGAATTAGAGCCATAGAGTTCAGAGACAGGAATGTGTCGAGGCACAGATCTGGGGAAGGGTACCAAAAATGTCTGCAACATTGTAGGTGCCAAAGAACACAATGGCCCCCATCATTCTTAAATGGAAGAAGTTTGGAACCACCAAGAATCTTCCTAGAGCTGGCTGCCCAGCCAAACTGAGCAATCGGGGGAGAAGGGCATTGGTCAGAGAGGTGACCAATAACCGATGGTTGCTCTGACAGAGCTCCATAGTTCCTCTGTGGAGATGGGAAAACTTTCCAGAAGGACAACCATGGTAGACAGAAGCTACTCCTTAGTAAAAAGGCACATGACAGCCTGCTTGGAGTTTGCCAATAGGCACATAAAGACTCTCAGACCATGAGAAACAAAATTCTCTGGTCTGATGAAACCAAAATTGAACTCTTTGGCCTGAATGCCAAGCGTCGCGTCTGGAGGAACCCTGGCAACATCCCTACGGTGAAGCATGGTGGTGGCAGCATCATGCTGTGGGGATGTTTTTCAGCCGCAAGGTCTGGGAGACTAGTCAGGATCTGGTGAAAGATGAACAGAGTAAAGTACAGAGAGATCCTTGATGAAAACCTCCTTTGAGCCCTCAGGACCTCAGATGGGGGCGAAGGTTCACCTTCCAATAGGACAACGACCTAAGCACACAGCCAAGACAACGCAGGAGGGGCTTCGGCACAAGTCTCAATGTCCTTGAGTGGCCCAGCCAGAGCCCGGACTTGAACCCAATCGAACATCTCTGGAGAGACCTGAAAATAACTGTGCAGTGACGCTCCACATCCAACCTGACAGAGCTTGAGAGGATCTACAGAGAAGAATGGGAGAAACTTCTCAAATACAGGTGTGCCAAGCTTGTATACCCAAGAAAACGAGGCTGTAATCGCTGCCAAAGGTGATTCCACAAAGTACTGAGTAAAGGGTCTGAATACTTATGTAAAAAAATCTACAATCCTGTTTTTGCTTTGTCATTATGGGGTATTGTGTGTAGATTGATAAGAAAAATATACATGTAATCCATTTTAGAATAAGGTTTTAACGTAACAAAATGTGGAAAAAGTCAAAGGGCCTAAATACTGTATATCCTAGTGTGCCTTTAGAGTGAACGTTGGAAATATCCCCCCATGACTGTTTGTTATTAACTTACTAAATGCATTTGCATGTCCAGCCTCTATCAAAGGCTACATAACATATGCAAATCTAAGTGTGCTCAAATACCAGAAGCTACAAATTTGATTGCCTGTTTCCTTCCTAGCCCCGCAAAATGATATATTTGACTTGCACAGGCCATTTGACCAAATTGCGATAACCTTCAGGGTGATGTTTATTTCCCATTGAAATCCAACCAAAATGGTGGATTTGCAACATTTAGAATAGTTCATCAGGCACATTTTGCATTCAGACTGACTACAAGGTAGAGAGTATAAAGTTGACAAGACAACATAAACCATATTTAGTGGCTCTACAGTCTCAATAACGGGTGCAATAAATCCAACCACTAACAGATTAGAGTATATAATAAATAAAAACAATGATTTATCTTTGTGCTGCATAATATAAATAACAATCAACGTACAAACAAAGACAAACAAATCATTTGAAAAAAATGGACCAGCAAAACAGCTTGCTGGGAAATATGTTAAATCAGCCCCTGACACCATTTAAAATGTATCTTTCCGACATTTTGTAGTCCTCTGTAGGTCAGTTGGTGGAGCATGGTTTTTGCAACGACAGGATAGTAGTGGGTTAGATTCCCCGGACCAACCTTCCGTAAAAAATGTATCCATGAATGACTAAGTTGATTTGGATAAAAGTGACTGCTTAATGGCATACGCTGTAGAGTTATAAAGCAATACATAATAATTGCGTAAACAATACTTAGTATAAAATGCATCCTTAAGGGATAGTTCAACCAAATTACAAAAGTTACATAGTTCATTGACTGCTTAAGGGCAAGAAAACCAATGTCATTTGGGCGAACTATCCTTTAATTGGACCAAAATAACCAAACAGGAAATATATTGCACATCAACTCCTCATTAGAAAACATGTATATAATTATTTGATTTAAAATAAAGTTTGCATTCAATTTCAATGCATTAACTCCCGTACACAATTTGAATAAAATTCATAATTCCAAATTCTATTCCACAGGATGTTTTTATTTTCCAATTTAAATTCTATTCCAAGGATGTTTAATGTTCAGTTCCAATTAAATTCAGACAGTCTAAATTCTAATTCAATTCCAATTAAAATGTTTTGAAGATTGCTGCAATTCCAAGTAAATTCTCCATATCCTGCTTGAATTGTAGTTGGAATTTGAAATTCAATTGGAATTGACCAACCCTGATGATAATTCTGTCAATTTATCGTGTGCAAAGCACAACCGTACACAGATTTGAGGAGTCTGAATCGGTCTGTTTTGCAGCAGAGGTAGAAGTATGTAGGTGATAGAACTCACTTTGTGGTGTAGATGGGCACTGAGACGTGCGTGAAGGACAAACGCCCTCAGTGCTGTTTCTGCACTGGGAACATCGGCCTGGGCCTCAGAAGAGCTCAGACGGGAGTACAGCACCAACTGTGGAGGCAAACAGGACACAGGATCACACCTATGCCTATCACAGCACATATAAGCAACATAAAACAAAATATATCTACTGTACCTTCCAGGCCCCGAGGGCTTTGTGCAGCTGTTTGAGCTGGCCATGCCTGAAGGCCAGTATGCAGTCCCGCGTGGAGGTGCGGCTGACCAGGTACTCCAGGTAATCTAACCCCAGGTCTGGCTTGGCCTCCACTGTCTCCTGGATGCGCACTTTCCGACTGGTGTTCCCGTTGCCCTGTGAAGGACAAGTGGGAGCAGGAAGGGGGGTTATGGCCATCCAATTTCCTGCAATTCTACACATTTCTCCATGGAGCTGAGAGAAAATATGGCCGTTTTAAAGATAATTTCCTGCAATTCTTTGCCTTTTGCCATGGCTAATGCAATGTTCTTTTGCTCAAACATAAAATAGCAAGTCGCAAAATTAATCCCATTATCTTGGCGTTAATGGATTTCGCCTTTTGAGTGGTCTCGCTGAAATGTTCTTACTCTTTCAAATGACTGCTCGACTTGAACTTGTTTAGCTGTTGGAAGTGTGCGCTCAGTATTTTTCTGCTTTTGTTCAGTGTAGCGCTGCATTTTCCGTGATGTATTACGTCATCTACTCTCGTTATATACGTATGCAGGTCAGCTTTGACATCGGTGTTAAACTCGACATCGGGCGGTACCGATGTTTGCATTTTTAGCTAATATCGGCCGATTCCGATATGCTCACCGATATATATCATGCATCTCCAACATACAACAACTTCGCACAGCCATCGAGGAGTGGGACAGCATTCCACATGCCACAATAAACAGCTTGATCAACTCTATGCGAAGGAGGCAAATATCTGTGACCAATAGATGCATATCTGTATCCCCAGTAATGTAAAATCCATAGATTAGGGCCCAATTCATTTAAATTGACTGATTTCCTTATATGAACTGTAAAATCTTTAAAAATGTTGCATATTGTGTTAAGTTTTGTTCAGAGTAAGAAACAAAAATAAAATTGTCCAACCCATTGGGTATCTCACTACACCCTCATGGTCTTGAAATATGCAGCTAGACAGATTAAAAAAGTAAACTTACATTCTAAAACTTCTGACAGCCAACTTTCTAACTCTGCTCATAACTTCTGGGCTTTACAGCACTCCCAGAAGGCATGAATTATTGAGTTATTGTTTAGTTTCACACTTAAAATATGACTGCAGTTGTGCTGTAGAATCTGAATTTTGTGTCTCTTGTATAATAAGGATTTCAATGGCAGAATCCCTAGACAACATCTCAGTGGTTAATTTGGATATTTATATTTTAGGCCTAAAATATAAATATCCCAAGAAGCCACTGAGGGTCCACTGAGGCATAACAATGTATCTGTGTCTGTGTCCCAAATAGCACCCAATTCCCTATATAGCGCACAACTTTTGACCAGAGAACATATGGGCCTTGATCAAAAATGTGTGCAATATATAGAGAATTGGGTGCCATTTGGGACACATCCTTGGTGTGTTACTTACCGTGGCGGTGGGTAAGGCCTCAGTGAGCCAGTCGGTGATAAGCTCCAGGACGTGTGCAGCCTGGCCCCAGCTACACAGACACTCGATGATCTGACTGTACTGGGACACCTTGGCCCCCGCCTCTAGCCTCTTCAGCCTGGACAGCACCCCACAGCTGGAACACAGGGACCAGGAGGGGACAGTGTTAACGCGTGTGCGTGAGTAAGTGATTGAGTGAGAGACAAGAGTCTGAAGTGGAGACAAAAACAAAACAAACACAAAAAGACAAGTTAGCAGGACCCCCACTGACCTGAAAGTGGGGACTGAAGCTGGGGGCAGTAGGGAGGCCAGTTGGATGAGGGGAACTGTGCAACGCTCCTCCTGAAAGAGATAAAAGTGAGGACACCTTAAAAGATGTGGAGGATATCTAGGGTGCATCTCGCTTCTCCCTGAAGTGTGCACTCTCACTACTCCTCACACATTTAAAAACATTGGATTGGTGTAGGCATGGGCTAGAGGGAGTTTCAATATATCAGTCATTTCCTTTAAAATCCATGAATGGGAGTGAAGCAGTGCACAGTTTGGGAGAAAGGAGAGACTATTGGGACGCTCCAGTCCACCTCATACCTGGAAGACGTTGAAATACTTGGGCACGACGGAGCCAAACTTGGCAGCGGTGTACTGGAGGGCGTCCTTGTTGAGCTCCAGGGCTTTCCGGATGCTCCTCCACAGGATCACCACCACCTCCAGCAGACTGGCCATGGACGCTGTGTCCTTGACCGAAAGGACATCCTCAAGAACCTGAGATTTGAAAATCAACTAAAAACTGTCACTCGGCAACTTGTGGTGGTGAACAGCTGAGTGATGGGGCTGGAGGCATGTAGAGTTCAGTAGGTACCCGCACTCAAACCATAAAAAGCCTTAGCGTACTCTCATACTGGCTTTCTGCACTAGAGTCATGTAAGCACTCTTAAATTCAAAAGACTGACCCTCCATAAGATCAAAATGATCGTTTTAACCATGTTTTGAAGCTAGACAGTGCTTACAATGGAGTAAAACAAGATTGTATTTGGGGTTTTGATGGGGTACGACAGTTTAACTCGTGAGGCATCTAGAAGTTAATTTATTTTCTTCAAGAAGGGGTGGGAGGTACAATTCCCAGACTGCAATTTGAATGATAAACATGTATCATTATAGTACATGAATTCCACTGACAAACAAGAATCTCCTTGGTCTTGTAAGTGATCCAAAAATCAGTCTTACACTAGCGTTCTCCTTGTTGATCGGGTTGGTCTTGTTCGGGTCTTCAGTCTGGATGCAGGCATTCAAACACCGGCGGATTGTCAGCATCAGCTTGACTGGGACACAAGAGGAACAGTAAACAGTCTGGGGATTTTTAACAACTTCAAATGACTCACAACAGCTACGAGCTAGATATGTATGTCTTTAAAAAAAATAAGATCTACTGGGGAATAAAGACCTATGACTTCAATAAAAGTAAACTTCCAAGGATCAATGAAGGCTTTAAATCCCACATATGCCGACAGGCGCTACTTAGCTGCAGGCCAAACTCACCTACTGTATGTTGGTGGGGGACGAGTATACGTGGGACAAACTCACCTATGTTAGTGGGGGCAGTGTAGATGTGCGAGTACTGGTAGAACTTCCTGGCTGCCTTGGGGTTCATCTGAATCAGAGTGACACAGCGCTCACACCACACCTCCTCTGATTGGTTGACGGGGAAGAAGGAATTGAAGAGGAGGTTGACGATGCGCTTGGAGACGGGCTGCGAGTCGACAGCCAGACGGGCTAGCAGGTGTTCCATGGAGGACACTTTCCAGAACTGGCCAGGTGAAAGAGGGGGTGTAGGTCAGGGTGAGCACCACAAGTAAATGTCTGGCAGTATTACCCGAGGTAGTGGCGGTATCAAAAAGGTTTATGGCCTTCGCATACAAAATGACAACGAAGATATCAACGGCCATCAAAATTATTAAAGGGCTTCAAAACAAGTCTAATAAATGCGAAGGTTGGACATGAAACAGTTTACAGGCAGACAAATAATAAATGGCATTGAGGAATTTATCGTGGCAATTCAGGTATTCAATTTATTGTCAAATGTCAACTTTTTTTTCTTTCTTAGAATACACTCATATAGTACACTGAGTGTAGAAAACATTAGGAACACCTGCTCTTTCCATGACAGGTGAAAGCCCTTATTGATGTCAATTCAATCAGTGTAGATGAAGGGGAGGTTAAAGAAGGATTGTTAAGCCTTGAGACAACTGAGATATGGACTGTGTATGTGTGCCATTGGAGGTTGAACAGGCAAGAGAAAATATGCCTTTTAACAGGGTATGGTAGTAGGTGCCAGGCGCACCGGTTTGTGTCAAGAACTGCAACGCTGCTGGGTTTTTCCACCCTGAACAGTTTCCCATGTGTATTAAGAATGGTCCACCACCCAAAGGGCATCCAGCCAAGTTGACACAACTGTGGGAAGCATTGGAGTCAAACATGGGCCAGCATCCCTGTGGAACGCTTTCAACCCCTTGTAGAACTCGTGCCCCCAACGAATTTAATCTGTTCGGAGGGCAAAAGGGGGCACAAGTCAATATTAGGAAGGTGTTCCTAATGTTTTATACATTCAGCGTACATTCTTATTGTAGCAGTTTTTTTTTTTATATTTAGTGTTAAAATAAAATATGTTGCGCATTTGCATAAACACACCGTGTATATTTGATGACATGAAACAATTAACATAAAAGGGGAGGAACAGGGATTTACACCCAACAAAACATAGTCTATCCTACCTGCACTCATCTGCGTGGTCTATGCCTCATTAATTACTGTTCTCACCTTTTCTGGCATAATTCAACAAGTGTGTCAATTGCAGGATACGCTCAGAATACAGATCAACACACTTGGTTCTAGATTACACCTAGCACACTTTACACCGTTTGCAAGATCAGACACAACATCCCCATCATCCAGGTGCTCATTTTGGTGAGTTTCTTTCATTTCAACACATCTGAATTGGTAAACATTTCAACTGTATTAAAATGACTTTCTTTCAGTTCCACAAAACATATCATAAAAAAAGAAAGAGGAGGAAGATCACTTCTTTCTTATGACGCAAGTGTCAGGACAGTGCGATAAATCCCAGATTAAGCTTCAGCATTCTTATAGATTCAATTGAAAGACATTGTGCCCATTTCAGCCATTTACCGGGGTGTGTTTGACAGGTCATTACGAACATTTACGCGGTCATAACATTTAAATGGGGAGAAGTAAAAAAAAAAGACAAGATAAGAGTCTCAGAAGTCAAATGAAAGCAATCCACCCAGAAAGATTTAAGAGACGAGTGGATTCCGCACCCCTCAAACACAGGAAAAAGATGTCTGAAAAAGACAGATCCCCAGATGGGCGGGGCATGTGCGTTGCTAAAGACGTTCATACGGAATATGTACCTATGCACGCCTGTACAATGCGAACAAACACAAGCGGTGTCTTACCTTGGCGGCCCGCACCGCTTTAATCTTTAGCAGCATGTCGAGGAAGGCCACGCGTACTTTCTCAGAGGTGTCATGGAGGCTGTTCTTCAGAGCTGGCAGAAGCTGCTCAAGCAATGGGTGGCTGTAGCCATTGTCCAGTACGATGGTCAAACACTGGAGAGAAGATTTAACAATGACTGGTGGCGATCTAGGGCCTTATTCTAAAATATATCAAATTGTTTTTCTCCCCTCAATATACACACATTCCCCATAATGACAAATCAACAACTGGTTTAGACATTTTTGCAAACGTTTTACAAATAAAAACTGAAATATCACATTTACATAAGTATTCAGACCCTACACTCAGTACTTTGTTGGTAGAGATTACAGCCTCAAGTCTTCTTGGGTATGACACCACAAGCTTGGCACACCTGTACTTGGAGAGTTTATTCCATTCTTGCATTGCTGCACAGCTATTTTCAGGTCTCTCCAGAGATGTTTGGGTTCAAGTTCGGGCTCTGGCTGGGCCCGGACTTCAGAGACTTGTCTCGAAGCCACTCCTGCGTTGTCTTGGCTGTGTGCTTAGGATCGTTGTCCTGTTGGAAGGTGAACCTTCGCCCCAGTCGGAGGTCCTGAGCAGGTTTTTCATCAAGGATCTCTGTACTTTGCGCCGTTCATCTTTCCCTCGATTCTGACTAGGCTCGCAATCCCTGCCGCTGAAAAACATCCTCACAGCATGATGCTGCCACTACCATGCTTCACCGTAGGGATGGTATCGGCTAGGTGATGAGCAGTCCATGGTTTCCTCCAGACATGACACTTGGCATTCAGGCCAAAGAGTTCAATCTTGATTTCATCAGACCATAGAATCTTGTTGGTCAGAGTCCTTTAGGTGCTTTTTGGTAAATTCCAAGCGGGCTGTCATGTGCCTTATTTTTTATTTAATCCATTTTAGAACAAGCCTCCAACGTATCAAAATGTGGAAAAGTGAAGGGGTCGGAATACTTTCCCGTATGGCACCCTATTCCCTATATAGTGCACTGCTTTTGACTAGAGCCTTATGGGCCAGTCATGTTCTACTATATATAGTGTTCTAACAGTATTCAATACTGGGGTCACCCACCTTGAAGACGGAGCAGCGGACATCAGGGGAGCTGGTATCATTGGCCAGCTCTACCACCAGCTTCTTGAGGAAGTCGGTGATGACGGTGGGGGGATGACCTCCCAGCACTTGGCCAGGATCTTACAGACCCCCAGGGTGGCTGTGGAGCGCACCAGGGGCTGAGGGTCCTCCAGCAGGCTCTGACATATTACAAACAGACACACAGGAACAGACAGGAGAGCGCTTCAGAAGATTGATGAGACGCAAGGAATAAACAGGAATACTGTACAGTGCTGATAAAATAGGCTCACTACACTTGAACTATTTGACCCTTTAATCTACACATGGAAACATTCTATGCTGATTTGGGAATGTTTTGTAATACCAAACTGTCGTACTCGCTCAACTTCTGGCATTTTTGTTTTTGGAGTTTCAAATACATTAAAACGACCACTTGGAAATTCAATGTCATAATACATTGACTTACGACCAGCGTGTCCAGTTGTTTCTGAATGGTCTCGTCCATCTTCTCACTGCTCTGGCTGGGGTCGTGGATAGGGAAGGCCTCTGTGAATAGCAGAGTGGCATTGGCCCGGACCTCAGAGTTGGCAGCCTACAATGATAGCGAGACGATTTCTTCATTAGTTCAACTAAGGGGGAGGCACTATCCAGAAATAAAGAGAGTATGTGTGTGAAGGGGACTTTTGACAGTACACTTAGCGCTCTCCAGAGAATAGGCTTGTAGAGTCTGTAGAGCATCTCATCCAACCCGTGGCGGCCCTTCAGTTTGTGAAAGTAGCTCAGTATCTAGAGAGAAGGGAGAGTTCAGTCAGTCACACACATAAAACACAATCAACAATTGCAAAGAATATGTCAACTTTGTGGCAAAGTAAGCCAGCCAGAGGTTTGCTGATATGATCTGGTCCTTTGTAGCTCAGTTGGTAGAGCATTGGTATTGTGACACCAGAATAGGGTGGTTCAATTCTCCAGACCTCCCATTCGTCAAAATAAAAAAATGTATGCACGCATGACTACGTTGCTTTGGATAAAAGCGTCTGCTAAAATGGCATATATTATTATATTATGCTAAAGTCTTAGCAGTCTTGATATGAAAGAAGAGAATATATATATATATATATTTTTTTTTTACAAGTAATGTATGCTGTTGAAGTATTACTCTGTCCACATCCCAAGTGGCACCCTATTCCCTATATGGTGCACGAGTATGGGCCCTGGTCAAAAGTAGTGCCCTATAGAGGGAATAGGGTGCCATTTGGGACGTGCACAGAGTCAAACGTGCACACCCACCTGTCTGACTTTGGCATGGACGGGTGAAGACCTGTGCAGGAGCACAGCGTGCTGCATGAAGTCCTGGATGCAGGTGCTCTCTATCTGCTCCAGACCTAACCCAGAGGCCTTCTTCCAGGCCCGGCAGTAGATCTCAGCTATGTGGTCAGTGAGGGAACTGGGAAAAGAGTTCAACCAAGGAGTCAAAAACAACAACTGGTATATCATCATGAATTGAATAGTAGAAAACCACTCCCTCCTGACAGCTACCTTAGAATAAGAAAGCCTTGACCGAGCCACAACGGACCATGTCCTGTTTACGCAGCGGGAGGAGCAACTACACCGCCTGGACAGGACCCTAGTATGTGACAGGGCCCCACTACAAATCAGGGGTCCCCAATTACATTCAGCCGGCAGGCCGAACAAAGTTATATATTATTTGTACTCTGTAAAGTGACCGTGAGAAGCCCAAACAGATACACTATTTGACAAAAACAGAATCATTTCACACCTTGATTACATTGGGATACATTCATATATGCCTCTATATTTGTGTGTGGGAATACTTGGGAACAGATTTACTAAATTTAAATCACTTTTAGCTGATATCCTGGTAATTTTACAGTCCTTAATGTCCAACTCAAAAAATAATTATAATGTTTTTGCTCAGAAAGCTTGGAAGGCCAAATAAAAATCACTCGCTGGCCACCTTTTGGAGGAACCCTGCATGCGGAGTGCCAAGCAGAAGCATCGGGTCCCATTTTGTAAGAGTCTTTGGTATGACTCGACCAGGGATGAAACCTTCAACCTCCCAATCTGGCAGACATTCTAACAAGGCCAAACTAGAAATGCAAACACTTACTTTGCAAAGTAGGGCAGCTGGTTTTTGATGGTTCCATGGATCATCCGGATGAAGTTGACATTCCAGCTAAAGAGGAACACCATCAGACGCTTTCCCTGCCCAAGAAAGTCATGTTGTCAGAACAACAATGTGAGCATGATACTGTAGGACACACACACACACGACCTGGGTTTCAAATACTTCAAAAATCGGTTGAAAAACAGAGCGTTTGCTTGAGCCTGTCTGGAATAGCAGATGTGCAGGGGTTGCAGTCTTTTCTATTGTTATATTAAGCCAGGCAAGCTCAAACAGGCACAGATAAAGTATTGAATACATTTGTTTATATATGTGAAACCCCGTTCTGACACACAAACTTACATCTTCGTTTCTGATGTGATTGACACTGAGGAAGCACTGCAGCAGCAGATCGATCAGCTCCTTGTTGTCCTCCGATTGAAAATCCACAGTCAGCAGCACCTCATGGAAACCCCACAGCCTTCGGATCTCAGCCACCTGAGAACACGTGGACAACGCAGCGGCAACATTCAGCAACCCCAAATACAAAACTGGTCGATGCCACACAAGACAAAATGTGACAAGATTAGACCAACGGTTACTACAGAGAGAATTATTTCCCACAGATACTCAGAGAGACACACTTCGGAGAACAGCCCAAAATGCAGATGGTTCGCTCCACCAATTCGGTGCCTTTTGAGAAGTGGCAATTAAATGCTTCACAACAAAGTTAAGTTGTTCAAACATTTCTAGCCTGTCTATCTATTTATGGGTAACAGGGTTGACGTGTTATGCTCGACCAATTCAGTTATCCACCACAAAACAGACAAAAAGATTAGAACCAGCTCACCTTTTTTTACACTATGATTTGACTATTAGATGCTCAATGTTTCTTTAGATTTTTTTTAATGAATAGTTTTACCATATTAAAATGAGAGTTCAGTTCACATAACAGGGTTGACCTTAAAATGAAGGACAGACGTAAAATGAATGACTAATCATCTCCAGAAATGACTTGTCAAAGCAACAAAAAACTAGGGCTTTACAATGGTGAGATTTTGGGGTTGAGAGTTAAACTTCCTAGAAGTCACAGAGAGTGCATGGGGGGACATGGCAAAATGTAGAATTGTCAATTTAGAAAGTCTTTGTTCATATAAAATTAAAATGTAGTGCATTCTCCATGTGCTCTATATTCAAGAGAAGTTCATAAAAAAATGCTATATTTGTGCACAATTTAGACAAAATATCAAATGGGGCACAAAATTCACAATTTTCGTGAACCCCCCAGATTCTGCCTGCGACAAGAGCGGATCCATCTCACTTGTGCAGAAAAAAGAGGATCACACAGACCATCATCGTATATCACTCCACTGAAAATATCCATCTCTCTCAGATAGAACTGAAGTCTTCAACTCTAGTGTGAGATAGAAATCAGATAAAGTACATACTCTCAAATCAAATTCTTCAGATGAGCACTGAATGAGAGTGCCAGGTGATTAGAAAGCGCTCGTCTGTTGTCGAGACCACAGAGTGGACATAAAACAAATTTAATGAGGCCAGTCATTCACTTTTTGACTCCTGATGAAGATGATTAGGGATTTATGGGGCTTGACAAAAACAGAGGAGGAAAGACAATCAGATATGGGGCGAACAAAAGCCCCCCAAAAATGAAGGAAACATGTAGCCTATCATTCTGTATTTTCCACCAAAATAACTGTGATATATATTTTTCAAGCAATCCTACGAAGCCTGCTAGAGAGAAAGCAAGACCGACAGAGAGCAAAATAGAAAAGCAACGACAGGCTGTGTTGGTGCTAAAGGGCACGTACTGGTTTCTTCAGTATGAGAGTCTTCTCCAGGCATACGAGGAAGGCTGTGCGGCCCAGCTCTTCTTTCCCCAGGAGGCCTTTCTTCCACCAGGCCTCACACAGACCGTGGACAGCCTGCCGCAGAGGCATCTCAGAGGCAGGAAGATAGGGCAAGACACCTGGAATTGTTCGACAGAGAGACAAGTTTTTTTTTTTTTTTTTTTTTTGAACTGGCTATGAAAAGCACTACAGAAGTTAAATAAAATCAAGGATACAGGGTTAATATTCAATAAAACTAAGGCACTCACCATTTAATATGTTGGCGCACTCTAAGAGAGAGTTGTAAGTGTCACCATCCTCAATGACTTCAACCGAAGCCGTGACCACGAGAGTCACTCCCTCAAGAACAGATATGGTGTGCGTCTGAACAAGAACGGTAAAGATGAACACCTCTCAATCAAGGAATAGTACACAACACTTACATTAGATGTAAGAGATGAAGTCAGAGCAAGAATGAAACAATTTCTCTTGTCATGTCCAGTTAGGAACAATATAAAAGAGAAAGAGTGGCCAGGATGAAGAGTTGTCACTATACCAGTATCAATACACTATGATACTCAATTTTCCATGGCAAAAAAAAAGAAACCCAGAGGCAGACAAAGCTCTTTGGTTGAACCTGCTTTAAGTAAAATATTGTGTGATATAGCATGTAAAATAAACAAATGTTACTCTGAGTGACAACATAATGTGGTTAGTTTCCAACCATTAGGACTGTAATCACTCAAATTAAACCCGCTTCATGCTTTGTTTCCTTGCCACGATACTAGTATTGTAGAAACTTTAAGTGACATAACTAACAAGTACTCACCAGGTCTGGGGACACCTCCATCTCCATGTCATTGTCCTCCTCTATGCCAGCATCCCAGTGCGCTGGTGGAAAGGCCGTCAGTTGGTCACAAAGCAGGGTGACTAGTCTGGCCCACAGTGCCTCTCTCTGGACCTTTGGCAACTCCTGCAGGACCTCTTCCAAGTCAAAGGGCTCAGTCGTGTCCTTCTGCGGTAACATTTCAACCAACAATATGGGGTCAGAGGCAAGGCTCTCAGATATATACACAAACAACAAATCAGTGTTGTAGAAAATACTCATTTTAAGATTCATGATATTGGTCCTATAAGATGTATTTTTGAAGGTTGACAAAAATGACATTGGTTTTAGCTATACCATCTAAATGTAGATATATAGCTAGCTCATGTCACTCATCAGAAATGTAAGTAAACAGTTAGCTCACTTGGTGGAGCATAATTTACTTGCTAAATGCTAACAATGTGTGTATTCATTACATCTTTAAAAGGAATCAGTTTACAATTTCAGAAGCAAACCGTGCAAATGGAACGAAAGGGACCTAACTGAATTTGTCCAAAAGAAACTCTCATTTTAATGAATACACCCCAGCAATACAAACTGACAGAACAAACTAGCTAACGTTAGCGAAGTGTAAAGTTACTTACATGGAGTTTAGTGAAATTCAGAAATTCCCCCACATTGTCTTTGCAGACCGAGTTTAAAAATGCCTCTCGCTTAGACATTTCGTTTAGCCAGTGCCGTGAAATAAACAGTCAAATCTCTGAAGGATTGGGATAAAAGCAACAATAACATAGCCAAGTTAGCTAGCTAGCTAGTTTCGTGTTTACGATTTATAGACTGAAATATGACATAAAGTTAATCAGACCATTATATACCACTAAGCGAATTTAATGTTAAATACATAATGTTGTGTCATAATTCTTATAAATCATAAACGATTACTTATTATGATTTAGCTAGCCACACACTCACCCAACTGCTTCCCCGCGCAAATTTAGATTTAAGATCCAAAGCCACGTCTGTTCAACGTCATTACGTTCATTCTTGCACGCACGCAATCTACTGTAATTTGTTTTTGCAGCATTTTGTAGCGCAAGCCACTTATAGTATTTGCAGTAAATTGTAAATACATGTTTTCCATTCACATGTTGGCTATTAATTGTAGTTTCTCAAAAATGTGGTTTTAACTTAAAGTAATCTGTAAACACACACAACGTGTAGTGTCTCTCAAATTTGTATCAGTTCATTTTAAACGCTATTAATGTAAAGTAACTGGAAAGTAAATCATCCTGAATTAAAATATCAACTAAAATTGTGCCTGAACCACTAGATGGCTCTTACGTACATCCAAACAAGGACTAGCAGCTACAGTGCACTCAAGAAATTATTCAGACCCCTTCACTTTTTCCACATTTTGTTACATTACAGCCTTGTTATAAAATGTATTAAATAGTTTTTTTCTCACCAATCTACACCCAATACCTCATAATGTTTGTACATTTATAAACATAAAAACATGTAAATATCACATTTACATAAGTATTCAGACCGATTACGGCATGAAGTCAAATCAAATTGTATTTGTCACATACACCAAATACAACAGCTGTAGACCTTACAGTGAAATGCTTACTTACAAGCCCTTAACCAACAATGCAGTTTTAGGAAAAAATACCCCCAAAAAATAAATAAATAAAAGTAACAAATAATTAAAGCGCAGCAGTAAAATAACAATAGCGAGGCAATTAACAGCAGGTACGAGTAGAGTCAATGTGTGGGGACACCGGTTGGGTATGACGCTATAAGCTTGGCACGCCTGTATTTGGGGAGTTTCTCTCATTCTTCTCAGCAGATCCTCTCAAGCTCTGTCAGGTCGGATGGGGAGGGTCGCTGCACATTATTTTCAGATCTCTCCAGAGATGATCAGGTTCGAGTCCTGGCTCTGGCTGGGCCACTCAAAGACATTCAGAGACTTGTCTCAAAGTCACTGCTGCGTTGTCTTGGCTGTGTGCTTAGGGTCGTTGTCCTGATGGAAGGTGAACCTTCACCCCAGTCTGAGGTCCTGAGCACTCTGGAGCAGGTTTTCATCAAGGATCTCTCTACACTTTGCTCTGTTCAACTTTCCCTCGATCCTGACCAGTCTCCCAGTAATTGCCGCTGAAAAACATCCCCACAGCATGATGCTGCCACCACCATGCTTCACTGTAGGGATGGTGCATTATTTCCTCCAGACGTGACACTTGGCATTCAGGCCAAAAAGTTCAACCTTGGCTTCAGCAGACCAGAGAATCGTGTTTTTCATGGTCTGATGGTCCTTTAGATGCCTTTTGGCGGGCTGTCATGTGACTTTTACTGAGGAGTGGCTTCTGTCTGGCCACTTTACCATAAAGGCCGAGATCGTTGCAGAGATCGTTGTCCTTCTGGAAGGTTTTCCCATCTCCACAGAGGAGACCATCGGGTTATTGCTCACCTCCCTGACCAGGGCCCGTCTCCCTGACTGCTCAGTTTGGCCGGGTAGCCAGCTCTAGGAAGAGTCTTGGTGGTTTCTTACTTCTTCCATTTAAGAATGATGGAGTCCACTTCTTGGGGACCTTCAATGCTGCAGACATTTTTTGGTACCCTTCCCCAGATCTGTGCCTCGACACAATCCTGCCTCAATGCTCTACAGACAATTCCTTTGACCTCATGGCTTGGTTTTTGCTCTGACATGCTCTGTCAGCGGTGGGACCTTATATAGACAGGTGTGTGCCTTTCCAAATCATGTCCAATCAATTGAATTTACCACAGGTGGATTCCAATCAAGGTGTATAAACATCTCAAGGATGATCAATGGAAACAGGATGCACCTGAGCTTAATTTCGAGTCTAATAGCAAAGGGTCTGATTCCTTATGTAAATAAAAAAATTATGGGATATTGTATGTAGATTGATAAGGAAAAACTTGAATTTAATACATTTTAGAATAAGGCTGTAACGTAACAAAATGTGGAAAAAGTCAAGGGGTCTGAATACTTCCCGAATGCACTGTAAATTCAGTAGGCTTCAAAGGCTAACAATGAATATAGGGCCAGGCAACTTTTCACAGGGGAGTCAAGTCATTGCAGTCAACAAAAACACCTCAAAACAAGATACTTTTTTAATTAAAGAGAAACAACTGTTTATTATTCAAAACAAACCATGAATATACTTATTCCAAACTTGAAAGCTATTGATGCTAAAAGGTTTCATGTTCATTTGTGAATGTGAAGGTGTTTAATGTCAATAAGGCACAGGAAAGATAACTGACAGAGGATTTAAGATGTTTGTAATGCACAACATGGAAGTGTTTCAAGATAAAACAGTGTTCACTGTATGGCTTTACGTACAGGAGTAGCCTACGGCACATTCTGTCATCATTCGACAAATAAGAACAAAAACTTCACACAATGTTGCTCAAAACTGACCATAACGTCTGGTGTAAGAAACCATTCATATATTATCCTCTATTAATTTACAAATGATGTATTACAATAATCAAACTCTTATCTCTATTTAGATATAAATGTACACCAGAGCAGAACATATCCCCGCCCTGACATATACCCCTCCATCTCAACATAATTCTATATTGCACTGAATCCCTCAAAATATACAGTGTAGAATATACTGAACAACAATTTCATCCTTTTTAGATGTGGTAGGATTTTGAATCACTGCACTAGTAATTGATGTTTATTAGCATGAAGAAAACACATGGAAGTAAACAAAGACCAAATAACACTGCATGACAAAAATACATAAAACTAATGAACTGAACATCCATGTTCATGGCTTGTAACTACCATAGTAGCCATATCTGTCCCTTTGATGAGAATTCGTTCATCAATAGATATGGAGTCCATTCAATGTCAAATGAAAAATAAAATAGGATTTCAACATAATTTCCTTCAATAGTAACAAATAAAAATGAAATCCCTGCAAATCTTAATTAGTCCATTTTAGCCCAGTTATACATGTATAAACATTGACAACTTAGAAAAAAGGCAGTAAAATGTGCTTTTTTTTTGTTGACACACGAACCTACATTTTCTGATAAAAGTTTTGCTTTTAACAGGACAATTTTGCGAAACTTTTGACGTTGTTGAATAGTGCAGGAAAAGCATTTTACAGTCAACCTAAAGTTGTATCTCTACTCAGGTCGACATGATAAAGCACACAAATTTAAATGGCAAAACAAATCGAAAGAAGAGGAAAATGATGTGCCCTTTGATAAGCGATAACACTATGTGAAAGCAGAGTGTGTTCCCATGAATGTCAATGGGTGTTTGTGATGATGGAGGTGTGGTCTTCCTGTGTCATTCTCTACCTCTCTATGCCTGGACTGTTTTGCGGTTGCCATCTTCAGTCAGATCATACCTACATGACAAGACAAGGAGTGAAAACACCAGTGGAGCGGACAAATGGCAATGGCACAAACTAAAACATGACTAACAAATACAATTCAAATGAAATCAAACTTTATTTGTCACATGCGCCGAATACAACAAGTGTAGACCTTACCGTGAAATGCTTACTTTCAAGCCCTTAAGTAAGCATTTCACGGCAAAGTCTACACTTGTTGTATTCGGAGGCATGTTACAAATAAAGTTTGATTTGATTTTGATTGTATTTGTATCATAATACATACATATGATTTTTTTTCGAACAATTGTCTCACACCCAAAGATGTAATCATGGAATAAACAACAAACAACCTAGTTCATTTCACCAAATCAAATTTGTATCAAATGATAACACAAATACAACACAGACCTGACAATACAAATTGGGTAAAGGAGCATCTTACCATTGTGTCCAGCCCTTGGATATATCCTCAACACTCAAATCCACCATCACCTATAATAAGTACAGTCGCATTGCTAGAGTCAACAACAATAAGATAATTCATCATGACAATAAAAGTCCTTCATTTTTAAAGTACAACAATGTTGTGTCCCAAATGGCACCCTTTTCCCAACATAGTGCGCTCATAGGGCTCTGAAGTATTGCACTATATAGTGATGGATTCTGACTTCTAACCTTGAAAATATGAAACATCCTTATTCGTGTCACTGAGGGAGAGAAGGGTATGTAGAACATTTGCATTCTGTCAGAATATGATATTGTTAGACATCAGGGATCCTATGGGAAGGAGAAGGGCCACAGTCTGGTACAAGTTAACAGGACAGCCGTTGGGGGGGGAGTGAGGAATTTGGGGCCAAGGTCAGGTCAGATGAAGTGTGGAAGAACTGATCACTAAAGTTCTGTCTAGCAACTGAGGTGTATTGGCTGTTCAGATGTGTAAGGAGGAAAATTCACCTAAATACAGTATATACCTGTGCTGGTGGAACCATGTCTTTGTCTTACACAGCTGTGTGACCCAGTAGGTGAGTAAACTTGGTTTGAGCTTTACTAATTGTAAACTCTTGATTTAGAATAGGGTGCCATTTGGAACAGACTATCTTTTGTGAGGAGTCACTACCTTCCCGAGGAGTCCTCTGTGTTTGGACAGTATACTCCCTCCGTTCTTCACAGCGATGTCCAGAGTTCTCCTGTGCAGCTCCACCATGGACACACTGAACTCAAACCTGCAGATGAACAAAAACACACACTTTAGGATTCTCCTTTGTTTATTTCTGAGTGATGATTTCCTACTGCAGTGATACTGGGTGATGAATGAATATAATACATGATGTGATGAATGGTTGCGATGGTTAAATAGTTGCATAATGTAGGAGGTGGCCATAGAGATCATATACTGTATATTACTATTACTTAAAAGATCTATATGTAATTCTATGGAGGTGGCCTACAGTGAAAGTCTGAGTCAGAACTCACGTTTGATCATACACAGGGTTCAGGGTTTTCTTTATGGTGCTGGTTTTCCTCCGGCCTGTCCGGCTCTTGTCAGGGAGCAAGTAAACCCGAACGAAAGGATCTGATCCATCCTTAGTGAACGCAATGAGGTTTCTGAGGGCAAAATGTACAGGGGTCATTCAGGCACATTGAAATCTGAACAGAGTATGTCCTGACATTGTGGTAATTGAAATTAACACAGAGGGGCGGTTTCCTGGACACACATTAAGCTTAGTCTTTGACTGAGGCACTTTCAATGGAGAATCTCCCCCCTTTTCCCTCCAACTTCGATATTGTCTCATTGCTGCAACTCCCCAACGCGCTCGGGAGAGGCGAAGGTCGAGTCATGCTTCCTCCGAAACATGACCCGCCAAACTACGCTTCATAACACCCGCCCGCTTAACACAGAAGCTAGCTGCACCAATGTGTCGGAGGAAACATCATCCAACTGACGACCGAAAACAGTCTGCAGGCGCCCGGACCGACACGAAGGAGTCGCCGGAGCTCGATGAGCCAAGTAAAGCCCCCCGGCCAAACCCTCCCCTAACCCAGAAGACTCTGGGACAATTGTGCACCGCCCTATGGGACTCCTTGTCATGGCCGGTTGTGACACAGCCTGGGGTCGAACCCGGGTCTGTAGTGACACCTCAAGCACTGCGATGCAGTGCCTTAGACCGCTGCTCCACTCGGGAGGTCTAGGACAAGGCATCATCTGTGTCCAGGAACCTGGCCTATACAGTATATTTGGCTAGTCTAGTGTGATACATTAGGCCACTGACCGACAGGCGTGCACCACCACGATGAGCTTGTTCCTCTGGGAGCTGTGGCGGACAGTCAGCTGGATCTCCCCCAGGGGGTACGGACTAGGGGCAGACCCACTGAAAATGCAACACAGCACAGATTATGGATTTGACTTTACCTCATGATAGTGTGTGTGTTTGTGTGTGCATGTGTGTGCACGTGAGTGTGTGGGATTTACTTCTGCAGCTGCCTGAGCCTCTGCTGCAGCTCTTGGGTGGCGAAGGGTAAGGAGATGTCCGAGGCCAGGCTGGCCATGGAGTCCTTATGGGGCAGGTGTTTCTGGGAGTTGGATATGGTGGTGCTCAGGTTGGAAGTGCTCCTGATAGAAGTGCTCCTGATGGGGCTGCCTCCGTACGGCTCCTCCTTTCGCTCCTCCCTGCGATGGAGGGAGTGGGTGGAGGCCTCCATGGGTGGTGTTGGGGTGGTGTAGGCTGGGGGGAGCGGCGACTCCGATGCGGAGAGTCTCTGGGAGGGGACGGTGGGGTTGACCTCGCTGGCTTTCCTCACCTGGACAGAGGAGAGCTGGTCCGATGCACTTGTCTGCTTCTCCAGGCACAGAACCTACGACACAGACGAGCAGAGCACAGTACCTTAAGAATACTGTGCACTGTAATGGAAAACTGTAAATAATATGGTAATGTGGGGGTCTACAGTAAAATACTCTGAAACGTTTTGCTGCAGCATACGGTCAATTCTAAAGCATTGTGGGAAAATGTTGTGGGCGGGGCAAAGTATTGCTGTATTTCGAGAGGTCCTGTAATACCACCATCTTTGGAGCGCCAAAAACACTTTTGACCACTAGTGGGTGCCTGGTATTGTTGTTTCTGGCTCATTAACATATTTTGAAGATTGATAGATTTGTTGCACCCGTGATTGAGAATGCTATACCAATTGAATTCCGATGTGGTTATAGTGCCCCATCAATTTGTATAGGGAACAGTTTAGACTGGCAGCAAGTCCTACAGAAAATTGGAACGGAAATGGAGCTCCACATGGAGCTTCCATCTCGCTTGGAAAGACTATTGTGTAACATCAAAAATCCTTCACCGCTGCTCGATCAGCTGACTTTTCCAACTTGAGTGAGGAGAATAAAAACAGTCCAGCTGCTTACTGGACCCTATTCTAACTAACTACTAAAAGAGCTACTTCCTGTGCTTGGCCCTCCTATGTTGAACACAACAAATGGCTCCCTATCCTCCGGATGTGTACCTAACTCACTAAAAGGTGGCAGAAATAAAGACTTTCCTGAAAAAGCCAAACCTTGACCCGGAAATTTTTTTAAACTGAAAATGCTGCTCAGCAACTTGCTGCCTTCATGAAGACAAATAATATATATGAAACTCTCCAGTCTGGTTTTAGACCCCATCATAATACTGAGATCGCACTCGTGAAGTTGGTTAATTACCTTTTCATGGCATCAGACCAAGGCTCTGCTCCTGTCCTTGTGCTCCTGTCGCTTTAGACACCATCGATCACCACATTCTTTTGGAGGGATTGGAAACCCTAATTGGTCTACACAGACAATTTCTTGCCAGGTTTAGATCTTATCTGTTGGAAAGATATCAGTTTGTTTCTGTGGATGGTTTGTCCTTTAAGTTTCGGTGTTCCGCAAGCTTCCGTTTTAGGACCATTATTGTTTGCACAATATTCTACCTCTTGGGGATGTCATCCGGAAACATAATGTCAACTTTCACTGCTATGCAGATGACACACAGCTGTACATTTCGAAGAAACATGGTTAAGCCCCAAAATTGCCTACCCTGGAAGCCTGTGTTTCAGACGTAAGGTCATTTTTTTACTGAGATAAAACAGAGATGTTAGTTCTAGGTTCCAAGCAACGAAGAGATCTGCAGTTTGATCTTGATGGTTGTACAGTCGTCTCAAATAAAACTGATGGACCTGCTCT
This sequence comes from Oncorhynchus masou masou, assembly GCF_036934945.1. Taxonomy (NCBI): domain Eukaryota; kingdom Metazoa; phylum Chordata; class Actinopteri; order Salmoniformes; family Salmonidae; genus Oncorhynchus; species Oncorhynchus masou. The sequence goes on from NC_088239.1 coordinate 30,699,792, forward strand.
GGACCCTGATCTCTCTTTTGACGAACATATCAAAAATATTTAAAGGGCAGCTTTTTTCCATCTTCGTAACATTGCAAAAATCCAGAAACATTTTGTCAAAAAATTAATTCATTAGCTAATACATGCTTTTGTTTCTTCAAGATTAGACTACTACCTCACTCCTACCTAACTCTCCAATTTGGTACTGCTGTACATACCTACACATACACTTTGGTCACAAGACGCAGACCTCCATATTGTTCCTAGAAGCAAACAGCTGGAAGCAGGGCTTTCTCCAATAGAGTTCTATTTCTATGGAATGGACTCAACCTTTAAGTCTTTACTGAAGACTCTTCAGTAGGTTCTATGATTGAGTGTTGTCTGGCCCAGGGGTGCAAAGGTGAATGGCAAGGCACTGGAGTGACGAACGCCTCTTGCTGTCTCTGCCTGGCCGGCTTCCCTCTCTCCACTGGGATTCTTTGCCTCTGACCCTATTACGGGGCTGAGGCATTGGCTTGCTAGTGCTCTCGCATGCCGTCCCTAGGAGGGGTGTCATATCGTGCCAGGCTTTTTCCCTCTATACTGAACTTGAGTGGGTTGAGTCACTGACGTGATCTTCCTGTCCCCTGACCCCCCGTCTCAATCTCCAGTATCTATGCAGAAATAGTCTATGTGACAGGGGACTAGGGTGTGTCCTATCTGGTGCAATTCTCCAGCCTTATCTAGTGTCCTGTGTAATCTTAAATGCTCCATCTAATTCTCCCATCTCTCTCTCTCTGAATGCTTGGCTATGAAAAGCAAGAAAATTGACATTTACTGCTGACCTGTTGCACCCTCTATAACCACTGTGATTATTATTTGACCCTGTTGGTCATCTATGAAAGTTTGAACATCTTGAAGAACGATCTAGCCTGAATGGTCATATACTCTTATAATCTCCACCGGGCACAGCCAGAAGAGGACTCTCTAGGTTTCTTCCTAGGTTCCTACCGTTCTAGGGAGTTTTTCCTAGCCACCATGTTTCTACATCTGCATTGTTTTCTCTTTGGGGTTTTAGGCTGGGTTTCTGTATAAGCATTTTGTAACATCTGCTGATGTAAAAAGGGCTTAATAAATACATTTGATTGATTGAAGCATTTAGGATTTCCAGCAAATTGTGTTGAAAATAGGTTTATTACTCAAGGCTTTGTTCAACACAGTGTACATTAGTGGCACCTGCTGGTCAAAATAATTTAGAGCAGCCAAATTATTATAGATGAGGTCCCACATGCCATAGCTTATGCGCAGCGTAGCCTATTTGTCTTCTACCGAAACGAATACCAAACCAATCAGGGGGTTGATCAACGAAACAAAGCTTCGGACGTCATTGATCATATGCTTCTGATAAAGTGATACAGGCATCGGTGCACTGATTTGAAGTACACTGCTTAGCGATTTTGACGCATGCCTTGGGGCTTCGATATCAAACCTAACATCACTACTGTAATGTGTAAACACTTTACCTAGCAGCCAACCTGCTTGCACCAATCCCTTGTAAATACAGTAAAATACTGTGAAATACAAACCTCTCCCCTCAATGAATTAATTAATTGATCCATCCATTCATTCACAAACTTTATGGTATTGTACTCTGTGTCATTACACAGTACTTGCTTTGATACCGTATTTATGTTACAGTAGTTGTACTGCAATATGAAATACAGAATTTTACTTGCCACCAAGCTGCCTGTAAGCTGTCAAATTCACAGTAACCCCTTCACAGTGTACAATGTGATGGGAAGTTCTATTGACACATTTCAATCGGTAACTTTTGAAAATAGACAGCAGGTCTATTATGGTTGCATCTCAAATGACTCCCTATTCCCTAAAACGTTGAGCTCTACGGGCCCTGGTATAAAAGTACAGTAGTTATTTACAGTTGAAGTCGGAGGTTTGCATAGACCTTAGCCAAATACATTTAAACTCAGTTTTTCACAATTCCTGACATTTAATCCTTGTAAAAATTCCCTGTCTTAGGTCAGTTAGGATCACCACTTTATTTTAAGAATGTGAAATGTCAGAATAATAGGAGAGAATTATTTATTTCATCACATTCCCAGTGGGTCAGAAGTTTACATACACTCAATTAGTATTGGGTAGCATTGCCTTTAAATTGTTTAACTTGGGTCAAATGTTTCTGGTAGCCTTCCACAAGTTTCCCACAATAAGTTGGGTGAATTTTGGCCCATTCCTCCTGACAGAGCTGGTGTAACTGAGTCAGGTTTGTAGGCGTCCTTGCTCGCACATGCTTTTTCAGTTCTGCCCACACATTTTCTAGGGGATTGAGCTCAGGGCTTGTGATGGCACTCCAATACCTTGACTTTGTTGTCCTTAAACCATTTTGCCACAACTTTGAAGTATGCTTGGGGTCATTGTCCATTTGGAAGACCAATTTGAGACCAAGCTTTAACTTCCTGACTAATGTCTTGAAATGTTGCTTCAATATATCCACATAATTTTCAATCCTCCTGATGCCATCTATTTTGTGACGTGCACCAGTCCCTCCTGCAGCAAAGCACCCCCACAACATGATGCTGCCACCCCCGCGCTTCACGGTTGGGATGGTGTTCTTCGGCTTGCAAGCCTCCCCTTTTTCCTCCAAACATAACGATGGTCGTTATGGCAAAACAGTTCTATACTTTGTTTCATCAGACCAGAGGACATTTCTCCAAAAAGTATGATCTTTGTCCCCATGTGCATTTGCAAACCGTAGTCTGGCTATTTTATGGCGGTTTTAGAGCAGTGGCTTCTTCCTTGCTGAGAGGGCTTTCAGGTTATGTTGATATTGGACTCGTTTTACTGTGGATATAGATACATTTGTACCTGTTTCCTCCAGCATCTTCACAAGGTCCTTTGCTGTTGTTCTGGGATTGATTTGCACTTTTCACACCAAAGTACATTCATCTCTAGGAGAAAGAACACGTCTCCTTCCTGAGCGGTATGCCGGCTGCGTGGTCCTATGGTGTTTATACTTGCGTACTGTTGTTTGTACAGATGAACGTGGTACATTCAGGTATTTGGAAATTGCCCCCAAGGATGAACCAGACTTGTGGATGTCTACAATTTTTTTTCTGAGGTCTTGGCTGATTTCTTTTGATTTTCCAATGATGTCAAGCAAAGAGGCACTGAGTTTGAAGTTAGGCCTTGAAATACATCCACAGGTACACCTCCAATAGGCTAATTGACATAATTTGAGTCAATCAGAAGCTTCTAAAGCCATGACATAATTTTCTGGAATTTTCCAAGCTGTTTAAAGGCACAGTCAACTTAGTGTTTGTAAACTTCTCTGACCCACTGGAATTGTGATACAGTGAATTATAAGTGAAATAGTCTGTCTGCAAACAATTGTTGGTAAAATTACTTGCGTCTTGCACAAAGTAGATGTCCTAACCGACTTGCCAAAACTATAGTTTGTTAACAAGACATTTGTGGAGTGGTTGAAAAAACGAGTTTTAATGACTAAAACCTAAGTGTATGTAATCTTCCGACTTCAACTGTACATAGGGAATAGCGTGCCATTTGGGAGGCAGCTATGAATATCCTTACCCTGAGAGCCAACTTGAGTTTGAGTGTGGAGCTGGGTCCAGAGTTCCTCAGGGAAAACTGCTGAGTAAACGTCATGTCTTCCTCCTCCAACAGACCACTCAAGGGGACTGTAAGATTACCCAGGGTGCACTTGTGCTTGTCATCCTTCACCTGGGCACAGACAGTCCAACAAAGGGTTAACATATTAGATATCCTATAATTCACATGCACGTACTGTAATCTCAATGTTTGACCCATCCAAAAAACATCAGATATGTCGAAAGTACATAGTGTCTTCTACAAAGGATAGGAAAGGTTGCCAGATATTATAAAATGTAATTGCAGATCCCCTAACGGAGTAGTGTACTTTCTCTGGCTTGAGATGTTGCGTAACTTCAATTATCCAATGATTAAAAGGAGGAGGAAACCGATCCTTCCACTTAAATAGTATAAGATATCTAGCTAGAAAAGTAGTAAATGCCAGCATGTTGCCGGTATAACTGTTTAGAGGGGCCTCCTGTGGTGCCACTCCGAATAATGCAATAAAGGCAGAAGGTTCTATGGGTCTCTCCAGTATCTAAGAACACGTCTCAAAAAGTGATGTCCAGAAATCTGTCCATTTCGGGCATGTCCAAAAATTGTGTAATAAAGTAGCAGGAGCCTGCTAACATCGGTCACAAGTGGGATCTATTTCTAGTCTATTGGACAATTTTGCCTTCGTGCAATTTTTTGATTTTACCTTTATTTAACAAGGCAAGTCAGTTAAGAACAAATTCTTATTTTCAATGACAGCCTAGGAACAGTGGGTTAAGTGCCTGTTCAGGGGCAGAAAGACAGATTTTGTACCTTGTCAGATTGGGGATTTGCAACCTTTCAGTTACTAGTCCAATGGCAATGCAGGCGACAAACTATTTTAAATTGAGTTACAGCATGTCTTAAACATATAGATGAAGAATGTATTCTGAAGCATACTCTGCCAAATTTAGTCTCAAAGTTGTTCACCTAAATCCTCTTCCCATTGGTTGTTAAGAGAGTGCAGGGAATCCAGATTGTGCGAGTTTAATAACATATAGATCAAGCTTAAACCTCCTTTGATATAAGGGTTCACTTTAAAAATAGAATCTAGAAGGGAAGTAGCTGGGCGTGATGGGAAGAATGAGAGCATGAAGATACAAAACTACGCAAATGCAGTATCTAAAGAAATGGGATCGAGCAATATTGAACTTTTGTACTCACTGTTCAAAAGATACAAAATCCAAATCAATGTACAAGTCGTTCAGTGTGGAGATCCCTTTTCCGGACCAGATAGGAAACGCCCGGTCAAATAATGATGGAGAGAATGCAATGGTTCTTTAGTAAACGGGGCGGAAGTTGAAAATTCACTGAGACCAAACGATCGCCTGAACTGTTTCCAGATTTCTTTTAGAATGTTTCTTAATAGGGCTTTTAGTGTATTTGGAAACAGGCTCTGCTAATTCAAGTTTTGAGCAGAGTAAGGCAGCTAAAGAGGTGGGGCCACAGGATGAGATCTCCAAGGTCAAAAAAAAAGAAATTAGCTTCATAGAGATCTTTCAAATTGTGTGACCCAAATATTTCAATTTCTGCGTAGTCACTCTGAAGGGCACACGACTACCAGACGTTTTCATGGCAGAGTTTGAGGAGAATGATTCCTCAAATACGGAAAGCAAGAAAGGAGAGAGTTCATCTGAGAATTAAAAACTAATTTGCTCGGAAAATCGGGTCCAGGGGATTTCCCACACTGCATAGATTTAATTGCTAACACAATCTCTTTTACAGAGAGCTGTTCTTCTCATTCAGCAGCTCTCTTAGGCTCAACTGTAGGAAGTTCTCAAAGAAGGTGTCGAGTAAGTTAGCATTACCAGCAGATTCCGAAGTGTATAATTATGAGTAAAAGTTATGAAAGCATGAATTGACCTCTGAACTATCAATTACATTTGTTACCCAGCTCGTCAGTTATCTCAGGTATGGTTTGATTTGCGGTTCTGGTGTGCTAGCATTTTCCCTGATTTCTCTTCATGTTCGTCATTTTTCGTATCAAGATTTACTCATTCGATTTTCAGCATGTTGAGTTGAAAGAAGAAAAAAACAACTCTGTCTGAAGTGTTAAACGTTGTTTCAGTAAAGCTGCAAATGAAGAGGTTGAATATGTCATATTAAAATCCAAGATTTTATTTGTAAGTTCCCCCCCAAGGCGTTAAATGTTGCACTTCCTTAATGTTGCGCTGTACGAAATAATTTGGCCCCTTAGATAAGCCTTCATTGATTCCTATACAGTTGTAGGAGACATTCCAAGGGTTTGAATAAGCTCGAGAAATAGTTACATTTGAGATGATATGAAAGCAACAAAGGTTTCTTCTGATAGCAGTAGTGAGTTAAGCCGCCAAGGGCGATCATCATTATTATTATTTTTTAACCTTTATTTAACTAAGCAAGTCAGTTAAGAACAAATTCTTATTTATTAGGCTGTGTATTTGGCAAAAGTAGTTTCATAGTAAGAGGAGAATGATCCCAAATGACTATAGCTTGGTAATCACACTCCGTAATAAGTGGCAAAAAATATATATTCTCTGGGGAAAAAGTAGTCTATACACGAGAAGGTCTTATGAATTGGCGAGAAAAAAATTATACTCCCTAGCTGTGGGATTGCGGAAACGCCACAAATCAGATATGCCATATGTCTTAAGAAATAGCTGAATTGTGGATACTGTCTTTGATGAAGATGATACCTTAGGAGAGCCAAGCTCCAGATTGGGCGACAGTACACAATTCATGGTGTGTGTGTGTTCATATTTGGTAAATCGAGAAAATACATTTGTGAAGAATGAACTGTTATCTCAGTTTGGTGCATAAATGTTAATCAAGATAACAGGTGTATCATTTAGTCTTCCTACTACAATAATGAAAATGGCCTGCTGAGTCAGCTTCTACACTTGACATTGTGTCACGTTCGTCATAATGAGGAGACCAAGGCGCAGCGTGATATGCATACATACTAGTTTTAATAAAGAGTGAACACTGAACAAAACGAACAAATTAACAAAACGAACCGTGAAGCTGATATGAGAAGTGCAGACAGGCAACTAAACATAGAATAATAACCCACAAACTATCCAAGGCATATGGCTACCTAAATATGGTCCCCAATCAGAGACAACGATAAACAGCTGCCTCTGATTGAGAACCAATCTAGGCAACCATAGACATAAAAACACCTAGACTGGAAAAAACCCATAAACATAAACCCTCGTCACACCCTGACCTAACCAAAATAATAAAGAAAACAAAGATAACTAAGGTCATGGCGTGACACATTGCGAACGGTATGTTTTTACTCATTACAAATGGCCACCCTTGGTTTTAGAATGAAAATTGGAATGATATGATTGACCGATCCACCCTCCTTTTAAACGAGAGTGGTCGGACGTGCGGAGATGTGAACCATTGTGGTGGCAGTATCACGCTGTGGGGATGTTTTTCAGTGGCAGGGACTGGGAGACTAGTCAGGATCTAGGGAAAGATGAACGGAGCAATGTACAGAGATTCTTGATGAAAACCTGCTTCAGAGTACTCAGGGCCTCAGACTGGGGCGAAGGTTCACCTTCCAACAGGACAACAACACTAAGCACACAGCCAAGACAACGCAGGAGTGGCATCGGGACAAGTCTCGGAATGTCCTTGAGTGTCCCAGCCAGAGCCCGGACTTGAACCCTATCGAACATCTCTGGAGAGACCTGAAAATAGCTGTACAGCGATGCTCCCCATCCAACCTGACAGAGCGTGAGAGGTTCTGCAGAGAAGAATGGGAGAAAAAATACAAAATACTGGCGTGCCAAGCTTGTAGCGTCATACCCAAGAAGACTCGGGGTTGTAATTGCTGCCAAAGCTGCTTCAACAAAGTAGTGTGTAAAGGGTAAAGGGGGGGTATGCTTTGTCATTATGGGGTATTGTGTGTAGATTAATGAGAATATATTCTTTTTAATCAATTTTAGAATAAGGATGAAACGTAACAGAATGTGGAAAAAGCCAAGTGGCCTGAATACTTTCCAAATGCACTGTAGATCACCTTTCCAAATGCACTGTAGATCACCTACCAGTTGGGGTATGGTGAAAAATAAATGTAAATGTACAGTACATAGTTGTTAACTAAGGTGTGGTGGGACAGTACCTCCACTTCCAGCTCCTGCCTCCTGGGGTTATGGACAAGGAAGGAGAAGGCTTCCTCCCACATTGGCTCATTGGTCTTATAGCGGATCTGAAGACAACACATATAGAATAGAATACAATGAAATAGAATAGAAAAAAAAACATCCTCAAAGTGTAAGAGAAATATGAGGTTTTCAATTATCATTTCCAATTATCTACAGAAACCATGCCCACAGTAGTTTCTTACCTTACTCTCAAATGATTTGTTCCCAACTGTGAAATAGACATAAGGACTTGGTTCACTGCTCGTTTTCTTGCCGGACTGTGAGAGATGACCAGGAAAAGAGTGGCTCTGAACGAGTGTTACTAAGACATAAACACACACTGAAAACATTGTTATCCTTCAGCTAATTGTAGTAACAAAGTTATTATACAGTAGAAACACACTGAAAATCACTGATAAAATGGGTAGAAGTGTCTATCCTGAGATAAAAGAGAATATAATTTAGGTTGCATCCCAAATGGTTCCCTATTCCTTATTTATAATCTTTTGGGGGGGAAATGCACAGTAGCTAGGAAATGGTCAACCTTGGTCTTAATTCTTCATTCTGATTTCAAGCTCCTTCTCAGCTTTGAAATCCAAGAACTTTCACTGTTGGCAACCGGTTTCTAATAGATACCTTGTGCATATAACAATGTGTGTTTCCCATGTGTGTTTGCCAATGCCACCATATTCCCTGTGTAGTGCACTACTTTTGAGGAAGGCCCATACCGTAGGCTCTGGTTAAAAGTAATGCACTATATAGGTAATAAGGTGCCATTTTGGACACATCCAGTGTATGAGTCTAAAGTTACCAAACTAAAGTGCATCCCAACCTCCTGGAAATGGCTTTAGTCTGATAAAAAAAAGATTGATTTATAAAACAGCCTGAGAGAGACACAACCCCAAACTATCACATGCCAGAATATGTTTTTAGTCAGAAGTCAAAAGGAATGGTTAAATGCAGATTTCCATTCAGGACAAATTATTTTATTAGTCCAAGCTCTATATTAAAATGTGCACACTCTAAAAAATGCTGGTAAAAAAACAACTCAGCGCTGGATAAATCGTGGACAGAACACATTTTGGGTTATTTCAACCAAGCCAGTTGGGTCACTTAGTTGGGTTGCTTTCTTTGAAGACTGGAGGTGTGGCTTAGTAGGGGCATGACTTTCATATAGTTATTTTTGGTCACTCGTGATAGTAAATGTCATTCAGGTTAATCTGTTCCATTGTATTGCCATCACATGTTAAGATTAAGCAATGACACTTTTGTAGCTTTAATGAGGTTTATAGAGTTTGTCAACTGGCCACGCATATTCCCATGTTGATATAGTTACCACTTTGTTATACTATTTAAAAACATTTTTGTTAAATTTATATTAATATATGTAATGTGCAAAAATATTGAAGGAAAATGTTGATTTGCAATGTACAAACTCAACATGAACAAGAATGACCTTTACTTTCATGGGTGGCCCAAAATAATTATCTGGAAGCTCACCCCAGGCCATGTCTTCTTTAAATATAAATGTAATAACATTATTACTTAAACATTATAACAAAGTGGTAACTCTCTCAACATTGGGATATGCATAGGCACTTGAGGAACTCATACTCTTGTGCAAACCCCATAAAAGCTACAAAAGTGTGCGCAACCTTAACATATGATGACAATACAACAGAACATGAACCATAATTACGTATAATAAAGCCACAACCTACTAAGCCACGCATCCAGTCTTCTGATCTGGCAGGGTCATAGCTCAATAACCCAGCATCAATAACCCCAAAATCAAATTGGTTGGGTCAACTGGTTGGGTCAAAATAACCCAACGTGTATTCTGTCCAATATTTACCCAAATTGGGTTGTTTTTAACCCAGCATATTTTTGAGTGTAGAGGGTGAGTGAGGTTTTGATTTTTCGTCCCCCTCTAGTTCTATCTCTCCCTCTTTCTTCATCTACCAAATTACCATGTTTTGAGCTTTGAACATTATAGTGCATGTCATTAAACATCTGTGGCCATTTTGTATCAAGCGTCTCAGAGTAGGAGCTCTGATTTTGCATTTAAGATCACAATGAATAAGATTACATGACAGAGGGACCTGGATCAGCAGTCTAATACTCTGAGATGCTCGATGCATACGGCCCCTGGTTTGTAAAGGTCCAGGTATGTGAAAAATCCAGTTCTCATAGTGTGCAGTAAATTAAATGCTATAATGTGATGCTTGAAGCGATAAAAGTGTACAGACAGACATAGACAGAGTGATCACCCATCTCCAAGCGTAAATGAACAATTACTCACAATGAATAAACAATGCGTTTACCATAAATGAGCAAAATAATCTAAGTCAATTTGGATGGCACAAAGTAAGGACGGGCACAGACTGAGACCATTATAAGCTGTCTATGTGTGCTGGCATGCATCATCCCACTTTCTTACTTTACCTTCAGGGATTTATAGACAGAGGCTTGTTTCAACACGTCATGGTTGAAATTAAACCAGTCGCTCTTTAATCCAAAGGGGGGGAGAGAAAAATCACATCTGGAGTTAGTAGGACGAGGGGACTGAGTACGATTAGGTTTAGCTTTGGTCCAGGATGTCGCTAGTGAGCGTGTAGCCGAACGACGGGCTGGACCAAAGCTAGATGAGGTTGTCTTAAGAGGTATGAAAACAACAACAATCCATAGAGAATGGAAAAGGAAAGGAGACAGCCAAGAAACAAAGCAAGAGGATTGTCCAAGATATAAATAAAAAAAAGGTCCATCTATGAATAATAGAGAACAAAGTAGACATTACAACGAATGGAGAAGGCAGTATAAAAGAAAAGCTGTACGGTGAATGAAAAGATTCTTCTATTCGGGAGAAGCTATAGAATTAATTGCCGGGAGGACCTTGTGATGGGGGATGTTGTTTAGCTCAAGCTAATAAGAGATCTGACAGTATTCTCTGACTTAGACTTAACTGTCCACTAGACAGACACTAAAAGCAACAGCCGTCAACACATCCTTAAAGTAATGCGCAACAAATAGCCCCCTCAATCAAATACCCTGAGACCTTCCAATCAATAGTTCTTGGAAACCATATTGTCCCTGTCTGCACCTTGTTGTTAGATGAAAGATGAAGCACTATCCTCTATCCTGAGTTATTGGAATTATTATTTAGTCTATAAGATAAAAAAATATTCATGATCTACCCGCTATCGAAAAGTGTATAATAATATTAATTGGATTTAGAACCATGCAGCAGAGTCAATCGACATGCTTTATGGTACAAGACTCACTGCAGCAGGTCTGTTACTTAGCTCTGGTCCAGGGCATCATTCGGCTACACTTCCACTACCTTAGTGATAGTAAGAGCGCAGCCGAACGACGCCCTGGACCAGAGATAGTCTATTACGGTTCAACCCCACCACACACTGCTAATGCTAACTCTAGGATGCAGAGTACCGGAGGACTCACAAATAAGGTTCTATACATTGAGGTATTGTTCTCACAAAATACTAGGCCAGATGCTCTCCTCTCTTTTAAGTTTCCACACCCAAAGCTCCCTGTAAAGACGCTCTTTATAGGGAAAGAACAGGGAGAGAAGAAGTTAAATCAAATATGGCTAAGACGCTAAAGAGGCTAAGACTCTGACAGGCTCATTAAGGAGTTGACTGTCTTGGGCTGATATTGACCCATATCTGTGGGCTAAGGTCAAAGGTAAACGACAGTGTTGAAGAAGGAGACAAAAAAAGGAGTTTCAACAGACAGATACACAGACAAATCCATTGAGGTGCTCATGTCACGTGAAAGGCGTGGAAGACCAGATAGACAGGGGTCGAAATGAAAACAGTCAACTATGGCATGTGGACTGAACTTCAGTGCGATGTTTGCACAACTACACGTGAAAATGTGTAACTGAAAAGGCTTTCTGAGCTGCATTATTTTCAAGTTCAATTTGGCGTGATTCACAATAGCTCCCTTAGGGGGAGTAGAATATGTCCAGAAATATATTACATTGTTCTCTGTGTCCTTATTCACATCATGTCATAGGCCAACATTTGTTAACATTCACAGGAATGTGTATGGCATGGGAACAATTCAAATCATTCTACAGTAAATGTAATCATGTACAGTATGCCAAATCAACCATCCTGTAATTAGCTTTAACTTGCAGCAATTCAATCATTTTGTGCTTCACTCCACCACCAGAACACTCCTTCAACCCTAAACCACTTTAACTGAACAGTCCTGTCATCCAGCTCCACTCACCGGCAGGTTCTTTGCCGAGTCCAAGTACACCACCAGGAGAGCAGACGAGAGTCCATCATTGGCCAGGCTTCTGTCAGCTCGCACGCTCCTCAACACCTGATTGGATAGGAGAGACAGGCGGAAGTCACTACTGAGACAAACTGGACTAGGAGAAGTGGGAAGCCTTCTAATTCACGTCTAACTGTAATACACGTGACAATAGCAAGACCGAGAGAGACAGGCTAAGTCAAGGTGTTCAAGCTAGCCTGCTGGTACTATGCCATTATATACGCCTGGGCCTGTCTTGAATTATCATACGATTGGAAAGGGGGGGCTAAGAACCCAAATTGAAAAGATAAGGGTTTGCCTGTGTGTGCTAAATGGGGCCGATTCCGACCCGTGTTAAGCGAGCGTAAATGGAACGTAATTATGACCTTTAACTTAAGCATGAGAATAGCATGCTATTCACCCGCTATTCGTTTTGGGGTGGAGATCTAAAAAATTAAGGTGAATAAGGTCGAGCAAACCAAGTGGGAAAATGATCTACTTTATTTTTTTCCAATAGAAATAACAGCATTCTCCATGCAGTGGTATTTATAATTGACAATAGCATTTGATAAGAGCTAGGTCAGTGAGTAATCCATTTGTAGAAGAGGATTGTAAATACACATTGCAATCGTTTTAGATGATCTTTCCTGATGATCTCTGGACACAAATGTGAAACCAGTCATATGGATGCAAACTGAAAATCGTATCAACATGACATGTATTGTGGCCCCTTTTCCAAAAGCGAAGTGGGCTATAAATAGCTGTGCTGATATTCCGAATTTTAATTGCGTGCCCTCAATTTGAGTGGCATGAAATTTGGAGACCCAAGCTATAGGCTTCTGTAGGGATGAACCTGCTGAGTTGATGTACGCGCTTTAAAATGTTTTCATTATTGTTAGGTTCTAAATAAACAGAGTACAAAAACTAACGGACACTTAATCAAGCTCAAACCAAGTTTATTCACCCACGGGGTCATACAGCTGCATAAGACAAAGAACATATTCACACATGCACTGATATTTAACCCTTTCTCCTACGCTGAGCCCCTCCTCACACATCTGAACAGCCAATACACCTCTGTTGCTATCCAGAACATTAGTGATATATGTTCTTCCTCACTTCATCTAACCTGACCTCTGCCCAAAATCCTCACTCCTCCCCAACTCATGGGTGTTATGGTGACTTGTACCAGACTGTGTCTCTTCTCCTCCCATAGGATTCCCTGATGGCTAACAATAACATATCCTGACATAATGTAAACATACATTACCCCTCTCTCCCTCAGTGACATGAATAAGTATATTTCATGATTTCAAATGTTAAGAAATCAGAAGCCAGGCTTTTCATAATTTTATTTTACAATTTGTATCAAGTTAAATATTAGCCACTATCAGGAGCCACCGTCAGTAATACCCACATACATTTATAACGGCCACTTTAGTGTTAGTTTTCTTCCATTTGTAGCTTACATTTTGCATCATTCCATTCCGTCTACCTTTCTTTCCTCTGTCACGTCTGTGTAGTTGTTCCTGAGGGTCGCTAGCATTAGTGGATCACATTAGGCTAGCGTTGGGCTAGCGTTGGGCTAGCGTTGTGCAATAATTTGGGACATGTAGCGAGCTGAACATTATTATGGGTGACAGTTTTCATCACTGCATTCTACACCAGAAAGTTGGTCGGCCGTCTTTGATGTCACGTAGGTTGTTACATTCCTATGTTTTCATATATGAAGCCCTTATGTACAGTGGGACAAAAAGTCCCACTGTACATAACATCCATTACTAAACTTTAGACATACGAGTTACTGCACCCAGTCTCAGGGATGGCTAACTCTGGAAATTCCTGAGTTAGGTAAATCAGATATTAGTGTCTTTGAACCTTGTCTGTGGAACAATCTTCAGAATGTTCTGAAATGTGATGTTTTGGTGCCTCTAAGCCAATTCAAAACTCTGAGGGCCTTTTTACTGATGAATATCTTTGTTTTTCATGACCGTGTTTTTCCTTCTGTTTGCATATTGAATTTAGATGTTGATGTGTGTATTTTCTGTCATATACAGTGTATATCATTCAGGGCTCATCTGTAAAAGAGACCTTGGTCTCAGTATGACTCCCTGCCCTGATAAAATAAAGGTTCCTTTTTTTTTTACTGTGTGTATTTGTAGCGTATATAGATGTGTGTGTATTTTGAATACTGCACAAAATAAAAATGTCCATGTAAATAAAATAATGTCATATCAAATACTGCACCTGGTCCATCTTTTCAGGGGTGGAGAGCAGAGAGAGCCACTCCAGTTTCAAGTGTAGCTTCCCCGTGGAGACTTCTTCCAGATCAAACCACTAGAACGACAGGATGTTCAAGGGTGCATTTTAAATGGCACCCTGTTGTCTTTATGGTGCACTACTTTTCACCAGGGCTCTGGTAAAGAAGTGGTGCACAATATAAGGAATATGATGACATTTGGGACCTACGTACCCTAAATCTCAACAGAGTAAAGTAGTGAGTGAATCACACCAACAGGGTTGGCCGTCTCCCCAGACGTAGTGTAGGAGTGATGGATAACAACACAGTGTCTTCAAATTGACAAAGGCAGGATATTATAGTAAGGCAAAATCGCTGTCCAAGTGCAGAACTGAAGACAAGCCTCGTGTTCTATTTTCATGATTTTTTTCTTCTTTTAACCACATGAAAAAAATGATGAAAAAAATATATCGGATCAGCGGGTGGATTTACCTCATCGACCTTCTGCTCTTTGTGAAGCTCCGTCATATCGATCATCAGGCTGCAATCGAAGACACAAAGATTGGATAAGAAATCAGTAGGTAGGATTAATCACAACAGAAGCCAAATTGATTCACTGATACAGCATGTTGGCACTCCGACCCAGTCAGGGGCCAATAGGGCTCCAGTCAAAAGTAGTGCAATGCATTGGGAATAGGGTGCCATTTGGGCCGTAGCCAGCACACCTTGAAAGAGAGAAGAGACACATTAAAGTATCTGTGATGTACTAAGTATCTGTCATCAGTGTACAATAGTCACATTAGGAGTTGGGACAGAAGCTCTGCTTCTTGGGCCTCATCCCAAGGGGATAGCATAGCTTTGGTCCAACTCCTCATGTGACTATTGTACACTGATCACAGATACTTAGTACATCACAGATACTTCAATGCGTCTCTTCTCTCTTTCAAGGGGCCACCCTTCACTGTGACATATAGGAGGGAGGTTTTTTGGTGAGAAGATAGATGCTGGGCCTCCCGGGTGGCGCAGTGGTTAAGGGCGCTGTACTGCAGCGCCAGCTGTGCCACCAGAGACCCTAGGTTCGTGCCCAGGCTCTATCGCAACCGGCTGCGACCGGGAGGTCCGTGGGACGATGCACAATTGGCCTAGTGTCGTCTGGGTTAGGGAGGGGTTGGCCGGTAGGGATATCCTTGTCTCATCGTGCACCAGCAACTCCTGTGGCGGGCCGGGCGCAGTGCACGCAAACCAAGGTTGCCATTAAAGGTTTAAATTGACTTAAATTGGTACAGCACTCTCACTAATGGGTGGCACAAACGTCGCCTCTTAAAAGGCACGCCTCAAAATATGTTAAAGAGCCAGAAACAACAATAACATGCACCCACTAGTGGTCAAAAGGGTTTGCCACACCAGAAATGTAGTACACTACTGTATTCTGTGGGGTGGAATTACAAGTAATTTGAAATACAGCAAAAACATGTTCTCTCTTACTTTAGAGGATTTGCTTTGATTTTGTTGACCTTATGCTTCTTGTGTGTGTGGCATTCTATTTTGAACATTCACAAAAACTGTAAGTGAACTTCTACTGTATTTTACATAGCATATTTTACAGGAGTCCAAAGTCCAAAATACATCAAATATTTTCCGGCTGTTGAATACTTTCCCACAATGTAATGTTATTTATGCTAATCCATTGTATTAAGCTTGTACAGTAAGATACAGTTCATAAACAGTCATTTACCTTGAAAATAACAGGATGGTTTTACAGTGCAGGATATGAGCTTACCTCCCCAGGAAATCATCTTTGTCTGGGTCCTCATCAAACAACTCAATCTCCAGATGTTGGCCTGAGTGCTCGTATACCAGGGCCTGACAAGGACAAGGACAAAACTAAATACAATCTCAGATACAGTAGTTCACATTGAATACAACTAAAAGGTCATGACATGATGGGTAAAACAGCACGAGAGCCAAAAATAAGAGGAAATATTGGACTGTTGGAAATATGTACATGTAAGTTGTATCTGGTTCTACATACCCTATATTGCTGTCCCTGGGGTAGTTATTGTATAATATAACCATATTTTGCGGTTTTGGTTGACGTGCCATTGGAAGAGTTAATTTTCAGTTCATTTTGTTCACCTCGTAAACTTCGTTCCATTTGGGGTGCAGACTCTCTTTGACCGTCTTGCTCTGGAAGAGCTGGTTGCCAATCTGGAGGACGCCGTAGGGGTCAGACTTCCCTTTGATCAGGCCACCTAGGAATTTATCTTTCCCCTCCAGGTCCTGAGCCTCCAGGAAGTGAATTCTCAGGACTCCCTGGTGACACACACAGCACAGGGACAATTCAGGAAACGGACACTTTGAAATAGAATACAGCGACACTGTAGCTCTTTCCAGTAGTCAATTACCGAAAGCGCCATCTTTGGCCTCATGGGTGGAAGTATATTAATATTTTTCATCATTTCATAATTAATAAATTATTTTTGAACAAAGAAAATTCAGTGTTTCTATGTCAAACAGTTTCGCTATATTTCAGTATTCTGTGATGTATATAAAGTGTAATATTGGGATTTAAACTCAAAATTGAATACATTTCAACTCTATATCTGATATGGTACTGGTGTCTACTTTTTTAAAGCCCATAAGGTGTATACTTTTGTTTCAAAGTAAATTTGTTTAAGAATCACTCTGTGTGACCCTGATTTAGCCCACCGCAGTAAAAAGTTTTAAAGGGACATTGCACTTTCATATAAAAGTTTGTCCAATGACTTCTGACCTCTAAAGAAGTCTTTAGTCAAGATGAAACCATGTACCACAACATCGGTTGTGTAGATTCATCTATAGGCCTCCACCACGAACGAATGGAACAGATAAGCACTGAATAAAACCAGGAAAACCAGGGAATTAGATGATACTTAACTTTCCCATTCATTTGGTGTGAAGGCATATAGCTGGATCTACATACTGTAGAAACCAATTTCGTGGAAGGTAGTTTCATCTTGACATAAGTCTACTTTTGAGGTTAATTAAATGTCCCTTTTTTGACCAGCAGGTGCCACTAGTGTACACTGTGTTGAGCAAAGCCTCGAGTAATTAAGCTTTTTTTGACTCAATTGGCTGGAAAACCTCAAAAGCTTCAGGAAGCTTTGTTGCTCCATCACTACCTATCAGGATCATCATACATGTAGAATATTTGGTATTTATTAGGATCCCAATTAGCCGCTGCAAAAGCATCAGCTACTCTTACTGGGGTCCACAAAACAATTCCAACTTCAAATGATGGATTTGGTGGCAGACGGATAGGCTCTGCTAATACAAACACTGTTAATTAAAAGGTTTTCTTTACTCAAAAACATATTTTAGTATTTTGTTTAATAGTCCATTGTTGATATGGTCCCAAAAATTGTGCGTGCCAAAATACTAAACAAAAGCCCCCAAAAATGTGTTCTTCCAATTAATGTCTGAAATATGATAATGATGTATGGTTAGATATAGGATAGATGAAAGACTGCAGTACCTTTGGCATAGGGAAGCGTAGCTGAGCCAGTTCTATATCTCCCACCAGTGGGATAGTGATGCGGTTGGGCAACACCAGGTAGCTGTAGATGATGTCCTGAATCAGACTGTCTGAGAAGCCACTGGGAAAAACACAACACAACACAACCGAGCCCAACAATCAGTGAGTACGACTTTTGGATGAGATTATTCTCACCTAATCTCAGTTAAGCACAAAGGATCATGTCTTTTTCTGTTTTATAAGATGGTGGGAACATTGGAAGGGGTTCAAGCATGTTGTTGGGAGTAAATCCTTTGAAATTACCTGGATTTCTGCATTGATTACTCATAAAATGTGGTCTGGTCTTCACCTATGTCACAATAATAGCCAACACAATCTGACTAAACTAGTAATACACAAACAGTTGAAGATATTGAGTAATCATTCACAGTGCAGGCCTGAAAAAGTAAGTGAACCCTTGAATGTAGTAACTTGTAGATCCTCCTTTAGCAGCAAACGTCTCACAAACGATTCCTGTAGCTGCTTATAAGACTTGCACAATGTCGAGGAGGAATTCCGAACCATTCCTTCCTACAAATCTGTTTCAGTTCATCAATATTTCTGGTTTGTCTTGATTGCACAGCCCTCTTCAGGTCATGCCACAGCATCTCCATTGGGTTAAGGTCAGGACATTCCAAAACATGAATCTTCTTCCTTTTCAGCCATTCTTTAGTTGATTTACTTGTGTGCTTTGGGTCATTGTCTTGGTGCATCACCCAACAACATCTCTTAAGCTTGAGGTCATGGACTGCTGCCCTGACATCCTGTGTCTTGATACACTTTTGAATTCATTGTTCCATCAATGATTGCAAGGCGTCCAGGCCCTGAGGCAGCAAAGCAGCCCCAAACTATGATGCTCCCTCCAACATGCTTCACAGTTGGGATGAGGTTTTGGTGTTGGTGTGCAGTGCCCTTCTTCCTTCACACATAGCGTTGTGCATTTTTCCCAAAAAAGTTCCATCTTTTGTCTCATCTGTCCACAGCACATTTTCCCAGAAGCGTTGTGGAACATCCAGGTGATCTTGGGCAAACTTCTTTTTTTTTAGACAGCATTGATTTCCTTGGTGGTGTCCTTCCATGAACACCAATGCTATTCAGTGTTTTTCTGATAGTGGACACATGAACACAGACTTTTGTTGTTTGTAGAGTTTTCTGGAGGTCTGTTGCTGTTACCCTTGGGTTCCTTTCTCACCTCTTTCAGGATTACCCTTTGTGCTCTTGGAGTGATTGTCGCAGGACGCCCACTCCTAGGGAGAGTAGCAACAGTCCTGAATCTTCTCCATCTGTAGACAATGTGTCTCACCGTGGATGAACACCGAAGGTCTTCAGCAATGCTTTTGTAACCTTTTTCAGCTTCATGCATCTCTATAATGCGTCTTCTAAGGTCCTGTGAAAGTTTTTGGGATCGAGGCACGGTTCACACGAACCAATCTTTCTGGAGAAGTTCAGATTTGTCAGTATCCAGGCTCTGTGTGCCTTTATTTAAAGGGCAGGGCACCTGTGCAACCCACACCTCTAATCTCATATCTTTATTCGAGACGCACTACTCCAAATATCTTTTGGAGAAGTCGTTAACGCAGAGGTTTTTCCAGCCTGCACTGTGAATGATTACTCAGTGTCTTCAATAACAATTTGAAGAGTACAACTGTTTCTGTTTTTCTTGCAACTGTAGCAGTGAGGGTGTCCCTGAGCAGGAGGTCTTACAACCGAAGAATGACAATGTCTTGTAAGGGAAGTCGATAGCTAAGACTGGTCTCGTAACTGCTGAGAGATTTTCTGTTAACCTTCAAGCTATCCACTTGGGTCCGATTCTGTAAACAGAAATAAATGTATGAGAGGATTTAAGCAATCTGTAAAAATGAAACATAGATTTTTATGTACCCCATTCCTTAACTTTTTCTCTCTCTCATTTCTCTAAGAAGGCTTCCCAAGAAACATATTTATCATTTTATCCTATAATTTCTCTTGCAGCTGAGCAGAAAGCTAGAGCACTTCTCTGGGAGCAGATTAAGCAGAATTACAGGGAACATGATTCTTCTTTAGTATGTGATCATTCACATGTAACACGTACACACACACACACACACACACACACACACACACACACACACACACACACACACACACACACACACACACACACACACACACACCATGTAGAGAGCTTCATGCAGTATCAGCTGTTATTGTTCCCCTGACCTTGCAGTGGTACACAGAGCTAGGCCGTACTCCAAAAGTAAAAATAATAACACTACAATTGTCAGACAACCTGTGTTGAATAACATCAAGGGGATATGAGAGTGTGAGGGTGAGAGAGGGGGATAGGGAAAAAGAGAGAGTGAGTGAGAGGAGGGGGGGGGGTCTTTGGAAGGGGTGGAGGGTTTTATCTACTCTGTGACACAGTGGACTCCACCCCTCCAACATGCAGCTGGCACTGTCTATTGCTTGTGGTTGGAAGCTAGTCTCTGTCTTTTTTCTGCTGCCCGGGCCTGTCCTGTCCTGTCACTAACCCAGAGGCAGGCGCAGCTCCCCCCCAATCCCCTAGCCCATGAACCTAGCACATGCCACTGAGCCTCCACAAACAGGCTCACAGTGTACTGACTGCACAGATCTATTACACCCCTACAGAGAAATAGCGGTGGGGGGGGATGGGCGGTTGTGCTCTGTAGAATCAGGGAGATGATTTCCATCACTGAGCTGCGGATGTGTCAACACCCGTGTCTAAATCAATAGACTGTGAGGAGGAGAGTGACCGTACCACGAAATCTTTATTAGGGACATTTTCCACCACCGCAGTAGCGTTATAAGGTTTAAACACCAGAAGGCACTGTCAACTCACAACAATATAGAAACTAAGAATTGACTGTTGATAATACAAATTATGACCGGATCTGCAGAGATGGCAAAGGATATCTGCTCTTTGAATGACATGAGAACATTATATTGGTCCCTTTACCAGAAGAGGGAAATCTGTTCTATTGAATCCATTGGCTTATGGAAGTTATGAATTGTGCTTGTTTCACCAGCCATCCGTGCTCTATTTATGTGTCTATGTGACTCGGTTGTGTATGTTGTTGCTGTTTGTGCATTGCTAGTGAGTGGTGACAAATCCAATTTCCCCCTTTGGGATTCATTTCAATTCAATGGAAGTAGTAGCACTGCCATACCCCAGAATAATTTCAAGATAAAACAATACAAGTGAAAACTTATTAGCCAATGCGTCTTTACAGTCTACTCTATTCTACACTAAAGCTTAACAATTACTCTTAATATGCAGATCATCCAATGCACTCTTTCATGTAAATTAGCCCTAAGAAATCCCCAAGTCCCCTCCCCATTACCCCATAATTTTAGATTTGAGAGATGTACGGATGTAGAGTCTTTTAGCTACCCCAGAGAGCTGGTGGGGTGGCCCAATTTAAATATATAGAAGTCAGAGATGAGTTTATAATGAAAATGACATCTTGCTCAACCGTAAAAACCTTCTTGCTTTCTGAGCTGTGTGAGATTTACTTTAGCCCTGTCAGGCAGGCATGAGTTGCGATGAGCATTTAAATGGACTGAAAGCCTGAAAGCCGTAGGGCGATGGTCACTCTAGCTGTCGTCTAGCTGTCGTCCTCCTGCTACCTTTAAAAAAATGTTCCAATCACATACAACAACCCCAAGAGGAGAATACCTGCAATAAAACCTGTAGGGGAACTAATCACATTAGTTAGGTAATTAGGTGAAGCTTGGCCTGACAAAAGAGGGTGTTGGGTGAAGTTGCCCCTGGACGGTGATCTGGGGTCAGTTTTCGATTTTCCCCACACAGCAAATTCTCCAGTGTTAACATCTTTTTAATTGACACTGAAAGTGTAGAGTATGTGGAGCCATATAGACACCAGAACAGTGTTAAATTAACACACTGCTTTGTGTAAAGCCTTATTCAAATATTTCGCAGAGTGCCTTGATTTTCGAGTACATTTCAGAGTTGCCACTCATGACTGTATTTGTTAGTGACAGAGACATGGTTGTTGCATTCATCCATTTTCGGTCCTGTGGACTTTACCAAGTAAGATCCTAAATGAATATGTCATCATAAAATGTTTAATAAGTAAAACAATACCATACGCATTCAATAAGGCCTTATTTTGACGGCCTAGTTTTACCCTAATACATGGACCTGAAACTCACAAACATCACTTTCAACCAAAACCATGCCAATCATTATCATATTTCCCAGCATGCTGCATTGGAGGTGGATTTTTTTTTATTGTTTGTTTCAATATTTATGCTTATGTACATTGATTTATTGAATAATTCATTAATATCATGCTACTCAAATATAAATTATAAAAATGTTCTAAACTAATCCAATATGTTATTTGGACTTATTGCACCCCTTACTGAAATGGTTGTTCCATTTTAGATGCGTTAGGTATTCTCATAACTGTCTTCTTAACTCAGTATTCTGAATACAAGTTGCAGGTGATAAAATATTCCAGAAGTTGGATATCCCCAATAGTAATTACACATCACATTGCAAGCCAGCTTAATATGATTTGCAGGCCTGATGTGGCCTGTAAACCATGAGTTTCAGGCTGTTGTATAAAACAAAACAACATATGTGTGTATACAGTGGGGCAAAAAAGTATTTAGTCAGCCACCAATTGTGCGAGTTCTCCCACTTAAAAAGATGAGAGAGGCCTGTAATTTTCATCATAGGTACACTTCAACTATGACAGACAAAATGAGGAAAGAAATCCAGAAAATCACATTGTAGGATTTTTCATGAATTTATTTGCAAATTATGGTGGAAGAATAAGTATTTGGTCAATAACAAAAGTTTATCTCAATACTTTGTTATATACCCTTTGTTGGCAATGACAGAGGTCAAACGTTTTCTGTAAGTCTTCACAAGGTTTTCACACACTGTTGCTGGTATTTTGGCCCATTCCTCCATGCAGATCTCCTCTAGAGCAGTGATGTTTTGGGGCTGTTGCTGGGCAACACAGACCTTCAACTCCCTCCAAATATTTTCTATGGGGTTGAGATCTAGAGACTGGCTAGGCCACTCCAGGACCTTGAAATGCTTCTTACGAAGCCACTCCTTCGTTGCCCGGGCGGTGTGTTTGGGATCATTGTCATGCTGAAAGACCCAGCCACGTTTCATCTTCAATGCCCTTGCTGATGGAAGGAGGTTTTCACTCAAAATCTCACAATACATGGCCCCATTCATTATTTCCTTTACACAGATCAGTCGTCCTGGTCCCTTTGCAGAAAAACAGCCCCAAAGCATGATGTTTCCACCCCCATGCTTCACAGTAGGTATGGTTTCTTTGGATGCAACTCAGCATTCTTTGTCCTCCAAACACGACGAGTTGAGTTTTTACCAAAAAGTTATATTTTGGTTTCATCTGACCATATGACATTCTCCCAATCTTCTTCTGGATCATCCAAATGCTCTCTAGCAAACTTCAGACGGGCCTGGACATGTACTGGCTTAAGCAGGGGGACACATCTGGCACTGCAGGATTTGAGTCCCTGGCAGCGTAGTGTGTTACTGATGGTAGGCTTTGTTACTTTGGTCCCAGCTCTCTGCAGGTCATTCACTAGGTCCCCCCGTGTGGTTCTGGGATTTTTGCTCACCGTTCTTGTGATCATTTTGACCCCACGGGGTGAGATCTTGCATGGAGCCCCAGATCGATGGAGATTATCAGTGGTCTTGTATGTCTTCCATTTCCTAATAATTGCTCCCACAGTAGATTTCTTCAAACCAAGCTGCTTACCTATTGCAGATTCAGTCTTCCCAGCCTGGTGCAGGTCTACAATTTTGTTTCTGGTGTCCTTTGACAGCTCTTTGGTCTTGGCCATAGTGGAGTTTGGAGTGTGACTGTTTGAGGTTGTGGACAGGTGTCTTTTATTCTGATAACAAGTTCAAACAGGTGCCATTAATACAGGTAATGAGTGGAGGACAGAGGAGCCTCTCAAAGAAGAAGTTACAGGTCTGTGAGAGCCAGAAATCTTGCTTGTTTGTAGGTGACCAAATACTTATTTTCCACCATAATTTGCAAAATGTATGTATGTATGTATATATATATATATATATATATATATATATAGTTGAAGTTGGAAGTTTACATAGACTTATGTTGGAGTCTTTAAAACCAGTTTTTTAACAACTCCACAAATTTCTTGTTAACAAACTATAGTTTTGGCAAGTCGGTTAGGACTTCTCCTTTGTGCACGACACAAGTAATTTTTCCAACAATTGTTTACACTAAGTTGACTGTGCCTTTAAACAGATTGGAAATTTCCAGAAAATTATGTCATGGCTTTAGAAGCTTCTGATAGGCTAATTGACATCATTTGAGTCAATTGGAGGTGTACCTGTGGATGTATTTCACGGCCCACCTTTAAACGCAGTGCCTCTTTGCTTGACATCATTGGAAAATCAAAAGAAATCAGCCAAGTCTGAAAGTACCACGTTCATCTGTACAAACAATAGTACGCAAGTATAAACACCATGGGACCAAGCAGCCGTCATACAGCTCAGGAAGGAGACGTGTTCTGTCTCCTAGAGATGAACGTACTTTGGTGCGAAAAGTGCAAATCAATCCCAGAACAACAGCAAAGGACCTTGTGAAGATGCTGAAGGAAACCGGTAGAAAAGTATCTATATCCACAGTAAAAACAAGTCCTTTATCGGCATAACCTGAAAGGCCGCTCAGCAAGGAAGAAGCCACTGCTCCAAAACATGCCATAAAAAGCCAGACTACGGTTTGCAACTACACATGGGGACAGAGATCCTACTTTTTGGAGAAATGTCCTCTGGTCTGATGAAACAAAATAGAACTGTTTTGCCATAATGACCATTGTTATGTTTGTGTGTTCATTGAACACTTTTCCTGTGTCTTCAGTCGTGGACAAAGTTTTGAGAATGACACAAATATTAATTTTCACAAAGTCTGCTTTCTCAGTTTGTATGATGGTAATTTGCATATATTCCAGAATGTTATGAAGAGTGATCAGATGAATTGCAATTCATTTCAAAGTCCCTCTTTGCCATGCAAATGAACTGAATCCCAAAAAAACATTTCCACTGCATTTCAGCCCTGACACAAAAGGACCAGCTGACATCATGTCAGTGATTCTCTCGTTAACACAGGTATGAGTGTTGACGAGGACAAGGCTGGAGATCACTCTGTCATGCTGATTGAGTTTGAATAACAGACTGGAAGCTTCAAAAGGAGGGTGGTGCTTGGAATCATTGTTCTTCCTCTGTCAAACATGGTTACCTGCAGGGAAACATGTGCCGTCATCATTGCTTTGCTCAAAAAGGGCTTCACAGGCAAGGATATTGCTGCCAGTCCGATTGCACCAAAATCAGACATTTATCGTATCATCAAGAACTTCAAGGAGAGCGGTTAAATTGTGGTGAAGAAGGCTTCAGGGCACCCAAGAAAGTCCAGCAAGCACCAGGACCGTCTCCTAAAGTTGATTCAGCTGCAGGATTGGGGCACTACCAGTACAGAGCTTGCTCAGGAATGGCAGCAGGCAGGTGTGAGTGCATCTGCATGCACAGTGAAGCGAAGACTTTTAGAGGATGGCCTGGTGTCAAGAAGGGCAGCAAAGAAGCCACTTAGTTTTTTTGTTTTTTGTTTTAAATATTACCCCCTTTTTCTCCCCAATTTCGTGGTATCCAATTGTTAGTAGCTACTATCTTGTCTCATCGCTACAACTCCCGTACGGGCTCGGGAGAGACGAAGGTTGAAAGTTATGCGTCCTCCAATACACAACCCAACCAAGCCGCACTGCTTCTTAACACAGCGTGCATCCAACCCGGAAGCCAGCCGCACCAATGTGTCAGAGGAAACACCGTGCACCTGGCAACCTTGGTTAGCGTGCACTGCGCCCGGCCCGCCACAGGAGTTGCTGGTGCGCGATGAGACAAGGATATCCCTACCGGCCAAGCCCTCCCTAACCCGGACGACGCTATGCCAATTGTGTGTCGCCCCACGGACCTCCTGGTCGCGGCCAGTTACGACAGAGCCTGGGCGCGAACCCAGAGCCTCTGGTGGCACAACTGGCGCTGCAGTACAGCGCCCTTAACCACTAAGATAGCACAGAGTGTCCTTCACTCCCACCTGCTGAACACCTGCCCTCGCCAACGTTAACAGAACCGTGGGAAAACAGTGCCCAACAGGCGGGACGAAGAAAACTGTCTACCGGTGTACGGCTAGCTAGCTACCGTTGTCGCACCCGCCCTCTCTTCTGTGGGGTTTATCGGCCGCTGGCATCCAACATTATTGTGCATTAACGCCATCTACTATACTGGAGCGCCCCCGACACCCTCCTGACCTAGCTTAAAAATGTATCAATGCAGATGCAGGAACGCCCCAAATTGCAGGCCACAATTGCACCCTTCTCCTCTCTCTTCCTCTTCCTCCCTGACCACACCAAACAATGAACTGAACAGCAGCCATCATCTGAGGATCAGCAGTATGCATCATTGAACAAAAGTGAGTGAGTTTGTCTTACTATGTACTTTGATTTGTTCTATAGTTTCTGAGTTATCAGACAATGTTCTTGAACTTTACTTTTGATGCTCTACTGCCCTATTGTTTGCCGATGGCTACTTTAGCGTCAGCATTTGACATATTATTCATTTAAGTTTAAGCCATTTCAGTATTGCTACTTATAGCACCCCTTTGAGTAGCATTATATGGGAAATGTGTATTGATGAATTGTGCCAGGGTAATCACAGCTTGTTGTGGATTTAGGTTTAACTGACACTTCTTTACTTTGTTCCTAGAACCATACTACATACTATTACTTCAATGTTCTCCGATGACTGACCTTTGTCAAAATAAAACGAATGAAAGTGATCGAGCCCATTGGAAGCCATCCCATTCTCACTCAAAACAGAAATACAGTCCATTTCTTACACTCAGTGGGTTTTTTTTTACTCTGGAGAATTTGCTGTGCACTAACGGTGGTTAGAATTGGGGGAGGGGAAGCTGATCCTAGGTCTGTCGCTTGGGGAAACTTCACGCTGGAGCACAAAAGAGACGCAGTTTACTTACTTCAGCCCAGGAATGTCTAGTATATTGGTGAGGCCTGTCCAGTTGATTTCCAGAAGCTAGATAAAAACAAAAGAAAGGATTTAGCTGTCTGGAAACTGGAAGAACATGATGTACTTAGAAAGATTCATTTGCCACACCAGTGCTTTTCTTTTTACTTACTTAAGCGATCTAAAAACAAAGCCCATCATAATAAAAAAGGAAACATGCAGAGCGGGACACCAGCCAGAAGGAGTGGGGAGATCAAATAAATGATCTTAATTGATTCAAGCACTTAACTTCATTGTTATGTGACTCAGTCATCCGAGTGAGTGACAGTGTGTTGGTGCAAATCTCTTGATGATTAAAAACAAAAGATAGCATTCTGACAATGGAGAGTGCAGCAAAGTGAAACAGAAGCCAAGAAAGCTAATTGCCTTGCCTCTTGCTAAATAAACCAATTTCATAGGAAACCTGACATTTTTTACACACTAAAATAAGACAAGCTGGCGTCAACACAAGCATGTTTTTAGCCGCAATTGTACCCTAGTTTTACCTGAAAGTTAGCGGTAAGGCTATTTCCACCAGGCTAAGTTTACCATTGTGTGTTGAACGCCGGAATCAGGTTGGTTCCACCAGGCTACCCTATAGTTAAATACTGTACTTAATTGTTTCACTTGTTTCAGCTGTCTCTTATCTCGCCTACTGTTGAAATGGGGACACGCAGCCTTGTACCGTATGAATATGAGTAATACTCAGGTCACTGACACCAGAGATACCGGCCACAGATTGGACAAACACTTGACCTGCTGAAAGATTTATTACAAAAACAATCCTCTGGAACCACTTCTGTATACAGGAGCTGTTGTCCCAAACGGCATCCTATTCCCTAAGTAGATTCCCTTTGGGACCTGGTCAACAGTACAACATAGGGTATATGGTGCCATTTGGGATGCACGCGGGGTCTATTGAGTTCAGGGACTGTATAATTCAGTGGAAAGTCTCTTACCTAAAGGTTCTGTGGATATAAAGTGTTAACATTGCTGCGTAGAGCAAAGGTGGACAATGCATGTTGTAAATCACACCGCGTATTTGGTAAAGGAGAGACAGCACAGCTAAGCCAGAAAAATATTTAATCTAGGAGTCGGACTGGTGGTAACTTCTAAGCCAAAAGGTATTTTATTATTCATGCGTAGCACTGACGTGTCTCTTGGCTCAAGGAATCAATTTCAATGCGTTTCTATAGTCCCCCTCCTCCTCCTCTCTCTCTCTCTCTCTCTCTCTCTCTCTCTCTCTCTCTCTCTGTTGCCTACATTGCAGCAGATATAGTTTTGAGCAAGGACTGATTGGAACACCGCAAGGCAATCAAAGTAGCCATTTGGTGCATCTCCACTGTATGGATTGGTACCAATGCTTGGCCAAAATGTGTTGCATTTTGTGTTTAACGCTGGTGCTGAGACCCAAAAAAGCCGGAGTCTCACCAGTGCTGCAGTAGAGAAGCCGTATACAGCACGTACTGTAGCAGTAATTTGGCAGAGCACACTCAACAACAGCAAAAAAAAGGTGCTGGGTTAAAAACAATCCAATTTGGATAAATGTTGGACAGAACACACATTGGGTTATTTTGACCAGGCCAGTTTGGTCACTTAGTTGGGTTGTTGGGTTATTGATGTGGGGTATTGCGCTATGAACGCATGGCTTAGTATGGAGGCATGACTTAGTAGGGGCATGGCTTAGTAGGGGCGTGGTTTTCAAACATACAGAACAAAAATATAAACGCAACAGGTAAAGTGTTGGTCCCATGTTTAATGAGCTGAAATAAAAGATCCCAGAAATGATCCATACTCACAAAAAACATATTTCTCTCAAATTTTGTGCACAAATTTGTTTACAGCCCTGTTAGTGAGCATTTTTCCTTTGCCAAGATAATCCATCCCCCTGACAGGTGTGGCATATCAAGAAGCTGATTAAACAGCATGATCATTACACAGGTGCACCTTGTGCTGGGGGACAATAAAAGGCCACTCTAAAATGTGCAGTTGTGTAACACAACACAATGCCTCAGATGTCTCAAGTTGAGGGACTGTGCAATTGGCATGCTGAGTGCAGGAATGTTCACCAGGGCTGTTGCCAGATAATTTAATGTTCATTTATCTACCATAAGTCTCCTCTAACTTCGTTTTAGAGAATTTACAGTACGTTCAACCGGCCTCACAACCATAGATCAAGTGTAACCACCCCACCCCACCCCAGGACCTCCACATCCGGCTTCTTCGCGTGGGATCGTCTGAGGGGGGGGAAGAAGGTGGTGAGAAGTATTTATGTCTGTAATAAAGCCCTTTTGTGGGGAAAAACTTTCTGATTGGCTGGGCCTGGCTCCCAACTGGCTAGGCCTATGCTCTCCCAGGCCCACCTATGGTTGCACCCCTGCTCAGTCATGTGAAATCCATATATTAGGGCCAAATTAACATATCTCATATGGACTGATTTCCTTAAATTAACTGTAACTCTTTGAAATTGTTGCGTTTATATTTTTGTTCAGTGTAGTTATTTTTGTCTGCCCGTGAGAGTAAATGCCATTCTGGTTCATGTTCTGTTGTTATTACATGTTAAGCACTGACACTTTTGTAGCTCTTATGAGGTTTACACAAGAGTACGAGTTCCTCAAGTGCCTATGCATATCCCAATATTGGTAGCTACTACTTTGTTATAATGTTTAAGTAATAATGTTATTGCATTTATATTAAAATATGTGATGTGTAAAAATATTGAAGGAATATTTAAACTTGCAGTGTACAAACTTAACTTGATGAACAGCAATTACATTTACCCTCACGGGTGGCCCAAAAAAACTATTGGAAAGCCAAGCCATCAATATGCCACGCCTCCTGAAAATAACCTGATTATCCAAACATGGGTAAATTTAACCATCAGTTGAGGTTTTATTTGGATGACAATGTCTACGTCAATGAGTCGGCAGCTCTGAACATTTTGCTTACTCTGGACCAGGCCCTAGACCATGGGTAGCAGGTAGCCTAGCGGTTAAGAGTGTTGGGCTAGTAACCGAAAGGTAAAACATCTGCTGTTCTGACCTTGAGAAAGGCAGTTAACACCCCAAAAACACCTGCTCCCCAGGTGCTAGATGTCAATTAAGACAGCTCCCCACACCTCTCTGATTCAGAGATCAATCCTTTCCTTAAACCCTGGGACTTGAAAGAGGAAGTGACAGTGCATGAGATCTTTTTTGTTGTTGTTGATTATAACAAAGTGGGGAACTCATAGTCTTGTGAAAGCCTAATTAAAACTATGAACGTGTCAGTGCTCAACCTTAACATACATGTGACGACAATACAACAAATCAAACAGAATGACATTTACTCTCACGAACGGCCAAAAACTACTATCTGAAAGCCACACCCCTATTATCCACACCTCCAGTCTTCAAAGAAAATGACCCAACTAAGTGACCCAACTGGCTGAAACAAAATAACGTGTGTTCTGTCCACTATTTACCTAGCGCTGCATTATTTTTTAACCCAGCATTTTTTTTAGTACATTGTGGGGCAACTAGAGCTTCTTCTCCAAGCAAAACATTTATCAACTAATGGAGGATCATTGAGACCACATACACAGGGACTTTGCAGCTGTGCATTGCAGCTGTGCATTACTGATCTTGAGTAGCCTTTCTAAGGGTGTTTTCCCTCCAGTTCTCTCTGGCAACAAAGCACGGACAAGGGCGTCGCCTAATATGGTCTCCTAGTTGTGTCAGAATGTTTTATTTTATTTGGTAGTCAAGATCGAACCATTTCAGGAGGAGACTGAAGGACCAGTCCAACTAACCAGGCCTGTATATAGCCTCTACTGTTCTAGCCTTGCTACTGTTATTTTTCAATATATTTTTTTTACTGTTGTTTTTATTTCTTTACTTATCTATTGTTCACCTAACACCTTTTTTTAACTTAAAAATTGCACTGTTGGTGAGAGCCTGTAAGTGATCATTTCACTGTAGTCGCACTAGCGACTCCTGTGGCGGGCCGAGCACAATGCATGCTGACACAGTCGCCGGGTGTACGGTGTTTCCTCCTGGGTTAAGCGGGCATTGTGTCAAGGAGCAGTGCGGCTTGGCTGGGTTGTGTTTTGGAGGACGCACGGGAGTTGCAGCGATGGGACAAGACTGTAAACTACCAATTGGATACCACAAAAAATGACATAAAAATAAATAAATAAATAAAAAGAATGAAGGGTTGTCCCTTTCACTGTGATGCATTCTGGAGAATATGGTATATAGTCTGTCTCCCTACATCAATGAAAAGAGGATCACTTATGATCTTTGCAATACTTTTTATCCTTTACCTCAACATTTCCTCTATAAAATGTGCATAGCTGTTTTCCCAATTTTTAGGATGACAGATAACAGAGATATAGCATGCCCAACAGTTGCTGTTCCAGAGTTTGTGGTCTGCTCTCACGGCACCATGTAACAACACTGTGATATACAGTCTAACCACTACACACTCTCCTCCTGCTTCCCCTCTCTGCTCTCTGCTCTGAGGTTGGTGTAGGCAGTGATAAGAAATCCACCAAAGTAGGACTAGCCTGATCTGTGTCTATTTAAGGCTCCAGTGTCTCCAATGGGGACTGGTATTTGACTTAAATCGGCCAAATGTTTAGGCAGAACAGGGGCCTGGAGGCTCAGCACTAGAGGAAGGAAGACAGTGATAAAATACATATTGTCAAACAACTGTCCTGTTAGCAGATGACGATGCAAGTGGCCTGAAATCCAAATGGTAGAAAGAGGAAGTGTGTACAAGGACTAGAACTTACAGGTTTTTTCAGGAAGAATAGGGACAGAGCTCCGACAAGGGGCATGTCACCTAGCAATGGCTCCATGACTACTCTCAACACTCCATGGAGCTGTGAAACACAAAAGAGGCATTAAGATAAACACGCTCGCTCGCAGAGATAAAACAGAAACACACACAAGACACAATGTTAAGGTAGCTTTCAGTATCATGGAACTAACACTCTGCAGGTCCTTGACCCACCTAATAAGCTCTATGGGAACATTCCAGAGCGGAGGCTTGGACATTACAAAGATGGCCCCCCTCACTGTCATTATTATCAGGCCAACATAGAGCAGTTACGTTATGTCATCCTTAACTTGCTAAACAAATATTGAGCTAATAATATCTCTCAAAGACTAGAAGGTTGTTTAAGTGCTGATTTATTATTATGTTGACAATTAAAAAATTCACACAAAAAGAAGTGGTAGTTTTAATCATAAGAATGGTGTTTCCAAACACCTCTATATGATGTGCTGTGAGTATGAGAAATCGGAGCTGGTTCGGTATAGTCAGCCTGGTCTCATACACTAGAAGTAACATAGTAAACGTAAATCCGGGCCATCAAATGAGTATAATATGTTACGGTTGGTATGGTTACATGAGACAGAAGTTTACTTAAGGCAAAAACTAAAGTGGGGTGGTTGGTCAGGGTGGATGAGTGGGCGTACAACGCAAATGTCGATCAACCCAAAGGTTGTGTGTAGGAATTTCATCACGAACAACTTTTGCATTTTAACTAATTAGTAACTTTGCAACTACTTACTACTTTTTTACCTACTTTGTAACTACTTAGCATGTTAGCTAACCCTTCTCCAAATCCAAACCTTAAAGGTCCTGAACAGTAATTCTGAAAAGTATTACCAGGAAGTTTGAAAAGACAGGGTGAGTGGTCAGGGAGTTTATACTCATGAGCTCACCTTGACTGACAGTGTTTGTAATGCCTATGTCAAGCAACTTGGATGCAGCGAGCAGTGTTGCAGTAAAATCATCTCAAGCTAATTTGGTGATACACAAAGCAACTTAAACAACAATGACATTGCATCACTGATATTTTTATATATACACATCTCCCATTTGGCATGTTTCTTGTGAGGTGGTTCACAGCAGCACTGATGGATGTGTTGACTTGACAACTGCGTCAGAGTTTTGAACGACCCTTCCCCCCCTTTTGTTCCATGCTGGCTGAAGAACAAGCCAGTAACTAGCTAACACCAGACACAGATGAAGACCTAGCTAGCCAGTAACTAGCTAACACCAGACACAGATGAAGACCTAGCTAGCCAGTAACTAGCTAACACCAGACACAGATGAAGACCTAGCTAGCCAGTAACTAGCTAACACCAGACACAGATGAAGACCTAGCTAGCCAGTAACTAGCTAACACCAGACACAGATGAAGACCTAGCAAGCCAGTAATTAGCTAACACCAGATACAGATGAAGACCTAGCTAGCCAGTAACTAGCTAACACCAGACACAGATGGAAGGGGAAACATATAAATATCTTTGCCATAGATGAATAGGGTAAACTTTTAATTAGAATTATTTTTTTAATTATTGCTGTCACCCTACAGTCAAAGTAGCAATCTAGCTATATAAACCCCACCCCTATACAAACATGCCTTAGCCAATGTTGGTTACGAGGCCGTACTTATTTAAATTAAATAAGAGAATATCATGTTATCATTGGTGTATTAAAAAAGAGAGGTAAGGTGATGTACCCTTAACAATGAATCCAACTTTTGATTTGATTTGAACTGTTTGACATGGGAGATTTACATTTACATTTAAGTCATTTAGCAGACGCTCTTATCCAGAGCGACTTACAAATTGGTGAATTCACCTTCTGACATCCAGTGGAACAGCCACTTTACAATAGTGCATCTAAATCATTTAGGGGGGTGAGAAGGATTACTTTATCCTATCCTAGGTATTCCTTGAAGAGGTGGGGTTTCAGGTGTCTCCGGAAGGTGGTGATTGAGATGGGACCAATGGGTCAAAGATCAAACTTTATCAATGTAGAACTAAAATAAATGTTTCATACTTTGGTCATCATACTAGTTTCCTTCAAATATAATCACATTTCATGAAAAAAATGATTTTGATGGTTAATGACCTAACTCCTAACCCTAATCTTAACCCCTAGCCTAGCGAGCCATAATCACCTAGCTAAAATTAGCCAAAACAAATGAGAATTCGTAAAATATCATACGTTTTGCAAATTAGTAACACATTGTATGAATTGCAAGTCGCAACATATTGTTTGAATAGCAATGCGTAACATATCATACGAATTAATACATACCATACGAAATGGAACATATAATACATTTTACATTTAAGTCATTTAGCAAACGCTCTTAAGTAGTAAGTGTATACATTTTTATATTTTTCCATACTGGTCCCTAATGGGATTTGAACCCACACCCCCCGGTGTTGCATGCACCATACTAATTGGAGTGTCCCGGAATTACATGTACTATGTTACGTCTACCCCCGAGTCCAGGTTGGTATTATAGGACTTTCCTTACTAACAATCCTAACAGATCTTAGTCTCCAAGGAGACTGATTGCTTTTCCTGCCAGCTATGTTTCACTGCTGCCATGCAATGGCCAATGGCATATAAACAGTTGTTTTGTTCTACCCTCTATTCTCTCCCACACACACACACACACACACACACACACACACACACACACACACACACACACACACACACACACACACACACACACACACACACACACACGGTATTTTGCTTGCAAGTCATTGCAATGAAAAACAAGTTGAGCAAGCGGGCATAATAAAGTAACTGTAATATGATTTCACAACATTGGTTTGAATTTAACCATCTTCTACTCTTCTGAGCAGGTCTTTAGTGGCAGAAACGACAATCAGACCAACCATTACAGAGTTTTATAGTCCATTTCCGGCTGCAAGTGAAGTGTATTTGTTAAAAAAACTAAACAAAAACAGTCCCCCCTCCTGGGGTTTTACATTCCTATGAAATAGAATGTCTACATTACCTGTATGCTTTTAATACCAGCTTTGCAGTAGTACCTTTTGACGTCCACATCAATTTCAGTATTTCCAACAAAACTGAAGGGGAAAAAAACACAATTATCAGCATCATCAAAAATCACATGAAAGTGTTCATGTACAGTTGGTGTAATTGAATAACAAATAATTAAACCACATGACTTACTCCACACAGTACATTCTATGACAAGCCAAAGGCTAAAAATCTGTCCAAAATAGAGATAGTCTGGTCACCTGATCTGTAGGTCCATGATGATCTGACGCTTGTCCACATTCTCTGTGTAAACCTTGACCCCGTTAATCCTCAAAGGCTAAACACAAATACAAGACAAATGACATCACCACGCTTGTGTTTTACCCAGCATGAACTTTGCCACTACTCTGTGACCCTTCCTGGAAGCTATTAAGCAAACACCCCATCCACCACAGTCACGTGAACAGAAAGGGCTTCTAGGGATGCTCGTGCCCTTTTGCCCTCCAATAGCAAAAGTGCAGCATAGCAAAAGTGCAGCAGTTAGTTGAACAGTTGAAAAACATCTCATAAACAGTAAGCATAATGCAGGGTTCGGTAGAGACTCCGGCTGATAAGTCTTGATGCTCACCTTGTCCCCCATGTCAATCTTGCTGAAACAGAAGGTGCTGAGGTGGGAGTTGGCTCCCTTCACAGCCGGCTCGATAGTCTCGCGGAGCAGCTTCTCTACGAACTGGCAAATATACGGCCACATCTGTCTCACAGTCTGCAGGGCCACAGGGAGGAGAACGGATCAGTGAGTTGACACTGGGCCCACATTCTGACCATCATCCAATGAGTCATAAAAGAACATTCCGGAAGCAGAGTGAATTCATTGAATTAATTCTTCAATATCAGGGCACATATTCAAAAAGTGTCTCAGAGTAGGAGCGTTGATCTAGGATCAGTCTTGCCTTTCAATCATAATGAAATAAGATGGGTGGGACCTTTTTCCTAGATTAGCGCTCCTTCTGAGACTCTTTGTGAAAACTGGCCCAGCAATATTCTAAAAGTGATGCGAAGGCATTTCAATTGTCTCATCGGTTCTATAATACTGGTGAAACTCAACTATGAAATTTCAGTCATCACATGTTTTATTTCGGTAATGATGTCTAACACAATAAATATTTGAAACTTCGTTTTCAGGTCATTACCTTATGGAACGGCTTAAAGCGGCAATCTGCAGTTGCTACATCTAATATTGGACTTTTAAATGAAATATATATGATATAACCATTGATTCCGTGAAGAATATAACCTGAGCATAGTTCAACTGTAGTTCCCCATCAGAACCCAAAATCTAAGTTTTATTCCATTGTTTGTAAACAATGAGTGTAAACAAACACTGTATAGCCTCAAAGCATGGTTGAAACTATGATTTGTATCTCATAGATGGTCAGTCCTTCTATCGATAGATCTGTCTAGGAATTTGAGAGCATTTACACTTCTCCAGCCCTATCCCTTAGCTGTTTACCAAAAACATTGGCAAGGTGACCAGATTGCCCTTTTAAGAGACTCTTACATCTGATTGATTTCCTGATTTATGCATAGAGTACGCTGCAAAAATAGAGCAGCTGTGAGGTTCAACCCACGGCAGGGTACAGTACATCCCAGTATATCTATATTTACAGCGCTGCAGTGAGGGAGGGAGGGGCTACAGTACAGATACTGTTCCAGTGGTATCTCCACCGCAAAACCCAGCAGGGAAAAAGTAGGTCTTCGTCAAAATAGAAGTAGAACATCTGACACACCATGTTCTTTTTTTGTTGTTGTTATTTTACCTTATTCAGCCACTCTACTCTTTCTACATCCGGGAAGTTGACCTAAAAGGAAGAAAATGAGACATCAATGGGTCTTGGTATTGTTACTGTTTACATGCTCAAACACTGTTTTATTTTCCCATTTTCAAGTACCAGTACTCATACTGATTCCATCGGAACAACCACATTGTTGCATTGTTATTTTAGCTTAAATAGCTGGTGGATATTCTGCCTCGGTTCAGCAGCAGTCTGTCTGCAGCCTGGGTTGTGTCCCAAATAGCAACCTATTCCTATAGTACACTACTTTTGACCAGGGCCCAAAAGGCATAGGGTGCCATTTGGGATGCAGCCTGCCTGAACCCTCCTGGCTATTACAAAGACATACCAGTACTGTAGCTGGAGCTATCCACTGAATACTGCACACAGTATGCGCTGTGCATCAGTGGGAGAGTCCTGAGCATACATACTGCCCACACAGCCCACATACTGTACCCACACATGCACGCATGCACACACACACACACACCACTTTTCATAGGCCTACAATCATTATAGTCTAAAAACAAAACGTTTCTATAGAGGCTGCCACTCGGCCAAGCCTTTTCAGAACAACACAGAGGAAGTGTGCTGTCATGTGTTATCCTCTTGGGAGAGGTGGCACTAGAGGTGTAGCCGTGGCAACAACATTGAATGCGACAGCTACAGGGGACTGTAATGCTAATTCAGGTCAGAAAAGCGCTGATTCAGCATTAGTGTGACAGCATAGAGGAGCGTAGGCTCAGAAAGTGAGAGGAATGGGAAGTAGGGAGATAAACTGCTGCTGGGTTTGACAGATTCAGGCCTAGCGTTTTTACCAGCCACAAGTGTGGCTGTTATGCAATCAGGAGCACTCAAGTTGACAGGCTTTCCATTAACCTGACATATACTGTAAAGCAACCAATTCACAAAATAGCGGGCAGGGGATAGAGCCTTGCGGATACATAATTTACTCAAAGAATAAATTAGGAGTGATATCAAATTACTGGGTAAGTGTCAAGAGGATGGATGTGCATCATGCCTCACAACAGAAATGGATATGTAATTTAAAATCCAGTACTGTCCATTTAAGTGAATTGAATAGAGATGCTGTTATAGAACTATAGAAATGCTTTGGAAGCCTGATGGAAGCAACTTGCATGTACTGAATAACATTACACACCTGAAGGTATAAAAACTCCATTAGAGTGGACATCAATGTATCCTATCCCTTTAAGTGACTCAGGGAAAGGATTTACTTGTTTTTCCGAACGGTAGCTAACTTGAGATGGTTGGTGCTTGTGTCTCATAGGAGACAGAATAAGCAGCAGCATCTTACTTTAAGTGTAGGCAGTATTAAGCACTGGCCTGACTCACAGCAGATTTATTTCCCAAACAAACAGGAGCAGTCGAGCATTCACTATTTATGTATGAGAGCACAGCATATTTCTTCCTGTTCTGCTACTTGTCTCTAGGACAAACCTATAGAGCAATGTTTATAGATGATGTGTTACACTGCTGTGTTTACATGATCTACACTTTTCTTTCCACACACTCAAAGGTACAGTATGTGCACTGAAACTAAGGGCGCAAATGTGGAGATTGCAGACTGTGGATTTCAAATTCCAATCAAGAGAGCAGGATTAGAACACATTATACTTATACTAGCTTGACAAGGAGGTGGGCAACTATTACTGTACCTTTGTGTCTATTAGATCATCCTATTGACATAGGGAATAGGTGTATTTCACAGTGTGGTGGAAGAGCAACTCTGTCTGAGTGAGTGTATCTCCCAGAGGACAGGATGCTTTTGTATAGCTCCTTGTTTCAGATACCTTCTTCTCCTCCTGCCCCCTTCTCCTGCTCCTTCTCTTCAGAAACACAACCCAAGTGTCACATTACATTTTTTTTTAATTAACCTTTATTTTGTCAGGGAAGTCAAGCTGAGACCAAGGCCTATTTTACAGATGAGCCCTGTAGATACAAAAATATACATTTCTATACAATAAAAGGAAGTAACATACACGTTAATCGCAGAAATCCACACAATCACACACACGTTTCAGCGTCTCAGCCTGAGTGATCAGCTGGGAGTGTCCAGACTGAGGCAGCTGAGCACCAGCGGTCAGTCTCTCCTTCAGTACCTGAGGCGTGCCTATGGCAGCCTGCCAAGAACAGGGCACAACACAGTGCAGCCAGTCCAGCTCAGTACTGCTAGGCACAGTTTAGCACTGCACAGCACAGTAGTGACTAGTGAATTCTGATGAGAAAGCGGTAATATACTGACTCGCTGAATCGATGCTGCTGGCAGCTCCCTGTGTGGAGCAGCTCTGAGGCAGACATTTAATTTCCTTCTAAATTAAATCATCTTTCGAGAGACCTTCCGATCTAGTTCATCACACTACTTTCAGCAGGCTTCTATACACATTAAAAGGTGCACATAACGACTATTTTTACAGAGCCCTTTGGAAAATTGTGTCTTGGAAACGAAGCCACAAGGCATGACACAGTGTGACAATGCCAAACATTTAGGATAAAAATAGGGTGAAAATTGGTCATGTAACCCCATGTTTTTCCCCTTAACCAAATTAGTAGTCACCTTGTCAACTGAAAGGGCAGAAGAGACTGACAACAACTAAAGACTGTCCTAGTTAGACACTTGCTGAGCAACAGATCTCCAGAAGCACAGACATTATAAATAATATTCTCTTGTCATCAAGTATATGCCTAGTAGTATATGCCTAGTAGTATATGCCTAGTCTTTAATTTGGGTCAGATGGCATTATTGTAGGGTTTATTGTAGGGCCCTAAATTTAGCTAGACTGTTTATGTTTATGCCATCCAGTCTGTTTATGCCATCAGAGTGGTCCTTGTCACTCACTGTCATGCCAATGACTGCACAAACAGATCTGGGACCAGGCTAACAATAAGTGAGGTTAGACTGGGTGCATCTTTCAGGCATAATAATGCATGCAAAGTGTTGTTAGTTACCACAACAGTGGCACGGCAATGTGTCTTAAAATAACAGGGTTCCTCTGGGACACGTGTCCCTCCCATCCCGGTGTCCAGTTTACCATTGTGCCATGCTGTATTTGGGGGGGGGGGCTTAGTCTAATGTCACTGCTGGGGACAGCTGCTTGATCAGAGCTTTACATGTCAACACTGATCAGGTGATGGTTTTCTAAGAAACTTAAAAGTGATTAGTCACGTGCTGTAGCCTACACAATAGGCTTATTTGGGTATTAGAAAAAAAACACCTTCAAACTTTCTGGATAATTATTTGACTTCTACATTTGAATATACCAAATGTAGTAGTCATATAATAATCCAGAGTGACTCATTTAATAGTGGGATAGTGAGAATATTGTATGCACAATTACAGTATCCAAGGCACCTTTATAAAGTAATCTTGATCTTACCCATGATGGCAAATCAGAAGATGTCAGACTTTGTTGGACCTTTCTCTCCTCTTGTTCAAAGAATGCCAAGGCTCTGTACATTCGGGTGTTCTTGCCTCCTGTGTTTCTCCTCCACCAGAAAAATATCACAAGCCCTATCAGAAGCCAACTAAAACTAAATTCAAAATATCCCAAAACATATATGGGGAAAATGAGCACGAATGTCTTCGTAAACTGAATCCATGTCTGGGTTAGGTCACCCGCAGACGACCCAGACGTGTCATTGCCGATGTCTCCTGGTGGAACGACGTTGGTATTGGGTTCGGCGTGAACATGGCTCGGTGCGTTTTGCCCATTCTCCTTTGATCCAGCAGAGCTCCCATTATGTGCATGGGCACCTCGTACAGCCGTCATACTGTCTCTTGACATTCCTTGCTTTGCGCCCACAGTTTTGGTGGATTTTAGAGTAAAGACCTACACCGAGGCTTCTGCTATTCTTTATTAAACTATCACCAATGTTCAACCTCCTGCGCAGAGCGCAAAGACCCCAGATTACGCTCACGTTAGTTCACCCGCATCCAAACCCATTTTGTCCTGCTTGCTTCCCTAATACCGAGTTGAGTTCGTGTAGTCTATTTGCCATAACTACTGCAGTCTCACTCTTCGAACACACGTGCTCCTCTCTCAGCGCACGTTCGCGTTCTGTACTCCTTCTCAGGTTAACGTTTTTCGTCATGAATATTATTCTGGAGGCAGTTTTGCACAGTGGTCAATAGCTGGCACAGCCACAAAATCAGAACATCTGATGTTAAACCAGTAGAGGCTGCTGAGGGGAGGACGGTTCATAATACTAGTTAGGAGAAGTACATGGAATGACATCAAACACGTGGAAACCATGTGTTTGATGTCTTTTCAGTCCAGCCATTACCATGAGCCCATCCTTCCCAATGAAGGTGTCACCAACCTCCTGCGTGTTAAAACTAATCCTAACCTTAACCACACTGCTAACCATAATACCTAACAATTAACAATTAATTAATTAATTGACAATGAAGACATTTTAGACATTTTAGTTTTCATACATTTTTACAATATAGCCAATTCTGACTTTGCAGCTGGCCTAAGTGGAAGTCACTCAGTTCTGCCTCCAGGTTAAGACTCCTGACAATAAACGTCAACTTCTACTCCATCAGGGAACTGTTGGTCAAGGCAGCTCCATGCGATAGAGGCACAAAATCGCCAGCCTGTGCCGGGCAACTGTAGAGACATGCTCATGTATGGACCACTAAGTGATAATAATAATAATAATTATTATTATTATTATTATTATTGACAACAGTTATCCTCTTCGTCCATCATCATCTTCGTCACTTTTACTTTAGCCCATCGGTAAGTGGCTTTTCAAAACATAATGTACAAATGACCATCACACCCTCATTCAAATGATTAACTGAAATAGGTCTGGATCGGGCTTCTTGCACGTGGTTTGAAAATTATCTGTCAGATAGGACTCCCTGCATAATTTCTGATGGTGTCAAGTTTCCTGGATATTACAAAAGGTGTACCGCAGGCGTCGGTAGTCTCTTTACTATTTACATAGACCAGTATTATTTATCTGTTAAAACGTGTAATATTCATCTGTATGCTGACAACGTTGTTATTTATGTACGTAATTTTGACCCCAACTGATGACCAGACTATGTTAGAGCTGCAATGTGACATTGTCACCGTACAGAAAGCCCTGGTTTGTTTCAAGCGTGTACTTGATTGATGTGGGCAAGAATACAAACACGTTGTTCTCTAATTCTTGAAAAAATGTTTCAGATGAACTACATATATATTCATTGGATGCTCATCCCATCGATTCCCGCCTATAAATATCTGGTCATTTGGATTGACAAAGACATCATGTTTAAAAAAACTTATGGATGAACTAGTTAAAAAGCTCAGATTTAAAGTGGGCTTCTTTTTAATAAATATATTTAGCCTCTCCCTAAGAAGCAGATTGTACAGTCAACTTTCCTTTCTTGACTATGGTGATGGCACCTTTTTACCAGATTGCAAAAGACACTACACTTAAATCTTTGGATGCCCTCTACCATAGCGACCTTCACTTTATCACAGGTGACAGTTTTAATACTCACAACTGCATCCTGTATCAAAATGTTGGCTGGTCCTCATTAAAGTCCCATCATTATTCCCATTTTGTTTACAAAGCTCTACTACAGAAGTTTCTAATTTACCTAACTTCGTTGATAAAGAATGAGCTACCAAACACGCTCGCAGGATTGATTAGCTCTGGAGGTCTCTCTGGTCTCAACCAATTTAGGTAAATCCTCCTTTAGTTTTAGTGTCCCCCATTGTAGGAATAACCTACAAAATTCCTTGCATCTTGATTATCTGGTGCTACTAGGGCAGTTTAGGACTCTGGTATTGAATTAACTTATTGGGGATTGCAATTGTTTCGATTGATTGTAGTGGTTTATTTGTTGAAATTATGGCGTTGATGTTGTGCTTTGTGGTTATTTTTATTATTCTGGTTTTAATGTTAATGTTTCTATCTGTTTGTGAGAAAATGTTTGTAGGCTACTAATGGCACCATTGGGAATGAGACCCTGGTCTCAATTGGGCTACCCTGAATAAATACAAGTTAATATATTATTATTATTTTTGTGTGTATATATATTTTTGTGTGTGTATATATATATATATATATCAGATTTTTTGTGCCCTGTTTGCCAACATTTTTTGTGCCCTGATATTTTGTGCCCTGTTTGCCAACAGTTTGGCATGACAGTTCATAGCCCACAGGCCGAAAGATGTCAATGGTGAGTCTTTTCCATTTTACCGTCCAACCGCATTGTATGCAGCACGCGAGACACTGGTGTTCCCCTTGGCCCGGTTCGTACCTATAACACATTATCCAGTCAGGCTACAAATGCATCGCTTTCCTCCTTAACTAGATTTAATGGAGAAAATGCTGAAGAAAACGGGGTAAATATGCGTACTTTCTTTATGAAACATCATGCTAGAGTGGTGAATGCCACTGAAAGCTAGTCAAGGACGCGTGTCGCGTTCAGCCAATTAGGTTGCAGCAGTCTGTTGTTTACCCCTGACAGGAGGACTCAACATCAGGAAGTAGCATTAGCAACTAGCAAGGTACGGTGTATTGATGTGTAATATTGTAATTATTGTTGAAATATATATATATATTTAATTTGTTTTAATCTCTATGATGATTACATGGCTTTACACAGACTTGCCAATATAATGGAATTTAGTCATTGTCGAGCAGGGTCTGGATTTGCCATGATAAATAGATGCATCTGCTATTGATATATTTGGACTGTGTATCCATGGCGATAAGTTCTTTGCGTCCAGAGAGCTCTTCGATCGGTTGACAATCCTGTTGTCAAGAGAACATGACGCACTCACCTTAGTTTCAGTCAAGTGCGCTTGCGCAATCGAAATCTGGTCAAGGCGCTGAATAATGTCAACACAAATTCGTAATCTTTATTTCTGATATAAGTTGAATATTTCATGAGGAAGAGACAGGCGATAACATGCCTACAGATAAGGTAAAATGGTGACTAAATACATAACAATTGTACACATATATGCGTACAAATGTAGAGATAGGTAACGTTAGGCTAGCTAATTTAGCTAACTAGCTACATCTCACCCCTACAGTAGTAGTAGCTTGCTAGCTAGCTAACGCCAACGTCCAGTCCAGCCAGGAATAACCTGCTTTAGCTAGCTATCTAACTAACTTAGTAACGTTAGCTATCTATATTGCTAGAGGACAATCTACATGCAAGACTAGTTAACGTTAGTTATCAATTGGTTTGATAACCAATCAACTAACATAGCTAGCTACATTTATAGCTATGCATCAATATTCTTTGCAGCAAAGTCGGTCTTGGTTATTGCAGTGCTTATTGTTAGTGAGAATAATGATGTATTCCTTGTCTATTATTTAGAAAATAACAAAGGAAGATACATGGAAATCAGATGACCTTAGGAGGCACATAAGGGTAAATTCAGTCACGTGACAAGTGTAGCAAAATGTTTTATGATAAGCTTGTCTCGATTGTATCATGTGCAATGAATAATGTCTCTTGTTGTCAGGGTGGAGGACACGATGAAGAATCTAGCAGCAGCAGGAGGAGAGATGATGAGAGAAGACACAGGACGGGGGAGTCAGTCGAGCGACGCCACAGAGACCCAGAGAGGGAGGC
The DNA here is from genome assembly GCF_036934945.1 of Oncorhynchus masou masou. Classification (NCBI taxonomy): domain Eukaryota; kingdom Metazoa; phylum Chordata; class Actinopteri; order Salmoniformes; family Salmonidae; genus Oncorhynchus; species Oncorhynchus masou. The sequence continues at coordinate 30,743,960 of NC_088239.1, forward strand.
CAGAAGGGAGAGAGAGAAGAACAGAGAGAGAGATGGGACCCGAGAGAGAACAAAACCCAGAGATACAGAGAAGGACAGGCATCAAGACAGAAGGAAAGACGGCTCGAGAGACAGGATGGGCGAAAAGGAGGAGAGAGACAAAGAAAGGAGCAGAGCGCAAGATAGGGTTATTAAAGGCACAGAGAATGTTAAGTACAGGAATGGGGACAGAGACAGTCGGGACAAAATGCATGATAGAGAAGAAAAAGAAAACAGGGATAGGGAGAGGGTAAAGGCCAGAGAAAGGGATACGGAGAGGACAAGGGAGAGGGAAAGAGATGCGCTGAGGAAGAGCGACAGGGATAAAGAGAAGGGGAAAAACAAGGAGAGTGAAACAGGGGAAAGGGACAGGGAGCGAAAGTCTGACAGAGAGAGAAAGAGAAATGAGGAGAGGGCGGAGGGAGGGAGAGACAGGGATAGAGAGCATGATCGTGAGAAGAGAGATAGACATAAGGAGAGGGAGTATCTGAAAGAGAGTGAACGCTACAAGGACAGATCGCAGAAAGACAAGGAAAGAAAAGAAAGACACACAGACAAAGAACATTCAGGACAAAAGGAAGAAAGAGGTAAAGTTATCCAGGTGAAAAATATACCTTACTACCTCACTAATCATCGTATGTCAATACATTTTTATTTTTATTTCAGAATACATGGAGCAACATAGAAAAGAAAAGGAGGAGAGAGAAAGGAGACACAAAGAGAGAGCACAACACGTAAGCGTCTTCAATATTGTCATTAACATGTTCTTTATTCCCCAAATTAAAAGTAAGGTATCAACACCCCAATGGTCTGACTGGTTCCGCTGGCTTACAGTCTGGGGTGAAGTTTCCCCTAGGTACAGATGTAGGATCAGCATCACCTCCCCCAATCCTAACCTTCTTAACCGTTAGTGGTTAAAATGTAAAACTGATTCAAGATGTAAATGTACGAGCAGAATCCAGGGACAACTTTAACCTACACTCTGGCTCACATCCTGGGGTATATTTTTGTTACAGGATACAGGTGAAAGTCGGAGACATGACGGTGAATCCAGAGAAGTGGAGAGTGAGCGAGTGCACAGGGAACTAAAGGGATCGGACAGAGAGAGGGAGGGAAAGAGGGATAAACATAGAGAGAGGAGGCACAGACAAGTAGCAGGTCCTGAGAGGGATCCCACAGAACGGACCAGCGCCAAGAAATCATCATCATCCTCAGACCTCAGAGTTCACAAGGATAAGACAGGGCCTGTTAAAACTAAGGTTAGTGTCACAAAGTCAATAGTTTATTCAAAGTGCATTTTACAACACAGTTTACATCATAAAACAAGTATAAAAAATAATATAGGAAAAGGGAATATGGAGAAAACAACAAGTGATAAACAGTCCCTCTCCCTTTTCAATAGATGTTCCTCATATATAGTATATGTGTTTTCATGACTATTTTTTCCTGTGTGTTTCCCCTGTGTGAGCCAGGAAGTAGTGATGCGATCTGAGTCAGCGTGGAGGTCTAGTCAGAAACAATTAAGTGACACAGAGGAGCCCGTAAGACTTCTTTTCATGATGGGGTTTTTCTCATGGCCTTATCTACCGTCAATACCTCTGCTAGCATGAGAATAGAGCATGGCTATTTGTTTTGGACCATAGCTGCTTAACACACACCCAAATCAGACCAAGAGCGTTGCATTTTGAATTGGGGTCTGTCAAAATTGACTGAGGCATTTTGTATGTTTCAGTGCATCTAAAATCAGATAAGTTCACAAGCCTTGTCTATAGATATGCAGGGTCATTACTTGCGAACATAAGCAAGCATTTAAAGTTCAATGGGTTCTCACACACAGAATGCGTATAAGCCAATGAAAAGTGTTGATTTACTTGCTTATGACCCAATGCTAAATTGTAGCTCGTCCTATCAGATAGCATGTTAAAAGTTAGCCCTATGGTAACTTCAGCAGGTGGCACTGATTATGATTATACAGTGGGGCAAAAAAGTATTTAGTCAGCCACCAATTGTGCAAGTTCTCCCACTTAAAAATATGAGAGAGGCCTGTAATTTTCATCATAGGTACACTTCAACTATGACAGACAAAATGAGAAAAAAAATCCAGAAAATCACATTGTAGGATTTTTAATGAATTTATTTGCAAATTATGGAAAATAAGTATTTGGTCAATAACAAAAGTTTATCTCAACACTTTGTTATATACCTTTTGTTGGCAATGACACAGGTCAAAAGTTTTCTGTAGTCTTCACAAGGTTTTCACACACTGTTGCTGGCATTTTGGCCCATTCCTCCATGTAGATCTCCTCTAGAGCAGTGATGTTTTGGGGCTTTCAACTCCCTCCAAATATTTTCTATGGGGTTGAGATCTGGAGACTGGCTAGGCCACTCCAGGACCTTGAAATGCTTCTTACGAAACCACTCCTTCGTTGCCTGGGCGGTGTGTTTGGGATCATTGTCATGCTGAAAGACCCAGCCACGTTTCATCTTCAATGCCCTTGCTGATGGAAGGAGGTTTTCACTCAAAATCTCACGATACATGGCCCCATTCATTCTTTCCTTTCCACGGATCAGTCATCATGGTCCCTTTGCAGAAAAACAGCCCCAAAGCATTATGTTTCCACCCCCATGCTTCACAGTAGGTATGGTGTACTTTGGATGCAACTCAGCATTCTTTGTCCTCCAAACACGATGAGTTGAGTTTTTACCAAAAAGTGCTATTTTGGTTTGATCTGACCATATGACATTCTCCCAATCTTCTTCTGGATCATCCAAATGCTCTCTAGCAAACTTCAGATGGGCCTGGACATGTACTGGCTTAAGCAGGGGGACACGTCTGGCACTGCAGGATTTGAGTCCCTGGCGGCGTAGTGTGTTACTGATGGTAGGCTTTGTTACTTTGGTCCCAGCTCTCTGCAGGTCATTCACTAGGTCCCCCGTTGTGGTTCTGGGATTTTTGCTCACCGTTCTTGTGATCACTTTGAACACTTTGATCTCTCTAGGTGAGATCTTGCGTGGAGCCCCAGATCGAGGAAGATTATCAGTGGTCTTGTATGTCTTCCATTTCCTAATAATTGCTCCCACAGTTGATTTCTTCAAACCAAGCTGCTTACCTATTACAGATTCAGTCTTCCCAGCCTGGTGCAGGTCTACAATTTTGTTTCTGGCGTTTCTATTTTAAGAAATGCCATTGGTTGGTGGATATAAAGATATATTAAGATCTTTCATAGGCTAAAGAAGTTGTGCCAGGTTATAATCAGTACCACCTGTTGAGGTTAGAATAAGGCTAACGTGTTATCTGATTGGACCAGCTACGATTTAGCGTCACATACATGTATATCGCCGCTTTTCATTGGCTGATATGCATTTGGTGTGTGAGAACTCATTTAACTTTTAAATGCTTGTTTATGTTAACATGGCCCCACAGTATTATCCAACCTGTTCTGATATTTCTCTTTCATTATTGGCAAATGTTTGCAGTGGCACCTTTTGTTGATGGCTTCATTGCTTTGCTTGCCTTCACATGCAGTGCATTTGGAAAGTATTCAGATCCCTTGACTTACAAGCTACAGCCTTATTCTAAAATGGATGAAATATATATTTTTTCTCAAATCTACACACAATATCCCATAAAGCAAACACTGTTTTTTATACATTTTTGCACATTTATAAAATATGTAAACCTGGAATAGGACATTTACATAAGTATTCCGACCCTTTACTCAGTACTTTGTTGAAGCACCTTTGGCAGCGATTACAGCCTCGAGTCTTCTTGGATATGACGCTACACGCTTGGTACATCTGTAATTGGGGAGTTTTTCCCATTCTTCTCTGCAGATCCTCTCAAGCTCTGTCCGCTAGGGTGGGGAGCGTCGCTGCACAGCTATTTTCTGGTCTTTCCATAGATGTCCGATCGGGTTCAAGTCCGGTCTCTGGCTGGGCTACTCAAGGACATTCAGAGACTTGTCCTAAAACCATTCCTGCGTTGTCTTTGCTGTGTGCTTAGGGTCGATGTCTTGTTGGAAGGTGAACCTTCGCCCCAGTCTGAGGTCCTGAGTGCTCTGGAGCAGGTTTTCATCAAGGATCTCTCTGTACTTTTCTCGGTTCATCTTTCCCTAGATCCTGACTAGACTCTCTGCCACTGAAAAACATCCCCACAGCATGATGCTGTCACCACCATGCTTCACCGTAGGGATGGTGCCAGGTTTCCTCCAGACGTGACACTTGGCATTCAGGCCAAAGCGTTCAATCTTTGTTTCATCAGACCAGAGAATCTTGTTTCTCTTGGTCAGAGTCCTTTAAGTGCCTTTTGGCAAACTCCAAGCGGGCTGTCATTTTCCTTTTACTGAGGAGTGGCTTCTGTCTGGCCACTCTACCATAAAGACCTGATTGGTGGAGTGCTGCAGAGATGGTTGTCCTTCTTGAAGGTTCTCCCATCTCCACAGAGGAACTCTGGAGCTCTGTCAGAGTGACCATCGGGTTCTTGGCCACTTCCCTGACCAAGGCCTTTCTCCCCTAATTGCTCAGTTTGGCCGAGTGGCCAGCTCTAGGAAGAGTCTAGGTGGTTCCAAATTTCTCCCGTTTAATAATCCAAGTGGGCTCCTGAGTGGCGCAGCGGTCTAAGGCACTGCATCTTAGTGCCAGAGGCGTCACTACAGTCCCTAGTTTGATTCCAGGTTGTTTCACATCCGGCCGTGATTGGGAGTCCCATAGGGCGGCGCATAATTGGCCCAGCGTCGTCCGGGTTTGGCCAGGGTAGGCCGTCATTGTAAATAAGAATTTGTTCTTAACTGACTTGCCTAGTTAAACAAAGGTTCAATTAAAAATATTATGGAGGTCACTATGTTCTTGGGGACCTTCAATGCTGCAGAAATGTTTTGGTACCCTTTCCCAGGTCTGTGCCTCGACACAATCCTGTCTCGGAGCACTACGGACAATTCCTTCGAATTCATGGCTTGGTTTTTGCTTTGACATGTAGTGTCAACTGTGGGACCTTATATAGACCGGTTTGTGCCTTTCCAAATCATGTCCAATCAACTGGATTTACCACAGGTGGACTCCAAGTTGTTGAAACATCTCAAGGATGATTCATGGAAACAGGATGCACCTGAGCTCAATTTAGAGTCTCATAATAAGGTATTTCTGATTTTTATTTATTATTTATTTTTAATACATTTGCAAAAAGAAAATATTATGTCATTATGGGGTATTGTGTGTAGATTGTTGGGGGTAAAAAAATGTTATTATCAGTTTTATAATAAGGCTGTAACGTAACGACATGTGGAAACAGTCAAGGGGTCTGAATACTTTCTGAATGCACCCATGCTCCAGCTTGTTGCATGGCAACATTCACATGGATATACTATTTCTGTAAATGCTCTGTATATTTGTCTATGTATTTAACTAATAGGGGTGCGTTCATTTGAAGAACGTTGCGATTATGGTGGCTCAGAGGGTGATTATGTATGGTGTGCTGCACAAGTTTTGTGATTTCAAATGGTCACACCCATATTGATCAGGCCACACCCACCAAAAGAGCAAACGTACCTCAAAGGACGAACGGTCAACACCGTTTTGGGAAACGTGTCATTAAGTACAAACCGCAACTTAGCAAATGTTGAACCAATCTGAATGCACCGCAGGTCTCGCATGAAGTTAGATATGTTAAATACAAGCTATTGATTGAAATGAATTGCATCTGAGAATAATTGCATCTGAAATGAACTGCATCTGTAGGTGGAAATCGCGGAGGCCCCGGCTGAGGACCGTGGCTATGATGAAGCTCAGGACTATGAAGAGGACTTTGAGGTGAGAAGAGTCAAAGCCTATAGAGGGTGAATTTTCTTAGTAACTCATTTGTATTTCAGTTGTTCTCTTTTGTTTCATTATATATCACGCATGCTTTAAATGGATTGCTTTTCCAGAAAATGGTGAGTGATTAAATGTATTCAGGCACTGACAATCAGCAATGGTAGATGGTAGTTACACGTGTTACTAGTTGTTACAACACCATTATAAGAGCAACTTTAAAAAAAATAATAATAATCTCCAAAGGATTATGAGGAGGATTTTGAGGATGTGGATGACAGCGAGGGAGAGGATGAAAAGCAGACACGCAGCCATGAAGAGAGAGAAGCGAGGGAGGAAATTAGTTCACAGAGGAGGGAGGAGATCGAGGCCATTCAGAGAGCCATGGATGAGGAGAACGAGAGAGTGGGCTCTGCCCAGCCCAGGCTAAGCACAGAGGAGGACGACAGACCCAAAAGGTCAAGAGGTATGGTAAATGCTCAACACTACTCGGTCGTAATCAACAGTGCGTACCATAGCAAAACGTTTTCGAATGGAAAACCAAAAAATACTGTTTCTTATTGGATCATTCTGGTAGGTCGCTCCACGTTTCAGCCCGTTTGGTTGATACGACCCTGGTATGAAAAATAAAGACTTGTTTTTATTATTTAGGACTGTCTTTTAGGACAAATTGTACGAAGCCTGTTTGAATAACGGAAACATTTCTTGGCCATAGATTCTGAAACGCCTCAAAGTAAAGTTTCACAGCACGGGAGGTTCATGGACTTTGTCGCTGCGAAGCATCGTGAGGTCAGCAAAAAGGTTGCCAGCAAACAGAAGTAAGTTTAATGGAACTAACTGTGAGTGTGATATATTTTTGAGAGGGAAATGTGGTTAAAATTGATAGATTCAGAGCCCTACTGTAAACCCTGTGAGTCAACTGATGTGAAAAGTAAATTCAGCAACGCTTGGAGGACAGTGGAAGTTTACAATAAGTTTTTTTTTATTGTTTATTAGGGGTTCACAGTGAAGCTTTGAAACCTATTGTTATTCTCTGAATTGATAGATTTATTCCCACTTTACATGGTCAAATATCTCAATTATTTGCCACACAGAAACGACAGGATATGAGTAACTTCATCAAAAATAATGGCACCGATTGGCCTATAGGTGGCACTGTTATAAGCAGTCTCACTTAAACCCTTATGTCCGTCACCCCAGTTTGACCTAGAAACTTGAAAGCCAAGGTTCACAACCAATGTTCCTTCTAAACTGTACACTGGCACGCAGCTCCCATTAGTTAACACTATCAACATTTCCCTTTACTGTGGGAATTGTGATCGAGTCAACGCAATATTAGCCACTTTCAATGCAACATCCCGAAACAAAACTAACTATGCAAGACTTAGTATGCAAAACGAACTATGCAAGAGAGCGCATTGGAGTAGGATTCTATTGCATTGACAGGCACGACTCAGGCCCATACTCGACACATACCGGTGCGCCATAACCAATCAGAGCTGCAGTAGGCCTATATGCAAATAGACCGTTGCCATATATGGATTTGTGCCATTCACTATGAGCTGGATTATTAGCGCTTGTTTTGAGATCAAAGCTTGAGCTGCGGATAGCCACGTGTGCACATTTGTTTATATTCTTTGCTAGTTCGTGAGTTATTAGTCAAGTTATAGCTAATTTGTAGTCAGCAATGTGCGAGTGATTCCTTCCTACAAGAGCACAAAACGTGTACATGCATCTAGCCATCTTTGAAAAGGGAATCAGGTAACGCGCTTTCTTTTATGTCTTAAAGGGGCAGTTGTGTATTTTGAGACCGGCTTGAATAAGCTAAGTACCTGATAGGCAGAGGGTAGAATAATTTTTCTGATTTTCTGTAATAATTGTATGGGAATAATAAATGCATTTTATTTTGTAAAGTGGTTTCTTGCATCAAACAACACAACAAAACAAAACGTTCAGTCACCTCCTTGTCCCTGCGTGTTTTTTTTTCAAAAGTCTCATGGAATGAACACCACACATTGGCTGCTACTGTAGGCCGAACGATAGAACTGCTATTTCCATGTTAAAATGTTATGTGATGCATTTTCATTATTGTTTTTCATGGTAGGCCTACATTATGATCAAATAGCCACAGTAGAGCCTGATTGGCCACTGTTAAAACAATCAATTAAAGCCGTACTGCCTCAGTGTTCACAGTAAACGCGTCTCGGAAGTTGCACAGAGATTTCACAAGGTTCAGGTTTGCGATCAGCAGAAAAATATCAGAGGGAACATTGGACACGACCCCATGTGGGGTCGTCTGATTTGAAAATTAAGTTGAGAGAGAATCTGAAATCAAATTTTAAAAAACAGTTGTGGTTTCTGTTTTCTTCCTACAAATGTGGCTCAATCTTTTGAACAGTTTAAGCTACAACATATTATGACCTCGTCACTGAAAGATAAGACTCTCGGGTATGTGTCTTCTGTCTCCCTAAAGCCTAGCAGGCTTTAGAACAGAGTAATTAGAACAGAAGGCACTAAATTAGACTGGGGGGGAAAAGAACATCATCAATAATGATATTTTCTACACAGAATATCATACAAAATTATTGCCTGGTGATCTTCTGAACTTCCTATTACCTTTCTGATGCATTTTAGTCACGTCAAACCATAATTTCTTCTAATTGAATTACTGTCAAAAGTACTGTCAGACTTATTTAAAAAAAAAAAAAAAGTAAACATTGACCTTTGATTACATAACCTTTTTTACATGGTAGGGTTGCATTTTAAAAAAATGTATATTAAGCTAAGGGATTGGCGAAAAAATGGCGGAGTTATATCATAAATCCTAGGTGTCCATTAAACCACTGTAAATCAAACTCCACAATGGCCTATCAATTTGGACGTCCATAAGATTAACCGCAAGAACAAGGAAACTATATAATAAAATAAATCTTTGCATATTTAACACTAATGATCAAAATCAACTGTGTTCATCTTCTCCTCACGAACCATGTGTCAGATTGACTCCAGAGTTGGTATATAGACTCAATGAATTAGCCTCTAATGAATTAGAGAAGGATTAGTTTCCGCATTCTATGTCGGCCACAGTACACCGCTAGATGGCACTATGTCACACCAGGGCTATAAGAACTGAACAGATGGACAAGGGGCCATGAAATATGGTATGCACAGCTTATGTATATGTCCTTTAGAAACTGTGTGAATATAAAGCCACTTCAACCTTAGATGGCTGCACCAGACCAGTTAGTGGCACTATAGATGTCATTGGCACCAGTGGCAACACAGGATACTAGAGCAATAAATATTGATCAAGTGGACTTTGTTTCATGCAAATGAATGTTAGATTTAAATGATCTGGACAAACAATGTGAAATATTGTGATTAGTGTATCTGTATAATTGCATATTGTTGCCCTATTATGTGGTCTGAACGTAGTGAAAAGTGGATATTTTATTCAGCGTATTACAGCTGTGAGGGTGTATTGCGGTATTTTGTTATGCTAGTGTCGAGTGTAGCAACTGAGATTTAAACCATTTACACAAAAAGATTTGACCCGAGAATTGGTAAATAAACTCAATACATGAAGTAATGACTTTTAATAATGACTACCTGCTGCATTGAAAGATGACCAACCTACAGCACTAGACTAAACTTCACTTGCGTCATCAATGTGATATTGAGAGATAAACATAGTAATGCTTTCACTGATTGCACATAAAGGCTCCTACAGGATGGAGTGCTTGCTTTGTTACCCAACTGATCTTGTGTCCTTTTTGTCATCCTGTGAACCCCGTTCGTTGCTGATCGCAGCTATATTTGTTCTTTATTGTTAAAGAAGCACTTTTATCAACTTCCACTATCCGCCAAGAGTTGCTGAATTTCCCCTTAATTTCAATTTGCTCCTCAATTCATTCGCCTTGGTTGGAGAGTGAGATAGCTGTTGTGGTTCCTAAACCTACTATATAATATCTCCTACTCTGTGTATGTGATATGGGCCCACCCCAGGAAACGCAGTACAGAGCTGCTTCGCCTGATCGACCTGGACTACTCCATCACCTTCTCCCTCCTGGATCTGCCCCCTGTCAATGAATATGACATGTACATCAAAAACTTTGGAACAACAAACACAAAACAGGTTTGTCTATGCTTAACAGACCTGGGTACAAATACTATTCAAAATCATTTCAAATACTTTATTTGGGCTTCATTGAGCTTGCCTGGCGCAAAGGAACCAATAGAATAGTTTCAAAATAGTGCAAACGCCACCCGTCTGGTACTCCAGACAGGCTACCGTAAAAGATTTCAAATAGTATCTGAATCCTGGTCTGCTCGTTAATGACATCATTGTGGCAGTAAGCTTGCTTGTCTTTTTATTCATATCTAAGTGATAAACCCAACTCAATGCATCCTCACTTTCCAGGCTTACGTCCAGTGCAACGAGGACAATACTGATCGCGACATTCAAACGGAGGAGATCGAGAAGAGCGAGAAGTGGACACAGCATCCTGCGGAGAGGAACGTAGGCTGTGGAGGTGAGGAAACGTGCACTGTGATCTGTATTCTATCAAATCTATGACTACATCCAAAATAGCACCCTACTCCCTTTATAGGGCAACTACGGTTGACCAGAGCAAGTAGTGCACTATGTTGGGAATGTTTTGCCATTTGGAATGTGTTTTATTCCCACGTTGCAACAGGTCCTAAACTTTCCCACGAGGCGTCTGATGAATCTGTGACCAAACTGAGCATCGATTCACAGCGCCTAGCAACATTTCTGCGCTCAGCTTCACAGGTATAGCCTATGATGCTACATTTTTCTCAGAATCAAAGTAACCTTTTTGTCGTCGCTATATTGCAAATTTTCCCTCTTCTTGCCGTTACTAGTGCTTTGTGCTCTCTGTTTTGCTGTTATTAGGTGGTTGCGGTACTGTTGGAAGAGGATAGGGCTGAGAAGCAATCACTGAAGAAGCTGAGGACTCAAGCAGACACTCTCTCTTTCAGCGACGGGTGTTTACAGCTCAATACCAAGCTTCCATTTCTATATGGCAAGTTACCTGACACCCAGTTATAATGTTCGTACTTTGTGTTCAGCCATTCACATTGCTGTCATTGCAGTGTAGAACAGTCCCTAATTAGCTCATGCCATGCACTATCATTCAGCAACTTGGGTCTTGCCACTGTCCTGAACTGAAGGTCTGGCCCGTGTTCCCAAAGGCAGCACCCATAACAACCAATGCTATTTTTGCCATGTTTGTATATGAGCTAGTTTGTCTCGGTCCTGTTGTTTTCCCTGCTTGCAGGTCGTCAGATCAGCCTGGTTCAATTCTCCCAGGTGCAGAGGCAGACCATGCTGTCCGTGCACAACCCATCAGCCAAGCCCAGCGCCGTGCGGCTCGACAGCAAGACCATCATCTGTATCTGGAACATCTGGGAGCCCTCCCGCCCACAGAAGATTCTTGTCTACGAGTCCGAGGTGCCACTAAACCACTGCAACTCAGAGAGGCGTTTTAGATGGGGATTCCCAAAATTCCCAGGTTTTCCAGAAATCCCTTTTTGGAAGATTCCCGGAATAAGCAGGGAACCGCAACCAGGATTTCTGGGAAATCTGAGAATTTGAGGGCATTTACTGGAATTTTGATGGGCGTTATCAACGATGATGTGTTTGAAGGGCTACACTACCCATGTGTTTCTGGTTGGCATCAGCATTAGTGGAAACAAGACTACAACTATCTGATTTTACCCTTCAGGTGCAATGCTGTTGCTTCAGCCCTGGTAAAGCCACGCTGGTGTTTGCGGGCACGTCTGTGGGTTCTGTAGTCTTGTGGGACTTGAGGGAGCACGCCAGTGCCCATTACACTTTAAGAATAGGGGAGAATGACTGGACTCTCCGCCACCCAACCTTCTCCACAGGTCAGCAATCAAAAGATTTTTCCTCTGGCTGTTTTTTTCTTCTAAGTTTCATGCTTTTATGAAAAGTTTCAGGTTTTTTTTGCGCCGGGACTACTCATCTTTTCTGTTTATTATTGTATTGCATGTACGATATACATCAAGGCAGGCATTTTGATTTGGATGACACCCATATGCAAATACTTAATCTACTCTTTAATATGTACTCTAAGAATATCTTCTTGAACTGAGAGAGATGCGCATCAACTCCTAGTTTCCAGGAGCGTCATCTCCTGTTTTTGAGTAGGTTAATGTCACCTCCTCTGTCACCCTGTCATCAGATGCCGTGCTGGCAGCGTCGGGCCACATGTCCTCAGTGAGCTCTGTGGAGGCCGTCCCTGCCACCGTGGCTGAGGGCCTGAGGCCAGAGCTTCCCCTTTTGGCTTCTGACGAAGGTACTCCAACTGGACTTGGTGTGCCTCCCAATTATATCTTCTTTTTCCTGAAGTGTGCATTCGTTTACTACTTTCCACAAGTCTAAAAGCCTTGGATTGGTGCAGGCAGGGGCTAGTTGGAGTTTTCACCATAAACAAGTGCACACTTTGGGAGTAAGGAAAGAGAATTGAGACATTGGTCTATGAGAAACACACAATCATAGTAGCATTTGTTTTATTTATGGTGAGCTAAAGTCTTCCTTTAATTTCAAACTTAGAGTCATCAGGATTGTCATTCCAGTTGGCTTCTCTTGATGAAAATGGGGTTCTGAATCTATGGGTAAGTGTCTTTAGTATGCTACAATGCCGCCCCATGCTTTTGCATCACCACTATAACTGCTTATACACTAACTGTATAACTAGTCATTTTGAATTCTTGGTTTGGTCTGTTTACTAACCGCACAGACGGATCATTATTGAAGTGTCCTTCTGCAATGCTGTTGTTACCATCTCTGTCCCACAGGTGGTACTGGAGCTCCCTAAAGCCAACGACGCCGGCTCGCACACAGACCTGGGTGTGTCAGTCACGTTTAACATGTTTCCTCCATTACTTTCAATGTTTATTTTTTCTCTCCCACTCAATTGACCCTGGCTGTTTCTCTTGCAGGGCTCCGGCCTGGGGGCAAAGTGAAACTGCTCCACAGCTCCACAGTCCTCACCACCAGCGAGAGGTGAGACTGATAGATATTCAATTCATCACTGCCAGTCAGTGGGCCAAAAATAACCACAACGTGGGCCCCGCGGTACACAACAAGCTTGTTTTTACATGTCGCACGGAAAGTTGTTGTTGTTGTCAGCTGACAAGACTGATATGATTCAGTGGTCAAATATGTATCTGTTAACGTGCAGCTGGTGTCGTGTCTTTTTGCCTGGAATCTCGTGAACTACTGATACGACTGGGTATTTATTTCAGTCTGTCTCTTTCTCTCTCTCTCTCCAGGTCTTTGACGCGAGACGCTAAGAAAACAACACTGTTACAGACACTGCTGTTAAAATTTCTGCCTTCTGATTCCAACCATTTTTTCATTGGCACAAATATGGTGAGCAGTATCAAATCAATGAATCATCTTCTCTCTCTGTTTCACTGTTTGCCATTTTAGACATCCTGGATATGACCAACGTTGTGGATGCGTCTCAAATTCTTGTAAAAAAAAAAAAGTAGTGCACTGTATAGGGAATAGTGTGCCATTTGAGACCCATCCCATCCAGTATGTCCAGGATCATGTGGACAGAATAAACAGAAGTCACACTGTGTCATATGGTATGTATTGGGCAATGTGTGTTGTTCATAGGGTCTTGTGAACCATGGGACCAGTCACGGGTTAAAGGCTCCTCCAAAGTTCTACAGGCCTCAGGTGGTTGGATTCAGACCCGTTGATGTCGCCTCCATTGACTTTTCTCCCTTCGGAGAACCCATATTCCTGGTGAGATCAGTGCTGTTGAGATTGATGTATCTGAGATTCATGTTGTGTGCGTTTGTGCATGCTCGTGTGTATGTGAATGTTTTACGTATGATCTGTGTGTGTGCTTCTCTGTGTTCCAGGTGGGCTGTGGAGATGGCAGTGTCAGACTACACACAGTTCTGAGTGAGCAGCCTCTGATGGAATGGACCAGCAGTACAGCAGGGCAGCCAGTGGTGTCAGTACAGTGGGCCCAGACCAGGCCAACAGTCTTCTGTGTTCTGGATGCTGCCTCCTACCTTCACATATGGGACTTGCTGGAGAAAGACTTTGAGCCTGTGATCACTGAAAAGATTGATGCTGACAGGTAATTAATAATGACTCTTACTTTTTTTTCCTTTTTTTTACACACACAAAAAACTCTCAATTACAAAATTATTGAATTATGTATTTCAATGTTTGTCAGACGATGGCCCAAGACACAAAATGAAAGCATGCAGAGGGTTCTGTGCAAATAACAACGGATTAGTATGGAAACAACAAAGTGCAGGTGTCATTTGTATAAATACTGCATAACTAATGAAAAGCAGAATGCAGATAAATGGATTTTAGCTAGATGGAATATGAGTGATGTATCCCCCAGTTAGTGATTGGGAGAAGGTTTTTTTTATTTTTTATTCTTACATCAATAATACATTTTTATGGTGCCTGATTCATCTTTCTGTTTCTTTCTCCTCAGGGTAACAGCCATGGCTGTCTTTGGTGACCCTGCAAAGCAGAACACCTATTCAGGAATATCACTGGCAACACAGTCGGGGAAGATAGAAATGCAGTATTTCAGCAAGAGATTGACAGTGCCTGAATCTGCTGACCTGGAGAAACTACAGATCATGATGCAGGAGGCCTTTTGAAGTTATATGTCAGGAGTGTATTCATTTGTGCAAACTGTTTAAAATTTTTTTTTTTTTTTACTGAAACTTTTTGCAATGAGTCATAGGGAGTCATAACATATCACTAGTGTTTCTTATTAGACAAATTCAGTTAGTCCCTCCCCGTTTGCTTCCGTTTGGTTCCTAGTGGATACAACCCAGGGGGCTCACTGTGTTGGATCAAATTTGTTCATACAGTGGTAATCCCAGTCATCTCTAGATCAGTAAAGAGATCAACTTCAGAATGTAAGCAGATATAAATGGACTATCTATTTCTATTACATTCCACATTCAGTTATTTTGTGTATGTGTTATTCTAAATACAGTAGATGCCATAGTGGCATGATATTGAAATACAGTATTGGAATAAAAATAGCTTTGTTTGTGCTTATTTACAAATGAACAACTTTTGCATTTGCATACTGACAATGTCTGTTCTGTGTGTTTTATAGAAAAGAAAAAAATGGACTTGGTGTTTTCTTCCCATCCAAATTACTCAGTGTGATACCAAACATTCAGGGCTAAGCAACATGATGAATGTATAGATGCTACTTTTCATTTTATTGATGTGATGTTAATAACAGTATTTTCTCTATGAGAGAACTATCATTTTTCAAGATTTTTGTTACTTCATTAAATAAAGTATTTCTCTGTATTTTTTTATGATTCTCTATGCCGTGGTTTGCAAAAGGTTTTTCTGTGGGTAAACTCAGCGCCCCAGATAATACGGCTTTGGGGTAGGCCTAAAATAAATCGAATTCTTCAAATCATTCTAACATCAGAGAGACATGAGTCCAACCAGAACATTTTCACCCAATCAAGTCACCAGTATCCTAGCAACGGATGGTATGCGCTCGGCAATGAAGATTCTCTACAACGTGGGAAGAGTTTTTAGCTACAATATGGTTGTAACTTAACTCGCTGACAACAGTCTTTGGTGTGAGAAAGAACTACTGTTTAGAACTACGGATGCTACCATGGTCACGGTCAGTGGTGTTTTTCTTCTGTTTCATAAATATTGACATCGTTGACGGATTAGATAATGTTTTTGATCAAAATGTCTCATGTCGTTGCCGGTTTGTATAGGCTACATTAGAATGCAATAACATAGAAAAGGTACATAAACATGAACATCTGCTTAGATGATGGAAAACGTAGTAGTTATCTATCATCAAAATGCTACAATTTCAAAGGTGTTGTCTTGAAAAGACAGTTGCCTTGAAAGCAACTGTCTCATCTGGCAAATAGAAACAGGTTGGAGATTGAAATATTTTTTCCCCTCTTCACCAGAAAATATTTCAACTGAGCTTAAAAAAGGCTTAGACTGAGCTTTAGGGTTAAAGACATATGCGAGTGCCAAAGAACCCCAACACCACCCCATCGGAGTTAGAGAGAAAGTGCATGCAAAATATCCATGCTCAACTCAGCAGAGAACACAGACGAGGAGTGCGGCTTGGTGCAGGCCATGGGCATGGCCTCCCCTCCCCTCGCCGACGAAACCGACCTGGACAGGAAGAGCACGCTGCGGGTTACCCCCCGCCCCACAACAGCGGACCAGGAGGGAGCAGTCAGGGCGGTTAGACGCTCATGGGGGTCAGAGTTACAGAGAGGGAGGGGGAATTCTGTGGAGGAGAACACCAAGGGGAAAGCTCGCAGGATGTGGAAGTTCCTCAGCACTGGAATGAAGCAGAATGTGGACAAGGTAAAAAAGATGGCACTGTGCGTCCCAAATGGCATCCGATTCCCTATAGACCATGTATAGTTTACTATATAGGCAATAGGGTGCCATTTGGGACGCATCCTCTCTCTTCGGTTGGAGGCATTGTTAAATCGGTAGGCGACATGTCTATTTATCCTAACTCTCTATCCCGCTTTCCTAGATAAGAAACTTCGATGTCAAGAGCGCTGTTCTCACCCATGGCCTGCAGCACTTACGTCATTTCCCTTGCAACGACCCTGTGCGCCACATGACCTACGGCAAGGGAGCGGCAGGGTTCATCAGCCTTCACAGGGAAGGCAGGGTCGTTATGTACCACCCAGACGGGCGTCTCCGTGACCTCCCACCCGCCTTTGTCTCTGTCCCCTACATGGGCCTAACCTCCACTCAGCTCCCTGGGCGTCTGGTGGGCTGGGGGCCCGGGGCAAGCCTCAAACTGCTGGACAGTGAGCTGCGCCCCCTAGCCAATGCTCTAGACCCTCTGGATGTGCGGGTTTGCCAGGTCACAGAGCAGTCTCTGGAGCTGGTGACAGCGGGGGCAGGGAATGTGTGTGTGTGGTGCCTGACTCACATGGTGTGCCGGGTGAGAGTGACGGAGGGTCTTGGGCGCCACAGCGTTTTTACCCAGCTGGCGTTGGCCCCCCCGGGCCCCGAGAGGCATCACAGGGCCTTCGTCGTGTACGGGAGAGCTGTGGTTGTCGTTGACCTCACTGCTGGGCGTGTTCTGGAGCACAAAAGGAACCTCCACCTACGGTAGATGTGTGTGTGTGTGTGTGTTCATGATTGTTGGACAGTGGGCAGTTTTGGGCAAAATGTCACCTCAACTGATCTGCAGACAGAGTGAACATGCCTATTTTCTTCAGGGATATCACTGCACTGGTGTACAGCTTTCATCTTGACTTTGTGGTCACTGCGTCCAAAGATGTTTCCATCAGAGTGTGGGGTCCTGACTGGGGGCTTTGTATGGCGTTCGTAGGACACACTGGTGAGATAACCACTTGGTTGGGGGAAAAAATCTTCCCTATGATTCCAGCTAGTCAAGTCAAGTGCATTCAGGTCACAACACTCTTTACGTGTGTGTGTGTGTGTGTGTGTGTGTGTGTGTGTGTGTGCGCAGGTGTGGTGACCTCTATGGCTTGCTGTCCGGAGTCTGGCCTGCTGCTCTCTGCCTCCCTGGATGGGACCCTGCGTTGCTGGAGCATGGAGGGGGGGGACCAGGTCCAGTGTTTCCCCATCAAAGGAGGGGAGCCCCCTCTGGGCCTGGGGGGTCCGATGAAAGGGGGCACCTTCTTTACTTTCTCCCAGCAAGGAGTGGACTTCTGGACCATCAGCAGCCTGTATAATCTTCACTGCAGGCTGGGGGGGGACCTGGGTGGCCCCGTGAGACAGATAGTAGTTCCCTCTTGCCCCCTGCCCTACCCCTACCCCACCCGGGTGCTTTGCGTCAGCGGGGATAGTAACGTCATGCTAGTGGCTGCCGAGACGGGGGCGGTCCTAACCTCCTTCGGTACCGGGCAGAGGGTAAGGTGCGCCG